>NW_027507790.1:244298778-245498778 GCF_037356315.1 Lithobates pipiens
TGCACCCAACAAGAGTATTTGTGAGGGGTTACAGTGTTGTGGCACCACCACCACCCAAGGCCCAATTTTTCTGCCCCTGTTCAACAGGGACATGTAATTACAATTTTTGATATAATATTTCACAAAATGATTTTTATCTATATTGCCGGGATTCGACAATACATTACAGCCGCGAGCAGTTTTAAATTAAATTTTTTCATTTAGAAATGTAATTTTGCTATGGTATTGTTATAAACATGGGAAAGATGCGTTATTTTACAGGCAGACTAAGGAAACCCCCCAAGTCGATATTCAAAGGAATATTTAATTTTTATTGTTTCACTTTAAGCATTATTAAAATCACTGCTCCTGAAAAAATTGCCATTTTTAAGACTTTTTTTGCATTGATACATGTCCTCTGGGGCAGGACCCGGGTTCCCAAACATTTTATGGCAATAATATGCATATAAGCCTTTAAAATTAGCACTTTTGATTTTTCATGTTCGTGTCCCATAGATTTTAACGGTGTTCGCATGTTCACACAAATTTTTTTGTCTGTTCGCATGTTCTGCTGCGAACTGAACCAGGGGGTGTTCGGCTCATCCCTAGATACTAGTGCCCTTTCAGTATGTAGGCGGTCTGGTGGAACAATCCCCACTCAGCTCATAGAGCAGGGGTAGGTAACCTTGGCACTCTATCTGTGGTGAAACTACAAATCCTTTCATGCCTCTGCCTCTAGTAGTCATGCCTGTGATTGTCAGGGTCTTGTAATGTCTTATAGAACTTGTAGTTTAACCACAGCTGGAGGGCCAAGGTTGCCTACCCCTGTCATAGAGCCTCAGTGGGTTTCAGTGAAGATTTTTCTTGACAGACTTAGGACCTTTAGACACCACATCATACACAGGGGCGATGGGAAACGTTGTTTCTCCACTCAATACAGGGGTAATCTCCCACCTAGGTTCCAGTGTGCTACCTCTCTTAAACTTTTTGACTAACGCCCGGTCAAGATGCTGAATCTGATCCTTGAAGGTCTTGGAAAAAATGATAATATTATCTAGGTAGAACAACATTGTCTCTAAGTTATAATCTCTCAGGTATCGTTCCATCAGTTTTTTAAAAGTACTGGGGGCATTGGTTAGCCCAAAAGGCATGCCATTCAACTCATACAGACTCAATGGGGTTAAAAAGGCTGTTTTCTCCCAGTCCTACTCTTTCACTGGGACTTTCCAGTATCCACTAACCAAGTCCAGGGTGGATGAATAACAGGCCTGGCCCAACACTATGAGCAACTCCTCTACCTGTGGTAGCGGGCAGACATCCCGGTGGGTACAAGTGTTGAGTTGGAGATAGTGTACACAGAACTGTAAACTACCATCCTTTTTCACCAGGCAACGGGGGCGGTCCATGTACTGTGGCTTTCCTTGATTATCCCACTTGCAGCATGTTGCAAATCAAGTCGTTCACTTCTTGGCACAGGGCAGGTGTGTGCCGTCTTAAGGACCAGTCTCAAAGGCTAACAAGTGTTTTTCCAATATCTGATATAGAAGATGCTGCTGGGACAGTGGATACTCCTGGAAGGGGCTGGCTAATTGGTATAGAAACTGTTGGTAGTGGTCAATGTCTAGGAAGGACATAGTAGATTGCAAAGGAGCACAGGTGGCTTTCACCCCCGGTTGGAACTTCACAATACAATGCTTGGGTACACATAGAGGTTGAAGATGATCATGCAGTTTGGCAATGGAATGGGAATGGTTCCCAAGTTAATTAGCTGGACCATGACTCTACACGTAAAACCACTTGGTCAAACACCTGAAGCGTCACCCATGTGACCCCTTCCACCATGATGTGAAAATTGTTTGCCACTTTTAGAGACAACCCTGACTGATCTAGTTGGTTGTGGGTCCCAAACCACTGTAGAACTGGTGCCGATCAGATGAGTGACCAGCTGGCCATTCTCTAAGGAAGTGACGAGGGGACTCGGGGAAACCACGGACTTTGGCTTCATGGGAAATAAATGCAAAGTTTCTGGAGATCATCCCCTCGCCCCAGAAAGCACTAGTTTAACTGATGACAAGGGGTGCCCTTACTCTAGAGGGCAGCTGCAGTTTCTATCCAGGTGTCCATAGCGTTCACACAACTAGCACCTCCTGTCTTCCTCTGGGTCTTTCCACAGTGGATTCCCACCCTTGGAGAACTGTGTCAGCTCCTGCTTGATAGTAGTCATCTCTTGCTGCCATGTTTTGTGTCAGCCCCATATGGCTATTTGTAGGGCTGGCAATGGGGAAGTCCCTAAAGCCTTCTCCTTAAAGTATAGAGGCTGGTTTCTCTTTGTCACCATAGTAGCGGTTTCTGTTTCCTTCTGTTCTTGGGCCGCCACTGCCACCACCACATCATTGAAAATGATGGAGGGTGGAGACCTCACTCATTCTTGCAGGGCTCACTAGATGGGGCCAATGCTTACTCTTTCAATGAATAGGTCCCATAGTAGCTTATCTGGGGTACTTACAGTATGCCAGCACACCCTTTCTGGTCTTTCTTCTCCAATCATTTCTATAACTTTTGAAAGGGCTACAGCAAAGTGAGTAAGGCTCTCATCCTCTTGTTGTCTACAAATAAAAAACCTGTGTCTGAGTTCAGTTAGGATAACATTCTCCTCAAAGAGGCCTTCTAACTGTGGTACCTAATGGGAACTATTAACTCAAATGTTCCAAAAAGTGGCAACAGGGCCTAAACCACAGCATAAACAATCCTGCAGTTCTTTGCAGAAGAACTTGAGGAACACAATCTCAATACAGCAAAGGACACATTGACCTATTAATAAGCTTACTACACCCGACAGCATCTGATGAAGGAGGTGGTTGGTAGACAGTGTCGTGGCAAGAGCAGCCGATAGGCAAAATAAGCTCCTGGATGGAGGTTTCGGGTGTGAGGTTCCTATTCTGTCCTTCCTCCACTGGTACCTTTCCCTATGCTAGAGGCCCTGTCCCTCACCAGCAGATACCTTTCCTTGCCCTATCCACATTACAAATGTGCACCAACCGCAGTGGGACAGTGCTATTAGCACTGCACTGCCCTCAATAAAGATGGCTAATGGAGGCCGAAGAGGAGCAGGAATCCCTCTTATACTCCATCCTTCCTGCATGGCAGCTGCCATCACAGCATCACCTGTGCAGGGAGGCTGAACTACACCCGCCTACATAGTGATGTTCTCTCACTGAAACTGTGACATCCCTTTCCTCCAGCTCACTGAATCTCTCCGACAGTTGTCCCCTCTGCACAGATGTGGCAGCCCAGTCTTTATTCTGACATTGCAATGAGCACTCACGGCAGGCAGCTTTCCAATACAGCAGCCCGGCCTTTGGTCACCTATCACATCCCACGTAATCTTTTGTCATCAGTGATATAATATTTAAAGTATTTATTAATGCATATTATTATTAAACACTGCAATCTTAGTAGTTGTACTGTTTCCATGTGTTTATTAAAAAAGAACATGTGCCTTTTTTAATAAATGTCATTTGCCTCTGCTGAACCACTTTGTAAGGTGAGGCCACACCATGGCATAGTAGAGAAGCATGCTATGAATGTAGAGTAGGCTAATTTGACTGACAAAATCTAATTATCCCATCAACAATATACTTTAATTGTTAATGTGAAGGAGAAGTACATGTCAAGAATCCTTTGTTGAATATTCTTCATCTAGAATCATAAAACTTATGCAGCTCTGGAATCATTATTACATATTTAAATGTATATTTTAAAATGCAAGCAGTGTAAGTCAGGCCTGGGACAGGAGGCGGGCAGGAGGGGTAGCTGCCCTGTGCACTGTGGCTGCCCTGTGGCTGCCCTGTGCATGTGACGCGTGGAGATTTGTGTTGGAAGAGGGAATTTGGGGTCAGCAGGGGGTAAGAACTTTTCTAGTATTCTAGGAGGGGAGTGGTGATTTAGGGGAATTTGTGTTGAGAAAAGGGATGGGAGAAGAGGATTTGTGCTGGGGGGGATGTGCTAGAAAAAATATGGTGGATGGGGATTGTGATAGCAAATTTGGGGGGGGGGTGGAGAGGATTTGTGCTACTGGGGAGGCTTCAAGGGTATTTGTGCTGGGGGGAAATTTGGAGAGGGGGAAGATTTGTGCTAGGAGGGGGAATGGGGAAAATTTTTGCTGGGAGGGTGGATTTGGAGTGGGGGGGGGGGGGGAATATGTACTCAGAGAGGAAATGTGAGGAATGTGAAGGATAGAGGATTTGTGCTAGGAGGGGTAATTTGTTTGGAGATGGCATTTGAGCTGGAGGGATTTCTGCAGGGGCACAGATTTGTCCTGGGAGGAGGGGGGGTTTATGTTTAGAGGATAAGCATGCAGATTAGTGCTCATTTTTTATGGGGGGGATTTTTGCAGACACATAATGCTCATACATCTCGATATATTGTTTAGGGTGGGTCCCTAGTGCCCAAAGGGTTAAATGTAGATATCAACCTGAATTGCTTTTTATCTAATTTTCAATCATGCTCTTTTACAATATCCCTTATATGCAAATTACTTAGCCGAGTCTATGTTCATCCCTTTTTAATAACAATTTTTATTTTATTTTATATATTTTTATAATATTTTTTAAATAATTGAATTTTTCTATCTTCTCAGGGTTAGATACACAGTGCCTTACATAAATATGTATAGATATATTTCATTCTTACACTTTACTATATATTTATATTTAAATCTATTTTTATAGTATATCAATTTTTATATTTATTGACCCTTATGTATTTAGCCCCTTGTCCTCCTATTAATCTTACCCTTGCTCATTTTTGGAGAATTACATTGATCCATATATATTAGATATATATGTCTTTTTACATGTATATTGACTGATTTTTATTTATCATGTTTTTCACGTTTATGTTAGCAATGGAGATGCCGTCCTTGCCATCATTTATTCCCTCCAATAGGTGGCGCTCTGTAAAGGGAAGCTATTACTCATCCTACGGCGGAGTTTGCTGCGATTGTTCAATTGCCATTCCTTCGATTGGCTATTACGGCACCACCATGCCCTATTTATGGACATAGGGTGTACCAATATGGCAGTGCCTCAGATGACGTCCCTGTGGCGACATGCGTAAGGCGGGACATACTTGATACACAACAGGTCATTTCCATTTCTTCGAACTTCCGTTTTTTTCCAGCCTGGCCATGACCACGCCGGGACAACTGAAGTCCCTTATTGATTACATAGCAGAGCAGTGGAGCTTCTTTTTTAATATTCTTTTTTTTTTTTAAATGGAGACTTTTTATTAAATAAAACTTTGGTTCCATGGATTCACGCTATGAGGCTCATCTTTTCCATACATATGTGGATGGCCGTTGCTGGAGATTCCTAAACCGCTTTGATGAGGTGGATTTCAGCTGTGCGAACCAGAGGGATACCTTGTTAAAGGGGGACGCCTCCATTGGGATACAGTTATTACTCCTGCTACCCCTGCAGGGGCAAGGCACTCTGGTGAGTGCAGGCACAAGAGGGTGATGCAGATGGAAGAGGGGAGCACTGGAGAGTCACCTTTATTTTACTTGACTGCTATTTAATAGTGTATAATCATATACACATACAGATTATATATTTTTTGGGACTTATCACTCTGGAATTAGCACTTGTCATTTTATCATACATAGGGTTTGTGTGCAGGAGCAGCACAAAACATTTTTTAGATTTGTTGTTTTTTTCTCAACACGTTTATTTGTGTTTATTAATATATATATATATATATATATATATATATATATATATATATATATATATATATATATATATATATATATATATATATATATATATATACACATTTTTTATGGATTGAGTCACGCAACACTAAGCGCTTGTCACTTTATTATCTTGAAGTGCTGAAGTATTACTGTTATATATATTTTTTACACTTTGGTTTACATTTGTGTTTTATACATATATTTGGTTTATTTATTTATTTTCACTTCATGATGATTACAATGCTGTGAATGAATGGTACAAAGTACAGGTAATCACTGCATGAATTTCCTTTCCATGTGTTACTGCTAATGACTGAGCCTGTGCTATTGCACTCTTTGCCTGTAGATGGTGCTATTAATCATAGAGGCAAATGGAGCCTGTCGCTCATCCTGGAGATGCCGTGCAGAGGAAGCTAGAGATACTGTTGTACAAGGAGGACTTGTATTTTTTGGGAATTTCAGAGACCTGGTTCAACAGCTCTTACGATTGTCTGGCAACCATTTTTGAGTATACCCTTTATCGCAGGGATAGAGAGGGTAAAAAAAGGGGGAGGGGTATGCTTCAATATCAAGAATAATGTACAAGTGAATGTGAGAGATTACATCACTAAGGGAGCAAGGGAGGAGGTGGAATCCTTATGGGTAGATCTCCAAAGGGATGAAGCCAAGGGAAAAATATTACTAAGAGTATGCTATAGGCCCCCTAACCTGAGGGAGGAGGGGGAGACAGCTCTCCTATCACAAGTTGGATTAGCAGCAAGGATGGGAAATGCTATCATAATGGGGGATTTTAATTATCCAGACATAGCCTGGGCGACAGGAACCACGCATTCATCTGAGGCTCGCCAGTTCCTAAGTGTCTTGCAGGACAATTTCATGGTTCAGATCGTAGACACACCAACTAGAAATATAGCGTTACTGGATCTACTGATTACCAACAATACAGACCTGTGGAAATATGAGGCAATTTAGGAAACAGCAATGACAGGTCAATTGGCTTCAGTATAAATCACAGAAATAGGAAACATAAGGGGAATAAAAAGACACTGAATTTCAAACGAGCCAACCTCTCTAAACTACGAACCTTGTTAGAAGGCTTGAATTGGGATAAAATCTTAGAAACAAATAACATGGAGGAGAGATGGGTTTGCTTTAAGGGCATATTAAATAAGGGAATTAGCCAATGCATCCCATTGGGTAATAAATTTAAAATAGCAAACAAAAGTCCTGGATGGCTTAACTCCAATGTAAAAATGCATATAAAAGCAAAGGAGAAGGCCTTCAAAATATACAAGGTTGAGGGATCATCATCCGCGTTCAGACTTTATAAAGAATGCAACAAGAAATGTAAGGGTGCAATTAGGGCAGGTTAAATAGAACACGAAAGACACATAGCAGAGGAGAGCAAAAAGAAGCCCAAGAAATTCTTTAAGTATGTAAACAGTAAAAAAGGGAGGACAGATCATATTGGCCTCATAAAGAATGAGGAAGGAAATCTGGTTACAAAGGATGGGGAGATGGCGAAGGTATTGAATTTATTCTTCTCCTCAGTCTTTATGAGGGAATCGGGGGGCTTCAGTAACCAAAACTGCAGTGTTTATCTTTATAACACATCACAGGAAGCACCTTGGTTAACAGAGGACAGAATTAAAATTAGACTTGGAAAACGTAACATTATTAAATCACAGGGACCAGATCGCTTGTATCCGAGGGTACTTAAGGAACTCAGTCCAATAATTGCCAGACCATTGTTCCTATTTTTTTCTGACAGTCTACTGACTGGAATGGTTCCAGGCGATTGGAGAAAAGCCAATGTAGCACCAATATTTAAAAAGGGCCCAAAATACATCCCTGGGAATTACAGACCAGTTAGCCTAACATCAATAGTATGCAAGGTCTTGGAGGGGATGATAAGGGACTATATACGAGATTTTAGTAACGAAAACGGTATCATTAGCAGTAATCAGCATGGGTTCATGAAGAATTGTTCTCACCAAACCAATCTATTAACCTTCTATAAGGAGGCGAGTTGCCATCTAGATAAAGAAAGGCCCGTAGATGTGATGTATCTGGATTTTTCAAAAGTGTTTGACAAAGTTCCCCATAAACATTTACTGTTCAAAATAAAGTCCATTGGCATGGACTATAGGGTGAGTACATGGATTGAAAACTGGCTACTAGGGCGAGTTCAGAGGGTGGTAATAAATAGGGAGTACTCAGAATGGTCAGAGGTAGGTAGTGGGGTCCCCCAGTGTTCTGTACTGGGACCAATGCTATTTATTTTGTTCAAAAAACGACCTGGAGGAGGGGGGTAAACAGGTCAATCTCTGTATTTGCAGACAATACGATAAGCTAAGCAAGGCAATAATTTCTCCGCAGGATGTGGAAACCTTGCAAAAAGATCTGAACAAATTGGGGTGGTCAACTATATGGCAAATGAGGTTTAATGTCAAAAAATGTAAAATAATGCATTTGGGTGGCAAAAATATGAATGCAATCTATACACTGGGGGGAGAACCTCTGGGGGAATCTAGGATGGAAAAGGACCTGGGGGTCCTAGTAGATGATAGGCTTAGCAATAGCATGCAATGCCAAGCTGCTGCTAACAAAGCAAACAGGATATTGGCATGCATTAAAAAGGGGATCAACTCCAGAGATAAAATGATAATTCTCCAGCTCTACAAGACTCTGGTCCAGCCGCACCTAGAGTATGCTGTCCAGTTCTGGGCACCAGTCCTCAGGAAAGATGTACTGGAAATGGAGTGAGTACAAAGAAGGGCAACAAAGCTAATAAAGGGTCTGGAGGATATTAGTTATGAGGAAAGGTTTGAGACACTTGAGAGGGGATATGATTTCAAATCATAAAATACCGTACTGGTGACTCCACAATAGGGATGAAACTTTTTTGCAGAAGGGAGTTTAACAAGACAAGTGGCCACTCATTAAAATTAGAAGAAAAGAGGTTTAACCTTAAATTATGTAGAGGGTTCTTTACTGTAAGATCGGAAAGGATGTGGAATTCCCTTCCACAGGCGGTGGTCTCAGCGGGGAGCATCGATAGTTTAAAAAAACTATTAGATAAGCACCTCAGCGACCACAACATACAGGGATATACAATGTAATACTGACATATAATCACACACATAGGTTGGACTTGATGGACTTGTGTATTTTTTCAACCTCACCTACTCTGTAATACTATGTAATACCAAGAAGCTTTTAGCTTTGTAGCTCATTGCTTGTCTCTACGAGTTCTTGGAATGCAAATGCCGCCAACACAAATCATTCAAAAGCAAATTAACAACTTGGTAGACATATGGTTGATGGATGTGGTGTTTCGTTATCTCTCTTATTAAAAATTCAAATTGTGATTGATCAATGTATATTTATCATAAACGTTAAGTATATGCAGCACTAGAAGCATCGAATTATAAAATAAAAGTCCATAGTGTTAAAACAGAGTCTTTGTTCAGGGGAAATACTGCAACCACCCACGGTGCAGACAGAGATAAAATAAGGTGAACATGAGATTATCCTCCACCGAACATCAACACACCGGGCCTCTTACCAAAGAAAATGGACCACTGGATTACAGGTGGTCAAACACTCATGATATATCCACAGCGCCACAGAACCACTTCAATTGGATCATAGAAGGCTGAATCTTGTAGTCCCACTCAATGGTAATTCATAGGCATATACATAGGATACAAGAATTCTTATAAAAAGCCAGGGTACTCACATTTCGCAAAATAAAAGCAGGTATATCAAAAGTTGCAATTCGTCATGGATAGCAGATGTTTCCAACCACAAAGATGGCCGCAGTCAGCACATTACCGTGTCGGGATGTCAGAGCTCCACCCTACATGGTGTTTCGTCCAATAGAAACATCGTCAGGGGTGCTGGCACTGGGAGGCTACAGTTCATTGAGGGAAACATAAATGCCAATATGTACTGTGACATACTGAAGCAGAGCATGATCCCTCCTTTCGGAGACTGGGCCACAGGACAGTATTCCAACATGATAACAACCCCAAACACACCTCCAAGATGACCACTGCCTTTCTAAAGAAGCTGAGGGTAAAGATGATGGACTGGCCAAGCATGTTTCCAGACCTAAACCCTATTGAGCATCTGTGAGTCATCCTCAAACGGAAGGTGGAGGAGTGCAAGGTCTCTAACATCCACCAGTTCTATGATGTCGTCATGGAGGATTGGAAGTCGACTCCAGTGGCACCCTACGAAGCTCTGGTGAGCTCCATAGTTTCAAAAAACGATTAGATAAGCACCTAAACGACCGCAACATACAGGGATATACAATGTAATACTGACATATAATCACACACATAGGTTGGACTTGATGGACTTTTGTCTTTTTTCAACCTCACCTACTATGTAATACTATGTAATACTATGAAGCTTTTAGCTTTGTAGCTCATTGCTTGTCTCTACGAGTTCTTGGAATGCAAATCATTCAAAAGCAAATTAAAAACTTCTGGTAGACATATGGTTGATGGATGTGCTGTTTCATTGTATCTCTCTTATTAAATATTCAAATTGTGATTGATCAATGTATATTTATTATATCCTCTTAACTACAAGGAAATAACATGAGTTTATGTGTATTATATTTACCCACAATCCCATGTTTTTCTCGCACAGTTAAGAGAGAGAATAAGAATCTGCTGCTGTTGAAAAGGTAGTGTTATAATTAAGCTAAATCATATATTATTATGCTCTATGTTATAAGATAGTAATTTATTATTTATCTAATTACTGTGAAATTGCTGGTTTGAGTTATAACTTCAAACTTCAGTAATTCCTCCATTAAGCCACTTGCTTGAGTATAGTTTTTGAAAATATAGTAAATTGCCTTAAAAAATATATATAATAATTCTTTGTATATTACTTATGGTAATTAACCCCTTGCCCCCAGTCCAATTCTGATACTTCTCCTCTACATGTAATAATCATAATTTTTTTTGTTATAAAATTATTCAGAACCCCCAAACATTATATATATTGTTTTAGCAGACACCCTAGTGAATAAAATGGTGGTTGTTGCAACTTTTTATGTCACACGTTATTTGCGCAGCAACTTTTCAAATGCGTTTTTTTGGGAAAAAAAAAACTGTTTCATGAAAATAGAAATAAAAAAATAAAGATAACCCAATTTCCTTTTGTATAATGTGAAAGATGAAGGAGTGGATCGGGGGAGGTCTGTCGAACTGGTGAGGAAACTCCAAACGGCTGTATGCCCGATGATGTATTTCACAGATGGAACATCAGGATAGTTTATAATCCAGCTCAGACGCGGCCCATTACACAACGATACTCCAATCTCCCCAAGATGGGGAGGAAGATGTTTGGGGGTTTAGACCAAAAAGAAGAAAGGGGAAAAGAAAAAAGGGCTCCACATGGTGCGGGTCAGACGGTATAAAATAGTAATTTATTAAAGTCAAAAAATTATTAATGACTTAGTGATCACAAAAAATGGAATAAAATGAAACTAAAAGCAATGTAGGGTGCCAACAGCTAGCCCGACGCGTTTCGACACATATGTCTTCGACAGGGGCATGCCATATTATTCATATGATCTCTGTTATATGATTATCCTTTTAATTTATATTGATTACACTTATCACCATAGAAGCGCTACACTATTTTTACCTTTTGCTTGTTGAACTTTGTTTTTGGTGTTGGCTGCTGTTTCGGCTGTTGTGGCTGTTTTTCTGTATATATTTGACTATAGCGCAGTGTTTTTCCCCCTATTTCTAATGTGAAAGATGATGTTACACCGAGTAAATAGATATCTAACATGTCACGCTTTAAAATTGCGAACACTCGTGGATTGGTGGCAAACTTTAGTACTTAAAAATCTCCATCGGCGACACTTTAATTTTTTTTACAGGTTACATGTTTAGAGTTTTATTGCTCTAGCTATATCAATCGTGGCATATGTAACCTGTGTGTATCTGGCTCTGATACCAGCCAGTGCCTCAACAGCCACTGGCCTCATCGCACATCCCTGGTGTCTACGATATGCTGGAACAGATCTTTGGACTAAAGATGGTAATGAGTGCAGGAAGCATTGATGTCTATACACAGTGTCTATCAGAATGGGTTATCACCAAGAGTGCCCCCTTCATCAGGGCTTGATTGATAGCAATAAGAATAGACTGGAAGTGAACTGGACCTTTAGTGTTATTTTTTTCCAGTGTAGATGAAAGCATACAGTAGGCCTTGTCAGCAGCTGGCAGCCAAATTATTCGGGGACATGGTGCAACATTGTCCTTCATGAAGCCTACTTGTATTAGATCCCCATAGATCATCGACCTATTTGTTAGACCTGGAGGGTGTGGATACCCCTGGAGAAGTCCTCCTTCCTTGGGTGGTTATGTGTGGCCACTGGATCTACCCCAGGGTACCAGCTATCTGGGTTGATGTCTGCTCTGCATGTATGATGTCTGAGGCCATTCCTCCTCTTTAGCATATCTCTTTAGCATAATTGTCAACTGCCAAGTAATTCTGAGCACTGGATCCATTATTATTAATATAATAGGGCCAACATCTTCAGCAGAACTGTGCAAAGTAAGGGTAACTAAGGCTATGACAAAAACGTGACACGGGAACAAATGGAAAGGCTGCCAGAGCAACCTATAATTAAATCATCTCATTAGCATTCTTTTCATTTTCTCAGGAGCAGAAGTATTTTTGTTATATTTAGAAACAGAAACAGTAGTATAAATGCTATTTAATATCTATATTAATTAGTCGTGGACATCCTGTACTTCCTGCAGCTCCCCCCTCCGATTACTTGCTGGCAATTCCCAACTCAATATATAAATATATATATATATATATATATATATATATATATATATAGTGCAGCGCTATCAAAGAATTACATAAATTCAAGAAAATAAAAAACAATATGTAAGTGACATAATGTGAACTCCAAATTCATCAATGAAACTCCATAAAAGTCCAAAAAATAAAAAATGGAAAAAAAGGAGTTCACTAGAACAGTGTTTCTCAACGCCAGTCCTCAAGGCACCCCAACAGGTCATGTTTTCAGGTTTTCCATTATTTTGCACGTGTGATATGATGAGTTTCACTGCCTTAGTAATTACCACAGATGTTTCATCTGAGGGAAATCCTGAAAACATGACCTGGTGGGGCGCCTTGAGGACTGGAGTTGAGAAACACTGCACTAGAATATAAGAATAGACTCCAGTGTCCCAGAAGAGCGGAATCCATGGAATATAGAGACAGGCAACTGCATGCATAGGAGAGCCAGCTTCCCCAGATCCTCCGTGTGCAACACCAACAATGTAGAAGATAGCAGCTTAACAGAATGTGCTGGCTTCTAAATTAATGGAGAAGCCAGATGAGATGTAGGGAAAAAGCTTTCCCAAATACATCCATAGAGGTACTGGCAGTCCTGGCATGCTCCAAGTCATAGTCTTGTTCCCGATATATGCATATTTAGAACATGAAAGATCATAACGTAATTCTGTATAAAAAGGCCGTTTATTAAATATAAAAAGGTGCACTCATATATCCATAGTATAAAATGAGCATGTAATCATATGAAAAAATGCTGCAGCGATGGCCATAAACAGAGTAATAAGCACCCAAAGAGTGTGGTGATGTCACGTTTGGTCCCACCCATCGCGTTTCGTCATACACTTGATGTCGTCAGGGGTGAGGTTACCAGGCGTGCACTACGGCTTAAATACCTGCAGGGAATCGACCAGAAGAAGGGCAAGAGGTGGGGAAGTTTCTCTGAATCAACAAGAAAAACATATCTATCTCAGAGTTCATATGTGGAAGTATTATGGGGAACAATTGGACTTCAAAAAAACGTTCATATAAAAGATGTTATGATACATCAAAATAAATAAGAAAAACCCAATCCGCCACGAGAAAGGAAAGAACGCGTCCATATCATAATGCAATTGAACACTAATAAATATAAAAATAAAATAAATAAAATCCATATCAAAAAAATTATATAAAGAATTCTTGGTGGAGCAAGTAATGAAGGAGTTTATGGTATATTCTCACCCAGTCTTTTGAGACCTTACTGTATTTTGCTATGCAACATAGTTTTTTTTGGTTAGATGGCTCTTTTTATTTACAGAACCAGGGAGTAGCTATGGGAGGCAAGTTCACCCCTAGCTTGGCAAACGTATTTAAGGCCAAATGGGAGGAGGATGTCATCTTGAGTGATTGCTTTTCTTAGGAGAGTGAATGTGATTAGCACAGGGCCAATCAGCACTATCCAGACAGAGGGTCAAGGGTCCTGCACCCTGATAGGACAATTGTGAGGGAAATATATACTCCGTCTACAAGCTTTATCAGACACTGACAGAAGTCACAAGACTGCTCTAACTGCTGATGAGAAAAGGTTTTTAGCAGTTTATCTGCTAAAATAATTGCATTTCCATGAGCTAACCACTACACCACTGTGCCGTCCCACAGTATAATACATTTAACATATAGTACTTTTATCTGTTATATATACTGATACAAGGTCACGTCACACTAGCAGTTCCCTTGCTGGAACAGCTTTCCAGTGCTAGGATTCTTTTACAGGCTAGAGGAATACTCCCCTGCCTCCAGGGTTGCTTCTTTTCAGCTCAGATGAACAAGGTATCATTCTGTGGCTGGTGAGTGACATGCTGCAGAGATTCCCTAAGCAGTATCATTAACCACTTCAGCCCGGGAAGATTTTACTCCCTTCCTGACCAAAACATTTTTTGTGATTCGCCACTGCGTCGTTTTAGCTGAAAGTTATTGCGCGGTTGTGCGACGTTACACCCAAATAAAATTGAGGTCCTTTTTTTCCCATGAATAGAGCTTTCTTTTGGTGGTATTTGATCACCTATGTGGATTTTATTTTTTGCGCTATAAACAGAAAAAAAGAATTTTGAAAAAAACTAATTTTTTTTACATTTTGCTATAAATATAATAAATATCCCCCAAAAATATATAAAAAAAAATTTTTTACCTCAGTTTAGGCCGATATATTTATCCTTCTACATAATTTTGGTAAAAAAAAAAAAAAATCGCAATAAGCATATATTGATTATTTTGCGCAAAAGTTATAGCGTCTACAAAATAGGGGATAGTTTTATGGCATTTTTATTATTATTTTTTTTTTTTTTAGTAGTAATGGCAGCGATCTGAGATTTTATCGTGACTGTTACATTATGGCGGACACTTTTGACACTATTTTGGAACCATTGTCATTTATACTTATTTATATTTTTATATATATTTATACATACATATATATATATATATATATATATATATATATATATATATATATATATATATATATATATATATATATATTCAGATATATATATATATATATATATATATATATATATATATATATATATACATTGTACCCCATACTCATTCACATAGGGTGGGGGGCCGGTATCCGGGGGCCCCCTTATTAAAGGGGGCTCCCGGATTCCGATAAGCCCCCCGCCCGCAGACCCTGACAACCAACGGCTAGGGTTGTCGGGAAGAGGCCCTTGTCCTCATCAACATGGGGACAAGGTGCTTTGGGGTGGGGGGCCGCACGCCCCCCTCCCCAAGGCACCCCCCATGTTGAGGGCACGCGGCCTGGTACGGCTCAGGAGGGGGGGGCGCCCGCTCGTCCCCACCCCCTTTCCTGGCCGGCCGGGTAGCGTGCTCGGATAAGGGTTTGGTGTGGATCTGGGAGGGACCCCCACGCCGTTTTTTCGGCGTAGGGGGTTCCCCTTGGAATCCATACCAGACCTAAGGGCCTGGTATGCTCTCGGAGGGGGAACCCACGCCAATTTTTTTTCAGAAATTTGGCGGGGAGTTCCCCCTTCAGAGCTCATTCTCTGATTGGCCACGGCAAAAGTCGCCTGGCCTGGGGCAACTTAAAGTTGTGTTGTAAGTCGCCCAAGGTCGTGTCTAAAAGTCGTGTTCAAGTCGTCTCCAAGTTGCCTCACAAAGTCGTCCTGAAGTCGTGTCGCCCCTGTGTGAACCGAGCCTGAGACTCCATTCACACAGGGGCAACTTTGGATCTGACTTGAAGTCGCCCCAAGTTGCCTCAAGTCGCGCAACATGATAAAATCAATGTAAGTGAATGAGAGCCGTCTTAATGTACACTACTGAAGTCGCTCCGACTTCAGAAAAGGTTCCTGTACAACTTCAATCCGACTTCTAGGCGACTTGTACCCATTGATTTCAATGGAAGTTGCCTCCAAGTCTGATCCACTGTCTTAACTGAAGCAACTTTCCAGGAAGTAAAAATAGTTTTGTAGGCAAACCCCTCCCTCCCACAGAGCTGATTATTATGTGATTGACCACTGGCAAAGTCCCCTGTCCTGGAAGCAACTTCAAGTTGCCTTGTAAGTTGCCTCAAGTCACGCTGTGATTCATACTTAAGTCGTGTCCAAGTTGCCTCCCAAAGTCTTGCTGGAAGTTGTGTTGCCCCAGTGTGAATGGACTCTTAGGGTTTACATCTAATTTAAGGGTTAATTTTATTCATTATTATTTTTAAGCCTGCATATAAGTTAGCACCAGAAAATTGGCTCCATGCACCACATCCCTACTGATACAACAGAAATGACCAACTACTGGGATTTCCATGTGCTGCAAGAATATATAGCACACATTTGTAAAAGCAGTCATTTTATTGATGCCATTCTGAATGTTTTTAAAAAAAAAAAAAGTAGGTAAGTGAGAGAAACAGAGCTTGACATGCCATTACACAATTGTTCCTAGGTATTCAATCAAATACCATAAAAAGAAAGCTCTATTTCTGGGGAAAAAGTGCTCTGGTCAGGAAGGGAGTAAAATCTTTCGGGGGTTAAGGCGGTTAAAATTGCGCACATTTGTGGAATAGAGCCAAATTTGGGTACTTAAAAATCTTCATAGGCTACACTTTAAAAATGTTTACAGGTTACTAATTTAGAGTTACAGAGGAGGTCTAGTGGTAGAAATGTTTGCTCTTGTTCTAATGTTTGCGCTGGTAACTCACTGTGTGGTGCTAACACCATTTGCCATATTCGCCATATGCGTTTCCTTCTGCGTGCGAGTATGGGGATGGGGTACTTTAAAAAAAATTTACATTTTTATTTTTGTTTTTTACACTGTCCCTTTAATTTTTTTCTTTTTTTTTCTTTTTATTCCTATTACAAGAAATGTAAACATCCCTTGTAATTGGAATAAGGCATGATAGTTCCTCTTTATGGGGACATCTGAAGTCAGTAAGACCCCAGATATCTCCTCTACCCTGGAAAGCATGAGATCAAGAAAAAAAAAACATTGATCTCTGCTTTCCAGGGGAAAAAACTGACAGTGTTTACATATACCAGAGCCAGAAGTGACATCATGACCATCTGGTCCACAGCCACTGCCAGATCACATCTCCGGCTTCCCAATACCTCTCCAGGCTTTTCCCATTGCATGGAAAAGCCTGGAGAGGTATTGTGCTTCCCACTGCCTACAAAAGCAATCCAGGGGCCGCTAGGATGGAATCACCGGCTGAAAGCAAAGATATCTGGATGATGCCTTGATTATTTGGAGGTAATTTTGCCAAAATAGAAGGTATTTTAAAGAGGAGCTTCAATCCCCCATGATTCGGCCCTGCGCACTCCACCATTTTTAAAAACCAAGCACATGCACAGAAGTGCCAAAGGATTCTGTTCCTGGCAGAGATCTGTGGCACATCTGCTCTTGCACTGGGGGGGAGATTTGGGATCATACCTTTGTCATCTTCGTGCATGTGCGGGAAAACCCTGATATACCAAATTCTCTGGTGGTTCCGAAGCTCTGACAGTGTGCAAGTGCCATCAGTGCCTAGGAAGCGCAATCTCATTCTCACCCAGGTGAGAAAGACAGAAGTGCTACCTTGCAGCACTAAAAGTATCAAACACATATAATCAGTCAGTTTACATACCGTATATGAGAGCTGCACGATTAATCATTAAAAAAATGTGATCTCGATTCAACCCCCCTCACGATCTTAAAGAGGAACTGCAGTCTGTATAATATAATAATTTGCAGCCCTGCAGCTCTCATTGGCCCATTGACTCACCCCCTCCCTTCCTGGCAAACTCTCATGAGAGTTAACGAGAGAGCTGGTCTGTGGGTGCACTCTGGTCAGTGAGTGCACATTGGTCAGCGGGTGCCCATTGTTCAGCGGGTGCACATTGGTCAGCAAGTGCATGTTGGTCAGCGAGTACCTGTGTATTGTCTTGTTGAGTACCTGTGTATTGTTGTGTTGAGTACCTGTGTATTGTCTTGTTGAGTACCTGTGTATTGTTGTGTTGAGTACCTGTGTATTGTCTTGTTGAGTATTAGTGTCAGGAAGTGCCAGGGAGGCCAATCCAGGGCTTGAGCATCCCAATTAGTACGCTCCATTGAGTGACATTGGTGAAAACAGTCAGGGACCAGCACTGCTGGAGGTGAGGGACTCTCCTAGCTGCCGGGAGAAGAAATCCTCCAGTGACAGTGGGGGAAGTGAAGGGAAAGGAAAGACAGATTCTGGTGGTAGGGGACTCAATTCTTAGAAGGACAGAGAGGGCAATCTGTAACAAAGATCTGAAGCGCTGAATTGTATGTTGTCTACCGGGTGCTCGGGTTTGGAAAATCACGGATCCGGTGGACAGATTACTGGGAGGGGCTGGGGAAGACCCGGCTGTCATGATGCATGTTGGCACCAATGATAAAGTCAGAGGCAGATGGAGTGCTCTAAAGAATGATTTTAAGGACTTGGAAGCTAAATTGAGGAAAAGGACCCCCAAGGTTGTATTCTCAGGAATACTACCGGTACATCGAGCCACACCAGAAAGGCAGAGGGAGATTAGGGAAGTAAACAAGTGGCTGAAGAGCTGGTGTAGTAATTAGGGGTTTGGGTTCCTGGAAGACTGGGCTGACTTCTCAGTCGATCACCAGTACTATAGAAGGGAAGGACTGCACCTAAATGAGGAGGGTGCAGATCAGCTGGCAATAACGATGGCCAAAAAGTTAGAGGGGTTTTTAAACTAGGCGACAGGGGGGAGGGCCCAGAGGTAGAGATAGTCAGCACGGAACATATTCCAGAGGGTAGTATTGGGGACATTAGTGGTAGGTTGATTAAAGCACATAAACCAAAAGTAAGTAGAGTAAGAAGTCCTAGTTGCAATCTCAGAACACCCAATAAGAGGATAGTATGCGACCGGTCTAAACTACATGGCATGTTCACTAATGCCAGGAGCCTGAAGGACAAAATGGGTGAACTAGAGATACTGTTGTACGAGAAGGATTTGGATTTTGTGGGAATTTCAGAGACCTGGTTCAACAGCTCTCATGATTGGCTGGCAACCATTCTAAGGGTATACCCTTTATCACAGAGATAGTGAGGGTAAAAAAGGGGGAGGGGTATGCCTAGAATAATGTACTAGTGAATGTGAGAGATTACATCACTAAGGGAGCTAGGGAGGAGGTGGATTCCTTATGGGTAGAGCTCCAAAGAGATGAAGCTAAGGGGAAAATATTATTGGGAGTATGCTATAGGCCCCCTAACCTGAGGGTGGAGGGGGAGACGGGTCTCCTATCACAAGTTGGATTAGCAGCAAGGATGGGAAGTGTTATCATAATAGGCAATTTTAATTATCCAGACATAGCCTGGGCAAAGGGCACCACATATTCGCCTAAGGCTCACCACTTCCTAAATGTCTTGCAGGACAATTTCATAGTTCAGATGGTAGCCCTACCAACTAGAAATAAAGCGTTACTGGATCTACTGATTACCAACAATACAGACCTGATCGCGGATGTGGAAATACGCATTGCACCCTTACATTTCTTGTTGCATTCTTTATAAAGTCTGAATGCTGATGATGATCCCTCAACCTTGCATTTTTTGAAGGCCAAATGAATGGGGGTAATGCAAAAATATGAATGCAATCTATACACTGGGGGGAGAACCTCTGGGGGAATCAAGGATTAAAAGGGACCTGAAGGTCCTAATAGATGACAGGCTCAGCAATGGCATGCAATGCTAAGCTGCTGCTAACAAAACAAACAGAATATTAAAAAGGGGATCAACTCCAGAGATAAAACAATAATTCTCCCGCTCTGCAAGACTCTGGTCCAGCCGCACCTGGAGTATGCTGTCCAGTTCTGGGCACCAGTCCTCAGGAAGGATGTACTGGAAATGGAGCTAGTACAAAGAAGGGCAACAAAGCTAATAAAGGGTCTGGAAGATATTAGTTATGAGGAAAGGTTGCGAGCACTGAACTTATTCTTTTTGGAGAAGAGATGCTTGAGAGGGGATATGATTTCAATTCATAAATACCGTACTAGGTATACCACAATAGAGATAAAACTTTTTTTGTGGAAGGGAGTTTAACAAAACACGTGGCTACTCATTAAAATTAGAAGAAAAGAGGTTTAACCTTAAACTATGTAGAGGGCTCTTTACTGTAAGAGCGGCAAGGATGTGGAATTCCCTTCCACAGGTGGTGGTCTCAGCAAGTAGCATCGATAGTTTCAATAAACTATTAGATAAGCACCTGAACGACTGCAACATACAGGAATATACAATGTAAAACTGACATATAATCACACACATTTTTTAACTATACCTTTTTGGTATAAATCTTTGATAAAAAAATGTTTACAGGTTCATGCTTGCCTCAGCCTGACAGTCAAAACATTTTTCACTAAAATCCCATTATTTTTTGAGGGAGATTTTCTCTCTCACATCCTTCTAATCACACAATTAGGTTGGACTTGATGGACTTGTGTCTTTTTTCAACCTCACCTACTATGTAACTATGTGAGCTGTGCATGATGTCACACGCCACACGCCTATGTGAGCTGTGCATGATGTCACACGCCTAAGCTTTTTACCAGGCAAAAAACAGGAAGTGGGCTGTATAAGGCATTTACTGGCAGAAAAAAAAAATGCTACTATCCAAAGTTGAAAAGTTGCAAGGGCTAGGTTGAAGTTCCACTTTAACCTAGCATTTCCACAATTCATATAACAAGCACAGAGCAGTTCGATACTCACAGCTGTAAAAAAAAAAAAAAAAAGGCCATGTTTATCAAACAACATTGTTTAGGACTGAAAGAGAGAGAAAAAGAAACATTGGACTGGCCAAGCATATCTCCAGACCTAAACCCTACTGAGCATCTGTGGGGCATCCTCAAATGAAAGATGGAGGAGTGCAAGGTCTCTAACATCCATCAGCTCTGTGATGTCATCATGGAGGAGTGGCCACCTGTGAAGCTCTGGGGAACTCCATGCCCAAGAGGGTTAAGGCAGTGCTAGAAAATAATGGTGGCCACACAAAATATTGACACTTTGGGCCCAATTTGGACATTTTCGCTTAGAGGTGTACTCACTTTTGTTGCCAGTGATTTAGACATGGTTGTGTGTTAAGTTATTTTGAGGAGACAGCAAATTTACACTGTTATACAAGCTGTACACTCACTATGTAGCAAAGTGTCATTTCTTCAGTGTTGGTCACATGAAAAGATATAATAAAATAATTACGAAAATGTCAGGGGTGTACTCACTTTTGTGAGATATTGTAAATACATCATAATCCAAAACAAATGAAAGATTATACTGGAGTACTAGGCAGGCTTTAGGCAATGTCCCATGGCATACTATGCATATTAGTTTTCCAAAGAGATGATTTCTGGCTCAACGCCATTTTCCCATGGCAGGTATGTAACATACATATCCAGTGAATGTTTTTAATGACTTCTAAATACAGAAACTATTTTTCATATACAACTGATTTACCAATGGTAACCCTGGAGTATGTACACATGATTAAGCATTAAGTTCCGGCTAATCCAATTTAAATGCTTAATTTGTTTGTAGCATAAACTTCCTTGGTAAATAGTTATGTTAGTAATCCTGTTGAACCCTTGTTACTTACAATGGCCCTGTCAATACATATAGAAAATGATACTAAGCCCAAACGGTAAAAGAAGAATGAAAATGCTTACTTCTCTGGCGTCCTCTGTCTTAAGACTTTGCTGCATTGCTGTTAATGGCTGCAGGTATCCGACACCAGATTTGTCAAATATTTCCTCCTTTGCCATGTGCTGCTGTCCTCCTGCCTGTAGTGACTTAGAGGCTGGCTGGAGGAACAACAGCAAATTGGTGGAGGTTTAAGACACAGGCAATCGAAAAAGGTACAGTAAGTATTTACCATTTTTATTTTACAGGGTGGGCTTCGTTTATTTTTTATTTTTTAACATATTGACAGGGTTGCTTTGATAGTAAACATTCAACACTTGTGCCAGTTCATACAGACGCGACCTGTCAAGCGACGTAGCCACCTGACAAGTCGCGTTCCATGCATTGTAATGGAACCGTTCTAATAGGAGTGACTCAAGTTGCCTCAACTTAGAAAAGGGTTCCTGTACTACTTTGGGGGGACTTCGGAGCGGCTTGCATTGACTTCTATACAGATATAAGTTGTGCTGTACAGGGTGGGTTCAGAGTCGGGCGAGAGTCGGTGACTTTGAAGCCGCCCCTGTGTGAACCGGCACTAAATCTGTCAAAATGCAAAACTGCTAAGAACTTAAAGCCCAATTTCAGCTTTTTTTCCCCTTCTTGGTTGAATGATGTCCAGAAGGAGAGTGAAATGGGGGTGACTAGAGAATCTGCATTTGGATTCTAATCCTTTCTTACCCCCCCCCCCCCCCCCAGTAAACTTACTATACCCCTTACTTGTTTCAGATTAGCAGATTGTCTGGCACTTGGAGAACAGGCCTAAACTTTTCAGCCAATGGGCATCACAGTACTGAATGTGCCCACGCCCTGAAATTCTGAAGTATGGTGCCACTCACCCAATGTAGGCCATAGCTACAGGACCTGCTTCTCCACTGATCTACAAAGAAGTATAGCTAGTATGGGGAAGGGGGTCGGTCAGGATTCTGTTATATAAATACATAGTAATCCTTTGAATAAGCTAGTAAGATATATAAGGTGAAGCCCCTTATCAAGGTTCCTTTGTGAGTGTTGGCATCCTAAATAACTAATCCACAATAACTGACCAACAAATACGGGATTTTCAATTCCAACATTCACAAAGTACATTTGCCAGACACTGATAAAATATAAAAAGCATAAAAAAATATTTTATTTATACAAAGATGTGAAATAAACTCATAGGCCTTAGTGCTCTCTAGGAACCATTAAAAACATGTAAACCCATTTTCTCTATTATGTTAACTACAACCACCTGACACACTTCTTCACGATTCCCCACAAATTGATGAGAATATGTTGGGTATTAATTATTATTATTATTATTACAATACAGGATTTATATAGCGCCAACATTTTGCGCAGTGCTTTACAACAAGAGGGCAGACAGTATAGTTACAATACAATTCAATAGATAGGATTCAGAGGGCCCTGCTCATTAGAGCTTACAATATAAAAGGGAGGGTCAAGTGAAACAAAAGGTAATAACTGTGGGGGATAAGCTGATTGAGAAAATGAAAATACAGTTGTTAGGTGTAGGTAGGATAGGGTTCTCTGAAGAGGAAGGTTTTCAGGGATCGTCTAAAACTTAATAGAGTAAGAGATAATTGGACAGATTGGGGTAAGGAGTTCCATAGGATGGGAGAGGCTCTGGAAAAGTCCTGGAGGCGAGCATGGGAGGAGGTGACGAGGGAGCTAGAGAGCAGTAGGTCTTGAGAGAAACAAAGAGAACAATCAGGTTGGTATTTTGAGACTAGGCTAGTGATGTAGTGGGGGGCTAAGTTGTGGTTGGCTTTGTAAGTAGTTGTTAGTAGTTTGAATTTAATTTGTTAGGTGAGTGGAAGCCAGTGGAGGGATTGACAGAGAGGAGTAGCAGACACAGAGCAATTGGAAATGTGGATGCATCTGGCAGCAGCATTCATAATGGATTGAAGGGGGGACAGACTATGTAGAGGAAGGGTCGGCCCTACCATGGTTCCCGCAGGGTCCATGGAACACAGGCGGCAATTTAAGAGGAGCAGCGCCAGGGCCATCTTTAACAAGGGGCAAATGTCTCAGGCCCAGTCACTATTTTGGGGCCCAAATGAGAGGCCCCTGGAGTCCACGCTGCCTGCACATTGGGGGCCGCCCCATGATGCCTGTAGTCCACAGGGAGCAGGGGAGATGTCCATCACTGTCAGACCTTACCCTGATGCAGTCTGCATTGAGGAGATGGCCGAGGCTGCAGGTGAACCGTGAAGCTAAGTAACAGGTTTAGAGTGGAAGTGGCAGCGCTGACAACCCCCAGAAGCACGAATTGGATGTGGAGTGAGCTGACTGACAGGTAGGTCCTTCTCTCCAATACAATGTCGGCCTGTGGATTGTCTGATGAGGGGGCACTGATAGGGTGCATTGGTGGGCACTGATGGACACTGATAGGCTGCACTGATGGGCACGGTTAGGCTGCACTTGTGGGCACTGATGAGGTGGCACTGATGGACACTGATAGGCTACATTGGTGGGCACTGATGAGGTGGCACTGATGGACACTGATAGGCTGAACTGGTGGGCACTGATGAGTAGTGATGGCCGAACGGTTCGCCCGGCGGTCGTTTCGCGGCGAATTTCCGACTTTCGCCGTCCGCGGGTTCGAACGCCTTTTTCCGTCGTTCGCCCCGGCGGACTTACGTGTTTAATGTATACAAGAACTTTAACCTTTCGTGACACGTTTATCATGTGTTACAGGACAACCAATTGAGACATGACAGCTCATGGACACTTGGACATTCCCCCTAACCTATAAATACACCCGATCCGGTGGCCATTTTACATTCTTTCTTCTGTCACTGTAGGGAAAGGATCCTGTGTGGAGTAGGGACAGAGAAAACGCTAGCTATTTGGTACACAAAAGTTCTTTTCAGGACTGGTATAGGTGTTAGGTCAGCAGCCTGAGTTTCTTTTGTCAGTTTAGATAAAGGGACAGAGCGCTGTATGCTGCTATTTTAGGGACAGCTCAGCCAGATTAGTCTTTCTTCATCATCATCATCATCATCATCATTAGCTGTTACTATCAGGTCCACAAAAGAGCTGTTCCAGCTAATCGTTCCAGCCTACTCTTTTTTGCCAATTTGTATAGGGACAGGCAGGAAGCAGTGTGTCAGGCAGTGAGGATAATTTTAAAGACTTGCTGTTACTATTAGTTCCACAAAGGTTCTTTTCAGGACTGGTATCAGTGGTACGGTAATAGGCTTGTACACGTATAATATTCTTTCTTCCAAATATAGAAAGAATATTATACTTGACTGCTGCCCTTCTGCTGCAGTCTGCTAATCATTCACAACTCACTTGTTCCACAAAGCTCTTTATCAGGACTGGTAACTTGGTCTGTCTAGGGTGCTACGGTACATAGGCTTGGGTGCGGTACAGTCTGCTGTTCTGTAAGGACCGCTATCGGTCCACAATACATAGGGTTGCCGTGCACTACTGCTGACCGCTGCCCTATACTGCAGCAGTCCTTCATTGGTATAGGGACTGACGTACAGTCTGCTAATCACTAACACACAACCTGCTTGGTCCACAAAAGTTCTTATAAGGACTGGTAACTTGGTATAGGGTGCTACGGTACATAGGCCTGAGTGCGTTACAGTCTGCTGTTCTGTAAGGACCGCTATCGGTCCACAATACATAGGGTTGCCGTGCACTACTGCTGACCGCTGCCCTATACTGCAGCAGTCCTTCAGCGGTATAGGGACTGACGCACAGTCTGCTAAACACTAACACACAACCTGCTTGGTCCACAAAAGTTTTTATAAGGACTGGTAACTTGGTATAGGGTGCTACGGTACATAGGCCTGAGTGCAGTACAGTCTGCTGTTCTGTAAGGACCGCTATCGGTCCACAATACATAGGGTTGCCGTGCACTACTGCTGACCGCTGCCCTATACTGCAGCAGTCCTTCATTGGTATAGGGACTGACGTACAGTCTGCTAATCACTAACACACAACCTGCTTGGTCCACAAAAGTTCTTATAAGGACTGGTAACTTGGTATAGGGTGCTACGGTACATAGGCCTGAGTGCGTTACAGTCTGCTGTTCTGTAAGGACCGCTATCGGTCCACAATACATAGGGTTGCCGTGCACTACTGCTGACCGCTGCCCTATACTGCAGCAGTCCTTCATTGGTATAGGGACTGACGTACAGTCTGCTAATCACTAACACACAACCTGCTTGTTCCACAAAAGTTCTTATAAGGACTGGTAACTTGGTATAGGGTGCTACGGTACATAGGCTTGAGTGCGGTACAGTCTGCTGTTCTGTAAGGACCGCTATCGGTCCACAATAGATAGGGTTGACGTGCACCACTGCTGACCGCTGCCCTATACTGCAGCAGTCCTTCAGCGGTATAGGGACTGACGTACAGTCTGCTAAACACTAATACACAACCTGCTTGGTCCACAAAAGTTCTTATAAGGACTGGTAACTTGGTATAGGGTGCTACGGTACATAGGCTTGAGTGCGGTACAGTCTGCTGTTCTGTAAGGACCGCTATCGGTCCACAATAGATAGGGTTGACGTGCACCACTGCTGACCGCTGCCCTATACTGCAGCAGTCCTTCAGCGGTATAGGGACTGACGCACAGTCTGCTAAACACTAACACACAACCTGCTTGGTCCACAAAAGTTTTTATAAGGACTGGTAACTTGGTATAGGGTGCTACGGTACATAGGCCTGAGTGCGTTACAGTCTGCTGTTCTGTAAGGACCGCTATCGGTCCACAATACATAGGGTTGCCGTGCACTACTGCTGACCGCTGCCCTATACTGCAGCAGTCCTTCATTGGTATAGGGACTGACGTACAGTCTGCTAATCACTAACACACAACCTGCTTGGTCCACAAAAGTTCTTATAAGGACTGGTAACTTGGTATAGGGTGCTACGGTACATAGGCCTGAGTGCGTTACAGTCTGCTGTTCTGTAAGGACCGCTATCGGTCCACAATACATAGGGTTGCCGTGCACTACTGCTGACCGCTGCCCTATACTGCAGCAGTCCTTCAGCGGTATAGGGACTGACGCACAGTCTGCTAAACACTAACACACAACCTGCTTGGTCCACAAAAGTTCTTATAAGGACTGGTAACTTGGTATAGGGTGCTACGGTACATAGGCCTGAGTGCAGTACAGTCTGCTGTTCTGTAAGGACCGCTATCGGTCCACAATACATAGGGTTGCCGTGCACTACTGCTGACCGCTGCCCTATACTGCAGCAGTCCTTCATTGGTATAGGGACTGACGTACAGTCTGCTAATCACTAACACACAACCTGCTTGTTCCACAAAAGTTCTTATAAGGACTGGTAACTTGGTATAGGGTGCTACGGTACATAGGCTTGAGTGCGGTACAGTCTGCTGTTCTGTAAGGACCGCTATCGGTCCACAATAGATAGGGTTGACGTGCACCACTGCTGACCGCTGCCCTATACTGCAGCAGTCCTTCAGCGGTATAGGGACTGACGTACAGTCTGCTAAACACTAATACACAACCTGCTTGGTCCACAAAAGTTCTTATAAGGACTGGTAACTTGGTATAGGGTGCTACGGTACATAGGCTTGAGTGCGGTACAGTCTGCTGTTCTGTAAGGACCGCTATCGGTCCACAATAGATAGGGTTGACGTGCACCACTGCTGACCGCTGCCCTATACTGCAGCAGTCCTTCAGCGGTATAGGGACTGACGCACAGTCTGCTAAACACTAACACACAACCTGCTTGGTCCACAAAAGTTTTTATAAGGACTGGTAACTTGGTATAGGGTGCTACGGTACATAGGCCTGAGTGCGTTACAGTCTGCTGTTCTGTAAGGACCGCTATCGGTCCACAATACATAGGGTTGCCGTGCACTACTGCTGACCGCTGCCCTATACTGCAGCAGTCCTTCATTGGTATAGGGACTGACGTACAGTCTGCTAATCACTAACACACAACCTGCTTGGTCCACAAAAGTTCTTATAAGGACTGGTAACTTGGTATAGGGTGCTACGGTACATAGGCCTGAGTGCGTTACAGTCTGCTGTTCTGTAAGGACCGCTATCGGTCCACAATACATAGGGTTGCCGTGCACTACTGCTGACCGCTGCCCTATACTGCAGCAGTCCTTCAGCGGTATAGGGACTGACGCACAGTCTGCTAAACACTAACACACAACCTGCTTGGTCCACAAAAGTTCTTATAAGGACTGGTAACTTGGTATAGGGTGCTACGGTACATAGGCCTGAGTGCAGTACAGTCTGCTGTTCTGTAAGGACCGCTATCGGTCCACAATACATAGGGTTGCCGTGCACTACTGCTGACCGCTGCCCTATACTGCAGCAGTCCTTCATTGGTATAGGGACTGACGTACAGTCTGCTAATCACTAACACACAACCTGCTTGTTCCACAAAAGTTCTTATAAGGACTGGTAACTTGGTATAGGGTGCTACGGTACATAGGCTTGAGTGCGGTACAGTCTGCTGTTCTGTAAGGACCGCTATCGGTCCACAATAGATAGGGTTGACGTGCACCACTGCTGACCGCTGCCCTATACTGCAGCAGTCCTTCAGCGGTATAGGGACTGACGTACAGTCTGCTAAACACTAATACACAACCTGCTTGGTCCACAAAAGTTCTTATAAGGACTGGTAACTTGGTATAGGGTGCTACGGTACATAGGCTTGAGTGCGGTACAGTCTGCTGTTCTGTAAGGACCGCTATCGGTCCACAATAGATAGGGTTGACGTGCACCACTGCTGACCGCTGCCCTATACTGCAGCAGTCCTTCAGCGGTATAGGGACTGACGTACAGTCTGCTAAACACTAATACACAACCTGCTTGGTCCACAAAAGTTCTTATAAGGACTGGTAACTTGGTATAGGGTGCTACGGTACATAGGCTTGAGTGCGGTACAGTCTGCTGTTCTGTAAGGACCGCTATAGGTCCACAATAGATAGGGTTGACGTGCACCACTGCTGACCGCTCACCTATACTGCAGCAGTCCTTCAGCGGTATAGGGACTAAGAGTTTTGTCACAGGGTCATTTAAAAAATGACATGCAGAGGAAGAGGCAGGCCCTTCCGCAGGGGTGGTAGGGGTAGGGCAGGAGCAACAGGCTTGAGCCAAAGTGGGAAGTTGCAGAAGGTGCGTTCAATTACTTTAAAGGATGCACCAGACTTGGTTGAGTGGCTCGCTCAGCCTTACTCTTCTGCACCCTCCTCATCCTCTCGATCTGCACCCTCTTCTTCACTCTCTGCTATGTGCACCCCCAAAGACACTACCACCAACAACACGACCACCACCACCACCACCACATACCTTCCGCTTGAGTCACTGGAATTATTTTCCGATCCATATCAAGAGGACATTTCTGATGCGCAGCCACTCTTGGTATTGGATCAGGAAGAGGAGGTAGCAACAAGCGCTACTCAGCAGTCTGACGCCAGTACCCAGATCAGCCCAAGGAGGAGGTTGGTCCCCGGTGTTGCTGCCTACTCTACTTATAGCGGTGGGGAAGGTGACGTTGATGATGACGTGTCTAGTGATGTCACGTGGGTGCCCACAAGAGAGGAAGAGGAGGGGAGTTCAGAGGGAGATATGGACCAGCAGATAGGGAGGAGAAGCAGCAATGACTTACATTGCACAGCAGGGACAAAGCAGACTGCAAATGTATCAGGAGCGAGTCATCGACCATGTACGGTCACATCTGGCGCTCCCAGGACACCGGCACATGGCTCCGCAGTGTGGGCTTTTTTTAACGTGTCCGCTGCTGACAATAGCGTTGCCATCTGCAATCTTTGCAGTCAACGCGTTAGTCGCGGTAAGCCCAATACTCACCTAGGGACGACCGCCTTAAGAAGGCACATGAGCAGCCATCACCGAGCCCAGTGGGAGCAACGGAACACACAAAGCCACACTGCAGGCTCTCACCGTCCAGCCTCGTCTTCTACTTCTCCTTCTCCTCTCTCCTCACAATTGTCCTCCACTCCACCTTCCATCACGCCAAGCTCACATTTTTCTGCAAAAAGGCAGGCTTCCGTGGGCCTAATGTTTGAGCGTAAAAAAATGATGACGCCGGATAACCCTCTTGCCCAACGGTTGGCGGCTGGCTTGTCAGAACTCATAGCCCGCCAACTACTGCCATATAAACTGGTGGACTCGGAGGCCTTTCGCAAATTTGTGGCCATTGGAACACCACAATGGAAGGTCCCAGGAAGGAAGTATTTCTCAGAGAAGGGCATCCCAGAGCTATATGGCCATGTTCAGCGGCAAGTGAATGTATCTCTGGCACACAGTGTCGGTGCCAAGATACATCTGACCACAGACACGTGGTCTAGCAAACACGGGCAGGGAAGGTATATCAGTTTTACTGCCCACTGGGTGAACCTTCTGACGGCCGTCAAGCATGTAACCCGTGGCACCCGTGTAGATTTGGTTTTACCGCCACGGATTGCATGCAGGCCTGACTCTTCTTCTCCTCCTCCTACTCCATCCTCCTCCCTCTCCTCCTCAGCTGCCTCCTCCTTTTCCGCTGCTAGCGTCTCTTCCACTGCACCGCCCAAGCTCCCCAGAACCTATTCCACATGCCAGGTGAGACGTTGCCATGCCGTGCTGCGTCTGTTGTGCCTGGAAGCAAAGAGCCACACTGGCCCGGCACTCCTTTCAGCTTTGCGTTCACAGGCAGATGAGTGGCTAACACCGCTCAATTTGACAGTTGGTAAAGTGGTGTGTGACAACGGTGCCAATCTGCTTAGCGCATTGAAACAGGGCAAAATCACGCACGTGCCGTGCATGGCACACGTCTTAAACTTGGTCGTGCAGCGATTCCTTGTCAAATACCCTGGGGTCCAGGACATCTTGCGGCAGGCAAGGAAAATCTCGGCCCATTTCAGAAGATCTTACACGGCCATGGCTCGCCTTGCTGACATTCAGCGGCGACACCATCTGCCGGTCAGACGTCTTATTTGCGATTGCCCGACGCGATGGAACTCAACCTTCTATATGCTTGATAGGCTGCTCCAGCAGAAACGTGCAGTTAACGTCTACCTGTATGAACTCTGCGAAAGAAACGGTTCTGGGGAGCTGGGTTTTTTTTCACCGCGCCAGTGGCTGCTCATGCGCGACACATGCAGACTTCTGCGGCCATTTGAGGAGATCACCAAACTGGTCAGTCGCAGCCATGGCGCCATCAGTGACATGGTACCTTATGCCTTCTTTCTGGAGCGTGCATTGCGTCGTGTCATTGATCAGGCTGTGGAGGAGCAGGAGCGGGAAGATGAGGAAGTCGCAATGCTGGATGAATTCCCAGGGGGGGCTACTCTATCTGAGACAAGTCAACAACAGGAGTCTGATGAGGAGTCAGAGGAGGATGGTGCCGGGGCGGATGAGCAGGAGCAAGAAGAGCATGCTTTAAACCTTTCTGGGATCCCTGTTGTGCGAGGATGGGGAGAGGAGAATGAAGAGGACGACATTATCCTGGATGATGAGCAGGAGCCAGGCCACCACACCGCTTCCACTTTAGTGCAAATGGGGGCCTTCATGCTCCAGTGTTTTAATAGGGACCCCCGTATAAAAAGCATGAGGGTCAAGGACCAGTACTGGGTGGCAACGTACTTAGACCCCCGGTACAAACACAAAATGGCGGAAATGTTACCGCCGTCGCAGAGGGCTGTCAGAATGCAGCACTTCCAGGCCTTGCTTCGAGAAATGCTGCATTCTGCTTTTGCGTGCGCTGGCAGAGGAGCAATTCCCACTCCCAGAGAAGGATTTGCGGGTACCAATCCAACAGCGCCTGCAAGAAGAGGCCGGTTTGAAGATGTGTTGGTGACTTCGGATATGAGGTCATTCTTTCAGCCGACCCATCGACAGGTGTCATCCGGATCCAGCATCAGGGAACGCCTAGACCGTCAGGTGTCCGACTACATTGGGTTAACGGCCGATGTGGACGCTCTGAGGAGTGATGAACCCCTAGACTACTGGGTGGGCAGGCTTGACCTCTGGCCAGAGCTTGCCCAATTTGCAATCGAACTGTTGGCTTGCCCCTCATCCAGTGTCCTGTCCGAAAGGACGTTCAGCGCAGCAGGGGGGATTGTGACCGATAAGCGTACTCGCCTAGCTCACCACAGTGTTAACTACCTCACATTTCTAAAAATGAATGAGGCATGGATCTCGGAGGAATTCAACACATGTGATCAGTAGACCATGTATATGTCTATAAACAATTTTTGGAATCAAGCACACAGACCTTCTTAATTCATTTGGCTCACTTCCCTGACCCAAAAAAGCACACCGTACTATATGCCCCTACCCTCCTCTTTGAAGAGGTTGAGCGGTGTCATATTTCTACTGGGGCTGCTTATTATGAGGGGTTCCCACCATCCCTGTGCTGTGCTGACTTCCTCCTGGGTGTTCTTATTATGAGGGGCTCCCACCATCCCTGTGCTGTGCTGACTTCCTCCTGGGGGTTCTTATTATGAGGGGATCACACCATCCCTGTGCTGTGCTGACTTCCTCCTGGGGCTGCTTACGGTGCTGCTGTCAGCGCTGTATGTCACGGAGCTGCTGTCAGCGCTGTATGTCACGGAGCTGCTGTCAGCGCTGTATGTCACGGAGCTGCTGTCAGCGCTGTATGTCACGGAGCTGCTGTCAGCGCTGTATGTCACGGAGCTGCTGTCAGCGCTGTATGTCACGGAGCTGCTGTCAGCGCTGTATGTCACGGAGCTGCTGTCAGCGCTGTATGTCACGGAGCTGCTGTCAGCGCTGTATGTCACGGAGCTGCTGTCAGCGCTGTATGTCACGGAGCTGCTGTCAGCGCTGTATGTCACGGTGCTGCTGTCAGCGCTGTATGTCACGGAGCTGCTGTCAGCGCTGTATGTCACGGAGCTGCTGTCAGTGCTGTATGTCACGGAGCTGCTGTCAGCGCTGTATGTCACGGAGCTGCTGTCAGCGCTGTATGTCACGGAGCTGCTGTCAGCGCTGTATGTCACGGTGCTGCTGTCAGCGCTGTATGTCACGGAGCTGCTGTCAGCGCTGTATGTCACGGAGCTGCTGTCAGCGCTGTATGTCACGGAGCTGCTGTCAGCGCTGTATGTCACGGAGCTGCTGTCAGCGCTGTATGTCACGGAGCTGCTGTCAGCGCTGTATGTCACGGAGCTGCTGTCAGCGCTGTATGTCACGGTGCTGCTGTCAGCGCTGTATGTCACGGAGCTGCTGTCAGCGCTGTATGTCACGGAGCTGCTGTCAGCGCTGTATGTCACGGAGCTGCTGTCAGCGCTGTATGTCACGGAGCTGCTGTCAGCGCTGTATGTCACGGAGCTGCTGTCAGCGCTGTATGTCACGGAGCTGCTGTCAGCGCTGTATGTCACGGTGCTGCTGTCAGCGCTGTATGTCACGGAGCTGCTGTCAGCGCTGTATGTCACGGAGCTGCTGTCAGTGCTGTATGTCACGGAGCTGCTGTCAGCGCTGTATGTCACGGAGCTGCTGTCAGCGCTGTATGTCACGGAGCTGCTGTCAGCGCTGTATGTCACGGAGCTGCTGTCAGCGCTGTATGTCACGGAGCTGCTGTCAGCGCTGTATGTCACGGAGCTGCTGTCAGCGCTGTATGTCACGGAGCTGCTGTCAGCGCTGTATGTCACGGTGCTGATGTCAGTGCTCTGTATTACGGTGCTGCTGTCAGTGCTCTGTATCTCCTGCACCCTCTTGTTTGCCTACCCTGGTCCCTGACCTTCCCTCTCCTCCATTGCCTTCATTAGCTCCATAGTCCTGAATTGTCAGAACAATTTCCCAAATAAAAAAAAAATGCTTGTAGTTATCGATCCCAAATTCACCTCATACATGTATTATGCTATTGTCCAGGTGGTGGGACTACGTGCTACCCCCTAATAATTACCCCGTGGCCGCAAATTCGACCTAAAGGTTTGCGAAATTCGCCTCCCATTGAAGTCAATGGAGCCCGCGGCGAACGGTCGTTTTCGCGAACGTTTGTGTCCGTTCGCGTTTCGCGTTCGCGAAACGTCCCGTCGGAAGTTCGTCCATCACTACTGATGAGGTGGCACTGATGGACACTGATAGGCTGCACTTGTGGGCACTGATGAGGTGGCACTGATGGACACTGATAGGTTGAACTGGTGGGCACTGATGAGGTGGTACTGATGGACACTGATAGGCTGAACTGGTGGGCACTGATGAGGTGGAACTGATGGACACTAGCCTGTCCATTAGTTGTAATTTTGTAAATTTGTAATTTGTCTTGTTTAAAATTACATTAAACGCTCACCTACTTCAGCTTGATTTCAAAGCTGCAGATCAGTGCGATTTGGACCTCTGATTTCATTGCGGCTTTGAGAAAAAAAGTAGTCCAGGAACCTTTTTCAAAGTCGCTGTGACTTGAGACGCAACGACTTAAAAGGTTCCATTTCCGGCAGTGGGATTGTCATGTGATTTTGAACATGACAAATTGCACTGGTGTGAACCAGGGCTAAACTATGATTCAGGTACAAATCATTCAAAGTTATTTGCAAATTAAAAAAAGGCTTTTTTTTTATCAATTATGCTTTTTTAAAGTAACACCAAAACAATTAACCAAAACAATTAATAAATAAAAGTATGAAAAAAAGATTTAAAGTTATTTGCAACTGAAATAAATACATTTTTCTGGTACAATAATTTTTCATGAAGAAAAAATTATGCACAGGTATATTTCAACAGTTTGCCCACTGAAATAAATACATTTTTAATTAATTATGCCTTTTTTAATGCAGTACTAAAACAATTTTTGAATAAGAGAATGAAAAAAAAAAGAAAAGAATTATTATATTAACCACTTTAGCCCCGGAAAGAATTTAACCCCTTCCTGACCAGGCATTTTTTTGCGATACGGCACTGCACCGCTTTAAGTGAGAATTGCGCAGTCATGCGACGTTGTACCCAAACAAAATGTGTGTTCTTTTTTCCCTACAAATAGAGCTTTCTTTTGGTGGTATTTGATCACCTCTGCGTTTTAATTTTTTTGCGCTATAAACAAAAAAAATAGGGACAATTTTGAAAAAAACACAATATTTAGTATTTTTGCTATAATAAATATCCCACAAAAAAATGAAAACAAATTTCTTCATCAGTTTAGGCAGGTATCGATTCTTCTACATATTTTTGGTAAAAAAAATCTCAATAAGCGCGTATTGATTGGTTTGCGCAAAATTTATAGCGTCTGCAAAATAAGATTTATGGCATTTTTATTATTATAATTTTTTTTACTAGTAATGGCAGTGATCTGCCATTTTTATTGAGATGGCAACATTGCGACAGACACATCAGACACTTTTTTGGGACCAATGACATTTATACAGCCATCAGAGCTAAAAATAGCCACTGATTACTGTATAAATGTCACTGGCAGGGAAGGGGTCAACACTAGGGAGCGGCCAAGGGGTTAAATGTGTTCCCTAGATGTGTTCTAACTGTGGGGGGGAATGTGACTCACTAGAGGAGGAGACAGATTGTTGTTCCTACTTAGTAGGAACACACAATCTCTCTCCTCTCCCCTGACAGAACTGTTTACACACACAGATCCCAGTTCTCACTCTGTCGCAAGCAATCGCGGGTGCCCGGCTGTCATCGTGCCGCCGGGCACACGTGTTGGCTCCGGGGACACGCTGCTGTGCACGTGCGCCTGCTACAGCATCTTAAAGAGTCTATGTACAGCTACGACGGCTCGCGCAGGGGAGCCATCCTGCCGCAGTATACAAGGGTTTAATGGTAAAAATCGATTAATGGTTAAAAAATAGAAATAAAAAAAATCATCAGGAAAATAATAGTTAATGGGAGAAGGAGAAATCTGAGGTAATAAGGCTGATTAGGGTTAATAAGGAGTAAAATAGATAGGAACAATTTATTTTTTAATGTTTGGGGTTTTTTTTTTTTTTTTTTTCTGTAAGGTTGGTTTAACTGTAAGTAGGGCACCCAAAAGATCTGCAAATCTGAATAGAACAGAGTAAATACAAAGTAACAATAATGTCACTTTGTATCTGTCTCACTTCTGAGCAGTATTTTTGACACCAGTGGCTATTATAGCTGCTTTATAACACAGAAACTCCTGGCTGTCATTTTGACAGCTGAACATTTCTGGCTAATAAGCAGGGGGAAGAAGGACAGGACATGCCACGTACGCCCTGTGTACTTTTTTGGCTGTATGTAGCATGTCCAATGTTCTCAACCCATTACATAAGAGATATACTGTATGTAATAGATGATATATATTTTCGGTCAGTGTATAGATTGCTTGTAATTTGCTGAAACTGCTTTAGGTTCTCTGAAGAAGAAGATTCTCTGATGAAGTAGACAGCATGCCATGCAATGATTTAAAAAAATAATCATTGTTGATAGCTGCTGTTATCTATATATTGATATATAAATGATAGCAGTGGAAAAGAGTTGTAAGGGAAAGCAAATTTGTCTTCTCCAAATCAGTCATCAGCCCTGCAGCCCCTCTTCATGTGTAGGTGAGAAATCTAGGTGATGCAAATACACCATCCAGAATCCGGCCAGACGTTGTTCTTAACCCTTTAAAGTCCACATTTTTCAATGCGTTAGCGTGACTCAAAATGTGCGCTACCAAGCGGTGGAGCAGAATGGTAAAGGGTAATTTCAGCTAAAATCTATCTCTCCCATCTCCTAACTTCTATACTGACTAACTTGTGTAGAAAAGACGTATAATAGATACCTGTCTGGTGGACCATGTATAAAAGACAAATTCCACTGCTTGCAAAAATTTAATAAATGCATTTATTTGAACAAAAGTAAAAAAATTGCATTTATTACATTTTTGCTTTCAATCCTAAAATGCATTGCAACCCATGATTGGTGGATCGTAGATGCAATGCACGAGCTCCTGCAGACTCACCAGGACGCTACAATCTTTTCAAAGTCTCGATTTTATATGAAGCTCTATGATTATTTAAATAAGGATCACAGTTTGTTGCTATATTATTCTCCTAGTAACTCAGGACAGGTTAAACAATATAATTGTCCAAATCTGTCAGAGCCAGGGGCGGACTGACCATTTGGCCACTCGGGCACTGCCCGAGGGCCCCGGACCACTAGGGGGCCCCATCAGGGTTGCCAGCCTCAGTAAAACCAGGGACAGTATGTAAAAATCCGTTTTTTTTATATCTGTCTCTGAAATGTCCCTTACCGACATCCTTTTGGTCTAAAAATCCTGAGATTATAGCTACCCCACCTCTCCAGTACCTTCTCAGCCAATAGAAACATGTCTGTGTATACTGTGTAATTGTATACTGTGTGTGTATGTTTGTGTATACTGTGTGGCCCCATAATCTCTGATTACCTGGGGGGCTCATAATCTCCTATTGCCCGGGGCCCCATGAGTTCTCAGTCCGCCCCTGGTCAGAGCAGACCAACCAGCTCAGAAAAGTCTATGAAACATCCTTACGTCTGCTATAATGTTAGTATTAAAGCTTGCCCCATGAATGTATGAAAAACATACTATATCATTCAGGCATAAATATAAAGCATTCAGCCCTGTGGCTCAATTACCAGGGATTCTTGTGCAATGTGTGTGTGTGTGGGGGGGGGGGGGGGGGGATAGACAGTAGACTCCCAAAATGCCAACAGGGTTAGACATTGAAGTAAACAAGTTCATTTACTGATCCTGCCCAAATGACTAGTGCATTAGCAATATACCTTTGTAAGGTTAGGGTGTGGCAAGGTACACCAAAAAGGGATTCTTCCACAAACAGCGCATACCCCCATCACCCCAGGTACAGATTGGCATATGATGGGGCACAGCAGGTCCCCATGGCTAGTACATGGATGTGGTGGGAGACCCAAAAAAGAATACATTGCACATACATGTGTTCAAATATGTGTTGGAGTTCCAACACACGTCTGGCAACCAGCAGCAAGAGTATCACCTCTCTTGAAAGAATCTACTAATGCAGGCAATGACTGAAAACTCATGGGGCCCCCGGGCAATAGAAGATCATGGGGCCCCCTGTGTCCCTGCCCACACGCAAATCACACCTACACAAAGCCCCACCTACATAAATCATGGAGCACGCAGTAAGGCACATCACATGGCACACAGCAGAGCACGGGGCACATCACAGGGCATGGGGCACACAGCAGGGCACATCATGGGGCAAACAGTAGGTCACATCACAGGACACACAGGGGCACACAGCAGAGTTTATTATGCTGTACACAGCAGGGCACATTATTGAGCACAGTATGGTGCATCACAGGGGGTACAGGGCACATCAGAGGTTACATAGCAGGGCACATCACAGGGCACATCAGGAGGTACACAGCAGGGCATGCCACACATCACTGGCACAGGTGGACATGGTGGGTGGCACAAGGGGTCACTGTGGGGGGTGGAGGGCACAGGGGGACACTGTGGGGGTTGAAGGACACAAGGGGACATAGTGGGTGGAGGGCACAGGGGAAAGATGTGGGTGGGTGGCACAGGGGGACACTGTAGGTGGGTGGGTGGCACAGGGGGTCACTGTGGGAGGGGTGGAGGGCACAAGGGGACACGGTGGGTGGAGGGCACAGGGGGACACTGTGGGGGTGGAGGGCAAAGGGGGACACTGTGGGTGGGTGGAGGGCACAGGAGGAGACCATGCGGGGGAAGGAGAGTTACATGGGGCCTCCTGCGGTCCTGTTGGGGCTCAGGCCCTGGCCCTCTACACCTGTACTGGCTGCTGCATCGCCTGCTACCTCCCCTGTGATGGTCGCCATGGTACTCCAATAAAAAAACAGTGCCTCATCCGATGCCGCTCACAGCTCTCTGCTCCCTGCTGGCCCCTCTTCTCATCCGTCCCAGGTGATGTCATGTACAGAACAAGCACCTGGGGTGGATGGGAGGGAAGGAGGGGCCAGTGGGGAGCAGCATGCTGTGCGAGGTATTATTACAACCGCTTCCTGAATCCCCGCTAGACTTGTATGGCCTGGGCCCTCGGGCACTGCCCGAATGCCCGATGGGTCAGTTCGCCCCTGTACTAATGATATCTAGCCCAAAATGGATGGAATACTAGTAGAGTGCTTCAATGTTAGTGTCAACCAGACAGAATCAGAATGGGATGATTATCCCCTTCCCGCCGAGCGTACGCAGATCTGCGTACTCGGCTTCCGGGGGGTATACCGGGATGATGCCCGCACCAGCAGGCATCATCCCGGTACCGTTTTTTACAGCGGGCGATTGGCTTTCCAGCCATAACAACCGATGCGGCTAAAAGCCGCTCGGCTGTTATGCCGGAGGAGCGGGAGGGGACGTCCCCCCCTCCCGCCGCCTCTCGCCGCTGTTACCGGTGCTCCCGCTCGATCGGGAGCACCGATTAGCGATCCGTCGGCTCTGGCTGCTGGGGAGGAACTGGAACGAAGCCGTAATCGGCTTCGTTCCAGTCTCCTCATCGTAAACACGGAAGCGACGTCATGACGTCACTTCCCGTTTACTCGGCTGCCAATGGCGCCGGTTTTAAAAAAATATCCGGTATTCAGAATCGCCGTTTTCGGCGATCTGAATACATTGAAGTGTAAAGGAGGGGTGGGGGGTCTTTTAGACCCCCGATCCCTCCATAAAGAGTACCTGTCACCACCTATTACTGTCACAAGGGATGTTTACATTCCTTGTGACAGCAATAAAAGTGATCAAATTTTTTATTTTTTTTTTAAAACAATTTAGTCATTTTAAAATAAATAAAATAAATAAAAAAAAAATTTTCAAAGCGCCCGCCGTCCCCGCGAGCTCGCGAAGCAAAGAAAACGCATACGGAAGTCGCGCCCGCGTATGTAAACGGTGTTCAAATCACACATGTGAGGTATCGCCGCGATCGTCAGAGCGAGAGCAATAATTCTAGCAGTAGACCTCCTCTGTAACGCTAACCTGGTAACCGTAAAAATTTTTTAAAGGGTCGCCTACTGAGATTTTTAGGTACCGTACTTTGTCGTCAATCTACAAGTGCGCGCAATTATAAAGTGTGACATGTTTGGTATCTATTTACTCGGCGTAACATTATCTTTCACATTACGCAAAAAAATTGGGCTAATTTTACTGTTTTGTTTTTTTTTTATTCATGAAAGTGTCCCTTTCCCAAAAAGTTGCGTTTAAAACACCACTGCGCAAATACCGTGTGACATAAAATATTGCAACAATCGCCGTTTTATTCTCTAGAGCCTCTGCTAAAAAAATATATATAATGTTTGGGGGTTCCAAGTAATTTTCTAGCAAAAAATATGGATTTTAACTTGTAAACACCAAATTCCAAAAATAGGCTTAGTCATGAAAGGGTTATGCATTCTAAGATTTTCAATAAATGTATAGTGTTTATAACAAAAGATAGGAGACTGTGGTCTAAGATACCAATAAATTGAAGTGGTTCAGCAAAACATTCATTATTTCAAACAATTGGTTTGCCTGGAAGAGATTTGTATGGATTTTTAAAGCGCATAAAATGTCAGAACCCGTGGATGTTTAATAATTAGACAGCACAGTGGCTAGGTGGTTAGCGTTTACACCTAACAGCACCAGGGTTGTCAGTACAAATCCCAACCACAGCACTACCTGCTTGAAGTTTGCGTGTTCTCCCTGTATCTGTGTGGGTTTCTTCCCACACTCCAAAGACATGCTGATAGGTTTATTGGCTCCTGCCTAAATTGACCCCCCCAAAAAAAAAAAAATATATATATATATATAGTTCGGCACCCTAAACCCAGCGGCGGTCGGTCCGAAAGGGGCGCGGGGTCACCCCCTAATTTAAATGCAGAGTGCCAGACTCAAAATTTTCTATGAGGTTTTTTTTGGAAACACATGATTAGCGCCTAAGGCTCCAATTGGCTTCAAAAAAGGTTGGGCTCGGGGCGTGAAGCACTGCGACTAAAACCCACTCAATTGTGGCATTAGCGAATAAATACTCGCTATTGTCTTCCGGCTTCACCTTCTGGCCAATCAGGACAGGAGGTTGATCTTAAGACTTGATTAGCTGGGAGGAGAAGCCGGGAAAGCCATGCCTGTGGATAGGGTGAGTGTGGACCTGACGGGGGGTTTGTTTGCCGCCCCCCAAAAAGAATTGAGCACCAGCCACCACTGCTTAAACCTAGTACACACGATATGAAAATCAGATGAACAATCATTCATTTTTTCTGCATGATAGTCTCATATCAAAAACATGGGGTTTATTAAAGATACGAAAATTCTTGTATGACAGAATGCAACTTTCTACTTACATAGCTATGTTCTAGTGTGTAATCGGAAGGGATGTAATGTACATTTGACCCCTCTTCTAGCCACACCTAGAGTCATGCACAATTGGCGTGCTGAGGATTTTTCATGCATTAATCCTTGTCTGAAGCAGATTTGTTCATTGCCTATGTTCAGTTATTTTTTAAATAGATTTTTTTTCAGATGACACACAGGATTACACCATTCTAATAGCTGTTCTTGGAATTTTGGCCATCCAAAAAGTAATTGAAAAGAAGAAGACCAAGCACAGGACGTGGTGTAAGCAATGGCTTCACATCAGTGGAAAATACTCTCACATGAACTCCAGGCAAACAGCTTAGCTGATTTCTGAAAAAAATTGAGGATGAATGATGACTGCTTCTAGCAACTGCTGATAGCCATGAATCCACATATTCAAAAAAAGGACACCATAATCCGTGAGTCTATTAGTCTGGAGCATAGGCCAATTGTGACCCTATGATATCTGGCCTGCAGGTTCTAAAGTTCACATTTCCCCACGAGCCCTTGAACAAATCACCCCAGAGATTTACACGGCTCTCATCAGGGTGCTAAAGGACAAATATATAAAGGTACAGTGCATTTATGTAAATAGTTTTTTTAACAAAAAAAGTTTACATAATGTGTCTGCCCTACTATTAAATCCCATACACACTATCAGATTTTACCAAAACCAATTTGTATGCAATCAGGCAGGCACTTGCACTACGTGGTTTTGGTAAATCTGAAGACAAAAATCAGCAGAAAATCTAATAGTGTTTATGGGGCTTAAGTGTTCTATATGATTCTATATGATTGTGCATTCAATCAGTTTCCTATTAATTCTGCTGATTGGCTGAAGGTTCCCAAAATAGTTTAGGAGCTTTGGAACTTTTCTATTTGTGGTGGAACAATCGATGGAACACTACGAGTGCACGTAGGCCTGCGAGTGGTCTGCTAGTGCACATAGTTCTGCGAGTGGTCTGCGAGTGCACGTAGTTTTGCGAGTGCCTTGTCTTGTTGATTACCTGTGTATTGTTTGGTTGAGTACCTGTGTATTGTCTTGTTGAGTACCTGTATATTTTCTTGTTGAGTACTTGTATATTGTTTTGTTGAGTATTAGTGTCAGGAAGCTGGTTGTTAGGTAATTTTAAAAGAGTATAATCCCCAATCCTCATTAAGCCAGGAACTTACACGGCAGGTGCTGGCAGGGGCCAGCACAGAGGCGGGTGGAGACAAAGAGGTGCAGGCACTAGCAAAGAGGAGATGGGTGACAGTTAGGAAGGGTAGAGGGGGAAGTGATAGGGAGGCCGATCCAGGGCTGGAGCATACCAATAAGTACGCTCCATTGAGTGACATTGGTGAAACCAGTCAGGGACCAGCACTGCTGGAGCTGAGGGACTCTCCTAGCTGTCGGGGAAAGAACTCCAGTGAGAGTGGGGGGGGAGGGAAAGGAAAGACAGATTCTGGTGGTAGGGGATGCAATTCTTAGAAGGAAAGAGAGGGGAATCTGTAACAAAGGCCTGAAGTGCCGAACATTATGTTGGCTACCAGGCGCTCGGGTCGGCACATCACGGATCTGGTGGACAGATTACTGTGAGGGGATGGGCAAGACCCAGTTCTAATGATGCACGTTGGCACCAATGACAAAGTCAGAGGCAGATGCAGTGTCCTGAAGAATGATTTTAGGAACTTAGGAGCTAAATTGAGGAAAAGGACTTCCAAGGTAGTACAGAAAGGCAGAGGGAGATTAGGGAAGTAGACAAGTGGCTGAAGAGCTGGTGTAGTAAGGAGGGGTTTGGGTTTCTGGAGGACTGGGCTGACTTCTCAGTCGAAAACTGGTAGATCATCTGGAAATGAAGATGGGCAAAAAGTTAGAGGGGTTTTTAAACTAGGCAATGGGGGGAGGGTCCAGAGGTAGAGATAGTCCAGCATGGAATATATTCCAGAGGGTAGTATTGGGGGCATTAGTGGTAGGTTGACCAAAGCAGGGCATTAGTGGTAGGTTGGTAGGTTGACCAAAGCACGTAAACCCAAGGTAAGTATAGTAGCAAATCCTAGTTGCAATCTCAGAACACCCAATAAGAGGATAATATGCGACCGGTCTAAACTACGTGGCATGTTCACCAATGCCAGGAGCCTGGTGGACAAGATGAGAGAACTAGAGATACTGTAAGAGGAGGACTCAGATTTTTTTGTGGTAATCTCAGAGACCTGGTTCAACAACTCTCATGATTGGCTGGCAAACATTCAAGGGTATACCCTTTATCACAAGGATAGAGAGGGTAAAAAAGGGGGAGGGGTATGCTTATATAGCAAAAATAATGTAAAAGTGAATGTGAGAGATGACATCACTAAGGAAGCTAGGGAGGATTTGGAATCCTTATGGGTAGAGCTCCAAAGGGATGAAGCTAGGGGGAAATAATACTGGGAGTGTGCTATAGGCCCCATAACCTGAGGGAGGAATGGGAGACAGATCTCCTATCACAATTTGGTTTAGCAGCAAGGATGGGAAACGCCAGTTCCTAAATGTCTTGCAGGACAATTTTATGGGTCAGATGGTAGACGCATCAACTAGAAATAAAGTGTTACTGGATCTACTGATTACCAGCAATACAGACCTGATCACGGATGTGGAAATACGGGGAAATCTAGGTAGCAGCTACCACAGGTCAATTGGTTTCAGTATAAATCACACAAATAGGAAACATAAGGGGAATACAAAGACACTGAACTTCAAATGAGCCAACTTCCCTAAACTACAAACCATGCTATAAGGCATAAATTGGGATAAAATCTTAGGAACAAAGAACACGGACTAGAGATGGGTTTGCTTTAAGAGCATATTGAATAAGGGAATTAGCCAATGCATCCCATTGGGTAATAAATTTAAAAGAGCGAACAAAAGTCCAAGATGGCTTAACTCCAATGTAAAAATGCTTATAAAAGCAAAGGAGAAGGCCTTCAAAAAATACAAGGTTGAGGGATCATCATCAGCATTCAGACTTTATAAAGAATGCAACAAGAAATGTAAGGGTGCAATAAGTATGGTTAAGATAGAACATGAAAGACACATAGCATAGGAGAGCAAAAAAAATCCCAAGAAATTATTTCAATATGTAAACAGTAAAAAAGGGAGGATGGGCCATATTGGCCCCATAAAGAATAAGGAAGGTCATATGGTTACAAAGGATGGGGAGATGGCGATGGTATTGAATGTATTCTTCTCCTCAGTCTTCACGAGGGAATCAGGGGGCTTCAGTAACCAAAACTGCAGTGTTTGTCCTCATGACACATCACAGGAAGCATATCCATGGTTAACAGAGGACAGAATTAAAATTAGACTTCGGAAAACTTAACATTAATAAATCACCAGGACCAGATGGCTTGCACCCGAATTAATTGCCAGACCATTGATCCAGCTGATTGGAGAAAAGCCAATGTAGCACCAATATTTAAAAAGGGCCCAAAATACATCCCTGGGAATTACAGATCAGTTAGCCTAACATCAATAGTATGTAAACTCTTGGAGGGGATGATAAGCGACTATATACAAGATTTTAGTAATGAGAACGGTATAATTAGCAGTAATCAGCATGGATTCATGAAGAATTGTTCTTGCCAAACCAATCTATTAAACTTGTATGAGGAGGTGAGTTGCCATCTAGATAAAGGAAGGCCCGTAGACGTGGTGTATCTGGATTTTGCAAAAGCATTTGACAAAGTTCCCCATAAACAATTACTGCACAAAATAAGGTCCGTTGGCATGGACCATAGGCTGAGTACATGTATTGAAAACTTGCTACAAGGGCGAGTTCAGAGGGTGGTGATAAATGGGGAGTAGTAACGACCTGGAGGATGGGGTAAACAGTTCAATCTCTGTGTTTGTTAAGGGCAATAACTTCTCCACAGGATGTGGAAACCTTGAAAAAAGATCTGAAGAAATGAATGGGGTGGGCAACTACATTGCAAATGAGGTTTAATATAGAAAAATGTAAAATAATGGATTTGGGTGGAAAAAATATGAATGCTATCTATTCACTGGGGTGGAGAACCTCTGGGGCAATCTAGGATGGAAAGGGACCTGGGGGTCCTAGTAGATGATAGGCTCAGCAATGGTATGCAATGCCAAGCTGCTGCTAGCAAAGCAAACAGAATATTGGCATGCATTAAAAGGGGGATCAACTCCAGAGATAAAACAATAATTCTCCTGCTCTACATGGCTCTGGTCTGGCTGCACTTAGAATATGCTGTCCAGTTCTGGGCACTAGTCCTAAGAAGGGCAACAAAGCTACTAAAGGGTCTGGAGGATATTAGTTATGAGGAAAGGTTGCGAGCACTGAACTTATTCTCTCTGGAGAAGATATAAGAAGATATATGCAAATACCATACTGGTGATCCCACAATAGGGATAAAACATTTTCACAGAAGGGAGTTTAACAAAACTAGTGGCCACTCATTAAAATGAGAAGAAAATTGGTTTAACCTTAAAATACATAGAGGGTTCTTTACAGTAAGAGTGGCAAAGATATGGAAACTATTATATAAGCACCTGAACGACCGCAACATACAGGGATATACAATGAATGTAATACTGACATGTAATCTGACACACATATAGGTTGGACTTGATGGACTTGCGTCTTTTTTCAACCTCATCTACTATGTAACTATGATGGGAAGCATGTAAGGATTACACCACCCCCAGGTCTGGATCATATTACTTCAGTTATAAAGGATATTTCAGCATCATAATGCTTGCAGTTGTGGTATGAATTTATATGTTTAGACATTGGGAAAATGGATGCAACTCTGTTGCCTGTGTTATTGAACACACAGAATTCTACCAGCACCTCCAGAGTGGAACTCTGGACCTGCCGACCTGTGATGACACTGTCAAAGGTATGAACTTTGTTTTAGTGGCTGAGGATGCCTATGTCCTAGGAGTGCACCTCATGAAGTCCTTCCCCATGCACAACATGACACTTGAAGATCTTGAACTTTTGAGTGTACAGGGAACCTAGGCTAGTAGAGAATGCTTTCATCATCATGGCGGACCAATTTTGCATATTTCAAACCACCATCATTCTGGCTCTATATAAAATGTACATACTTGTTCTCTGCTCTTGTGTCCTTCATAACCACCTGAGGACACATGCACAGGTGTACATCACAGCTGTGCCATGGGAGAAGGAGGTGGATAGACTTCCAGCTATACCCGGTAGTAATGTCCATGGTGGAGGCTATGAGCACACTGAGGGACTCGCATCTCTTGGCATTGCATCTTCCAGGTTGCCTATATTAAATGCCCATTCATGCAGCTTGGATTATGTGAATTATTTTGTTGGCACTAGGGGAGTGTTCAATTATTTTTCTGTCAACATTAATGGCTTCAGTTGAGCTTTGGTCTTTATTTTAAAGAGGAACTGCAGTCTGCTCACATAATTTGTAATAAAAACATCTTTGCCATACTGAAGCTTCCCTCCAACCACATTGCATATTATTTTATATATACTGTGATTCAGTACTTGCCAAATATGCTGCAGAAATCTCCCTCCACTAAGTCTGGCTGCAGGGATTTTAACTGTGGGCAGCTGAAGCTGCTGCCTATTTACTTCCTAGATTTACACAGACACACAGAGGTCCACCTCCAGCTCTGAAGCACCGCAGCTCTGATTGACCCTCTTATGACTCATCTCCCCTCCCTTCCTGGCAAACTCTCACGAGAGTGAGAGAGTCGTGCATGATGTCAAAAGCCTAGACTAATGACCAGACAAGAAACAGGAAGTGAGCTGTATAAGGCTTTTACTGGCAGGAAAAAATGTTTTACTATTCAAAGAACAGAATCATTTTTTAGATGAAACGTTGAAAGAATGACTGAAGGTCCGCTTTAAGTAGCTATTCTACTTTTAAAAGTTCATTACTGTTTTTTTTTTTTTTTTATTACATTTTCAAATAAAAACTTGTTTCAGTACAGCTGGCTTAAACAATGAATATATTTATTTTCCCTCTGTCTTCTCTTAATAGTAGGATGTGTCAATATTGCTGGCTCATCCATGCAGGATGTAGATGCCTCGAAAAGTGTGAAGTCATTTATCTGCAAATGTGGTAAACTCATTTGGCAATCGGCTTGGAAAAACAGTCTGCAAATTTGAATAAAGTCAACAAAAGGTGTGAATTAGAAGTTGGCTCATCAGCTACAAGTGTGTGGTTTTGTTTTCCAAATATATAGGTTTGAAAGGTGTTCCGCAGAGGGATATATTAAATTTCATTAACAAATATTATAGGACACATACGGCATGCCGTAGATGATTGCATATGTTTGAAAAATTGCTAGATTCCATCTTGCAGCACTATTTTGTTTTTTCATCAGATATAATTCCCAGCCAGCAGGACACAATGATCACTGCCAGTGGCTCTGACAATATGCTACAACTTCGTCAAGAGATCACTAAAGTCCTGCATCCGGCGCAGCAATGAAGAAGCAGCATCTAATATCTTCTGCAGCTCTGCACAGCATGGCAGCGAATCATGCTGACATCCGACAAATTGTTGCAGCATCCAGAACATGTTCTGTTGGATAATAAAAAAAAAAATTCATGCTGGTATCTTTTACATTTGGAGATAAGGAAATATGTGCATATATTATTTATATTTATATTCGTTCCACTTATACAATCAAGCAAAAGAGGGCGCCACCATCTAAGGGTAAGCTGTTTATTAAAATAAAAATATAATAAAATAATGCAGTCACTGCACTGGCTGTAGAGAAGACATATCACAATTCTAGTATAATAAGAACATGAAAAAAGGGAGTGAATAAATATTAATATTAAAGGGTAACTCCACTCTTGCGAATAAAAAATAATAATTAATATAGCGTGTAAAATAGAATGTATAAACAACTGACTCAATCTTAGCCCTTGTACACACGGTCGGAGATTCGGACAACCAAATCCGTCGGAGTAATTCCGACGGATTAATTCCGGAAGAGGTCCGGAAGTGATGTTGCATACACACGGTCGGACAAAGTTGTCGGAAAATCCGATTGTACATAACGTGATGACGTTATTTCGTTACGACGGGACTACGTTCAGGCTAGTAGCCAATAGCTTTGGTCTAGGAATTTGATCTGAGCATGTGTGGCACTTTGTCCGTCGGAGTAGGCTACACATGATCGGAGTATGTCCGATCGGAGCATTTTGTCCGATAATTTTACCGGAAAGTTGGAAAAGTTGGTCCGTCTGAATATCCGATGGAAACAGTCCGATGGAGACCACACACAGTCGGAATATCCGACAAAACGGTCCGATAGGAAACATTCCGTCGGAATCTCAGACCGCGTGTACAAGGGCTTAGATTCCCCTCCATTTTACATAAATTATAAATTAACTTTTTATGTGTGTAAGTTTTGCCATGGTCAGTTTGACTAGCAGTTTGCATAGAACCGCACCCTACGAGATATTGTGGTTAAGCTGAATCTGTGTCAGCAAGTCATCAGCTATTTCTTGTTACCTAATCAAGCAGCCTAACTCTTGATAAGAATGTACTGAGTGTAAAGTTTGAATAACCCTTAAGCCGCGTACACACGGGGCGAACTGTCTGGCCAACTTAGTCCGTCAGACAATCCGACGGACAGTCCGTCATACTTTCGAATGAACGGACTTTACCACACACACACCACTTTTTGAGCGGACTAATAAGGCGTACTAAGTCCGCCATACTATCCGCCCTACCATGAAATGAACGGACTCGCCCACACACGCGGAGGAAAGTCGGATTCCAATAAGCCCCCCGCCCGCAGACCCTGACAACCAACGGCCAGGGTTGTCGGGAAGAGGCCCTTGTCCTCATCAACATGGGGACAAGGTGCTTTGGGGTGGGGGGGCCGCGCGGCCCCCCCTTCCCCAAGGCACCCCCCCATGTTGAGGGCACGCGGCCTGGTACGACTCAGGAGGGGGGGCGCTCGGTCGCCCCCCTTTCCTGGCCGGCCGGGTAGCGTGCTCAGACAAGGGTCTGTTGTGGACTTGGGGGGGACCCCCACGCCGATTTTTTTCGGCGTTGGGGTTCCCCTTTAAGTCCATACCAGGCGGCGGGGCCAGCGACGTCTCCTTCGCGGGCCCCGCCTACCTGGAGACGCGCTCGAAATGAGCGGACTTTTCTCCGGGTGGGAAAAGTCCGCTCATTTCAAAAGTACGGCGGACTGGCACACACACGGGCGGATTGTCCGCCGAAATGCGAGTCCGACGGACAGTATTACGGAAATTCCGAAATACTTAGTCCGCCAGACTGCACGCTGAAAAAGTCTGCTGAAGCCCACACACGAGCGGACTGTCCGCTGAAATGTGTTTCGGCGGACTAAGTAGGCCAGACAGTCCGCCCGTGTGTACGCGGCTTTAGACTTGTATATATACTACTGTTGTATTCAATAAAGACAGAGATCTTATGAACATACACTCAAGCCTGTTTCCAGTGTCTCATTTGGTCTCTCAAAGATCCGAGGGTCCCGGTGGTCTGCCTGCATAAACCAGGGTGGTTGTCAAGGTGTATAATTCCTTTCAGCATGTATAATTGCGACACAAGTCATATTGTTGTTGTTGTTCACTTGTTTAGCCATGTCCAACCTCATGGACCATAGAAGGCCAGGCTTTTCTGTTCTCCACTGCCTCCCAGAGCTTGCTTAACGTCTTGTTCGTTGTTTCAATTATGCTATCTATCCATCTTGTTTTCTGTTGTGCTCTTCTCCTTTTTCCTTCCATGTTTCCCAGCAATGAGACTTCTCTTTCCATTAGGTGGCCAAAGTATTTGAGTTTCAGCTTCAGGATCTGGCCTTTCAGTGAATATTTAGGGTTGATTTCCTTCAAGATTGACTGGTTTGATCATCTTGCCGTCCAAGGGACTTTCAAGAGTCTTCTCCAACACCATAGTTCAAAAGCATTAATTCTTTGACATTCAACCTTCCTTATAGTCCAACTTTTGCAGCCATAGGTTACTACTGGGAATATCCTAGCTTTGACTATACGGCACTTTGTCAGATGGTGTACAGCACGCCCCCCCCCCCCCCCCCCCCCCCCGATATGTAATTTCCTGCTTTTGTGATTGGCTTACTGATTTTCCCAGAAGTTTACACTAACATACAAGTCTGATTTTGAGCATCCCATGCAACAAAAAATTTCATTTTTGGTGAGATATGCTCAAAGCTAAATCACCACCACCACCCAAGGGAGAAGATAAAATACGCTTACCAGAAGTTAGCATAAATCAGGCATTCAATATCACAGCTCTAGATACCAAGTGGTGTGATTCCTCCTCCTCAGCTAAGCCACTTAAGAAACCCCCGGCCAGGCAGGTGGAAAGTGTGGATCAAAATGGTGATGTCCAAAATGGTAAAGATCTCCCTTAACCACAAAACCGTTTAGTAGGTTTATGGGTCACAGCATCCATAAAAAACAGAAAGCCTCCACATGGTTATGTATTTATTTGATATAAAGGCTTTACATAAAATCCAAAAATATATTTGCATCAAGTAAAAATCTCTCCTCTGTGATCACAACAAAGTATAAAATTCAGAAAAGTGCAATGGCATGGAAAGAACTCATCTAACCTAAAGGTTAGATGAGTCCTTTCCATGCCATTGCGCTTTTCTGAATTTGATACCTGTTGTCAGTAACAACATGTTTTCTGTTAGTTAAAAATGTTCTATTTTAATGAAAATGTTCATTTTCATAAATACACTTGAATGCTTTTTATTTGGGATATACACTATATTACCAAAAGTATTGGGACACCTGCCTGTACATGCACATGAACTTTAATGGCATCCAAGTCTTAGTCCGTAGGGTTCAATATTGAGTTGGCCCACCCTCTGCAGCTATAACAACTTTAACTGTTCTGGGAGGGCTGTCCACAAGGTTTAGAAGTGTGTCCATAGGAATGTTTGACCATTCTTTTAGAATCGCATTTGTGAGGTCACTGATGAGAAGGCCTGGCTAATTAAGGTTAATAAGGGGTAAAATAGGAACATTGTTTGTTTTTGTTTTTTTTCTTGTGGGGTTGCTATAACTGAAGAAAGTTACTCAATTGATTTGCATGTCTGAATGGAACAGAATAAATACAAAATAACAATAATGATACTTTGTATCTATTTCATTTCTGAACAGTGTTTATAAACACTGATCAGGAGTTTTATTATTTGATATCAGTGGCTGTAATAGCTGCTTTATAACACAGCAACTCCTGGCTGACATTTTCACAGCTGAAAATTTCTGGCTAATGCGGCAGGGGGAAAAAGGAGTGGACATGTCATGTTTTGGCTGTATGTAACATGTTTAATGTTCTCAGTTTGACATAAGAGATAGACAGTATGTAATTAATTGTGTGTGTGTGTGTGTGTGTATATATAACAAGTTTGTGTTTTCCCTGAAACCCCTTCCCATGTGTAGGTGAGATATCTAGGTGATACAAATACACCATCCACAATCGGGCCAGCCATTGCTCTTAGACCCCTTTCACACTGATGCTCTTTACAGGCGCTACATCGCTAAAAATAGCACCTACATAGCACCTGTAAAGAGCAGCTCCTGTCTCTCCAGTGTGAAAGCCTGAGTGCTTTCACACTGGAGCGGTGTGCTTGCAGGACGTTAAAAAAACTCCTGCAAGCAGCATCTTTGGAACGGTAAAGGAGCGGTGTATACACCGCTCCTTCACCGCTCCTGCCCAATAAAATCAATGGGGCAGCAGCACTTTGTGGTGGTTTTAACCCTTTCTGGACCGCTAGCGGGGGGTAAAAGCACCCTGCTAGTAGCCGAATAGCGCAGCCAAATTGACGGTAAATCGCCGCTAAAAATAGCAGCGCTTTACCGCCGACACACCCACCGCCCCAGTGTGAAAGGGGCCTTAAAATATAATGATAGCTAAAACTAATCTTAACTGTTTCCCAACTGCCTCACGCTGATATACTGTGGCAAAAGGGCATGTACAGGCAGATTGTACGTTGCCCTTTAAGAGGCGGCTCGCGGGCAAGCATGTGCGCTTGTCGAGAGCTTCATGACCCCGATCGCGTGTACCGTGGACCCGATGTCCACGATGGATACCCGCGATCATCTCACAGTGAGGAATAATGAGGAGATGATAATGTAAACAAGCATTTCCCCATTCTGTCTAGAGACAGTGTCACTGATCACAGCTCCCTGTAATCGGGAGCGCTGATCAGTGACGTGTAACATACAGCCCCCCCCACAGTTAGAATCACTCCCTAGGACACACTTAACCCCTACAACGCCACCTAGTGGTTAACCCCTTCACTGCCAGTGACATTTTTACAGTAATCAATGCATTTTTTTTTTAGCTTTGATTGCTGTATTAATGACAATGGTCCCAAAAATGTGTCAAAATTGTCTGATGTGTCCACCATAATGTCGCAGTCACGATAAAAATTGACAATTGCCGCCATTACTAGTAAAAAAAAATTATCAATAAAAAAGCCATAAAACTATCCCCTATTTTATAGATGCTATAACTTTTGCGCAAACCAATCAATAAACACTTATGGCAATTTTTTTACCAAAAATATGTAGAAGAAGCTGGTCGGCAAATTGTTAAAGGAGAAGTGCAGCCAAAGCTTTTTTGGCTGTTCTTCTCCTTTAGATCAGAGGAGTGCTGAATCCCGCTGTCTGCTGATGGCACAGATCTGGTCCAGGCTCCAGTGAGCAAGGAGGGGGGCAGACTGTCACCAGCTCTCTGCTCAGGGAGCTTTCAGTCCTAGAGATGGCAAGGTCGGATGCTGCATCTACCTAGGTAAGTATGATTCTGAAAAAAAAAATAATTTTCTTTAACCAGCCATTGTTTTCACACTCTCTCCTCTCCGCTGCAGCTGCTGCTGGTGGACACGTGGACACACAGGAAATCATGTGCCAGACTGGAGCAGGCTGAAAATAGGTAATTATACACATATTTTTTTATACAAGTTAGTCAGTATAGGTGTTAGAAGGGGTAAGGGCAGTATTGTAAGAAAAAAGGCAGGTTTTAGGCAATGCCCAATGGGATGCTAAACAAATAATTACGGTATCTCCAAAGAAATGACTGGCTTAAATCAGTATTAAACCCAAAAACAAACATTTAATATATTGCAGATTACCAATTAATAGATGTGATGGCTGCATTAGTTTTCTTTTTTAGGCTGTCTTTCTTCTATTTTCATCTGGTGATCCAACCAAGCTCTCCAGTCAATCGTATCAGTGTATATGGATGAGACAAAACATTTAACACTAGCAGTTTACAATGAGCAGCTTTTATTTATTTATGTAAATCTTTTATCGCAAAAGAAAAAAAACCTGCTGTCTGCTTATAAACCTTTTTCAACCTTTTTCAAGCCAATTAGAGCCTCCAGCCTCATAGAAACCTCCGGTGCCCTGAATGCTATAAAGGCACCCCTGCATGCAAACTACACTCCTTATGGACCAACCACTCCTAATTTCCGAATTAATGAATTCGTCGGAATTAGTTAAAAAAAACTATTTGGAACTAAACAAATTGCACGTCTAATCTCGGTTCAGGTTAGGTTGCCACTGCCAAGCTCATTTGTGGAAGTATATATATCACAGCAAAAAATGTTTATTTGCCTGCTATTAATAGCGAATTACCATACAATAGCCATTGTATGTGGTTTCCATTGTGTGTCACATTCATATGACTTACCACTTATGGATCACAGCAGAACCAGTATAATTGCTTGTGGTTCACAATGGATTATTAGAGCCAGTGAATGTGGTTTTACAACTTTTATCTACACATTGTCATTGCAAATTTACTGATTATGGACTAAAGCATGCATGTGACTGATAAGTCGAATAATAATAAATCAGTATCCCAAGTACTGCATACTTTGAGAAACCTGTGAGAGCAGTGACTGTAATACAGTCTAGCCCGTTTGTAACTGAGTGATAGAATTCATTTATTTGCCCCAAAGACAGCAGGAAGGGGGTGGCTGCAGAACACGTGAAAGGGTCCCACTGTGGGACCAAAATAAAGGGTCCTGCAATGGGAGTAAAGGACCCTAGGATCAGTGGGATGGCCCGGCCGAAGGTCAGGGGGCCCTTCATGGTTTCTTGCACGGGGGCCCTTTAGGTTCTAGTTACGCCTCCATTTCTGGTGATTGTAAGGTGATATTTGGGTGCTTGCTAATGATTATTTGTATGGGTTTTAGACTACAGCACAACATTATCTGTCTGCAATGGCTTTGCACTAATAAGAATGTATAGTCTTAGTTCTTAGTACATCTTTCAAAAGCTTAAACTTTCTAAACAAAGGATCAGTTTACTGTTCCTTAAGCTGGCCATAAATGGATATATATATATGTTTTTTTTATATGTATGGATACCCCATCCACACATTTTGATCTATTTCTGGCCAGCTTTAGACTTTAGGAGGGACAGACCATGGCTGGTGAGAGTGAAAAATGCCCCTGCATCAATGGGCATAGACAGCGTCTCAGGCTTGGTGACCATGGGGAGTTACAAAAATTAAACAGAGCCTGTGGTCAGTAGAAGGAGGAATAGCAACCCATCATTGGTATTAGTTGGAGGGATAGTGCCCCATCATTGGTGTTAGTGGGAGGACTAGGACCCAATCATTTATATCAATGGGAGGAACTGTGCCCCATCGTTGGTATCATTGGAATGCAAAAAGGCCCCATCATTGGTGCCAGTGGAAGGAGAAATTCTCCATCTTTGTTATCAGTGGAGGGAAAAATGCACCATCATTGGTGTCAGTGGAAGAAATGTCACCTCATTGTTGGTGTCATTTGGTGGGAGGAACAGTGCCCCAAGGGCTGGATAAAGGCAAGCAAAGGGCCAAATTCACCGCACAGGGCACAGTTTGGAAACACTGGCTTAGAACCTACCCACAGGCTTATTTACGTATTATTGTTTGTACCTGATATATATACAGTGTATATGTAGTGATGTAGTTGCCGCTAGTAACAAACAATCCACCAATTCACCCCGCTGCCAGACATCATACATCACTTTCAGAGACAATGAGCAGTCTTTTTGCTGGTTTTGTTTTTGTTGTTTTATTGGGGGGTACAACTTGGATAGGGAATAGGGATATGGGATGCCCATAGAATATATAATTGCCATCATATTTTAATATTTAAAGTGGAAGTAAACCCATGGATTTAAACAGTTAAAAAAAAAAGGCATGGCGGGAATGCTAACTACACATTGGTTGTGCTCTCAGCCAAACTATCAAACCATCCAATGGCTGGTGTCATAACGAATCACATGTGCAGCACCATAGCAGTTGACGATTAAACAGAGGCAAAGATGGTAGCTTCCTTGGCTGAAAACAATAGGGGAGTTTACTTCCACTTTAAGCACAACAGCACACAGCTAGAGCCAGAAGATTGGATGTGCGTTTATACTGAGTATGAATCTCCTCTTACATCTCCATGCAGACTGTTGCTCCTCCTCTGCTTAACCTCCGCAGACTATTCCTTTTCATGCCCTGTACACACGGTCGGACATTCCGTCAACAAAATCCGCCTGATTTTTTTCAACGGATTTTGACCCAAACTTGTCTTGCATACACACGGTCGCACAAATTTGCCAGAAAATCTGATTGTTCAGAACGCGGTGACGTAGAACATGTACAACGGGACTATAAACGGGCCAGTAGCCAATAGCTTTTGTCTCGTGATTTATTCTGAGCATGCGTGGCACTTTGTCCGTCAGAATTGTCTACACATGATCGGAATTTAAACGATCAGATTTTGTTGTTGGAAAATTATAGATCCAGCTCTCAAACTTTGTGTGTCGGAAATTCCGACAGAAAAAGTCAGATGGAGCCCACACACAATTGGATTTTCTGACAGCAAGATACGACATTTTCCATCGAAAAGTCCAACCGTGTGTACAGGGCATAAGAATTCCCTATCCATCACCGTGTGAAGGATGAAGACATCACTTTTGGCCTGTGTAAAAATGATAGTCTTATAACTCTTTCACCTCCTGCACAAACTAGTTTCCTCCTGAACAGACTTGTTTCCTCCTCATGTAACATCTTCTTTTGAGAGATAAGGACCCACTCTGAATAAGCTCCTAATCGGACTCTGATTGCTCGCTGCTACTAGACCTGAGGGCTGCAGCACCTCTTCCCAGAGGCCTAGTAGTTTAAAAGCATGTCTTTAGATGGTGGACTACTGCTCCCAGCCAGCCCAACTTGCCAATCCTGTCCCCTCAGGCCACATCGACTTGACACATATCCCCGCAGTCCCTCCCTGATCCAGGACTCCTCCTTATTCACCATGTGACTGATGAAGACTTTGATAATGACCGTGTAGAAGCAAAGTTCCCTCACAGACTTCCTGGCACATCCAGCCCTCCACTGTGGTAACACTCACTGACCTTCCAACTCTGAGTCCTTGATGAGGAACTTTACCAGAACATATGTTCTGACAGCTTCTTCTGCCCCTCTGCTCCTGGAGTTCTTTACAACCAACCATGTGTTGACAAAGACATTGCCAATGACCGTGTAGAGGCAAAGTTCCTTCATAGCTCTCCCTGAGCCTTCTCCTGCAATCAGTACACCCCCCCCCAAGATAGGGGTGTCCTCCTGCTGCTGCCTAGTATTCCATTCCTCACTTCACTCAGCCGAGAAATCCCCCCAATTGCATATCACCTCAGCTTATATAGGAGGCCCGCCCCCTGCCAATACCAATTGCGGATTGGTCAGGGCTCCCACAGGAGCTGCCTCCCACTCCAGTTCCAGGCCCTGCCCCTTTTCCAGAATCTTCTCTCTGGAAGCAGGGGAGGCACCCCAGAACTAGAGCACCCACTGCTACTCTGACCACTCCCAGCCCCCAGATCAAAACAGACAGGCCTAGCTTGCAGCAAAGGCCTGCCTAAATTTGCCTGTGCTGACTGTCCCTAGTAAAAAAAATATAATAGCACCTACCTATTGGTAGAGGGTGCTACATATATACAGTATATCTATATTATTACAGCAATACTAAACCTTTGTGGGATTTTTTTTTTTATTAAAATAATTAACTGTCATACTTACCTGCTCTGCACAATGGTTTTGTACAGAACAGCCCTGATCCTCCACTTCTGGGGTGTTCTAGGCTCCTCCTCTTCAGCAAGTGCACCCATAGAAAGCCCCTTTGTATGGCGCCACTTGTGCAGGCTTGCTCTCAAGCCACCTGTCTGCGCCTAGTGACACAGACAAGCAGCTCAGCCCCACTACCTCTTCACAATGGCTCCCACTGCTATCAATCTGCCCAGTTAGGAAGGACAGAGCCGGGAAAGCCGCTGCTCCCATTCACGGCGCTAGATCGAGAACGGGGAGGGTTAGTGGGACCCTCTGGCAGAGATTTTTTTTTTTAAATCTTAATGCGTAGATTGCATTATGGTAAAAAAAAATACATAAGCCTTTACAACCACTTTAATTAAAAAATAATTACAGATCATACTGGAGTGCATTCCTGCCAGCCAGTGCTCTTAATCAGAAAATAATGTAGGATTATACTGGAGTACTGTGAGCAAAAAGGCAGGCTTTAGGCAATGTCCCATGGGATACTATGAAAATAATTCTCTCCAAATTATGACTTCTGGCTCAACGCCATTTTCACATGGCTGGTATGTAACATATCTACTCAGTGAATTTTTTAATGACTACTAAAAACAAAGACAATTTCTTATGTACTTATTACCGATTAACTAGTGGTAAGCCTGGACTGTTCACACAGGAATATAGAATATATTAGTTCAAAATGATCCATTTATAATGCTTTGTTTGTAGCACAAATTCCTTGATTGTTAGTAATGCTTATGAACCAGTTTTCACTTAAAGTGGCCCTGTCAGTAAATTTTGAAAATTAAACTAAGCTCACCTTGTAAAAGGATTAGGGAAATCTTTCTGGTGGCCCATGCTGTAGCTACTAAAGCTGGCCATACATTATACAATTTTCTTACTCCATTTCCTTTCGATTTACCATGCAATGCAAGGGCCTGCCTAATTGTATACACATTGAAAGTGTTTAGGTTTGACCTCATATTATATGGTTTTGGTAAAAAAAAAAAAATATATATATATATATATATATATATATATATATATATATATATATATATATATATATATATATATATATATATATATATATATATATATAGGAAAATCATACAAGAGAATTGTATAATGTATGGTCAACCTAAGATGTATGCAGATGTTATAGGGCATTGATCCTATGCAGCCTGTCCAGCATCCTTTTTAAACTTTTTTGACATAACTTTCTGGTCTCAGGGAACCCCTGCTAAAAATCACTATATCTACAACTCATGATGAATTAGTATGAGGGTTAGTGGGAAGAATGTTCCTTACGCTTGTGATCATTGGGAAGAATTACCTCCTTACAAATAGATAAAAAGATCAATGGTGCCAGTTGGAACTTATCTGAGAGGCAGAAATTGCTAATTTCTCAAGGAACCCCTAGCAACCACTGGAGGAACCCTGATTGAGAAACCCTGCTGTACAGTCTCCTATATTTTGTAAAGTACGGTTTAAACTGCTGGTGTTATATAAATCCTGTATAATATTAATACAGGTTTTTCTTAGATACAGTGACATGTTTGTAGACACCTTCACGACCCTCACAAAAGCTTCCTGTCCTGGCCAAATCTACTCTGGAGAAAGTTGATTGGCTGGGTTGGGTTTCTTGGTCATAGCTACTGTCTACTATCATACAGCATCATCACTACATTTATAAATAATGAAGGACCTCAATATCTTTTACATTTTAAAAAACATTTTGATACATTTGTAGAGGCCATAACCCTTTGTAGGGCGGCCTTGACTTATTGGGCTTACCGGTTACCTCCGCTTGGCTTGTTCTTCCACATCTAGGGGTTCCCAGGGTTGATACCCAACAACTTGGATGCTGACACCAATAAAGTCCTTTTTGAAAGGTTTTATTGCAGGGGTAACATCCAACAACACAGTCTCGTATAGGAACAGAGGGCAAGGGTGAAGAACTCAGGCACCTTGAACTGCAGACATAACAAAGTCTCTAGTATCACCCAGAGAGTAGCCACTCGCAGCTGAGCGCTTCAAGGCTGAACAGATCTCTAGCCAGAGATCGTGGCAATCAGCACGTTGATTCAGAACTTGTAAAATTTTCTGAACGTGAACAAGTTGTAACTGAAAGCAAACAGGAACCTTTTCCCTCAGTACCTGGAACATTCTCTGTCTCCTTGATAGTACTGGAAAAATCGTGGATTCGTCAGTGTCCTTCCCAACTCAGTAACCAGGCATTTCTCAGGATGCCACTTGCCGGCCCCCCTCCAAAGAGTCCTCCCCTGGTCCCTTTTTCACGAGCTGTGGTGCCCCTCCAAGCCGAGAGCCCACCCGGACACCTTGAATCCTCCCTCAGTTATTGCGCCTTGGACCAGCCGGTTCCGAGAATCGGGAACAGACGGATCCCTACCCCAGACCAGGCGGTCTGGGGTAGGGTTCCGAGAAGGCTGTCATCTGCTACACATTCTTATCAATAGCGAATTTCATATTAATGCATAGCTCCCAACTGTCCCGAATTTTGAGGGATTGTCCCTGATTTGGAACAATGTCCCTCTGTCCCTCATGCGTCCGCATTTGTTTCTCATTTTGGTCTGCTCTATATAGATATATATAATGCACTGTTTATCTTTCAAAAAGTGTTTCCCAGTGCTAAATCTTTCATCCAATTTCTAAATTGCTGCATTTGTGAATGTTAAAAGCCAGTATAACGGGATAGTAGTGGTAAAAAAAAAAAAAGGTTGTGGATTTAACTAATATTTTTTTGCATAATTCTCCTTTAACAACTTCCTAATCCCTTTCCTAACCAGAGCGCTTTTTGCGCTTCAGCACTGCGTCGCTTTAGCTGACAATTGCGCGGCCGTGCAAGAAAAATTTACCTTTTTTTTCCATAAATAGAGCTTTCTTTTGGTGGTATATGATCACCTCTGTGGTTTTTATTTTTTGCGCTATAAACAAAAAAAGAGCAACAAAAAAAGCAATATTTTTTATCCCCCAAAAATATATAAAAAAAATATTTTTTTCCTCAGTTTAGGCCGATACGTATTCTTCTGCATAAGCGTATATTGATTGGTTTGCACAAAAGTTATAGCGTCTACAAAATAGGGGATAATTTTATGGCATTTTTATTATAATTTTTTTTTATTAGTATTGGCAGCGATCTGCGATTTGTATCATGTCTGCGACATTATGGCGCACACATCAGACACTTTTGACACTATTTTTGGACCATTGTCATTTATACAGCGATCAGTGCTATAAAAATGCACTGATTACTGTGTAAATGACACTGGTAGGGAAGGGGTTAAACACTAGGGGGCGATCATATCCTAATTCTTCTCCTTTGGGTCCCTCTTTGGTGCTCCTGGCCCATGTAAAAGCAATCCTAGTGGCTAATTAGCCTCTAGACTGCTTTTACAAACAGTGGGAGGGAACGCCCACCCCCTCCCTCTGGGGCTCTCCTGTACCAGCAGGAAACCCGAGAATGCAGCCAGTGGTTCCGCCAACTGACCCTAGCGCTTATTGGAGACCAGAATGGCTCCAATTATCTCTATGGCCTAAGAAACCAGAAGCTACAAGCATTTCATGACTGATGCGGCGCACACATGGTCGGAATTCCGGCCAGAAAAAGACCGATGAGAGCTTTTCATCGGAAAATGCGACCGTCTGTATGCTCCATCGGAATTTAGCTGTCCGAATTTCCGCCATCCAAAAATTGATAGCATGTTCTCAATTTTCCCAACGGAAAAACTTTCTATCGGTAATTCGGATCGTGTGTATGCGATTCCGACACTCCAAAAAATCACGCATGCTCAGATTCAACTACGAGACAGAAGCTATTGGCTACTGGCTATTGAACTTCCTTTTTCTAGTTCCGTCGTACGCGTTGTACGTCACCGCGTTCTAAACTATCGGAATTTGATGTGACCGTGTGTAGGCAAGACAGCTTGAGTGGAATTCCGTTGGAATTCCGTCGGGAAAACCATAAGAGCTTCTTCCGACGAGAATTTTGATCGTGTGTATGTGGCATTAGGTTTAGCCATGTATAAACAGCGCCCTTGGGAAATTATGAAAGCATTTTATCACACCATCCTGTGGTCAGATGCTTTGAGGGCAGATGAGAGATCTAGGGTCTAACAGACCCCAATTTTTTCAAAAAAGAGTACCTGTTACTACCTATTGCTATCATAGGGGATGTTTTCATTCCCTGAGATAACAATAAAAATGATTAAAAAAAAATTCAAATGAAAGTAACAGTTTAAAAAAAAAAGTAAAATAAATAATAATAAAAAAAAGCACCCTGTCCCCCCGAGCTCACGCGCTAAGGCGAACTCAAGCATCGGTCTGGTGTCATACGTAAAACGCAATTGCACCATGCATGTGAGGTATCACTGCGAAGGTCAGTTCGAGGGCAGTCATTTTAGCTCCTCTGTGAATCTAAAGTGGTAACCTGTAAAGGATTTTAAAGGCTTTTAAAAAATGTATTTAGTTTGTCGCCGCTGCACATTTGTAAAGCATGTCGATTGGTATCCATGTGCTTGGCATAAGAGCATCTTTTTTATTGCATCAAATATTTGGGCAATATAGTGTGTTTTAGTGCATCAAAATTGAAAAAAGTGTTTTATTCCAAAAAAATTGCGTTTGAAAATTTGCTGCGTGAATACAGTGTGAAATAAAAATTGCAACACCCATTATTTTAATCCGTAGGGCCTTTGCTTTAAAAAAAATACATAATGTTTGGGGGTTCAAAGTAATTTTCTAGCAAAAGAAAAATGTTTTTCATGTAAACAGTAGACATGGGCGCCATCAAAAAATTGTTTTGTTTCGTTCCGCTTTGTTCCGTATGAAAAAAAAATCGTATTTCGCAATTCTTGTAGGAAATGTAATTCTGATTCGTACGAAATAAGAATTTTCGTTAGATTCGTAAACTTGTCGTTAAAATAAAAAAAGTTTGTTATGATGAATTTATCATTATGAGGTGTTCCCACCATCCCTGTGCTGTGCTGACTTCCTCTGATTGGTGAACAAAACACCAGTCATGTTTCTGTTAATTTGGATCTGAAATTTCGTATGAAATTCGTAAGCATAAAAATTAGTATTTCGGATTCGTACGAAACTAATCGCACATGTCTAGTAAACAGAAAGTGTCGATAAGGGCTTTGTCTTCAAGTGGTTAGAAGAGTGGGTGATGTGTGACATAAGCTCCTAAAAGTTCAAATCCCCCCTAAGCAGGGCCGTAGCTCATCCCCACCCAGAGTCATCCTCATCCATTTTCACAATGTAACTCAATCATCTTCATCCCCACCCAGAGTCATCCTCATCCATTTTCACAATGTAACTCAATCATCTTCATCCCCACCCAGCACCAACCATCCCTCTCCACCATGCATCCCCATTCCCACCCAGGACCATCCACCCATCCCTCTCCACAATGCATCCCCACCCCCATCCATCCCTCTCCACCGTGCATCTCCATCCCCACCCAGGACCATCCATCCATCCCTCTCCACAATGCATCCCCACCCCCATCCATCCCTCTCCACCGTGCATCTCCATCCCCACCCAGGACCATCCATCCATCCCTCTCCACAATGCATCCCCACCCCCATCCATCCCTCTCCACCATGCATCCCCATATCCACCCAGAACCATCCATCCATCCCTCTCCACAATGCATCCCCACCCCCATCCATCCACCCATCCCTCTCCACAATGCATCCCCACCCCCATCCATCCCTCTCCACTGTGCATCTCCATCCCCACCCAGGACCATCCATCCATCCCTCTCCACAATGCATCCCCACCCCCATCCATCCCTCTCCACCATGCATCCCCATATCCACCCAGAACCATCCATCCATCCCTCTCCACAATGCATCCCCACCCCCATCCATCCACCCATCCCTCTCCACAATGCATCCCCACCCCCATCCATCCCTCTCCACTGTGCATCTCCATCCCCACCCAGGACCATCCATCCATCCCTCTCCACAATGCATCCCCACCCCCATCCATCCCTCTCCACCATGCATCCCCATATCCACCCAGAACCATCCATCCATCCCTCTCCACAATGTATCCCCACCCCCATCCATCCACCCATCCCTCTCCACAATGCATCCCCACCCCCATCCATCCCTCTCCACTGTGCATCTCCATCCCCACCCAGGACCATCCATCCATCCCTCTCCACAATGCATCCCCACCCCCATCCATCCCTCTCCACCATGCATCCCCATATCCACCCAGAACCATCCATCCATCCCTCTCCACAATGCATCCCCACCCCCATCCATCCATCCATCCATCCCTCTCCACCATGCATCCCCATCACCACCCAGGACCATCCGTCCATCCCTCTCCACCATGCATCCCCACCCCCACCCAGCACCATCCATCCATCCCTCTCCACATCACAACCCCATCCCCACCCAGCACCATCAATCCATCCCTCTCCACATCACATCCCCATCCCCACCCAGCACCATCCATCCATCCCTCTCCACAATTCTTCCCCACCCAGCACTATCTATCCATCCATCTCCACCATGCATCCCCATCCCCACCCAGCACCATCCATCCATCCATCCCTCTCCATAATGCATCCCCATCCACGTCCAGCACCATCCATCCATCTCCACCATGCATCCCCATCCCCACCCAGCACCATCCATCCATCCCTCTCCACATCGCAACCCCATCCCCACCCAGCACCATCCATCCATCCCTCTCTACATCGCATCCCTATCCCCACCCAGAACCATCCATCCATCCCTCTCCACAATGCTTCCCCACCCAGCACCATCCATCCATCCTTCTCAATAATGCATCCCCATCCACATCCAGCACCATCAATCCATCTCCACCATGCATCCTTATCCCCACCTAGCACCATCCATTCATCCCTCTCTACATCACATCCCCATCCCCACCCAGCACCATCCATCCATCCCTCTCCACAATGCTTCCCCACCTAGCACCATCCATCCATCCCTCTCCACCATGCATCCCCATCCCCACCCAGCAACATCCCTCCATCCCTCTCCACAATACTTCCCCACCCAGCACCATCCATCCATCCCTCTCCACAATGCTTCCCCACCCAACACCATCCATCCATCTCCACCATGCATCCCCATCCCCACCCAGCACCATCCATGTATCTCTCTCCATAATGCATCCCCATCCCCTCTCAGCACCATCCATTCCTCTCCACAATGCTTCCCCATCCACGTCCAGCACCATCCATCCCTCTCCACAATACATCCCCATCCACACCTAGCACCATCCATCCCTTTCCACAATGCATCCCCATCTACGTCCAGCATTAAAATAGTGTTAAAATAAAAGTGAGTGCACCAAATAACTCAGGGGATGGCCAGTAGGTGGATTTGTGGGACGGCCATTGGGCCGGCCCTGAGGAATGTTGGTGGTCAGGCCGAACGCTGTGTTAGGGGCCCCAACATTTCTGATGGCGGCCCCGCCCCTAAGTGACCCCTTTTTGGAAAGTAGACACCCCAAGCTATTTGCTGATAGGCATGTTGAGTCCATGGAATATTTTACATTTTGCCACAAGTTTCTGGAAATTAACAAACTTTTTTTTTTTTTTTTTGCACAAAGTTGTCACTAAATGATATATTGCTCAAACATACCATGGGCATATGTGGAATTTCACCCCAAAATACATTCTGCTGCTTCTCCTGAGTACGGGGATATCACATGTGTGACACTTTTTGGGTTTCTAGCCATGTACAGGACCCTGAAAACCAATCACCACCTCCAGGCTTTCTACGGGAGTAAAATGGTGAGCTCACTTCCTCACCACCTATCACAGTTTCAGAGGCCATGAAATGTCAATATAGCACAAAACCCCCACAAATTACCAAATTTTGGAAAGTAGACACTTCAGAACAGGCAACCAAAAAAAATTGAGTGCATGTGCTCAGCGTCATATCCAGAGGTTGTCTTTGGGAAATAGACCTATGAGTGCTGCCAGCATTGCTGCAGAGGTTGAAAGGGTGGGGGGTCAGCCTGTCAGTGCTCAGACCATACGCTGCACACTGCATCAAATTGGTTTGCATGGCTGTCATTCCAGAAGGAAGCCTCTAGAGATGATGTACAAGAAAGCAGGGGATTACTGGAACCATGTCCTGTGGTCTGATGAGACCAAAATAAATGTATTTGGTTCAGATGGTGTCAAGCGTGTGTGATGGCAACCAGGCGAGGTGTACAAAGACAAGTGTGTCTTGCCTACAGTCAAGCATGCTGGTGGGAGTGTCATGGTCTGGGGCTGCATGAGTGCTGCCGACACTGGGGAGCTTCAGTTTATCCAGGGAACAATGAATGCCAACATGTACTGTGACATACTAAAGCAGAGCATGATCCCCTTCCTTCAGAGACTGGGCCGCAGGGCAGAATTCCAACATGATAACGACCCCAAACACACCTCCAAGACGACCACTGCCTTGCTAAATAAGCTGAGGGTAAAGGTGATGGACTGGCCAAGCATGTCTCCAGACCTAAACCCTATTGAGCATCTGTGGGGCATCCTCAAATGGAAGGTGGAGGAGCACAAGGTCTCTACATCCACCAGCTCTGTGATGTCGTCATGGAGGAGTGGAAGAGGACTCCAGTGGCAACCTGTGAAGCTCTGGTGAACTCCATGCTCAAGAAGGTTAAGGCAGTGTGTGTTATGTTATTTTCAGGGGACAGCAAATTTACACTGTTATACAAGCTGTACACTCACTACTTTACATTGTAGCCAAGTGTCATTTCTTCAGTGTTGGCACATGAAAAGATATAATAAAATATTAACAAAAATGTGAGGAGTGTACTCACTTTTGTGAGATACTGTATATATATATATATATATATATATATATATATATATATATATATATATATATATATACCGTATATACTCGAGTATAGGCCGACCCGAGTATAAGCCGAGGCCCCCAATTTACCCCCAAAAAACTGGAAAACTTATTGACTCGTGTATAAGCCGAGGGTGAGACATGGCTGTCCATCCCTGTGTGTCCGTCCATCCCTGTGTGTGTGTCCGTCCATCCATCCCTGTGTGTGTGTCCATCCATCCATCCATCCCTGTGTGTGTATCCATCCATCCATCCATCCCTGTGTGTGTGTGTGTGTGTGTGTGTATCCATCCATCCATCCATCCATCCCTGTGTGTGTGTGTGTGTGTGTGTGTGTATCCATCCATCCATCCATCCATCCCTGTGTGTGTGTGTGTGTGTGTGTGTGTATCCATCCATCCATCCATCCATCCGTGTGTGTGTGTGTGTGTGTGTGTGTGTGTGTGTGTGTGTGTGTGTGTGTGTGTGTGTGTGTGTGTGTGTGTGTGTGTCCGTGCAGCCTTGTGTGTGTGTCCAGCCTACCTGTGTCCCAAGCCTCCGTCCCGAGCCGCCGTCGTCCCGAGCCTCCTCCGTCCCGTGCCGTGCCTCCTCCGTCCCGTGCCTCCTCCGTCCCGTGCCGTGCCTCCTCCGTCCCGTGTCTCCTCCGTCCCGTGCCGTGCCGTGCCGTGCCTCCTCCGTCCCGTGCCTCCTCCGTCCCGTGCCGATGGATCGCCGCTCTTCTCGGCGGCCATTCTACAATTCAAAATTCCGCCTCCGCCTGTGATAGGCGGAACACTCAATTTCCCAGCAGCCTGTGTTCCGCCTATCACGGACATCCTCTCATACTCGTCCGTAGTATGAGAATGAGCGGATGTCCGTGATAGGCGGAACACTGACTGCTGGGAAATTCAGTGTTCCGCCTATCACAGGCGGAGGCGGAGAAGGAGGCGCGGCTTTTGAAAATTAATGTCCGCCGTCTGTCTGCTCGATACGCTGATCGAGCAGTCAGACAGCGGCGACTCGAGTATAAGCCGAGGGGGCACTTTCAGCCTCAAAAAAGAGGCTGAAAATCTCGGCTTATACTCGAGTATATACGGTATATATATATATATATATATATATAACATTTCTGTGTATATGTTCCTATTATAAATAATTGAAACACGTGGCGCTAAACCAAGTGACTGTTACACCACTAAATATTATACTACAAAGTGCATCAAATATAGCTCAAAAAAATTGTATACATAGATAAATAAATAAAAAATTAATAATAATAAATAAACATTAATACCGTAAAAAAAATTCAATCACACTTCAACCACACGATTAAGTTCATTTTGCAAAGTAGTATATTCAGATGAAGCGATCAAAAAAATACAGGATAAAAGGTACCACATCTCATTATTGAATATAACAAAAAATGAGGGAGGAAAAAGGGAAAAGGGGCTGGAGGGTGACCAACCCCCAGGACTTTAAATGGTACCACAATAGAAAAAAATCAAAAATAATACCCACAGAGATAATACATTAGCTTTATTAAATGTTTAGTATAGATTCAAAATAAAGTCCATAGATAAATACATATACAGTTTTCGTGAGAATAAATTCATGAAAATGTATACACGAAAGGTACAGTTCATAACACCATGAAATGTTACCAAACCAACACATTTGCTTATGCTGCGATTTTCTTTTCTTTCTACATGTTTCGCTCCCTTGAACTTTATTCAGGAAAATGCAGCAGATATTAAAAACTAAGAAAGATACAAAACATTAAAAATGAAAAAATGGAACAAAAAGTTAAGTGCAAAATTGGTTTAGCAAACAGCACAAACAAAAACACAATACAGGGGTATTATACATCTTAGATGTTATATAATAATCATTACAAGACATGTATAGATAAGGGCAAAATGTCAATGAAGTGTATTACAATAATAAGCGAAGGGTAAGAAATTGTGTCTAATTTAGTCAGTGAGTTAATTCACATAAGGGGGAGAGGAATCACATTTCACAGCGGTGTGGTGAAGGAAAGGCGGTTTGAGAGGAAAAAACACTGATCAATATTGTTTGTTAAAGTGAAATATGTTTTGGAGACTCGCGGACTTTTGCAACATTGTATGAACACTGCATATGCTCTGCAATACTCCCTGAGGAGTGTTTAAATGTATTGTGTGAACTATCAATTATTCACTGGGTTATTTATTTTTATTTAATGTTTATTTATTATTATTAATTTTTTTATTTATTTATCTATTGTGAGGGGTTAGCTCGGCAGCGGGTGTGTGTGACCCCCTGGATGGGTTCACAACACAAAGTCAGGCACAGCAGACAGCGGTGTAGGTTCAAAAAACAAAAGATCCGGTTTATTTATGCTCCATGCAGTGATACATATAACAGCCAAACAAAATAAAACAAGAAAATAAATCCTGGTCAGCTTGACCTCTAACTACACACATAGACTCCCTGTCTAACAACTGGGTACAGCCTTGTGCTGTACCAGTCCCTGCCTTTGTTGTAAAGGTTTTGCCACACAGGCGTTAACTCACCGCACAGTACAGGTGACACACTCCCCAGTCTATACAACACAAAACTGGTTCCAGGATGGAGCATCTCCCTATGCATGCTGGGGTTTTTTGTAGAGGCCTTAATGAGCCCACTTGCTTCAGCTGGGCTCATTAACTCTTCCCCTCTAATTTACCATCTAATTTACCATCCTGGATACAACCAGGTGACTTCACCTGCCTGCTGCCACATACCCCCCCCTCTTGTTTCAACCTTGGGGTTGTAACACCAGCAGTCAGACACGCATGTATCCGAGACAAAGCATCCACATTCCCCATTTTAACACCAGGGCGATGCTTAACTGTAAAGTTAAATTCCTGTAGGGCTAGGAACCACCTATTTACTCTTCTATTGGTCTCCTTGTCTCCTTGTTCTGAGCCATCCACTTTAAAGGAGCGTGATCAGTCACCAGGTCAAAGTGCCTACCTAGCAGATAGTACCGAAGGGAATCTAGAGCCCACTTCACTGCTAAACATTCCTTCTCAATCGTGGAGTAATTTACCTCATGGGACTTTAACTTCCTGCTGAGGTAAATGACTGGGTGCTCTTCCCCGTTCCAGACCTGGGATAACACTGCTCCTAACCCAACGTCTGATGCATCAGTTTGTACCACGAAGTCCTTAGAGAAGTCTGGTGAGTACAACACTGGCTGGCTACATAAGGCTGTTTTTAAGGACTGAAATGCTTCCTCAGCCTCTGGGGACCATTTAACCATAACCGACTCTTTCCCTTTTGTCAGGTTGGTGAGGGGCACAGCCTGAGAAGCAAAATGGGGAATTAATCGTCGATAATAGCCAGCGATTCCCAGAAAGGCTCGTACCTGTTTCTTGCTGTTGGGACGTGGCCAACTCTGTATGGCCTCGACTTTATTGACTTGGGGTTTTATCACCCCCCTCCCAATAGTGTACCCAAGATATTTGGCCTCCTCCTGTCCAATGGTACACTTCTTTGGATTGGCCGTAAACCCAGCTTCCCGGATAGAGTCTAGGACTGCTTGTACTTTTTGCAAATGTGAGACCCAGTCTGTGCTATGGATAATCACATCATCCAGGTAAGCTGCAGCATATTTCTGATGGGGCCTCAGAATCTTATCCATTTTCCGCTGGAATGTTGCCGGTGCATTCTGTAACCCAAACGGCATTCTCTTATATTGGAATGCCCCATCTGGGGTTACAAACGCAGTTTTCTCCTTGGCCGACTCGGCCAGGGGAATTTGCCAATACCCTTTGGTGAGATCAAGAGTTGTCATATATCGGGCTGTTCCCAGCCGGTCAATCAACTCATCTATACGTGGCATGGGGTAGGTGTCAAATTTTGTAACTTTATTTAATTGTCTAAAATCGTTACAAAACCGCCAGCTCCCATCAGGTTTGGGCACTAGTACGATAGGACTGGACCAGTCACTCTGGGACTCCTCTATCACACCCAATTCCAACATCCTTTGAACCTCCCCACGTATTGCCTCCCGTCGGGCCTCTGGTATTCTATAAGGTTTTAGTTTTACCCTTTCTCCTGGCGGGGTGATAATGTCATGCTCTACGCCAGATGTTTGTCCCGGAAATTCAGAGAAAATCTCTTTGTTACGAAGTACAAACTCTTTAACCTCCTGTTGTTGGGGTTTCGATAAGGTGTCTGCTATTCCAACCTCAGGAACTAAGCAATCAGGCTGTACTTGTGACAAAGTCTCTGCGACTAGGGATTCCCTATCCCTCCAGGCTTTCAGCAGATTGACGTGATAGATCTGCTCCGGCTTTCGCCTTCCTGGCTGTCTAACCCTGTAGTTCACCTCACTCATTTTTTCAATTACTTCATATGGACCTTGCCATTTGGCCAGAAATTTGCTTTCAACCGTAGGGACTAGCACCAAGACCCTATCCCCCGGGGAAAAAGTACGGGTCTTGGCCCCACGGTTGTACACTCTCTGCTGTGCTAACTGCGCTTGGGTTAAATGTTCCTTTACAATTGGCATTACCTGTGCAATTCTATCTTGCATCAGGGCGACATGCTCAATCACACTCCTGTGAGGAGAACTCTCATTTTCCCAAGTTTCCTTGGCGATATCCAGCAGCCCTCTTGGGTGTCTCCCATAGAGCAACTCGAAAGGTGAGAAACCCGTAGAGGATTGGGGTACCTCCCTAATGGCAAACATCAGATAGGGTATTAGACAATCCCAATTCTTTCCATCTCTATCCACCACCTTCTTTAACATTTGTTTTAGGGTTTTGTTGAATCTTTCAACCAACCCATCTGTTTGGGGGTGATACACAGATGTACGCAATTGCTTCACTTTGTACAACTTGCATAATTCTTTCATAACCCGGGACATAAAGGGTGTACCTTGGTCCGTAAGCAGTTCCTTATAAATACCCACGCGGCTAAAAACAAGAGATAGCTCTTTGGCTATGGTTTTGGCCGAGGTATTTCGGAGAGAAATTGCTTCCGGATAACGGGTGGCATAGTCCAAAATAACCAAAATGTACTGATGCCCCCTAGCAGACTTCATTATCGGACCTACCAAATCCATTGCGATCCTCTCAAAGGGGACCTCAATGATAGGAAGAGGTACCAGTGGGTTACGGAAATGTGGCATAGGTGCCGACTTCTGACACACAGGGCAGGAGGAACAATACTTTTCTATTTCCTTCATGACCCCAGGCCAATAGAATCTCTGCAGTACCCTCTCTCTGGTTTTCTCTGTCCCCAGATGACCTCCCAGAATGTGTCCATGAGCCAATTCTAACACCAACTTCCTGTAAGGTTTGGGCACTACAAGTTGCTCAATGGTTTCTTCTGCCCTTTGAGCCACTCGATATAGCAGGTCCCTTTCCATAGTGAAGTAAGGATAAGGGCAAGTCTTATCTGGGTTCACTTACTCGGCATCTATTTTCACCACATTTTCCCGTGCCTTTATTAGGGTGGGGTCTTTTAACTGTTCTGTGGCAAAATTTTCCCTGTGAACCTCAAGATCCGAAAACTCCACAGACGGCATGTTTTCATCTGAGGATGTTGGCTCCTCCCCAGTTTCTCGAGTTTCCCCCGCCAATACCGACAAGGGAAATTCAGGAGAGTCCTCACCACTCCCAGAGGAATTCTGGTCATCTTCCTGGTTTATAGGGGCACCAATGGGGGCCTCAGGACAATCCCAGAGTTCCCAGAATTTTGGAAAATCCCTTCCCACAATAGCATCATGTGGTAAGTGAGCCACTAACCCCACCTGATGAGAGAGGTTACCTTTGGGGGTCTCAAAAAACACTGAAGTTACAGGATACTCTCGGGTGTCCCCATGCACACAAATAACAGCCACCCTGTTCTTCCCAGAGACCTCTGTAGTAACTAATTCAGCTTTTATCAATGTTACCAGGCTACCTGAATCTAGCAACACATCAACATGTCTACCATTAATACACATTTTACATAAATGTTTCTCAGGTCCCCGAATGGCAGTGCATGCAACTGTCGCAAACAGCGACTGACGTCTCTCCCTTATAAAGTCACATTGCATAGGCTCATCCACAACTGGGCAATTGGCTGCAATATGTCCCTCTTGCCGGCAGCGGTAGCAAATAATCTTTTTCGCTGCCTCTTGCAGCATGGGCTTCCTGGGCTGCTCCCGCCAGACCTTAGGTAGAACTCCCACCCTCTCACTCTCTCCACCCTCACCCCTTGGAGTCATCTTACCCGCCACTGGGGATGATCTGGTCTTAGGGGGGAAAGTCCGTGAGTCCCTGGAAGAGGTGGTCAGGTTCTCTGTAGCCAAGTACCTCTCAACCAGATCCACAAGTGTATCTGCATTTTCTGGGTCTCCATGGCTTACCCATTTTTGGATGGCAGTAGGAAGAGCTCTCAGGAAACGATCCATAACCACACGTTCCACAATGTTTGGTGCAGTCAAAGTCTCTGGGTGCAGCCACTTCCTGCTCAGGTGAATGAGATCATACATTTGAGACCTGGGAGGTTTTCCAACCTGAAAAGTCCAGTTATGCACACGCTGAGCCCGGACGGCCAGGGTGACACCCAGCCGTGCCAATATTTCTGCTTTTAGCACCACATAGTCTTTTGCTTGGTCAGGCTCTAGGTCATAATAAGCTTTCTGCGATTCCCCAGTTAACAGAGGGGCCACCAGTCCAGCCCATTGCTCCTTAGGCACTTTTCCCTTTCAGCAGTCCTTTCAAATGTGGTCAAAAACACCTCCGGATCATCCTCTCCAGTCATTTTTGTCAGTAAACGGCTCACACCAAAGGATGCGGTATTATTGTAACCACTTGCTTCATTGGTCTGCGGACGTTGCTGTATTAATGTCTCTATTTTCTGTTGAAAATTCTGCTCTTGCTTCTGCAACAGGTCTATGAAGCGGGCTTCAGATCGCTGCTGGGCTTGTTGCTGAGCTTCCAAACTCTGCTGGTGAGCCTTCTGCTGATTTTCCAAACTCTGCTGCAAAGTTGCATTTGTCTGCTGCTGGGCTGCAAGGCTCTGTTGTTGAGCTGCAAGGCTCTTTTGTAAACCTGCATTTGTTTGCTGCTGATTTGCATTTGCTTGTTGCTGGTTTGCATTTGCTAGAGCCAGCTGTCTCGGTATCTCCTCCATGCTGGCCTTAACAAAAAAAAAAAAAGTGCCAAAATTCTCCACCAACTGTGAGGGGTTAGCTCGGCAGCGGGTGTGTGTGACCCCCTGGATGGGTTCACAACACAAAGTCAGGCAGCGCAGACAGCGGTGTAGGTTCAAAAAACAAAAGATCCGGTTTATTTATGCTCCATGCAGTGATACATATAACAGCCAAACAAAATAAAACAAGAAAATAAATCCTGGTCAGCTTGACCTCTAACTACACACATAGACTCCCTGTAAAACAACTGGGTACAGCCTTGTGCTGTACCAGTCCCTGCCTTTGTTGTAAAGGTTTTGCCACACAGGCGTTAACTCACCGCACAGTACAGGTGACACACTCCCCAGTCTATACAACACAAAACTGGTTCCAGGATGGAGCATCTCCCTATGCATGCTGGGGTTTTTTGTAGAGGCCTTAATGAGCCCACTTGCTTCAGCTGGGCTCATTAACTCTTCCCCTCTAATTGTAAAAGTCTGCATAAAGCCTGAATCTAGGACACACATATTTACCATCCTGAATACAACCAGGTGACTTCACCTGCCTGCTGCCACACTATGTATACAATTTTTTTTAGCTATACTTGATGCACTTTGTAGTATAATATTTAGTGGTGTAACAGACACTTGGTTTAGCGCCACGTGTTTCAATTATTTATAATAGGTACAAATACACAGAAATCACACATTATTTTAAGTGGCTGCTTAGTGGGGAAGGTTTTTTTTGCTGGAAGCGCAGTGGTAAATACACAGGTGAAAGGGCATTAGTGAGTGTATTATTGATTTGCATATATATATATATATATATATATATATATATATATATATATATATATATATATATATATATATATATCCTAATAAAAAATCAAAAGAGAATTGAAGATTATACTGGATATACTGGAGAACTATGAGCACACAGGAAGGCTTTGGGCAATGTCCCGTGGGATGCTAATCAAATGATTCTCCCCAAAGAAATTACTTCTGGCTAAATGCCATTTTCACATGGCAGGTATTTAACATAAGTACCCAATGAATTTCTTTATGACTTCTAAACATAGAAACTATTTTTCATATAATAATTAAGTAATGTTAAACCCAAGATGTAAACACATGGCTATATAATACTGGATTAAACTGAGAACAATGGGGTTCAGACAATGTCCCAATGGATTTTGTGCAAATATTTTCTAAATCCAAAGTAATGACTACTGGATCAAGGCCATTTTCATACGACATGTATGATACATATTTACACATATTTATATTTCCCTTCATTGCATATCCAAACGAAGGCTTTGTCCTTGGACCCCTCCTATTCCCTCTCTAAACCTCTTCCTTAGGTCAGTTGATGACCTCCCATGGCTTCCAATACCACCTCTATGCCAATGACACCCAAATCTATCTCCTCACATGCCACAAATTTAGTGAGCAGCATATCAGTATGGATGTCACAGCATTTCTTCCAATCTGTCTAAAATTGAGCTTGTAATATTTCATCCACCCCGTTTCCCCCCACTCGTGACTTTAATGGCTCTATGTATAGATTTTGCTATGAAGATTAACTCTACACAGCTAAATGCAGAAACACACACACATATACCTTTAACATTATTGTCTTTTTTTGGCAACCTACATATTTTGGCACTGAATTTCAATTATTCTCACCTATGCCAGTACGAAGATTGTAAAACCGAACATGAATGAACCATGTCTCAACCCTTCCCTCCAGCACAAGTGTCATTTATGTTTTATTAAGGGGTAATTAAAGTTTTTTTTTTTTTTAAATAAGTGTGCGTTAATCACTAACTAACAGTGTTGACACATTAATGACTGTATATGAGGCAAATTAAATAAGAAGTTAAAAATACTAAATATTAGCAAAACCCATAACTGGCAAATTAAATTCACATATTTCCATATTGGAAATAGTATTCCCTCCACCCCCATATATGGTAAATACATATTGTATAACCAGAATAGCATTTTGTTAAAAGGAATTAAACATTTTTGAAAGGAAAGGGCTAGTTTACTGAATAAAATTATGTCAGGACATTTGACTAATGCCCCATATGCATGGTGCCACATCCCTCAAAGAAATGCAAGTAAAGAGTATAATGGTGGGATTTTAATGGTACCAAAAGAATATAACAAAAGAGTTTTTTGTACGTAATAATTAAAAACAAACGCAAAAGTTAAAAACATGTATGTCATCAGTATACATTGATCGCATATGTGGATACATATATACCCCAAATAGCCACAAGTATCCACATAACTCATTCAATTGGAACCCTAGTTCTGGTGACCTGGGGGTTCCCAAGGGATTCCCTTAATTTGCAAGGATTTCCTCTCACTTCCTGTTTGGATATGGGACAGGAAGTGAAGGGAAATCTCTGAAATGGGACACAAATGGCGAAAAAAAAAAAAGAAAATCTGACCGGGGTTATAATTCCTTTGCTCTATCTAAAATTAAAAAAAATAAAAAAGTTTTGCCTCTAGTTCTACTTTAATGTACATCATAAATGTAGAAAAAGAAGGCTTAATATAGTTTATCTTACATTTATTTTACACAGTATTGTATACAGGCCTCATCTGATAGGTCACAACATTGTTCACACCTATAAGGAACCATCAAAGATTTGTTAAAGCAGAGGTTCACACAAAAATTGAACCTTCGCTTTTCGGAACCTTCCCCTCCTCCAGTGTCACATATGACATCTTTCAGGGGGAAGGGGGGTGCAGATACCTATCTAAGACAGGTATTTGCACCCACTTCCAGGCATACACTCCCTGTCCCACCGCGCTGTCTGCTGGGACATACACGGGTCCCAGAGACAGGGCAGACTCGCACATGCGCAGTGGGGAACCGGGAAGTGAAGCCGCGATGCTTCACTTCCTGATTCCCTCACCGAGAATGGCGCCGGCAGCAACCGAAAGCCAAGCGATTGCTCGGCTTCAGCTGCCGACATCACTGGACTCCAGGAAAGGTAAGTGTCCATTTATTAAAAGTCGTCAGCTGCAGTATTTGTAGCTGCTGGCTTTTAATAATTCTTTTTAGGTGGACTCCCTCTTTAAGTTTCTTGTTTCTGGAGTGTGATGCCACTACTAGGAAGTGACTGCAGGAAAGAGATGGTGGAGACTAGTTGGATATACTGAATAATCCTCAAAGAAACAGTCATGGAATACAGGAACTCCTAAACATGTTATATCTGCCAACACAAGCCAGTGTACTGTATGCCGCTTCCCCACCGCTGCTGCGTCCAGAGAGAGAGAGAGAAGTGCATACTGGTGCCCTGGTTATCTTTTCTCCCATCAAAGAGTCACTTTATCTACCCACCTGGGACCTGTGGATGGGACTTAGGCACCCCTGTGGGGACGAGTGGAACTGCATTCACTGATGCCTAATCCCAGGGCAGGGAGATGTGGTCATGTGCCGGTCATCATTAAGGCAGATCTCCCAAGCTTCAAAGTGAGCAGCACATGCACAGTTAACTCTCTTGTTCTGTGGCTGTTACACTTGACACTGCCCTTTCTTGCAGGACACCACTCCCAGGTGCGCAGCATTAAGGGACCGATACCACAGAGCTTGTACCGGACCTCAACAATCCAGAAGTTCCCTCTATCCCAGTGACTAGTCCCATGGTTGCTATAGAATACAGGAAATGCTCTCACTCTCCAAGCTCCACTCTTGCTCTCTCCTTCCTCCGTGATTCAAGGCTGGGTCCCTAGGCACTATGTGCTGTGGGTTCAGTTCCAAAAAGTGGGGAACAGGCCACTACAGTGTGACAGAACACTGTAGTCCTTAGTAATAACACATTAACTTCCTCTAGTTAGTACTTTTTGTGTTAGACCCATGTATTGTATCTTGCTCTCAGTCCCCTTGTTGTGTTGCAAGCCCTGTTCTTTTGACACGCTGTGTTTGCACCCCTTTAAGAGACTTCAGACCAGGTAACGCAAGTAAACAAAAATTATCCTTTACTGAGGTAGCTGCTGATCACAGTACAGTTCTCAAAAAGCAGTTTCAACACAATACCCGTACAAAGCACTTATAGCATCCCACAAGTCTGTATACAGTATACAGAAGGCAAGTCCACAAAGCAATCCATTTTAAGGCCAGAGTCCATTTAGGAAAAAATCCAAAAGTCCCTTAGAGTCAATGGTTTGCAGTAATCCATAAATGCAGTAAGTCAATGATTAAAAGCTACAAGTCTATATGGTTTACAGGCTTGGGACCCTCTCCAGGAACCCCAGTTAGGCTTCCCCCTCCCCTTGTGACCTCTCCAGTAGAGTAACCACCTACATTTAGGCAGTATTTCCCCCAGGACTCTCTCTAGGGGTTTAGGGGCAGCCTCTTTTATGTTGGTTGACCGGTAGGTGGCAGTAATCTTGACAAAAAAGGCAGGAAAAACATTAACTCTTATAGCCTGGTTACCCCAAGCTCACAGGTCAACCTAAGGACTCAGGAAAACATCTAGACATTGGCTGGCTCAACTAACATGAGCAAATGAGCACAGCCAGGAAAAACAAGTGCTTACACGGGCAGACATATTAACTCCTTGTAGGCACCTGCCTACATGCCAACATCATGACATCAGAGGCATGGACATGAAATTCAGCTGGGCACTTCCAGGACAACTTGGGTTTGAAATGCAAAAACTCTTCCTCCCAATGAGTCCCTCCTCCCACCAATGAAATCCATATAGGCCAAGTTATGAAAGAGCAGAAGTGTTAAAGAAAATTAAAACTTCTCCCTATCAGCATATCATTTCTTTGCGCTTAAAAGCACAAAAAGCCCTCTTATATAATGCCGGGAAAGCGTGCCCTTCTGTCTCTCCAAGTAACACAAACAGCTGTTGGTGTAACCTTGAGCTTAATATGAAATTCTGAGCAAAATAGCCAAGTGGCTTTTATTTATACTAAACCCATTGATAACAAAAGAGGCTGCTGACTTCAGAATCAGCCAATCAGACACTTGTATTCATTCAAAAGAACCAATGACACACATGCATATATTCAAACAGAAATACAGTAGTGACGTGTGCAGACGGTGGTGTGCAAAACCATGTGGCAAGCACATGGTTCCGAACACAACCATGTGCACATTTCCACTGCTACCAGTGATGCAAACCATACCAAACTATGGCCCAGTGGCCAAACTATGGCCATAATATTGTATAGTTATACTATGGTTCCCAAATACACCGATCTGCTTACTTAGGATTTTAAATGCGGTCGCCATGGAGTGGCCAGTCCCTTGGTGAGGCATAAACAAACAACCTTAAAAGAAAAAACAGATCCGCCGTGTCCAAGGGAAGGTTTCCGCATCCAATGGTTTTCCACCAATGTCTGTATGTGCGACTACCCTCACATGAGCGTGTTGCAGCAAAACTGACACTGGGGGGCATCTGACAACATACATTAATAACATTTTCCACAATACCTCCTCCTCTTTGTCATATCCTCCCATGTGTCCCTCGATGAATCTTGATCTTCTTCTTACACCTGGAAATGTATCAGTCCTTACAGTCCATATGAGTCCATAAAAAAAGGAAAACACGGCTTGACATGTAGACTCTGTTCTTCAGGAGGAATGACTTATAGGGAGGACACGACATGGTGAGCAGTAGTAATTGGCAGTCGGTCTGGGATCCTCTGTGTCTTGTACGTGGGCTGGGCTTCGGGGGCGTCTCATCTCGGTGAAGAAGATGTGGTCATCTGCTCGGGCTCTGGTCACGCGTCCAATCAGGCAACAGGAGCACCTCATCACGACATACAGTGGGGCAAAAAAGTATTTAGTCAGCCACCAATTGTGCAAATCCTCTCACTTAAAAAGATGAGAGAGGCCTGTACTTTTTTGCCCCAATGTATAGAAGGAATAGAAATAAAAACAACATGAGTATGTATACCCCTACTTCCTTCAGCCATGATCTGATAAAGAATGAAAAATCCCCCAAGTTCCCCAACCCCTGAAAAGGATTCCAACTTTCACTATCTATAGCTCTGGCTTTGCCTTGCAGGGATCTAACCTTATCCATATGGGCCTGAATTTTGTCACTGGTATCCTCAATCCAGGTACACCAATGTTTACTTGTGAATTCCCAAAAACCCACTTTTGACTGTGGAAACTTCCTTGTAGCTTCCACAGTTACATGAAACATCCCATCCTCAATGGATGAGAAATTGTTCAATCGTTTCATAAGCTCAAGCCCCCACCGCGTACAAGCAATTCCCTTCCAGCTGTCCTTGCGATTCTTACCTTCTCTCGCGCCATAGGATCCTCACAATTGGCCGTGACATAAGATGCTGAGATGAGTTTCACCAGAACACATGAACCTCTTGCCTTAGGGAAATTACCTTATAAGCTGTAGATTCGCATTAATACCAAACTAAAGTTGAAGCACACTTGTGGGCTATCTAGTTGTCCTGATACCATAGCTGGCGAGAACCAGAGCTCTGTTAAAATTATAATTCATTTTACCCTCTTGAACTGTATCGTTAAGTTCTATTGACAAGTGTCTGCTTGGGTTTTACTAGTTTGTCAAAACTCCTCATACCAATATGAATATCACACATAGTATTTACCTCCGTTATCGCTGGGGAACTAGAGCTCGGTGGAGACTCAGAGTAGACCCCACCATGTGTCCTGCTTGCTTTCTTAGCTAGTTGGAAAATACACTTAAAAAAATATAAATAACAAAGATACTCCTCATCCTTTGGTGTAGTTGAGCAGCTTCTTTCAGTGGCTGGCCTGGTCTCGTCCCCCAAGCTTCTTTACAACAGCCCAGTCATCTGGTTAGAAAGATTGTAAACTGGTTATTGTGTCAGGGTCCAGGAGGGACTCCTGAACCCTGTGGTGGACCTTTTGAAGTTCATGTTCCAGTGATTGCACCTACCCCATCAGCTGAGAATGCAGGTGACAGCTAATGAGTAAAGTACAACTCTGGTTTTGATTGACTTCCAAACAAACCTCATATGGCAATAACTCAGACATGTGGGAACTTAATGACTGTGGTCACTGTATCTTACCATCTGGGGTGTAATACCTGGAACCAATGAAAAAAAGGTTCTTATGGGAGTGTCCTTCACCAGACTGCTGACCCAAATTCCATCAAAGGAAAAAAGTCGTGGAACCTGTCGTTCCTACTAGGTCACAAACTTGGCTAGAATTAGAGCAATTAGTATTATTGGTTTAAAAATTTGTCATTCTTACCACTCTCATCTCCCCTTTTTTCCTGCTTGTTACAACTGGAGGAAGACATGCAGGGTTTAGATAGAATGGTGCAGAAAAAAACTGGGAAATAGCCTATGATACTTTTACCTTTTTATACATCTGCTTTCTATGTACATACACTTTCAGAAACTCCTTGGACCTGAAAAGATACATATAAACAAACATTATTATCCTATCCTTCATATTTAACCTGCTAAGAATGGTAAACAATACAACATTCATGTACATTGGTAAATTGTCACTGACATTCCTCAAAACCGATAATAACTAAATCATCTGTACCATCTGTCCCTTACTTTCATGTTCTTACTAAAATACAACGCCCGCGACACGTAAGAGGGCTGTCGAGGTAGGTTTAAACATATTCTTGTTACCATATACAAACACTGAGAAGACTAAAACATGAGACAAACACTTAGATACAAATGTGGGGAAGATATTTTATAGTTCCCAAAATGAAAATTAAAAAAAACAAAAACAACCAGATGGAATGCTGCCTTCACTCTTTTACTATAGAAAAAAATACAATGGGAAAGACACGAGAACATCTCAGAATCTTGTATGAACCAGCCACACAAAGTCCAAAAACAAGGATGATAATTTTTAAACACACAAACATGTACTGCATATCCATCAACTCACTCATCATTACAGATTTCTGAAGCCACAGCTGAACTACTTCCAAGGTATTTTTATTCTGGGGTCTCGTACCTTCAGACATCAAAAGTACCTTCCAAAGGAAGACACCTTACTGTACCCTCTGATCATATCTGCCAATCTTTAAGGGGTCTAATGGCCTTAGCCCCATACCCAGATTTCATGTATTGTGAAGCTGTCTGACTGGTGTGCATGGATGACCCATTGCCCATGACGATTCAAAACGATTTTTTGGCGAACTCTGTGTCCAGAGAACCCTGCGCTTTATTTTCGGAGCGGTTATGGTTTGTACCTTTATCACCATAATCGACCCCCACATCCCGATTATTATACACAGCCTGAGCGGGGCTGTTAGCATACTACTCCTCATGTTTATGCCAATACAATCGCACACTGGAATTCCGACTATTATACAGGCCCGACCAGTCTCGCGATATATACAGCCTTCTAAACGTGTTTGTCCGACAACTACAAAAACACCATGAAATCCTCCGCTATTCAAAACAATCTTATGGCTTCTATCTGTACCTAGATATTACAACAATAACGTGGATGCCTCCTGTTTGCTCTCTACCAAAAACTGTATTACAATATAAACCTTAATTTAATTTAAAAATCAAAATTATTTTGTCCTTCCAAACACAAGTCAAAAGACCCCAAGCCCCTCCCACCAACTTCCTGTTGCACACCTGAACAGGAAGAGGGAGGGTGAGGGGAAGCCTTGAATAGCTTCATATTTTGTCTATCAAGACATTAGAAAAATCTATGGCTAACATCAGCAAATAAAACACTTTGGTCCAGGAGTGGGTGGAATAAACCCCCATATTGCAAATGGGGGGGGATCCCCCTTGACTCACATATTCCCTGGGAAGTCAAACCACAAGTTTTGAGACCGGAATACCACACAACAGAGCAGCAAATGCCAAAACTAAAACTCCTGCAAAAAGACATCTGAAAGAAGTCAATCAAAGTCTTTCCCTTCCACTGCAGGCCACAAACAATCAAAAACAAAAACAACACACACCGTTTTAAAAGTAAAAAAAGATTGAATTCACTTAAAAGGAAACAGTGCCTTAAACTGCGCCTCTATAAACCAAATAGCAATTCCACCCAAACACAGAAACACAGCGGACACAAAATGACAGCGGGACAAACGAAAATAAAGACATGGCCCATGGTGACTACATGAATGGAAAATGGCAGGCAAAAGCCAGGCCACAACAAAATGGCACCATTAACACATGAAAATTAGTTGTTGATCCCGCCAGATTTCTTCATTAGAAACACAAACTTCTCTAAAAAAACTGGAATAAAAACCTAAATAAATAAATGATTCTACTGGAAATAGAATTCAGTACAAGAACAGACTATATATCGCTCCAGGCTAAAATCAGCAAAAACAAAAAGGCTGTTGTAGCAATCGAAAATCGGTCAACGGCAAAATGGTGGATGAAATCCGGACTACAGAAAGATGGCCGATATTAACAAATGAAAACCAACACAAACCAGGATTTCTCCCTACAAAAACTGATCATACAATTGAGACACCAATATTAACACTTATCCATAGACAAATACTTTAGGCTATGTCAATTAGGGCCGATACTAAAATATAGACATATTAAACTATACTGCAACAATATTGGGTGGCACAGTGGTGTAGTGGTTAGCACTTCCACCCGGCAGCAAAACCCGGGCTGCTGGTTTGAATCCCAACCATGACACTACCTGCCTGGTCTCTGCATGCTCTCCCTGTGCCTGTGTGGGTCTCCTCCGGGCATTCCAGTTTCCTCCCACACTTCAAGACATGCTGATAGGGCAACTGGCCTCCGTCCAAAATTGGCCCTTGTATATGAATGCAAGCTGGGGACCCAGGACTGCGGTCTCCCTGAGGGCAGGGACTGATGGGAGCGTGTGATGCATGTGTGGAGCCCTGTGCAAACCAATGGTGCTATATGGGCACCTTAAACAAATATGAGCAGCTTAATGAGACACCAGGGACACGGACAACTGCAGACACACACCCACACTCACTCAGGTCAAACTGGATGGACTGGTGTCTCCACTCAACCCCACTAACCATGTAACCATGTAATATATCCAAAAATGCCAAAGTTACATAAAACATCTTAACCATACACTCTTGTTCCAAATACAAACACAATATTTGGCTCTGAGAGTTAGAAAGTCAACAGAACTGCCCATGCTATTACCTAGAAGCCTGAGACCCCCCACAGAGTGTAAACAGCTTTTATTGTGATGTCCCAACAATACATGGCCGCTTGTATATGCGACAGGCTTTTCAACTTAAAACCAAACCCTTTAAAAATATTTTTACACTTATGGGGACATGTGTCTTGGTCCCATACAGGGGTAAAAATCACAATACATCTATTTCTCATATACATCACAAATATATCACATAATATACAGTTACACAGCCTGCTCAGTCACACACAACATTCACTTTAGGTTTGTATTAAATGGGGCCTATAGAGGATTTAAATATAGGTGCTTCCCCAATTAATAGACCTACTTACAAAGACAAAAATATAACCTACAATAAAAGTCCCGTCATTATACAAAGAGCAACAAAAAAACATAAGGTTCTTTGCCTGGCAGATCTTACCTCATACAGCGGACAGAGAATCAAGATCCCGAACACAGAACAGCAAAAATGTTCAAAAAACTTGAAGTATGGTTGTCTTACTATAGGCCGGCCTTTGCTGGTCTGGTTCTGGTCTGGTCTCCGTCGAGATACGCTGATTTAGGAAGATCTGTTAGCTCCGGCCTGGCTCGCCATTAATGTTAAAGAAAATTAAAACGTCTCCCTATAAGCATATAATTTATTTGCGCTTAAAAGCACAAAAAGCCCTCTTATATAATGCCGGGAAAGCGTGCCCTTCTTTCTCAGTTGTTGGTGTGAACACATTGATAACAAAAGAGGCTGCTGACTTCAGAATCAGCCAATCAGACACTTGTATTCATTCAAAAGAACCAATGACACACATGCATATATTCAAACAGAAAAACAATAGTGAAGTGTGCAGACGGTGGTGTGCAAAACCATGTGGCAAGCACATGGTTCCGAACACAACCGTGTGCACATTCCCACTGCTACCAGTGATGTGAGCCATACCAAACTATGGCCCAGTGGGCCATAATTTTGTATAGTTATACTATGGTTCCCAAATACACCGATCTGCTTACTTAGGATTTTAAATGCGGTCGCCATGGAGTGGCCAGTCCCTTGGTGAGGCATAAACAAACAACCTTAAAAGAGCAAATAGATCCGCCATGTCTAAGGGAAGGTTTCCACATCCAATGTCTGTATGTGCGAATATCCTCACATGAGCATATTGCAGCAAAACTGACACTGGGAGGCATCTGAAAACACACATTAATAACATTTTCCACAACAACTGGAACAGTAGTCAAATGAGGGAAAAATATGGAAAAAATGTCATACATGAGCCCATGCAAAATAGGGGAAAGTACATTCATGTCAAGTGCCCATCCTACATAATACCTCCCAGTGAGGCACCTCACCTACAACAGGGAGCTAGAACAAAACAGAACACACTAGAATGGAACATACAGTATACATAATTAAATTCACAATGACATCTTCTTTATCCACCTCACATATTTTTTTTTTTACAAAATATATACTACGAAATTACAAAAAAACAGAGATCATGGGAAAATACATTACAACGGTGGAACAAAATAATTGTTTTCATTAAAGCCTGGGAATATAGTGGCCTTATTTCTATATATTAATTTATAAGGAGATTTCAATAAAACGTTATCAATTTATCCTGTTTATCCCCACCTCTTTTTGTCATTAAGATATAATCCAAGCCTTGGAAGACTCATATCCATGATTCATCCCAGAATGAGGTGCTGATGGAAAAGGTAGATCTCAATCTCTTTTGGCACACGTGTATAGTCATACATTTTCCCACATATTTTGCTTTTTGTCTTCTCTTCATAAAAAGCTATGCATTGAACTATCATCGGATAAATCACCCCACGGTAAAGCAATTAAGAACATATTTTGGAATTAATCGTTCTCTATTGGCTAATCTGTTTGAATGATAATATACGGTATAGCTGCATTTTTTTAGAAAATGGTACTTACTGTATGCCTGTGCTTTGGTTTCATAATGGGTCCGTACCAAATAATCTCTTAAAGATTGTGCTCAGGACAATCTCAGGACAATCTTGATACTGATGTGAAGATAACTATAGATGGCTTGAACTTCATTGAGTTCCCATGGGCCTCTTGGCTGCTTCTCTGATGAATGCTCTCCTTGCCCAGCCTGTTAGTTTAGGTGGACGGCCATGTCTTGGTAGGTTTGCAGTTGTGCCATTCTCTTTCCATTTTTGAATGATGGATTGAACAGTGCTCTGTATTCTCTGTAAATTTCTGTATTTATACTGAGATTAAATTACATACAAGTGGACTCTATTTACTAATTAGGTGACTTCTGAAGGCAATTGGTTCCACTAGATTTTAGTTAGGGGTATCAGAGTAAAAGGGGCTGAATACCAATGTACACTTTTCAGATATTTATTGGTAAAAAAAAATTGGAAAATCATTTTCCTTCTACTTCACAATTATGTGCCACTTTGTGTTGGTCTGTCACATAAAATCCCAATAAAATACATTTACCTTTTTAGCCTTTTGGTCGTACAATGACAAAATGTGGAGAATTTCAAGGGGTATGAATACTTTCTCAAGGGACTGTATATACCCAATCATATACCTACAGTTGATTCAAAGGAAGTTGTACTCCCCCTAGTATGTAGGATGCATGCATATTCTTAGCCCCCAAGTGCATAACTTTACATTTATCAATATTAAACCTCATTTGCCACATGAAAGTGCATTGGGGTCGGCTTGAAAATTGGAAACATCCTGTAAGGATGTTATTTTATCGTATATCTTGGTGTCATCTGCAAAGTCATTTGACTTTTGTATTTTCCGTCAATCATATAGATTCCATTGGTAGGAGGAGGAACTTGACTGCATTAACATGAGGTGGAAGTGTTTTTGTGCTGCTTGAAGTGCTCAGCTGAATTTCTGGTCCATGCATAAAGATGTCACTGGGTGTGTGATGTGACTCTTTGGCAGGAGATAAGAGTAGCAGTATGCCAGTATGCCCTGCTCTCTCCTTGGATGCAACAATGGCAGGGGTGATGGTCACTGGCTGGGATAACACCCGTCTAAGGACAACCTCATACCCCTGTGCGAAATGTGAGTTTTGAAGGGGCATACTGAACATTAAGTTGTGGTGGTGGATATAACAGCTTGAATTTGTGTATTCCATAGCTATTTTTTTTTTGGGGGGGGGGGGTTAGTTTTCCAACTAGGATCCTTATGTCTTTTCCGTAGTTGATTCCCAGTTCTGGCACTACACTACAAGAACTGGAGACTTAACTTAAGTTTAGGCATGTTTTTATGGTGAAAGTTTGATGGTTCTTTATGACTGTGAACATCAGCATGATCAAGCTGATGATGTCTGCAAAAAATATTGTGTAAAGTTAATGTAAGATAAACAATACTATCTACATCGTTTTGATTGACATAATTGCCTATTGTTGTTTTCCCTTTCAACGTGTTTCTTATCATCTGAACTGCATTTGTATCCTTGAAAATGTTGACCCAAGAAACATGTTGGATGAATATCTACATGTACAACATTTGTGTGAAGTATATAAGCATATCACAAATCTAAATGCTTTGATTTATCCTTTCTATTGCAGGATTCAAGCATTAAAGCTTAGGTCAGTGGCAGCAACTGCTTTTACACATGCTCCTGGTGGCTGTGTGTAATTTTTCAGTGCCTCAAAGCAATTTTGGATGGCCGTAAAGTCACCTAATTACTTATACAGGCACAAAAACCCAACAATAATCATAAGGCCATTATTTATGGTTATCTCTGCAATGATGATCTGCAAGGGCTTTTAAAGCTTCACCTATTGACAATTTTGAGTACAGAAGTTTCTTGCCATTTAACAGACAAATGCACATTTTGTAAGACTCAACATGTTGGGTATCTGTTTACTCTTTGCAGCCTCATCTTTCATATTCTACCAGAACCTTGGGCAACATATTGTATGTTTTTCTCAGCAACAGGAGTAACTGCAGTGTCACTCCTATCGGCAGGGGTTTTATTTTGTTTAAGGTGTGGTGGTACTCTGGCACTAGCTCTGTGTGCTGGGGGGGGAGAGGGAGGAAAGGGGGTTCTATATATTGGGGGAAGGGTGGGGTGACTCTGTGTACTTGGAGTAAAGAGGTAGAGGGCGGCCAAGCTGGCCAGTTGTACATGAGTCTTACTAGTTGTTCGTTGTGTATGTTGTTACAGTCCTTAAGGCCACCTTGAACTACTATATATTAATCCTTTTTCCTTATGTGCCCCTGCGTGGGCTAAGTGCCTGAGACTGGAATGTTTATGTTTGTGCATGTACTTTTGTACTCTACATTTTGTACTGCATTATAAAACCAATAAAAATATTTTTTTTAAAAAGGGGTGGTAGGGGGCTCTGTGTACTAGGAGAAAGGGAGGAGGGGGGTTGGTGTACTGGGGGAGTTGGAGGAAGGGCTCTGTATACTGGGGGAAAAGGGGAGAGAGTGGGATCTGTGTTTTTGGGGGACAGGGAGAAGGGGGGCTCTGTGTACTGAAGAGAGAGACAGTAGGGGGGGGGGGTCTGTACTGAGGGGAGGGGAAAGGCTCTGTACTGGGGGAAAGGTAATAATAATAATAATAATAATACATTTTATTTATAATGCACTTTCCATCAAAAGACCTCAAAGTGCTACATAATTACAATAAAAACAAACAAACCGCTTAATTTACAAAACATTTGCTAAAAAGAAAAGATAGGAGGGGAGATATATGTACTGGGGAGAGATGGAGGAAAGGGGGCTTTATGTACTTGAGGGAGAGAAAGGAGGGGGCTCTGTGTACTGGGGAGAGAGGGGAAAAGGGTCTATGTGTACTGAGGGCAGAGGGAGGAGAGGGGCTTTGTATACTGGGGAGAGGGAGGTGAAAAGAGGTCTGTACTGTGGAGAGAGGGAGAAAGGGGGCTCTGTGTACTGGGGGATAAGGGAGGAGAAGGGGGCAATGTGTACTGTGAGAAGAGGGAGGAGTGGGGGTTCTGTGGACTGGGGAGGAGGAGCTCTGTGTACTGGGGGAGGGAGGAGGGGGGCTCTATGTACTGGGGGGGCTCTGTGTAATGAGGGATGAGGGGGCTCTGTATACTGGGGGAGAGGGAGGAGGGGGATTTCTGTACTGGGGTTACAGGGGGAGAGGAAGAGGAGGGAGCTTTGTGTACTGGAGGGAGAAGAGGGGGCTTGTGTATTGGGGGTAGGGGTTGGAAGAAAGGAATGCTCTGTACTAAAGGGAAAGGTTGAACTTTGTATAAGGGGAGCAGGTATAAGTAAAAAGCTCTGTACGTGGGGGGGGGGGGGGGGGATTGTGTTTCTTGCAGTGATGCCACACACGCAGGGACATTTTTTTCCTTGCAATGACACCACTGATGCAAAGACTTTATTTTCCTTCCAGTGACACCACCAGCTTGGGCTCATTTTTCCATTTCAATGAATCACCAACTTGGGACATTTTTTCATTTCAGCAACACCACCGACACAGGGACATTATTTCCTTTCAGTGACATTGCTGATATTTTTTCCTTTGCCTCTGTAAGCCCAATATTGGGAAACACATTTTGAAACTTTTCATTGATACTACAGATACTCCTCGTTTAACGACTTACCTGTTTAAAGAGGAGTTCTGGCCGAAATATGACTTTTAAGATAAAAATACCACTAGAATACTCATGCCTCATGCAATGTAACAAAGGTATGCTATAAACTATGCCCAGTTTTCTATTTGTGCAGCATCGGTTTCTTACTTTGTGAAGTTCCAGCATAGCACGGCCATCTCCAGTGTGGGCATCTAAAGCCACAGTGTCCTTCTTCCTGGATTCCGTGCATGCTGGCTACCCAGCATGCTCCTGCCTATCTCACGCATGTGCATTGTGGTGAAATTTTGGTTAGCTTGTCATGCCCATGCCAAGCTGACAAGGATTTTCAATGGATGCCAATGTGAAATGTTACTGGAGCCGTGCGAAGTCAAGCTGGCCAAGAATTTCCATAGACGCCATGCCAAGCTGACCAAGATCTCCCAGATGCCCCATTTGGGCAAACGTGGAAATTTCGCACACGCCCCTCAATTCTATGCAACGCATGTGGTTGCAATGCGTTTGCTGGCAAAAATGATGTTAAAACAGGCAGTGAAGAGGTGTCACATCACCTCCTCATTGCCTGTCAATCGCCTCTGAAAAGCAATCTGAAAACATCTAAATCTACCCTAAAGAGGGATTGTATTCTGACAGACAGCACCTGTTGCTGTCAGGATACCCAAACAGTGTATGCAATGTGAGGGGAAATGTTTCTAGCTCCTGATAGCAGTAAAATCCCATAGGGTTCTAATCTTTCCATATAACATCAAAAAAAAAAAAGGTTTGGCCAGACATAATTATTTTTTAATTAAATTTTTATTAATATTATACATGATTTATATAGAACCAAATCATTCTCTTTCTTCCTTCCATGATCTCCTGCTCTCTAACTCCCTCATCACCTGCTCCCATGCTGTCCTCCAGGACTTTTGCAGAGCCTCTCCCATCCTATGGAACTCCTTACCCCAATCTGTCCGATTATCTCCTACTCCTATTTGCTTTTAGACGATCCCTGAAAACCCACATCTTTAGAGAAGCCTTTCCTACCCACACCTAACAACTGTACTTTGATTTTCTTCATCAGCTCAGCCCCCAAAGCTACTACCTTTTGTATCACTTGATCCTCCCTTCTAGATTGTAAGCTCTTTTGAGCAGGGCCCTCTGATTCCTCCTGTCTTGAATTGTATTGTTACTGTACTGTCTGCCCTCATGTTGTAAAGCGCTGTGCAAACTGTTAGCGCTATATAAATCCTGTATAATAATAATAATAATGTCAAACGTTTTGTGGAGCACTTTAACGTTACCAAATAAAAGGAGACAGTTACAGTACAGTACAGGAGTTAAGAGGGCACTGGAAGGGATTTTAATTACATTTAAAAGACCATGCAGAGAAAAATTTGAGTAGTTGAAAAATGCCAAGCCACTCGTTAAGTAGAGTCAGGCCGAACCGGAAATATTTCTGAGTACTGGTCACATGACCCACTGCCATAGGGAGCCAGATTCTTGTTAGTACAGCTATCAGTAGGTCTTTTTTTATTATTCATTTTTTATTTAATACGGAAACAGAAGCAATAACAACTGTTAGGAAAGCATACAATGTTAAAGCAACCAACACACATATAAAAATCATCAGATTTACAATCCTATTATACAAGATACAAAAGTGGTCAGAAACCTGTCGGTGACCTGTCCAAGCATGACATATGAATATTTACTATAAGTCTTATTGGGTTGGTAATAAAATGTTATCACCTACAAACCAACTGTTCTCCTTGTTTGTTATGAGTGAAGTAGGGGGGATAGATTATGACAAGGAGGGGAAGTAGCAAGAGGAAGCAGTGGAAGAACTGTGTTCACATAAGGGAGGTTTTAGAAGGAGACAGAGAGAAGAAAAGTAAAAGGGGGGGGGGGGGGGGTAGGGGAAGGGAAGGGAAGGGTAGGGGTTATGGTTTTATTGTTGAATTAGGTTTATGGCATCCTTATGTAGAAACCAAGGTGTCCATGTATGGCAGAGTTTTTGTTTCCTAGTTCCTCAGCGCTAAGGTAAGATTCTCCATTTGCTGGAACTCACTAATTCTGGTATAGCACTGCATTGGAGTGGAAATTTTGTTTTCCTCTTTCTGCGTTGCAGTTATACATGCCTTAGCTGGAGTCAGAAGACGTTTGAGGTGGGAATTTGTGTAATTCTTTATAGATAGGAGGCTTGCCATTAAAAAAAAGGTTTGTCCACAAGAGACACACCCGTCGGGATCACTGCAAAGTTTTTAACTATATTGCAGGAATCTTAAAATTATTGGAAGTCCCAGAATATATGAATAACATTCCTTTAGCATATTTGGGAGACCTGGGGGTATATCTGTGTTAGCTTCTGAGGTGTTCTATACCATCAAGTCAACCATTTGTACCAACTCTCTTGGTATTTGTTGGCCAGGGAAGCTTTGTGTGTGATCTTTTTGGACCTGGGAGAAAATAGGGGTTGATTTACTAAAGGCAAATAGACTTGCACTCCACAAGAGCAGTTGCTCCAGAGCTCATCCAATCATATGCAAGAAAAAATTCAGTTTTTTTAAATTTCCCCCCTTGCATGTGATTGGGTAGTCTTTGCAAAGTGAATCTTTACCTCATTTACTAAGCTTTGGAGCAACTGCCCTTGCAGAATGCATAAAGTGCACAGTCTTTTTGCCTTTAGTAAATCAACTCCATAGGCCCATTTGTGGAAGAATGGGAGGTCTTGTTGGTAGCCCTTTGTGGTTAAGGAGGAGTAAAGTAATCATAAGGAATGTTGGATTGGAGCTTGGTCTTTGCGTAATGCTTTAACCACTTTCAGACCGGACCAGATTGCTGATCAAAGACCAGACCACTTTTTGTGATTCGGCACTGCGTCGCTTTAACTGACAATTGCGCGGTCGTGCGACGTGGCTCCCAAACAAAATTGACGTCCTTTTTTTCCCACAAATAGAGCTTTCTTTTGGTGGTATTTGATCACCCCTGTGGTTTTTATTTTTTGCGCTATAAACAAAAATAGAGCGACAATTTTGAAAAAAACGCATTATTTTTTACTTTTTGTTATAATAAATATCCCCCAAAAATATATAAAAAAACATTTTTTTCCCTCAGTTTAGGCCGATACGTATTCTTCTACATATTTTTGGTAAAAAAAATCGCAATAAGCGATTATTGATTGGTTTGCGCAAAAGTTATAGCGTTTACAAAATAGGGATAGTTTTATAGCATTTTTATTAATAATTTTTTATTATTTTTTTTTTACTAGTAATGGCGGCGATCAGCGATTTTTATTGTGACTGCGACATTGTGGGGGACCCATCGGACATTTTTGACACATTTTTGGGACCATTGTCATTTATACAGTAATCACTGCTATATAAATGCAGTGATTCCTGTGTAAATGACACTGGCAGTGAAGGGGTTAACCAGTGGGTGGCAGTGTAGGGGTTATGTGTTCCTAGGGGTGTGTTACTAACTGTGGGGGGTTGGGCTTTCATTTAGTGAACACTGATCTCTGCTCCAATCACATGGAGCAGAGATCAGCGTCACTAGTTGCTAGGCAGAATGGAGAAATGCTGTTTACAATGGCATTTCTTCATTTGGCCGCTCCGTGAGACGATCGCGGGTATGCCCGCTGCGATCGAGTCCGCGGGTCCCGTGACCGGACTCACGGGGGTCCGGACCAGCGCGGGAGCGCGTTGCCGGCGGCGCGCTCCCGATGGCAGGGCGGCAAATTTAAAGGGACGTACATGTACGCCCATTTGCCTGCCCATGCCATTCTGTCGACTTACATCGTCGTGCGCTGGTCGGCAAGTGGTTAAATGGGGTTTTAGTGCAGATCATTTTCAGGTAAAGATCTAAGGGGTTGATTTACTAAAACCGGAGAATGCAAAGTTTGGTGCAGCTCTGCATTTAAATCAGCTTCCAGGTATTTTTATCAAAGCTTAATTGAACAAGCTGAAGTTAAAAGTTAATTGGCTACCATGTATAGCTGTACCAGATTTTGCACGCTCCAATTTTAATAAATCAACTCCTAAGGAACTAAGTGAAAAACATCTCATGAAAGAGCTATCAGTAAGTTTAAGTGGTATAAAAAAAATTACTTTCTGCATATTTGATGGGTTTTTGTATGTACCCAGGTGCTGCACTACAGCATAATGGAGAATGAGACATTTCCCTCTTTAGAATCAGTTTACTTTCACTTTCTGCTGTTATACTGAGTGTTGTGTTGGGCTATCCCGTCCAGTCAGCAGAAGAACTATAGTCAGAAATGCTTATGGATTCCTATCAGAACGCTGAGGATCATGGAGTTTAAAGTCCAAGAAGAATCCAGATTGTGGAGCTTATGGGCTCTTTGCACTATAATTCCCAAGAGACACTGGGGCAAGGAGGAGGAGTAGAGCTGCTTTTCTGACACAGTTCGAGACCTTTTCTCTTGGCGCAGAGGGAACCGATGAGAGCACAGCTTCTGGAAACCGACCAGACTGCTGAGAGGCCACACCAGAGGAGACACCCAATGCAGAACAGCACAGACTGCAGCGATTGCATGTGCAGCATTGCCACAGGGAGATCAGAGCATCCTCTCCCCTCTACTTCCCATCGCTGAATCTCCAGAGGCATTCAATGGAGGACTAAGGGGGCCCCCCTTGCTCATTGTTCACACTGCTAGCAGGGAGTGAGTTACTGAAGGCAAGACATTAAGTATACTTCACCTATACCACACCTTTGCTGCATTTTTCTTGCACCTATACTGCATGCTGGATTAACAAAACTGTTGTTAAGTACACTAACGCTCCTTAAAGGGCCCCAACAGTAGCCAGCAGAAGAACAGCATAAAGGACTGCCCCTCCCCTAAAACCATCCTAAAAGTATTCTTTGTTCCCTTCTCCCCTTTCCTTAATTTCCATGAACATCTAGTCGGTCTAGGTCTAGCATAGTTGCCATTATTGCACTTTGGCAATAAAGTTCTTAAATTCTGTAAATCAAGGTTTATTACTGGTTACTGTTGAACCTTGCTACTGTTTATGCTGATCTGGACGCCAAGTGTCATCTTATGCCTAGTCCTTATTACTAATTACCCAGTATGCTAAATTATGCTATTATCATTGGTAATTTATTTTAATGCTTACTTTGTTACCAACCATATCAGGTGAGAATATATTAACCCCCCTGACGGTATTCCCGAGTCTGGCTCGGGGTGGAATTTTCATACCAAACGCGGTATCCCCGAGCCAGACTCGGGACCGCATCGCTGGATCCAGGAGGAGGTTTACTTACCTTTTCCCTCGGATCCAGCGTTGTCTCCCCGCTGTACGAGCGAGCCGTGTCTCGCTCGATGCATCACATTGCCGATCTCCGTGCCCTGCGAGCGTTGCGACGCACGGGGACGGAGATCGGCGCCAAATTCAAAAAGTGAAACAAACAGTAAACATACAGTATAATGTAATCTTACAGATTACATTGCTGTATGTAAATATTTCACATCCCCGTTGTCCCTAGTGGTCTGCCCAGTGTCCTGCATGCAGTTTTATGTAATAAAAACTGTTCTTTATGCCTGGAAACTGGAGATTGTCCATAGCAACCAAAACTGTCCTTTTACATAAAAAATGGTTTTAGACCAGCTAGAAAACAGCGATAATAAATTGGAATCACTCGCAGAATTGAGCGATAGTGATTTGTGGGGAGATCCGTCCTCAAATACTGAAAAGTAATGACAGTGACAATTCTGCAACTGAGCAAATTTCAGTGGTTTTGATTTGATTACATTATTGAATAATTTTTATTATTGTTATATTATTATTTGGTACAATTATTTATAATTATTTATTATATTATAATTTATGATTTCATTTTTCAAACTTTATTATACCCGGGATGTCTGCTAGACTCTGGTTTGGACAGATTTAAGTGAGTTATTCCTAAGAATTGCAGGACTACAATATAAAACGCCAAATTTTCATGCAAAATAATGGTACCGCTTTTAGCACCTAAAATCCGAAATAATCGTACCGCCAGGGAGGTTAATTGTGCCTTTACTAACCGGTTCAGTGTCTGTTTTCTTTGATATAGTCCTACTACTGGGAAGTAAATATTACTTTCTTTGCTATTTTTCAGATATTTAATGATTTGTGCAATCAACCTAGTGTGCCAGAGGGGCTGAAGTTCTTAAGGAGGTTAAGGCAAAGAACAGAGGACCAATCCTAACCAGCTGCTCCTGCGGGGGTAGCGCTACACATATAACTTTGCATTTAATCTCTCAGTATAGGTCCTCATTAATATATAACATGTTATTTACCACTGTGAAGACAACAAACCACAATATATACAGCATAAATATATTTTAAATAAGAAAATAACGTGACAAGGTTGAATAATTGGATTTGAGGACCTCTGCATGCTTTTTGCTTCCCTGGAAGTGTCCCGAGTACAGTAGTAGCATTTCTAAAATTTGGTAAAGTCACAATGAGGTGTCTATAAATATTCGTCTGACACTTGCGGAACGTTCAACTTCTTTTTCACAAAGTTCTTGGCTCAATGTGCCACTGGTCATATCACAAGACACTGGTACAGTATTTATGCTCTGTGTTGAACAGAGTCCTTGAAGTCAGCTTGTGTCTGTGATTGTCCCTCTGTGCACTGATACAGTGTAAGCATGTGATTTATCATGTCTTTTATGGTACATTGATGGCTTGGTCCTCATCAAACTTTGGAATCTTCTTAAATTCATCAGATTTCTTAAGGAAGAGCTGGGCCAGGACATGGTCTGCTGTTGCATGGAAATAGTCATCCATGTCGAGTGTCTCCAGCTGCCAAAAACACATAAAGACATTTAAAAAAAAAAAAGACCAATACCAAGCTGTATGCATATGTTTCACTAACCTAGTATACACAAGTTAAACTAATGTATGCAGTGTAATTACCTACATTTGACCTGATATCAGCCTCTTCCAGTCCAAATAAAGCAAGGTTGGACTATGAGTGGAAAAAACAGCACAAGGAGCCAATCAGTTCATGTGCTTACATAAAGCATGCTGATAGGAGGAGATATCAAAGTGACAGGTAGATGAGCTCATCACTATGCTGCTTCATTGTTCAGTCACAACCTGAGGTGGGTCCAAGATTAACCTGGACAACCTGGGCTATGAGTAAGTGGGTAAATTGATGCTTACTGTCACACTGAGGACATCTAGTGGTTGAAAAAAGTACTGTGTTTGAATTCTCAGAATAAGGTGAAAATTAGAATCTTGTACTTTTTGGTTGAAGTTCTGCTTTAAACCTAACTTCTAACCCTACCAACCCAATCATTAGTGTAGCGTCCTCCCAGTTATGCTGTTAGGTGAGCTTAGTTTTTGTGCTTCTGCTTTAATCACAGGGGCAGGGCTTGTTTCGTTTGGTCTGCACAGGGCTTCACAGGCAGGAAGTTTGATTGCTTCCCCCTGCCTCTAGAAGAAGCTTTAAATATCCAGCCTATTTAGTAGGGCCTAGCCAATCTTCGGGCAGGGGTGTGCTCAGATGGTGGCTGGGTTTCTGTTAAATAGTCTGGAGCCCTTAGATGTTTGTCTTTTTTCCCCTTTATCACTGGATCGGCATACTGAGAGGACTGGAGGCTGGACTACCTTACTGGAGCCTGCATCTGTCAGGATTTTGTGAGCAGAGCCTCTCTATCTGCACTAAAGTCAATTCATGGTCCCCACTCCCCAGCCGTGAATTGTATTCTTCCCAAGCCTATGTTCATCTTTATTTTGCTTTATCGTCTCCAGTAGGGATGAACCGAACAACACCCCCCCGGTTCGTTTTGCACCAGAGCTTGCGAACAGACCAAAAATCAAAAATATGTGCAAACATGCAAAAAGTCTATGGGATATAAATGTGAAAAATCAAAAGTGCTAATTTTAAAGGCTTATATGCAAGTTATTACTATATAAAGTGTTTGGGGACCTTGGTCCTGCCCCAGGGGACATGTATCAATGCAAAAAAATTTTTTTTTAAAACAGACGTTTTTTCAGGAGCAGTAATAGTTTTAGAAATAAAATGAAACAATAAAAATCTATTTTTTTAAATGGTATGGGGATCCCCCCCAAAATCAATACCAGACCCAGGGCCTGTTTTTTTTTCTTAATTCTGCCATAGGGCTCCCCTTAACCACTTTAATACACTATACTATATATTGTACACTGCACTATATACCCTGCACTGTATTATATATACTACACTGAGGGCGCTATATACTCTGCTGAAAAACTGGGCCCTTGGTGTTGGTGGTTGCATAACACGATAACCCCTCACAGTTACTCTTGTTGGGTGCAGGAATGGTCACTGCTGTTAAATATTATTTCAGAGGCTGCTTGCCCCCTTTTAGTGGCCTGTGAGCAATGGTGTGCCTACAATGTTTATTGTGCATACTGGGTGTTGGTTTTATCTACTACCTTGTAGAGAGGGAAAAAAACAGCGCATTGCTGCTTTCTGTAAAGGGCTTTGTGTTGTTTAACAACACAAAACTCCCTTCTGTCATTTGCTCAGCTGATCAGCAGGTTACAGCCATAAATCATTGGGATGGCAAGGAGTGGCAGCGCAGCCAGGGCAGAGGGTGTGTGCGCATGCGCCTCCTACCAGGAAGTGCTAGATCTTGTACATATACAAGGTCCAGCAAAGCAGCGCCACTCTGCTGCAGTAAATCTGCGGTAGGAAGTCCTTAAGCGGGTGTACAGTGCTGTGTTCTGGCAGCAGGACGGAAACTTCCCATCCCGCTCCCGAAACAAAATAAAGTCAGGCTGAACACTGCTCAGCATTTCACAGGAATGTTGTATTTTTATAAAGTAATGCAAGGTTTCCTCTGATTGACTAAAGTGGAGAGGCGGGCAGATGGGTTCCTGGGTCTGCACACCTGCTTTGGCCATGATGGGGTGTTGATTATTTATTTTATACTATAGAGAATGTATGGCCCCTTTTAGACAGAGCAGACTCCATCAAGCGGATCCTTCCAGCAGGTGGGAATCTGTCCCCTGATCCCCGCTAAGCAGGCGGATGGCAGGCTTGTGTCCGCTCCACTATGCAGTGTGGACATGAACACAGTCCACTCTTCTCTATGGGACAGTCGGATTGGGGAATTGATCTCCATCCATCTGTTTTTGGCAGCCTGGTTCGGATTGGATAGCGGCAGAGAGCTATGGATGTGGTCTGCATGAAAAACTGACAGGCGCACCCGATCGATCCTTCAGTGTGAAAGGGGCCTAAAGAAGGCACTTAAAGGTACAAAGGCAGATGGGGACACCCAAAACTCTAATGCCGCGTACACACGATCAGACTATCCAGCGGACTTTGCGACAGTTTGTCCGCCAGACTAAGTCCGCCGGATAGTCTGATCACGTGTACGCGGCATTAGGTGGACAGGAGCAGAGACATGAATTCTCTGAGCGTTCTATGAATGATCATCTGGGTGGTTAAACAGGACCTCTAGACAAATTTGTATGCTAGATAAGGGGTCTGTGTATTCCTTCTATAAAGGATGCAATAAGCTCAGAGAAAACAAAAAATTGGGGAACAACTAGAGTATCTCACCTGGTTTCCAGTACTGAAGGCCAGAATCATGAAGAGGTCCTCATCACAGATGCTCTTAATATAATGTTGAGTCCCGATCGGAAAGAAAAACACATCTCCTATACCAATGCTGAAGTCTGGAACCGGTTTTTCTCCAATTATCCCAATCTGAGCAAGTAAACCATTATTAGTCCATATTTTTACCCACCACTCACACACTTTAATGACATTGGTCAATCTCAGTCCTATCGCCTTCCAGATAAACTGATCAGGAAAAGTTGGGAACTATTGATATATCCTGACCTGGAGATTATTTCCTACAATAGTGCCACTTTCTCATTGAGGGGAAGATTGTGTAGCTGTTTCAAAAAATCTTTAATTTCCCATTTACCTCCCAGAGCAATTGTGACATTTTTTCACATACATGTTAATATCAGCATTTTTCTAGAAAATTATTTAGAACCCCCAAACAGTATATATTTTCTGAATGTAGAGGCCCTGTAGAGGGTAGAGGGTACATGTCGGAGGGTATTTGTGCATTTTTCTTTCTTTTAGAAAAAATAAAGCTGAAATGAATTTTAGTGCATACAAACACAATATAACGGTACTTAAAGTCTTGTTCTTTTTCGTTTAAAAATAACAAACGTGGGCAGGAGGGGGTTTTTTTTTTAGATCCGGCTATGCGGCGGGCATCGTGATGACATTGGAGCTACTTCGGGGGGACATTTTTTTTTAATAAAGGAATTGTCAAAAACGGTGTGTGTGTTTAAATTTATTTTTTGACAGTTTTTGGTGAATTAGTAGAGGTACAATATACCAATATTTATTCACATGGGGGGGGGCAGGATATGGGGGCCCCCTTGTTAAAGGGGGTTTCCAGATTCTGATAAGCCCCCCACCTGCAGACCCCCAAAACCACCGCCCAGGGTTGTGGGGAATTGTGGGGAAGAGGCCCTTGTCCCCATCAACATGGGCACAAGGTGCTTTGGGGTGGGGTGGCATGTGGCCCCCAAAGCACCCCCCCATATTGAGGGGGGAATGTGGCCTGGTATGGTTCAGGAGCGGGGGGGGGTGCTTGTTCATCCCCTCCCTTTCCTGACCTGCCGGACTGAATGCTTGGATAAGGATCTGGTATGGGTTTTGGGTGGGGGAGACTTCACGCCGTTTTTTTTTTTTTATTTTGGCATGGGGTTTCCCTTATAATCCATATCAGACCCAAAAGGCCTGGTATGCATTTTGAATTTTGAATTTTTCTTTACATTCAGCTGTCAGTGGCGAACCTGCTGACAGCTGATGATTCATCATTTGTTAAGGGGCTTCCCAGCCCACTCCTTAGCAACCAGCTCAATGTGATAAATGACTGCATGAAAATATGCAGTAATTACCGCATTATCCAAACTTTGCCACAGTAGTTATTTACTGCACAATTCTTAATGAATTGGAAATTTACAAACTTGTTTCCGCATGGGTTAATATACCGCATTTTTTTCAGCGTTTTTTTAACTCTCAGTAAATTGACCCCATAATAGAGTAATCTTTTAGTAGGGACCAAAGCTGTCAGTGAATGCCAAGTCTGACAGTTACTAGAGGATACTGTGCCTGGCTGGTCAACTGGTAAAAGTAATGATGCTTATCCTCAGCCAGGAGCACCATGCTGATGAATGTTAATATACAGGTTTCAGACAGTAAGGGCATAAAGACAAACTACTAACCTCCTATAAACAAAATATGAACCGGGAAACACTTACCTGACCGCAGCCACTGATAACATATCCCATTTCATGGGCATTGAAGTGGAAATGTGGTTGTCTTAGTCCATTGGTGGTAATGTTCAATGTGGCCAGAGTGAGGGTGTCAGAGTGCTGAGAGCAAAGAAAAGAACTGTTAGTCACAGTGATACCCACTGCAGTCAGTAGTGATGAGGAATATTCAACTGGATTGACCCCATACACAGGAGCATCAAACAACATACAGCAAGTAAATGGCACTTAAAGTGGGACTTAAAGTGAGCCTGTCATGTCCATCAAAGTGTATGAAATAACATGGCTGGAAAAATTAAGTGCCTTGTGTTGTCTACATCTGTCTGCACCTCAGGTCAATGGTACATGAAGAGGACCCTGGATCCAAATATAGGCTCTGGGTCCATGGATGAAAATGAATCCCCGTGTCTCTTCTCTTTCAAACTGCAGTTGTCTTGATCACTTAAAATATAGAGGTTAATTTACTAAAACGGTCAATAGGCTGTTGACTTGGCAAGGGAAGTTTCTCTTAGCTTAGTGAATGAGATGAAGCTCTGTTGGCTTCCATCATCCAATCATGTTCAAGCAAAAATAAGTTGTTGTTTTTTTCATGCATGTGATTGGGCATTCTTTGCAAAGTGAATTTTGCCCACATTTACTAAGCTAATGAAAGATTTACATGCAAAGTGAACAGCCTAATTGCCTTTAGTAAATCAACCCATTGTGTTGGTGTAAACATTCCCCCTGATAGTAACAGCACGGCGCTCTCCTGCCACTCCTTCTGCTGCCTCAGCTGCTAAAGATATCCAGTTATGGTGCATGTTACAGTGCTTGGTTCTAGCAATCAATCACTAGGTCTGAGCACTCTCACATTCCGCCCCCCATTTGTGTCCAATACCAGCCAAGATTGGGGATTCTGATAGTGTCTGTGACAGAGTTAGGCCCCTTTCACACGATAAGCCCTCTCGGATCGCATGTCCGTTTTTCAGACGAATCCAAACAGGCTACCCATTGACTCCTATGGGAAGGCGGATGTCAGCGGAGATGTGTTCGCTGACACCCGTCTGCCATCCGATACACTAAAAACAGCCGTATGGAGATACGTTCAGCCATCTGTCTGGCGGATCGGATGAGATCTGATGAAAATGGAACATGCTGTCTGTTTTCGTCCAATCTCCCCATAGAATTCAGCAGGGCTCTGAAAGGTCAGACCTGTCCCCCGCCTGCTCAGCGGAGATCAATGGAGTGATCTCCCGCTGATCTGGCGGACTCCTCTGAGCGTATCTGCCCCATGTGAAAGGGACTTAAGAAGTGGAGGGAGTGCGCTGGCAATGGGCAGTATCAATCAGTGTTCATTTCCTTGATGAAAATATTTTGATCATAGTTTTTATCAGCTGTATGTTTTCAGTGGCGAAAACTAAACGAAAATAAAAATAGAATTAGGTCAATTGATGAAAACTATGATGAAAATGAATTCCAATTTTCATTTAGTCGACTAAAATCTAGGTGTAGTTAAATTGTAATACATTATTTAAGCATTTCTCTAGAATTGGCAAACTCATTATATACTCCTGGAGTAAAAAATAGAATAACCCCAAGGGGTCACAATATTTCTACTATAGAAGCGGATTATAAAGTGCTTCTGAGATGGTTCATGGTTCCAGCCAGGCTGGTAACCTATGTACCGGCAGCATCTCCTTTGTGTTTCCATGGATGCAGACAAGAGGTTACAATGTACCACGTGTGGTGGCAATGCCGTAAGGTAAGGTGTTATTGGATTAGGGTGTACAATTTCATTTACACTCTCCCCCAAGTAAACCTTCTCAAATCCCTGAGACAGGCGCTGCTGGGCTGTAAGGTGGAGACAGCATCGAAATCTCAGAGATGTCTCATAGCATTTACGGTATATTTATATCTTCAAAAATTATTATCGCAAAAACTTGGAAATTGGCTGTCTTGCCATTCGAAACAGCTCAAGTACAAACTTTCCTGAATTATGATTAATGAGACAGTGGTATTGAATGATCAAATGCGGATGTTCGAGAAAGTCTGGGACCCATGGGTCAAGTATCTGACTGGATCTGGGACCCATGGGTCAAATATCTGACTGGATCTGGGACCCATGGGTCAAGTATCTGACTGGATCTGGGACCCGTGGGTCAAATATCTGACTGGAGATCCTCTATCTACACCTGATTAGAGCAGCTTTGGGATGGTGGGATTCAGAGCGTGAGGTCATTCCCTACTTTTCCCTTCAACCTTTCTTTTCTCTCTTTCTCAATTTTTTTCGGTCTTTGCTGTAGTCTTACAAGGGTCTTCTGACCTATTTCCTATAAACCCTGAAAAGTGATTATTCCCTTAGTGTGAAATCTGGTTTCAGGGTGACGAGGGATATAGTTTCCTCTTTATGAAGGTGTTGACCCCTTTCGCTGATCTATACAGTAGATATTAGGCGCATCTGCAATCTATTAAGAGTTATGAGCTGACTTTTAATTTGAAATTGCAATATGTAATATATCTATCTTTAACTGTATATGGAGACTGAGATGCATTTTGTTAATGTCACAGTTGGAGTACTAAACAAGTTTTGGGGCTACCCCATAAAGACACTGATAGTACAATCTATATAGACTAGAAAAGGTCTATACTTGGAAGAACGCACACTTTAGGTGTATTTTCATGCTGTTTAGTATATATTTTATACTGTGCGTGTTCTTTGTAAACATTTTTGTATTCTCTTTGGTGAAAAACTTTAATATAAACATTGAAACGAAAAAAAAAACTAATAATAATAATATGTTATTTATGGTATTTAGGTTTGACTATAGAAACAGATTTAGCCATTGTGATGTATAATGTCTTTTTAAATAAAACCAAGTTTCATAAACAAACAAAAATATTGATTTCTGACAAACAGAAGGGCAACTTTAAAGTGATTGTAAAGGTTTTTTTTTGTTTTTGTTTTTTTCTTTTCAAAATAAAAAACATGTGATACTTACCTCCTCTGTGCAAAGATTTTGCACAGAGAAGGCCCTGATCCTCCTTTTTTGGGGTCCTCGGGAATCGCTCCTGGCTCCTCCTCTTCTTGAGTGCCCCCACAAAGAGCTGATTTCCAAGGGGGCACCTGAGTCCTGCTGCTGCTTCCATTGATACAGACAGTAGGACTCGGCCCCGCCCCTCACTGGTTTTGATTGACAGCAGCAGGAGCCAATGGCTGCTGCTATCAATCTATCCAATGAGGACCCTGAGACAGCAGCTGAAGCTGCTGTGCTCATGCTCATCGTTGGAACAAAAAAGTTCAGATAAGAAAAAGGGAGGCTCTGGGGGGCAGCTGCAGCACAGAAGGTTTTTTTTAACCTTAAACACGATCGTATTGTTGGCCAACAAAACTTTTTGAATTTTGTCCGAAGGGTGTTGGCCCAAACTTGTCTTGCATACACGCGGCCACACAAATGTTGGTAGTGACGTACTATGTGGTTTTTCAGCTCTTTAGCGCCACCCTTTGGGCTCCTTCTGCAAATTTATTGTTAGTAGAAGTTTGGTGAGTGTTGATTCATGCTTTTCATTTCGTGTTTTTCATTTCACGCTTTTCAGTTCATGCTTTTCATTTTGTGCTTTTCAGTTCGTTTCTGAACGGCCGTTTGTCAACCAGACATGTTGGAATCGGAGGAGATAACGTGTTATTTATTATTGGCCTTGGAGTTATTGCTTTGACATTATTTTTTGGATTGAATAATGATTTGATTTGGTATATTTTCTATATTTTTGGATGCTTAGAATGCACTTTTGGGTTAAGTTCTATTGACAGATAGTATGTCTAATTATTTTTTTTTTTTTTAATGCACAATAAAAAAATTGTGGAGAATAATAATTAGCTATGTGTTTTACTTCAAATGACAGTTTGGGAGTAGGGAGTTACATTTAAAAAAAAAAATACAATGTAAAATTGACAAGGGACACCAACTGTATCTTTGATCTTAAAAACTAAGGGATAATGGTGTTGTGGTAACTTGCACAAATATATAAATAAAAAAAAATAAAAAAGAACGCATAATAATATTATTCTTGATATCACTAGAAAAAAAACCTTTGAAAATTCGTTTTCAATAACTCCATCAGTATCACCAGCAAAGCAGCTTCATTATTATCCCATTAAAGAAGAAGAGATTTGGAGATCTCATAATTTGCCACGTCGCGAATGTTAATTCTCCATTACAAACTCTAGTTTGCAAGACCGACCACTTCTGCTTCCGAGCATGCGTGTTTGCACTTTGGACTTTTGTCCAACGGACTTGTGTACACACGCTCAGAAAATCCGACAACACACATTTGTTGGTGGAAAATTTGAAAACCTGCTAGCCAATATTTGTTGTTGGAAAGTCCAACAAAAAATGTCCGCTGGAGCATACACACGGTCGGATTGTCCGCCAGCAACCTCACATCCAACATTTCCCATCGGAAAGTCCGATCGTGTGTACGGGGCTTAAGACTTTACAACTCCTTTAAGATATATATAAAAAAAAATGTCATATAAATTCTATCGGCTGTAATGCCAGGCTACAAGTGGGGATGGGGAAGTAAATGAGGGTGAGGGCGTTCACAGGACAGGGTGCATTATACTTTGGGGATGGGGAGGTGACCCCTCAAGTGGGGGTGGGGAAGTAAATGGGAGTGAGGGCGTGCACAGGACAGGGTGCATTATATTTTGCATTATAATTTGCCCACCGCATTGTCCCAGGCCACTAAAGTGGCCACTAAAGTGTTCTGGTTTGGCTTGAAGAACAGGTGGCAACCTTAAGTATACCTCTTATGAACAAGGCCTTATACATCAAGATCCCTTTAAGTTGAAAAAAGTAAACCATCTCACCATATTGACAGATTCACTGTAGATTTTCTCAGTAGCGTTTAAACCAGCTGCATTCCTGCGGTAGCGAGCCCACTGAATAATTCCTCCGGGGAACTTGTATTGCTTGGATCCTGAGAATACATCATTCATTACATGAAGATATTTTCACTTTGCATTAAGTGTGACATCTGCTGACCAAAAGCAGTACTGCAAGTACTTAAAGTATAACTTTTTTTTTTTTTTTAAGTTCTGTATTAGAGAAGAATTAGAACACCTGTCGGCTTTTTATTGTGGTCTGTGCCCCCCGTTCTGGAGATTTACCCTCTCTATTTGTCCTGGTAATCCTCAAAGATCCTAAATTTTGGGTTGCCCCCAAAAAAAGTAATAGAAGGAAATCTTCCATTGTAAAATGTGGGATAATAAAGCCCCCTAAGTCCAGGTTCACACTAAGGCAACCTGCCGCCTGACAAGTCATGCTCAATGCATTGCAAAGGAACTGTTGTAATCAGAGTGGCTCAAGTCGCTCTGACTTAGAAAAAGGTTCCTGTACTACTTGGGGCCGTCTTCAGAGCTGCTTGCATTGACTTCTATTGCAGAAGTCGTTTCCAAGCTGCGCTGAAGGGGGCGACTTCAGAGTTGCATGACTTTGAAGCCGCCCCAGTGTGAACTGACACTTATGTCCCATACACACTGTCAGAAATTACGATGGAAAAAGTCTGATTGGATTATGTTGTCGGAAAATCCAATCGTGTGTGGGCTCTATCGGACTTTTTCTGTCGGAATTTCCGACGGAAAAAGTTTGAGAGCTGCATCTAAAATTTTCCAACAACAAAATCCCATCTGACTTTTTCCGATCGTGTGTAGAGAATTCCGATGCACAAAGTGCCACGCATGCCCAGAAAAAATTTTGGAGACGAAAGCTATTGGCTACAGGCCACTATGTAGTCCCGTCGTACGTTTTGTACGTCACCTCGTTCCGAACGATCGGATTTTCCGACAACTTTGTGCGACAGTGTGTATGCAAGACAAGTTTCGGCCAAAATCTTTTTTGGTTGTGAATTCCAAAAAATGTAATAATGAAAATAATAAAGATAAAAAAAAATTATGAAAAAAATAAAATAAATGAAAAAAATTAAATATAAACTTTAAAAAATATATATTTATTTTTTGTTTTCATTATTTTTATTTTTTATAATTCCCAGCTTTGGCATTTTAATTATCCCACACTTTTCAATTATAAACTAGCATTCTCCAACATTCTTTCACACGCTTTCTCACTCTACACACCTGTTGATCCTCTGCACATTTGAATTATGGCCAATGATGCATAAATGCTCCCTCAAATGCCTGGGATCTTCATCCCCATGACTAAGCTTTGAGGGGCGGGGTGAAACGCGTTGGGGATATGGCCTGTTCGGAGTGCAGGTTGTCATTCATACACCCAGCATAGGAACAGCATGGATGTGTGGCTCCAGGGAGTTCTTTCTTCATTGCCAGTGATTATAGGAGCTGGGAGGAGCTCCCTCGCTTGTCGGCACTCCCAGTGATGGAAGTTTGGGACTCACACCCCATTTCAGCGAGCTTGAGCGGCACACAAAGCAGTCAAGGGTCACAATGGATTGTACTACATAGTCACAGTGGTGCGGCCTGGCCATATGCATGTGACATACCTATGGGACCAAGGTGGAAGCGTAGAATTACTGTAGTAGTTGTCAATGCTGCAGTGATCACCATTGTCTTCAGGGTCCTGTGCTGAATGGCTGCCCTTCTTCATAGTGACCACAGGGGGTCGCTCACTTGGCACGGGAGCCATTTATAGAATGCCTTTCATATTTCTGAATGAAAATAATTCTCTGACTGGACAAGGTGGTGCGCTGAAGATTTTCATTAAAAGTAAAAAATGCAAGGCGTCCTGTGAATGGCAGTTGCCTGGCATGGACCACGGAAGACTGCGGTGATCACTGTAGTACTGGTTAACTGCTAGAGTGATTTTGCACACAGCGATCCCACAAGTATGGCAGATCCATCCCTACGCTGGTCCAAGCTGTTAACGATATAACTAAGTAATAAAATCCATACCTGGAGTTCAGCTTTAACTCTTGTGTACTGAATAATAAAATAACTGAGTAGTCCACTCTAAGGAGAAGTGCACCAAAGTATTTCCTCATCTTTGCCCTTGGATTAGTAGTAAAATAATTATCACATAGAAAAACATTACAGCTAACTTAGAAGTATGTCAGCATTTTTCTCTATAAGTGCAATGAAAAGTGAGACAATCCCCCTTCGCTGACATCTGCTCTTTCTCAGCTAAATAAAATCCCTATTCATAGTTTCCAGGTAATGCATAGCTCAGCTCAGTAAGGAAAATATTACAACATGTTGCGTTGACCTTTTTCAGGACACTGAGCCAGCGCAGGATGTAAATACAGATCGTGTGCAGCCCAGTTATCCTACAGTATAAGTTCTCAACTGGGCTTATAATGCTGCGTTTGGCCCATCTGGGATCCAAAATGACCTCTCGCTAGATAGCTTAGCAATGCAGACAGTAGGTCAGAGATCCAAATTAGGAATAATTGCGTAGAGCAGCCTTTATCAACTTTTTTACCCCAAAAGGAATCCTTGCAATAATTTTCAGGTTTCAGGGAATCCCTGTTAAAATTTGTTCATTGGTGGTCTTTGGGAAAATACCCCTTCTGTTGGTGGTAGTCAATGGGAATTGAGTTCCCTTACAGTCATGGTGGCTCTGGCTATGACAAGGGGTATAGGACCTGGAACTATGCAGGCATCATCACATAGGAGGTCAGTTAGCCACAGCTCACGGAACCCCTAACTACTTCTGGAGAAACCTTAGGGTTCCACGGGATCCTGATAGAGAATGGCTGGTGTAGAGTAATGGTCAGCAGTTAAGCAATAATGGCTAAGCAAGCATCAGTTGATAGATGTGAGCCACTGATATTTTCCAGCACTTTGAAAAATAGAAATGCATAATAATGAACAAAAATTACCCTTCTTTATGGCAAAAAAAAGTGAGGGCTTCCATAAAGTGATATTAAATGCTTAATTTTTTTAAGTGATTGACCTCAAAACTTATATCGTGTGCAGTTCCTTCATGTTTTAGATTCATTTCACGTGGGGCCACTCTGTTCAGCAGTGGATTCATAAGAAGATCATCTGCTGATTCAGAGCTGAACAGGACAGATGTCAGATTTGTAACATACGTGTCCAAATCACTTTTTGATACATTTTGATAGCAGCCTGTGGCAGACCCGTGATGGCTCTATAGGGTGCCGGATGTAAATTGACTTGTTTCTGCTTGCATCAGGTTACCACCAATCCATCACGTTTAGGTCCAGAAAATGGGAAAAGAATGCAGTTCTTTTTTTTCTTCTTCCTGGATCTGGATAGACCGGACCTTCTGATCAGGTCCACCTGAAAAACTGGCAGTTGGACCTGATTGGATAGTCCACGTGAAAGGAACTTTTCCTGTAGTTTCACTCAGTTCCTTTCAGGATGGCCCCTTGGCTTCCAGGTTCCTGTGGAGGCCCGCTGGAGCCATTCTGCCATTTGCACTCCTGGGGAGGACTGGATGCTGCCATGAGGAGGATTCTGCGCCATTATGCACAGATAACCCAAGATTAAAAGGGAGCATCCTTGCACCCTGGTGCTCGGGATGATAGAACATGTAGTCCTGAGGAGGAGAACATATGACTTATGCTGCGTACGCACAGTCGGAATTCTCGACAACAAATGTTGGATGTGAGCTTGTAGTCGGAAATCCTGACCATGTGTATGCTCCATCGGACATTTGCTGTCAGCATTTCCGACAAAATGTTTGAGATCTGGTTCTCAAATTTTCCGATAACAAAACTAGCCGAAAATTCCGAGCGTGTGTACACAATTCTGACGTAAAAAGTTCCACGCATGCTCGGAATCAAGCAGAAGAGCCGCACTGGCTAACTAAAACTAAAGTATTTGTGTTTAAAAGTATTTTTTTTTAAAATATAAAATAATATTTCTGCAAAAAAAAATGGATTCAGTACTACATTAATCATGCAGCTGTCATACAGAGGCTGTTTACGGTATGATGAAATAAATAAAAATAGAAGAAAAGATCAGCAAAAGATCAGAAACTCCTGTGGATGGGCCTAGCCGCCTATGCATGGCACCCTCAAAACGTGCAAGGTTGTAAAAATGCTATTTACTACTGAGGGAAGGTGTAGAAGTGAGAGGGAGGAGAGAGAAGGTGAAGAAGCGACCATTTTTGGCATCAGAATGGTTAAACTCCAGCCATAACTTTTTGTTTCATTTTGGTTTAAGCCAGGAAAAATTTGAGCCTCTGGAAGGTTTTTATTGCCCTACCGTTTTTGAAGATTCCCCTTCTGCTGGGACAAGAAGTGATGGGAAATCTCTCTATCGGGGACACTACCTTAAACTCATTTTGGTAGAAGGAGACAGGGTCATATACAGTCTCACAACGATTTTAGTGCTGTCTATTCCTTCTTGCATTGGTGACAAGGGCTCCCCATATTTTTTGTATGGGTGCTAAACAGGTAGGGAATAAATACAAAAAATATGCGGAGTCACAGAAAAAAAAAATGGACTTATCCAAAATGAATGAAAGACATTTGGCTGGAATTAGGCTTCAAGAATATTTCCTTGCAGTGCATTCAGTTCTTAGCATGGACATCTGGTTGGAATTTGTATCTCATTTTGGGGTTCTCAGAGTGAGGGAATGGAACATTTACATGAAAAGGAAAAAAGAGGGAAACCGCGATGGCCCTTATGGTGTAGTACTTTGTGATAAAAAAAAACATAGCAACATAAAGAATAACATTTTATAATGTAGATCTGGCAAGGTTGCAAGTGATCATAAAGAATGGTATACGCAGCCTCTGATGGATGTTTATGGAAGATACAATATATTACCAAAAGTATTGGGATGCCTGCCTTTACACGCACATGAACTTTAATGGCATCCCAGTCTTAGTCTGTAGGGTTCAATATTGAGTTGGCCCACCCATTGCAGCTATAACAGCTTCAACTCTTCTGGGAAGGCTGTCCACAAGGTTTAGGAGTGTGTCTATGGGGAATGTTTGACCATTTTTCCAGAAGCGCCCTTGTGAGGTCAGGCACTGATGTGGACAAGAAGGCCTGGCTCACAGTCTCCACTCTAATTCATCCCAAAGGTGTTCTTGAGGTCAGGACTCTATGCAGGCCAGTCAAGTCAAGTTCCTCCACCCCAAATGTGCTCATCCATGTCTTTATGGACCTTGCTTTGTGCACTGGTCTAAATAATTTGATGGAGGGGGGATTATGGTGTGGGGTTGTTTTTCAGGGGTTGGCCTTGGCACCTTAGTTCCAGTGAAGGGAACTCTTAAGGCATCAGCATACCAAGATATTTCATGCTCCCAACTTTAAAGGAACAGTTTGGGGATGGCCCCTTCCTGTTCTAGCAAGGTCCATAAAGACATGGATGAGTGAGTTTGGGGTGAAGGAACTTGACTGGTCTACACAGAGCCCTGACCTCAACTGAATAGAACACCTTTAGGATGAATTAGAGCGGAGGCTGCGAGGAAGGCCCTCTCGTTCACATCAGTACCTGACCTCACAAATGCGCGTCTGGAAGAATGGTCAAACATTCCCATAGACACACTCCTAAACCTTGTGGACAGCCTTCCCAGAGTAGTTGAAGCTGGCATAGCTGCAAAGGGTGGGCCAACTCAATATTGAACCCTACTGACTAAGACTGGGATGCCATTAAAGTTTATGTGTGTGTAAAGGCAGGCAGTGCTTGGGGTGGTCCAATCCTAGATCCACTTTGGCAACATTAGGAGGATTAGATGAACTTGGTGTAGATGGAAAAAAAAGTAAAAGTTTGCTACTATTTTGAGGCACCCGTGGATAAATTTATTACACAGTTGAAGGTAATGTATGATGTTAGGACAAAAAGTCCTGAAGAATGTTGATAAAAAAACAACTGAGTATTGTCCTTGATCCTCTTTTTTATTTATTTTTGTTTGCACTAACATCCATATTTTATCCATATTTATTATATCTTGTCCATATTTTCAGGACAAGCTTTCGGGGTGTTCCAAGTCGTACTCTAATGCCCTGTACACACAGTCGGATGTACAATTGGATCGTGTTGTCAGAAAATCCGATCGTGTGTGGGCTCCATTGGACTTTTTCCATTGGAATTTCCGACACACACACAACAAAATCCGATCATTTAAATTCTGATCATGTGTAGACAATTCCAATGGACAAAGTGCCACGCATGCTCAGAATAAATTACGAGGTGAAATCTTTTGGCTACCTCCCTCTTTATAGTCCCGTCGTACGTGGTTTACGTCACCTCGTTCTGAACGATCGGATTTTCCGCCAACTTTGTGTGACCGTGTGTATACAAGACAAGTTTGGGTCAAAATCCGTCAGAAAAAATCCGACTGATTTTGTCGTCGGAATGTCCAACCGTGTGGACAGGGTATTAGACCTTGAAGAAAGGGGTACACCCCAAAAGCATGAAGAAATGTTTATTAAAATGATTAAATTACATATTTTGAGAGGATTGTTTCCGCATATAAAATGTGTAACACATATTCTATAACAAGTAAACATTACAAACAGGATCAGTCCTGAATCCTGTATGGATGGGAAATCATAGATACAGATAGGAGGACTTAGTCACCCGGATTAATTAGGCACTGGGTATGCTTGCATTCCTGTAATAAACTATTGTTTGTGCAACTCAATTGTGAATCTCACAAGGCACAATTAGGCAAATAATAATTTGCCTAATTTGTGTCTGGTTTAAAAAAAGACACAAGTCCATCTAGTTCAACCATTAAAAGGAAAATAAAATAAATAAATATATAAATATATATATATATATATATATATATATATATATAAAATATTACAATCAAGAACAATGTGCAATAATTAATTAAATCAAATGTCCTTTAGTTTAATGACATTGTACTTTTTACTTAAGCTAATATAGAAAATTAAACCTGACTATTAGATATAATAACTATAATAAAAATTATAGATAATAAAAATAAATAAAATAAGAAAGTGTATAAAAAAAGTTAGCTGAGCGTAAAAATGGAACGATCAATGCAAAAAAAGGAGTATATAATTAGTGACAGAATTGAAGTATATAAGAAGAAACGGACTGAAAGAAATAAAAAAAAGACATGTGGTGAAGTATAGAATCTGGATGAGGAAATAAATATGACGATCAGAAATTAAATCTGAAATTTAGAATGTGAAATCATGGTGATGACATGAAAATAAATAATAAATAGTTATAAATGTAATAAAATGAGCAATAAATAATAAATCAAACACCATAGGTGTGGTAAAGGGAGCATGCGATAGATAAAGATATAGCAACTGACGTATATTCGTGTAATGATAATATAAGCTGAGATGAACAACACGATCATAAATCTGGACAACAGAGAACGAACATCGCTAAAGGGTTTCTCAATCACAGTGTACCCAAGCATTATGCTCTTTTACATAATAAATATATTGATAGCCCCAGTCACCCCATTGAGAATGTATCAACCTCCGACAAATGATAGCTTTATGCAATAGATTTAGAAAACTAAGTCAAGAGGGGCATTTTGGATTTTTCCTCTTGAAATGATTAGTTGTGATGGGTTAACGAAATGATAGAATGAGCCTACTAACGAACTATATAATATATTCATTCCCAAAAAATAATAGCCCTAGATTTATGATTCTGTTATTCAGCTCAGCCTATGATTACATGAATTTACACTAGTTACTATCTCTCTATCTATCGTATACTCCCATTACCGCACCTATTGCATTTGATTAATTTATTTTATTATATTTTTAACCATTCATTATTTATTTTCGTTTTATCAACCACAAATTAAAATTCTACAAAAAATATTTTTTAATTCATGTTCATTAGATTTATTTTTCAGTCCTATTTAATCATCTAGAATCAATTTTTTATGTCATTTATTATATAATTCAGTCCCGTCATCGAAAAACCTATTTTCATTTTCATCCAATGCGTGAGTAATCACTCTGATCCTTTTTGATAGCATTTCTTACATATTCCAATCATGTATCCAGTCAAGCTGAGTTTGTTTTATAACATATAACTGTATTAATTTACCTTGATGATGCTTTTCAGATATTTATATATTTGTACTTTTTATCCGTGTTTCGGCTGTCTCAATTATGATTAATTTATTAATTATCTCTGTTATGATTGATAGTTTATCAAATATGAACTTAATAATATACATGCTTATATAAAAAAAAAAATAACTATGGTTTTATTAATTTTTTATAATACTGTTCATGAATATGATACTTATAATATCCAATGTTACAGTTATTTTCATATATATATATATATATATATATATATATATATATATATATATATATATATATATATAATATAGGCACAATATGAATTAACATTTAATAAAATTAAAATGATTTATCACACATTGTTCTTATTTATAATTTCTACGTGGTATTTATTATCACACATTGTTCTTATTTGTCATTTTTACTTGTTATAGAATTCGTATTACACCTTTTATTAGAGTAAGTGACTATTCATCACAAAATGGATCATTGGTGTTTAAATAAATATTTAATTAGCAAGAAACATTCTTCAGGACTTTTTGTCCTAACATTATACTGTTCCTTCAACTGGGTAATACATTTATCCACAGGTGCCTCTTCTACATTCTTAACCTTTATGCTTTTTCATCTAAACTTCTTGGTGGGTTTTGTTCTTCCCATGGGTTTCCTTCCACATCCCAAAAATCTATGGGTAGGCTAATTGGCTCCTAACCACACTGGTCCTGCAATGCATGGACTTGAATGCCGGTGGTAGGGACATTAAATTGTAACCCCTGTTGGGGGCAGGGATACAAATACTCCAGTTTACTCTGTCAAGTTCTGGGCAACATGTCATGTCAATGAGACTGTAGTACCTTTTGTAACCAATATGCTATAGCTTTTTAAAACCAACCTGTCATGAGAAAAATACTGCGGGGTAGATGAATAACTGTCATGCCAGCCCTCTGGCATCAGTATTTGGAGTCACTGATCTGGGACAAGAACAGAGATCAGAACTTCTGTTTTCGTCTCTAAATTTAGTGGAAAGGCTTCCTAGAACATCGGAGGCAACTTCATACTAATGGTTTTGGAATGGGATGCCAAACAGGCTCATAAGGGTGTGATGGCCAGGGTGTCCACAAATATTTTGGCATATAGTGTATAGGTAGTCATTAAGCTGCTTGTGCTCAATGCATATATTTTTACCTTTTAGGTCATAAAAGTACTTCCAGACGTCAGACTCATCATACTGAACATAATCAGCTTTCTGGATGAGTTCCACCAGATTTTCTGGGAGGTTTATTGCTTGATCTTCCTCTGGTCTCTTAAATGTTCTGATGAACTCCACTCCACCACGTGGCTGAAATGTGGCATCAAAAAGAAAGTTTAACAATACAAGAAGGGCCTGTTATCATGGTAATTTAGTTATCAAACAGTGAGGAAACTTTGGAAAAAAATGTTTTCCTATCTTTATGCCCCACCCCCCACCCCCACACACCCATTGAGATGATCTGACTCAATCTGACCCACAGTCCCTCATTCAATGCTTCACACTTATTTAGTTCTGCAATTTCCAGCTGCAAAGTTTACCCCTGGCCAGGCAGGTTCTGTACTATATGCTTTCTGCCCGTGCTCAATAGAACCAATTAACTTCTAAAGGGATTTATTCTGCTTTTCAGGAGATGTGCAGGCAAAAAGAAGACTGGCTGCTGGTCTTAGGTACATATCATGGTTGGATGCAGCTGGATGGGGTTCCAGAACTGGGTAACTATGCAGCTTTGATTGTGAGAGTTATATTAGCTCGGGGGGGGGGGGGCAAAAAGGGTAGAGAGACATTAAGGAAATGTTTTTAAAGGTTTCCTTACCCTTTAAGATGACCTTTGTCACTGAAGCCCCATACACACACTCTGCCAACAAAAGTTGGATGTGAGCTTTTGGTCAGAAATTCTGACTGTGTGTATGCTCCATCGCACTTTTGCTGGAAAAATTCCAGCCAGCAAAAGATTGAGAGCAGGTTCTCTATTTTTCAGTCAGAAAAAGTTCAGATCGGAAATTCCGATCACCTGTACAAATTCCAACGCGCAAAATTCCTACGCATGCTCGGAAACAATTTGACGCATGCTCAGAAGCAGTGAACTTAATTTTCTCGGCTCACCATAGTGTTGTACGTCACCGCGTTCTTGATAGTCGAAAGTTCAGAGAACTTTTGTGTGAAAAACAAACTTGAGCGGAATTCCGTTGAAAAAAAACATCCAAGTTTTTCCGATGGAAAATCCGCTCGTGTGTACGGGACATAAGAAAGAAAAATACGCTCTTTTCCAAACTAAAAAAAATAGAGGACTGATACTGTTCTATGGATTCCTAAGAAAATTTAGAAAACCTATTCATAACCCCATTATCAAGCATTCCATGTTAATTTGGGATAAATACAAATTTAAAAGTAATTTAATGTGTCCTTATGCTCCCCTATTACCAATCGTACGTAACCTGATGTTTTTACCAGGATTTCATGAACCCCTCCAATTCAAATGGTGGACTTCAAAAAATATTTATAACTGCCTCTGGAGTATTAAGTCTTTCATCTATGAAACAAATTCACAAATTACCTCATCAAGAACTTCCCAGATACTTTCTAATAATCCTATCATTTGATACTTCTTCATAAGAACTATTCTATGGTTGTTTCTTTTGAATAGTTTCAATGTTGGACTCACTATCAAAACACTTCAGGTGTTTATTGATATTGTGCTGAGCGCTACATTTTTTCTTGGGTAATGCTGATGCAGCCCACAATGAAATTGAGTTTGGCACTCCTAATTTAAACTAAGGTCTTCCTATCAAACGCTTTCTTGTTCATTTTTTTTTTCATGAACAGATCAGCAACAGCTAGACATGTGCACTGTCGAAAAATTTTAGTTACATTCAGGTTTTTTTTGTGTTTTTTCTTTTTAATTTTTCGCATCATTAGTTATGATCGCAATTCGTAAATTCGTAATTTCGTAAATTCGAAAATTCGTGAATTTTGTAAATCCGAAAATAAGAAAGAAAATCCGAAAATAAGAAAGAACAAAAATCGGAAAATTCTAAAGAATAACTAATAATAAATAACTATTCCTTTCAAATTTGGCTGTTAGTGAACGTAACGAATATGAATTTATCAGAAGTTACGAATTGTCTGTAACAACGAATGCTGCATCGAAACCAATGGAGCGGAATAAAATGAATAATAAATAATAATAAAAAGTTTGTATTACTATTATTATTTATTATTATTAATTCATTACGTTCCATTCATTTAGATACGGCATTCGTTATTTTGGATAATTCGTAAATTCGGATAAATTTGTATTCGTTACGTTCACTAACAGCCAAATTTGAAAGGAAATTCCAATACCTATAATTTAATAGTTAGTTATTATTTCAGATTTTCAAATTTTCGGGTTTTCAGAGGCTTGAATTTACGAATTTACAAATTTTCGAATTATTGAATTTACAAATTTACGAATTTTGGAATATTCAGAAAAATTTGTTAAATGGGTTTTTGTTATTTCAGAATCAACAAATTTGTCAATATTAGTTAAAAAAAGAATTTGGAACAAAACGCATTGCACATGTCTAGCAACAGCTATACCTGCATAAGAAACAAAAATGTTGAGCAGTAGTACATACTCCCTGGATCCATTTCAATGTTTAATTTTCATTTTTTTTTTTTAAAGTGTACCTTTAGAGATCGGGAAGCAATGTCCTCTGGTGTCATAAAGAAAGCATCATCTACATCAAGGGTTTTCAGCTCATCATGGGTGCTAAAGAAGAGAAGGAAGAGGCAATCTTCATCTCCAACGTTCTTCACCCAATGTAATGTGTTCTTTGGGAAGAAGATGACCTGGCCAGCTGTGACATTGAAGGTGGTGACAGTGTTGCCATCATCGATAACCCCAATCCATGCCTTGCCCTGAGAGAACACATTTTTGTTAAACTCAAATTCTTTAGTTATCTGTAAACTTTGGATAGAATACAGAAGGGTTAGATCTTTTGTCAGATTTTTCTTTTTTCAGTCTCTGTTCTGTTTAGGATATTTCCTTTCACATCCTGGAGACATAACAGGAAGTGAGAGGAAATCTCTCCAAAATGAGGGTGAATCCATGCTGTAGCTGGTCATAAACAGAAAGAATTTTGTTAATTTTTTTTGTTCTTACAATGTTTGTTTGATTTTCTAATTGTTAGTAGGGTCAAATTAACGTTTAGAACAGCAATTCTCAACCAGGGTTCCTCCAGAGGTTGCTAGAGGTTCCTTCAGCATTGAGCCATTTCTGCCTCTCGAATAAGTTCCCACCGACACCATTGATCTTTTTAGCTATCTGTAAGGAGGTAATTCTTTCCAATGACCACAAGTGTAAGGACCATTCTTCCCACTGACCATCACACTAATGTATCAGAATTTTTAGCAGGGGTTCCCCCGAGACTGGAAAACTTTTTCAAGGGTTCCTCTGTGTTGAAAAGGTTAAGAAAGGCTGGTTTAGAGTGACGAGAAACTTTGAAGGACCAGGAAAAATGTTCTTGAACGATTTTACCTCCAGAAATTATATTTTGCAATAGATGTTAAAAGCAAATGAAAGTACTTTCAAACAACATTTATGAAGTTCTCGAAAGATAATGAAAATTTTCATATGAATGTTCATTCACAAAAATCTACTAGTATATGGCCAGTTTAAGACAGCTGTAGTCGGGGAACTGGTATCCTCATTAGAAATTTTCCAATCACCTGCTGTTTTGAGGATAACTATAAAGCTCTGTTCACATATGTAGTGGGAACATTGTGTTCCAGCTCGTGATTTTATTATTTATTGATTTATTATTTATTTTATTGATTTGTTATTTATTTATTTATTATTTATTTATTATTTATTGATTTATTAGCATGATTCACGCGCGTTTCCGAGTTTCGTGCATCCTATGCATTAAGGTGAAAAAACACCTGGCAAGCTCCGGCCTCTCAGCCCCACACCCCCATTTTACTTACCTGATCCCTGGAACTTCATCCGGTGGGGACGCGTTCTTCCTCTGCCCAGCGTTCTCGGCTCTTGATTGGATAGATTGATAGCAGCGCAGCCATTGGCTCCCGCTGCTGTCAATCAATTCCAATGACACGGGTGACGGGGGGTGGGGTTGAATCATGCATTCGGTGACTATGGACACCAAATGATGGACTCGGGAGTTATCTGATGTGGGGAGAAGCCACAACAGCCGCCGAGGGACCCCAGAAGATGGTGTTCGGGGCCACTCTGTGCAAAATGAGCTGCACAGTGGAGGTATGTATGACATGTTTGTTATTTTTATTTTTTACATAAACAAAGCTTTACAATCACTTTATGGACCGAGCCTCATTCTGAGATTTGGTGATTACAAGTTAAAATCAGGTTTCTTTGCTAGAAAATTACTCAGAACCCCCAAACATATTGTCATTGCAATACTTGCTGTCACACCATATTTGAGCAGCGGTCTTACAAGCACAATTTTTGGGGAAAAAATACACTTTTTTGAATTAAAAAATAAGACAACAGTAAAGTTAGCCCAATTTTCTTTTATATTGTGAAAGATAATGTTCCGCCGAGTAAATTGATACCCAACTTTCATCTAAACTCAGGAAAGAAATTTTCTTAATTCCCCCATCAAGACAGACAGTGTTGATGCAGGAATCCTTCCCACCATGCCATTGTCTTCTCCCGGTAAGGGGTGGGGGGGGCATCCACAAAAGTAGAAGTGATTATTGCTAACAGCTATACGAGCCGCTAGCAATAACTGTAGGTAAAATCCAGCAGGCTGGTTGTACCCAAGTTGGTATATTCAGCCTGCCCATATATGGTTTGAATCTTTTCTGAACCAGCTGAGATTCGAAGAGTCTATAGCCGGCATTAGTGAGGAGGTCTCCTATTGAGGACAACTCTCCTGGTGACAGCTGTCAATCATGGAACTTCCTCCCCCTTTCTGTTGGGTCTCCAGGACAGTGATTTGGGCGTCTAGGGTAAATGTCATGTACCTGTATCAGGAATCCATGCTCGTTGGCATTAAAGTGCCAGTGTGGCGCTCTCAATCCTTGGCTGACAATCCTCAGTGTACCGACAGTCGTTTTGGACTCATGACTGTTAATGCTGATGCCAAATTCCTTCTCATTATCGTTCGCATATTCTTTTGGGTTGTTTCTATAGCGGGCCCACTGTATAGCGCCACCTTCAAATTTGAATTCCTAAAAATGTCAAAAAAGAATTTTGTATATTCACTTCACATTAAAAATTGCATTTGATGTTAATTAGTAATAAAGGGTGACTAAATATAAAATAAAAGATTCCCCACTGCATGATAATAGCCAAGAACTTTCCCATATACACTGTATAAATATATAGACACGGTAGCAAAATTTGTGATAATTCCTTGGGTAGATGGAAAAGTGGGTCGGCAACTACAATACATTGTGCCCACATTTTTCTGTTATTTCAACTTTTTTGGTCACCTGTATCAGTAATCTAAGCAGCAGATGTAAAGTGTATCTATGATTAAAATGGAAAATCCTTCACCACTTTAAGGACCGAGCCTCTTTTTGACACTTGTTTACAAGTTAAAATATTATTTTTTTGCTAGAAAATTACTTAGAACCCCCAAAAATTATATATATAATTTTCAGACACCCTAGAGAATAAAATGGCAGTATTTGCGCAGTGGTCAAATTTTTGGGAAAAAATACAAGTTTTTGAGTTAAAAAAATAAGACAACAGTAAAATTAGCCCAATTTTTTTCTATATTGTGAAAGATAATGTTACACCGAGCAAATTGATAACCAACATGTCACGCTTCAAAATTGGAATGCTGACAAACTTTGGCACTTAAAAATCTCCATTGGCGACGTTTAAAATGTTCTGCAGGTTACCAGTTTTGAGATACAAAGAAGATCTAGTGATAGAAATATTCCTCTCGCTCTAACGATTGCGGTGATACCTCACATGTGTGGTTTGAACACCATTTTCATATGCGAGCACGAAGTACGTATGCGTTTGCTTCTGCGCTCGAGCTCGGTGGGACGGGGGACTTTAAAAAAAAATTGTTCTTATTTATTTTACCATTTATTTTTTATTTTGATACTGTCCTTTTTAAAAAAAAAACATTTGGATCACTTTTATTCCTATCACAAGGAATGTACACATCCCTTGTAATAGAAAAAAAAAGCATGACAGGACCTGTAAAGCCCCATACACACTATCAGATTTTCTGCTGATTTGCCTTCAGATTTACTAAAACCATATAATATGAGGTCAAACCTTAGTTTTCAATTTGTATGTAATCAGCAGGGCTGTTTTTAAGGCAGGGCAAAAAGGGGCAGCTGCCCTGGGCCCTGTCATTGTTGTGGGGCCCAAAGCAGCTGCCTCATACTTGCCAACTATCCTGGTTTAAATTCTCTCGTCCCTTGAGGTTTTAGTCCTGTGCTGTGTCCTGATATCTGAGTGTAAAGTGCTGCTACTAATGCTGCCCAACTCTGCCCTATTGTTGTGTACAGATGACTTACCTGCAGACCCTCTGTTTACATGTACATTACCAGCATTCATATGTAAATAGCAGTGGCATTCATATGTAAATATTAGCGGCTGGTGGCATTGATATGTATATCATGCCCTCCTGAGGTCATATCCACAGTAATCTCTAGCAACCAATCAACAAGCAAAAATCTTGTTCTGTAACCTCTAGCAACCAGTCAGTGAGCAGTAATGATACACTGTAACCTCTGGCAACCAATCGCAATAGCTGCCTGATCTGATTCAGTAAACTGATTTTGAGTCTAGGTGCTATTTATTGTATGTCTCAGGGCAGGTGGAAATCCAAACTGCATTGCGGGGCCCAAGAAAAGTTTTGCCCAAGGTCCAATCAATATTAAAGATGGCCCTGGCAATCAGGCAGGCCCTTGCACATGGTTTTGATAAATCTGAAGACAAAAATCTGCAGAAAATCTGATAGTGTGTATGGGGCTTAAAACTTTGAATTCCTTGTGTTTTAATGCACCTGAAATGTATTTAGCTGATTTAAAGTGGTTGTTAAGCCACACAAGGACAATCCTCCTGCTATATTAAAAAATGTCCCCAGTGCGTGTGTTTTTTTTTTTTTTAAATGCCGTGTACCTCATTTCATAGCTCTGATCAGCACTCACGTGACCGGCCGCTGCTCCCTCTCCTGATCTGACAGCTACAGTGGGTGGCTAACGTCAGCCAGGGTGTGGAGGGGAGGGGGAGAAGAGAAGCGACCAGTCACGTGAGCGCCAATCGGTGCTATGAAATGAGGTACAGCATTTATGTTTAAAAACACATGCACTGGGACATTATTTAATATAGCAGAGGGGATTGTAGCAATGTGTTATGATTGCAGCAGGAGGGGAGGGCTGGGGAGTGGATGAAGCAAGCTGACAAGCAGGGAAGGGGAAAGGACGGGGGAGAGGACAGAGAAGAGCTGCAGATGAACTTGGATGATGTAAACTGACCACGGTGTCAGGGCTCAGCAGCCATGATAAACCGTGGTTAGTTTACAGGGGGAAGGGCAAACCAGGCAGGATCAGCCAGGTATTTTAGGTTATACAGGGGGGGAAATTACACAGCATAAGCACAGTGCTGCATAACATGCTTTAAGGCAACAGGATCATTTTTTTTATCACTCAGAAGTTTGGCCCCCCTTCACCCATTCAGAAAGCATTCAGCATGCTTTGTGCAAACGCAATAGGGATCCGGCTGTCGGGTTCCCTTACTACGAATGTCGGCAGCAGCACCCGAGAGCTGAGGGTAACATCGGCTGGGGTGCCGACATTGCTGGATTCCAGGACAGGTAAGTGTCTAATATTAAAAGTCAGCAGCTGCAGTATGTGTAGCTTCTAACTTTTAATTTCTGAGGGGGGGGGGGGGGAGAAACTCTGCTTTAAGTGGAGAGTTCAATTGGGCTATAATAACCTGCTACAAGGCCCAACCATTTATGTTTTTTTTTTTTTACCTACAAAACAACACCCCCCCCCCCCCCAAAAAAAATAATACATATACATATTTATATATATATATATATATATATATATATATATATATATATATATATACAGTATATTCATTACTTCAATTTGTATCCTGGCTGCAGTTCTTATGTTGCGCTATGTTTGCACAACCAACGAACGGCAATAATGTGAAGAAACCAGGGGATCTGAGAGGATCTGGGATCTAGATGTCCTGGATGGAGAACAAGAACCAGCTTGTGCATTTTAAAGCCCTTCAGATATTTCTGGAGGTCTAGAAGTGCCGACATCATTTTACTTATTGTGTGACAGAAGCCAGGAGCATGCTAGGTCACTGCATACAGAGAATATTGTGTGTAACCTCTGATATGATGTAATATTTCAAATCTGACACACACAGACAGCAGTGACCTGCGACACGTCTGCACTGTTGGGATTTCTTCATCTATTTTATGTGGTCCTTTTTGTAATCTACAGTACAATTGGTTAAATAATGTTGGAAGTGGTTAAAATGGCCTTGTTGCATATAGACCAGCATGGACCTGATGAGATATGTTAGTTTGAGCAGAGAGAATCAGAAGAAGAAACTTTACTGAAAATATTGAAATTGTTTTTGGATTTCACAATTATTTAACCATTTGCCTACAAGACACTTACTGACCAGGCCATTTTTCAGCTTTCAGCGCTGTCGCACTTTAAATGACAATTGCGCGGTCATGCTACTCATGCTCTAATTGAGGACATCACCTAATTGGAGGGAGGGAACTTTACCATCTCCTTGTCTGTATATATGTATGTCAAGTGTTTCACTTTAGAATGTGCTGTGGACAAGGCTTGTGCAGAAACGCATCTGTGTGTTCTTTAGAACATGGTCATATGAAATAAAGATACAAGACTGAACTTCCAGAAGTGCCGGCTCTTCAGTGTTCATGCAGTTCCAGGGGTGCCCTATGCCCAAATTGCAAACTTCAGGAGTGCACGATGTACAGAGTGCAGGGTTTAGGGGTGCGCTAGGTACAGAGGGCAGGGTTCAGGAGTGTTATGTACAGACTGCAGGGTTAAGGGGTGCGCTATGTACAGAATGCAGGGTTAAGGGGTGCACTATGTACAGGATTAGGGTTCTGGAGTGTATTACATATAGAGTGCAGAGTTCACTGGTGTGCTGTGTACAGAGTGCAGGGTTTAGGGGTGCGCTATGCACAGTGTGCAACTCCAACCCCCTTCACAAAGCTTCCTTGCATCCCTCTCTCCTACATACTTCACTGTGTAGGTGGCTCTGCCTCACCTTGCAGGAAGATCGTTCTCTTTCTAGATTCTGGAGAGCTGTCCCTGCCGTGCCCCTCCATGAGTACATGCAGGAGGCTTCTGTGTTTACAAGTGATAGTGGGGAACAGGAGTAGAGGGTCAGAGCTGGAGGTAGTGGCATGGAGGGCCACATGACAAGGCCTGGCAGGCTGGATTCAGCCAGCGGGTCTTGTGTTTGACATATATGATCTAACGAATACTGTTTTTTTTTTTTGTTTTTTTTTACAGCAACTCAGAAGGGTTATTTTGTTCCAAGGAATTGCTAAGTGTTAAGCAGACAGTGCATGCTATACATATTTACATGAGTTCCCAGATACTTCCACCATAGTTTTACTTTCTGGTGCACCTTACCTTAGATTTACTGAGCTGGCTCATGAAGCTGTAGCGAGGCTCTACTTGGTTGACAATGGTGATGTTGCTACCACCTCCACCAGACTGTGATGGACTTTTGTCCATATCAGGGGCTGGATTATTCATCTGTTGGGAGCTTCTTGGGTTAAAATGAACCAGGTAGACCAGAGATAATATTAGAACCCCGATCGCCGTGGTTATTAGGCATGCCAGGAAGCAGACAAGAAAGATTTTCATCAAAGACATGGGTCGTTTCTTCTCCTGGAGGACATAGAGGACACTACAGTTAGCCTCTACTGAGTACAAGAACAAAAGCACTTAATTCAACGTTTGGCATGCATCTCATGGTTAAAATGACACAAAGACATTATGTACATCCCAAATGGTACCAGTCATCCATATATACCAAACCAACTATACATGAAAAACTTTTAATGCTCAGAAAGATATAAGAGGCTTCTTAAAGATGATGGCTGAGGTCGATGCTATAGCCTTAACTAGCACTTGCAAGGAAATAAGTGATGAAGCATTTCTCATTGTGACACCCTTGAAGCATTAGCATCAGGCTCTTGGAAATAAAACATCTTCCAGAAGTTCATTAACTTGTCAGATGTAAATAATAGCGCTAGGCCCAGGCAATGTCATGCACCTCCTTGGACTTAACTCATAGTTTGCCTTCACTTTTTACAAAGGTGCTGAATTCCTGGAATTTAGCTTTAAGGGTGCACAGTTGCTATCTGTGCTCTCTTCGGGATGTCCCCTTTATCAAGAAATATTATCATTAAGACAAAATGGACATCCAGCATAGGGTTTCCTCACAAAATCAGTAGCCCTAGCCTCATAAGTAGGGATGAGCTTCGTGTTCGAGTCGAACGTACGTTCGACTCGAACATTGGCTGTTCGGGTGTTCGGCGAATTCCGAACGTTTTGGCCATTCGCGTCAAAATTCGAGTGGCGCGCGCGCGGACCACAATGCACTGCGGTGGCGCAGTGCATTGCTGCCTCATGATTGGCCAAGCATGCACTGTGACCCCGCATGCTTGGCCAATCGCAGCGCCAGCAGCGGGGAGAGCCATGATTGGCCACAGGCATCCTGCCTGTGGCCAATCATAGCTCAGGCTGTGTAGTGCACGCCCCACACTATATAAGGCCGCCTTTGAGGCGGCCTCGTGTAGTGTGTTAGCATCTGAAGCAGTGGGTGTTCTGTGTACCTTCAACACAGTTACACACCAATAGTTTTTGGCTAATTTCCTATCTTGCTGCTGTGTAGTGGTTGTTGTCTGTGCCCTGACTGCAGTATACACCACTATATTCACCTCACCTATATAGCTAGTGATCTAGCTTTAACCACTTAACAACTGCCCATTGCCGATTAACGGCTTCAGGGCGGTTGTTTAACTCTGAGAGGCCGTTAATTAACGGCCTCCCAGAATTCTGCTCTCGCGCGCCCCGAGGTGTGCGCACTCGAGAGCATCCGTGACCGCCGGGTCCACAGGACCCGGCGCATCACGGATCACGGTAAACGGCCGCTCATAGCGGCCGTTTACCACGTGATCGCTCCGTCAAATGACGGAGTGATCACTTGTAAACAAACCGGCGTCATGTTATGACGCCGGTTCCTCCCTCCCCTCTCTGTACCGATCGGTACAGCGGAGGGAAAAGAGATCGGTGTCAGCAGCGATGTGGGCTGCATCTGCAGTGCCCACATCGCTGCTCACCGAATTTAACCCCTCAATTCCCTGCCAATACTCTGCAATACCAGTGCATACTCTGCAGTACCCTGCCATTACTCTGCAGTACCCCGCCATTACTCTGCAGTACCCCGCCATTACTCTGCAGTGCAGTACCCTGCCATTACTCTGCAGTACCCGCCATTACTCTGCAGTACCCTGCCATTACTCTGCAGTACCCCGCCATTACTCTGCAGTGCAGTACCCCGCCATTACTCTGCAGTACCCGCCATTACTCTGCAGTACCCCGCCATTACTCTGCAGTACCCCGCCATTACTCTGCAGTACCCCGCCATTACTCTGCAGTGCAGTACCCTGCCATTACTCTGCAGTACCCGCCATTACTCTGCAGTACCCCGCCATTACTCTGCAGTGCAGTACCCTGCCATTACTCTGCAGTACCCCCCATTACTCTGCAGTAACCCCCATTACTCTGCAGTACCCTGCCATTACTCTGGAGTACCCCCCAATACTCTGCAGTACCCTGCTATTACTCTGTAGTACCCCGCCAATACCCCGCCAATACTCTGCAATACCCTGCCATAAATTGCCATACCCAGCCATACTAGGAGATACCCAGCCATACTCGGTGATACCCTGAAATACCCAGCCATAGACGCCCCCCACCCCTCACCGCCCTCCGGTGCTTCTACCAACTCGCCAGTACGATCAAAGCCAGAATCTTTTTTTTATTTTTTATTTCAGGCTTCCCAGCCTAGAGGTGAGATGTGGGGTCATATTGACCCCCAGATTTCACTGTAAAGAGGACCTGTCACCCCATATTCCTATTACAAGGGATGTTTACATTCCTTGTAATAGGAATAAAAGTGATCAAAAATATATTTTTGGGGAATAAAATGTCAAACTAAAATGAATAAAGTAAAATGAACAATAAAAAAAAAAAAAAAAAAATTAAAGCGCCCATGTCCCCATGTGCTCGCATGCAGAAGCGAACGCATGCGTAAGCCCCGCCCACATATGAAAACGGTGTTCAAACCACACATGTGAGGTATCGCCGAGAACGTTAGAGTGAGAGCAATAATTCTAGTCCTAGACCTCCTCTGCAACTCAAAACATGTAATCAGTAAAAAAAAAATTTAAGCGTCGCCTATGGGGATTTTTTAAGTAGCGACGTTTGGCGCCATTCCGCGGGCATGTGCAATTTTGAAGAGTGACATGTTTGATATCTATTTACTCAGCATAACTTCATCTTTCACTTTATGCAAACATTGGGCTAACTTTACTGTTTTTTTTGTTTGTTTTTTAAGCACAAAACTGTTTTTTCCCCCAAAAAAACGCGTTTGAAAAATTGCTGTGCAAATACCGTGTGAGATAAAAATTTGCAACGACCACCATTGTATTCTCCAGGGTCTTTGCTAAAAAAAAAATATATATATAATGTTTTGGGGTTCTCTGTAATTTTCTAGCAAATAAATGATGATTTTTACATGTAGGAGAGAAATGTCAGAATTGGCCTGGGTGCTCCAGAACGCCTGATGGCGCTCCCTGCATGTTGGGCCTCTGTATGTGGCCACGCTGTGTAAAAGTCTCACACATGTGGTATCGCCGTACTCGGGAGTAATAGCAGAATGTGTTTTGGGGTGTAATTTGTGGTATGCATATGCTGTGTGTGTGAAATAACCTGATAATATGACAATTTTGTGGAAAAAAAAAAAAAAAGGAAATAGGCCGTCAGTACTTCAGGTGTGATCAATTTTCAGATATTGGCACCATAGCTTGTGGACTCTATAACTTTCACAAAGACCAAATAATATCCACCAATTTGTACTTATTTTTACCAAAGATATGTAGTAGTATGAATTTTGGCCAAAATTTATGAAGAAAAAATGACTAATCTGCTCAATTTTATAACAGAAACGAAGAAAAATTCATTTTTTCGCAGAATTTTCGGTCTTTTTTCTTTTATAGCACAAAAAATAAAAAACTGAGAGGTGATTAACCACTTGCTTACTGGGCACTTAAACCCCCCTCAGTCCCAGACCAATTTTCAGCTTTCAGCGCTGATGCACTTTGAGTGACAATTACGCGGTCATACAACACTGTACCCAAATGAAATTTTTATCATTTTTTTCCCACAAATAGAGCTTTCTTTTGGTGGTATTTAGTTACAGCTCGGAGTTTTATTTTTTGCTAAACAAACAAAAAAAGATGCAAAAAAAAAAAAAATCATGTTTAATAGTTTGTTATAAAATTTTGCAAACGGGTCATTTTTCTCCTTCATTGAAGTGCGCTGATTAGGCGGCACTGATAGGCTGCATTGGTGGGCACTGATGGGCTGCATTGGTGGGCACTGATGGGCTGCATTGGTGGGCACTGATAGGCTGCACTGGTGGGCACTGATAGGCTGCACTGGTGGGCACTGATAGGCATAGTTAAGGCGGCACTAATAGGCACAGATAAGGCGGCACCGATGGGCACAGATAAGGCGGTACTGATGGGCAAAGATGGGCACAGATAAGATGGCACGGATGGGTGGCACGGATAAGTGGCACGGATGGGTGGCACGGATGGGCACTGATATGTACCACAGATAGATGGGACTGATGGGCACTGATAGGTGGCACTGATAGGTGGCTCTGATAGGTGGCACTGCTGGGCACTGATGGGCGGCACTGCTGGGCACTGATGGGCGGCACTGCTGGGCACTGATGGGCGGCACTGGGGTGCAGCACCTTTGAGGCAGATTTTGGGTGGCACTGTGGGTGGCACTGCTGGGTGGCACTGTGGGTGGCACTGTGGGTACTGCTGGGTGGCACTGTGGGCACTGCTGGGTGGCACTGTGGGCACTATGGGCACTGCTGGGTGGCACTGACAGGGGGGCACTTACTTTATTTCAGGATGGCACTGCGGGTGGCAGGTGGGCACTGGCAGGGGGCAGGTGTCCGCTTGAATTGCTGGCCGTGATCGGGACTGATGTCCCGAACACGGCCGCCGGCGATCGGCTTTTTTTTTTTCTCCTCGCGCTGTCAGCGCGAGGAGGAATACTAGCCGATTACCGGCTCCGTTTTATCACATGATCAGCTGTCATTGGCTGACAGCTGATCACGTGATAAGGGGTCGGGATCGACCCCTTACACGGATCGGTGATCAGGCGAGTCTCACGGACTCGCCGATCACAGAGCGCGCCGCGCGCGCCCCTCAGGGGGCGCGCAGGCCGCTCGTAACCGGGACGACGTCAATAGACGTCGTCCCGGCAATCTAGGTCCGCGCTAATGCCGTCATTCGGCAATAGCGCGGATCCCAAGTGGTTAAATACCACCAAAAGAAAGCTCTATTTGTGTGAAAAAAAGGACAAACATTTCCTATAGGTCCAGTGTTGCATGACTGAGTAATTGTCATTCAAAATGTGAGGGCACCGAAAGCTGAAAATTGGTCTGGTTATTAAGGGTGTTTAAGTGCCCAGTGGTCAAGTGGTTAATAATAGAGCTTGCAGTCAGTAGTGTTAGGAGATAGTGCGTGCTGTCTGCGTGCTCTGTACCCAGTACATACCGCTATAATATAGGGCAGGCCCCTACTTTCAAACATCCAACTTACAAACATCTCCTACTTGCAAACGCAAGGAGACAGCAGCAAGTGAGATGAAAAAAGATGGACGACAAAACAAATTATACAGGGGTGATAACCCTTCCCTATGTTTTCCAAAAAGCTTTAAAATATTTTTTTTGAATGGAGCTACACTTTAAAAATGTACCAGTTGAAAATAACAGATTCAACTTAACACAACAAACCTACACAGTCCCTGTCTTGTTTGCACCGCCTGTATACTGCTGTTCTGAGTATATAGGGCCTGGGGGCCACACGCATTTCCTTTTTTTAATATGGGTACGGGGTTCCCCTTAATATGCGTACAAGACCGAAAGGGGCTGGTAATGGGCAGGGAGGGCTACCCATGCCATTTTTTTCAATGATTTTCAACCATATTGCAGGAACCAGATATAACATTAAAACCGCAAGCAGTTTTAAATGGTGTTATTTCCGTTTAATGTCATTTTGTGCAGGGACTGTTCTAAACACGGGAAACACGTGGCACTTCACAGGCATACTACAGACACCCCCCAGGCACCATATTTAAAGGAATATTTCACCTTTTTTTTTCACTTTAATCGTCATTAAAATCAGTGCTCCCGCCAAAACGGCCGTTTTTAAAACTTTTTTTGCAGTGACCCATGTCCCCTGGGGCAGGAGGCAGGTCCCCAACCCCTTTTTAGGACACTACCTTCCATATTAGCCGTTAAAATTAGCACTTTCCATTTCGAACGTTCGAGTCCCATAGACTTCAATGGGGTTCTAACGTTCGTACCAAACGCGGGGGTCGTTCGCAAGTTCTGGTGCGAACCGAACCGGGGGGTGTTCGGCTCATCCCTACTCATAAGTAACTTGAGGCCTGGCACAGCTTCTTGTTGGCATTGAACCCAAATGCAGATTTGTCTTATTTTCTTTGTATTGCTGACTATACAATAACTGGTTTGATACAGGAGCGTCTGCTTGGAATAGCTGCCCTTTAAATCAATTACAAGGCGTCAGAAATTTCCAGTCTGCTATGAACAGTCACTCTGAAGTCAATAAACGAAAAGATGACTTAAGTCAACGATCTAGAAATGTAATTAAACCGATTATTAAAATAGCAATTAAATCTTTTTTTCCTGCTTTGGATTATTACTTAAATTTTTTTAATCCTAATTATCTTAAACTGTCATAAACAATTCCTTTCTGAATAATGTTTTAAAAAAAATGCAGCAGTTAAAACATATTCTGTTATAAATTTTAGGATGACTAACAAATCTGAATTCATACCAATAATAATCTGAATTGCTGTATACTGGCTCCCTAATTCAGTAAACCTATTGCAAAAAACTGGCCATTTCTATACTTTATTTTTCTTACAGCAACTGCTACACCTTTGGGATGAATTAGAGCAGAGATTGCGAGCCAGGCCTTCTCCTCCACATCAGTGCCTGACCTCACAAATGCGCTTCTGGAGGAAATGCAAAAACATTCCCATAGACACACTAATAAACCTTGTGGACAGCCTTCCCAGAAGAGTTGAAGCTGTTCTAGCTGAAAAGGGTGGGCCAACTCAATATTGAACCCTACAGACTAAGACTGGGATGTCATTGAAGTTCATGTGCGTGTAAAGGCAGGAGTCCCAATACTTTTGGTAACATAGTGTATTTGTAAAATGTATCATATACAGTATACAATGTATTCAAACCACACAATGTGCTTTATCATGCTCAAAATGCATGGGTGCTGATGTGTGGTAAAACACATTGCATTGCTCGCTTCATTTTTCTTTTTTTTAACTTCAATGTAATTATATGCATTGTAGCGCATTGTGATGCATTGCAACATATCGTAACACAATCTGAATTTTTTTTTATTTTTTTCAGTGCACACCAACAAGGAGTATTTTTTTGGCAAGAAAAACTTGCTGTGAATGCCAAACACATCACCACTAAATGACTTTTTCATATCCAAAAAAGAAGTTGCTTATCCTTATCATAACCAAATTACCCTAAACCTAAGGTCAGCCACAGATGGCTGAACTTGCTAAATTTCGATCCATCTATGGGCAGGCTGGTTGTACTGAAGTTGATCTATCTATCGATCAATTTAAGTATGAACCAGCCTCTTGGGTTTGTCTTGTGTGAAGGTGGCCAGTGGCTATAGCCAGCAGCAGTAATCATTGTACTCTGACGGTGGGGGAAACCTCCCCCTGTCAAAATAGTACAATAGTGCAGCAGGAGGGTTTCCCCCTTCAACACTGACTGTGTTGATGGGGAAACTTGTGGATGAAGGAAAGAAAATTGTATACTCTTTTGGCTTGCTCAACTCCTAACAATGAGTGCCAAATCATATCTGTGGCGCTGGCTCCTGACGAGCATGCGCTATATGTTTTCAAAGTTAATTCTCCTAAAACCACAGTTGGGTTTTGGGGCTAATTTTACTAAATTTATGGCTTCAGTACCAGTCTGGCTGGGTTGCACTGGGTTCTCCTTGACCGTAGGTGTCGCTGTCACCTCCGGCAAGTTTGAGAACGCAGTCTAGCTTGGTGTACTGAATGTCATGTCTCTCTCGGAACCAACCCAGTGGGAGTGTTCTCCTGCTGTGCCTTCTGGGAGGTGGTATTAAAGGTACTGACATCACGTGGTCTGGGGTTCCGCTCCAGAGAGGGTTCGCTGTCTGTTTGGTTCATTCTGGTCCTCCTGACCAGCCCCCTGGCCTTCCTGGCCTGGGGTGCGGAATCATGCATTTCCAAGTCTCTGGACTGGCTAGCCCGAGGCAAAGCACCTACAGCGACAGGCCTGAATGGATATCGGGGTCTTATTGATTCAAAGGTGGTCCAGTGCCATCTCGTCTAAGAGAGAGGCCCAGCAACTGGAGAAGCACCCAGGGGAGGACTCTTCAGGAGAAGACCGTGCGCAAGGCTGGCTTCTCTGAAGGAGCCTGGATGCTCAGTTAAAGGACACTTCATGGATCTGCACTCATACAGTATCGCCGGATCGGCTGAGAGATACTGGTACTGTATGATTTGTCTATGTCCCTCAGTTACACTAAAGTCTGTGGCAGAGACTTTTTCTCTTAAGTATTCTACATTCAAGTCTGTGGCAGAGACTTTGATTAACACCCCACCGGCTGCTAGGCCTAGTGAGAGGAGGTCTATCCGGGGGTTGTAGAATCCAGCTGTGAAACGGTTGTTTTCTGGATTTCTTCTATAAGAGACTTATCATTTTTGCAGTCCAAAGTACCTGAACTTAATCCTAACCCTCTACACTAAACTGAAAGACTTTGTTTATACTTTAAATAAATAACCCAAAAGAAGTTTCAGTGTCAGCTACCATATTTCTTTGGCCCATCTACCACGGGAACCCCTAGACGGAGAAACAGTCAAGAAGGTAACGGTAAGCCCAATAAAACCAGCAGCTTCTTCAGGGGTCAGTGCTACATATCTTTGGGGATATTTATCAAAATTGGTGGAAACAGACTCTGGTGCAGCTGTGCATTGCAACCAATCAGGTTGTATCTTCAGTTTGTTCAATTAAGCTTTAAAATTTAAAGGTAATAAAAATATGAGAGTATTCTGGTGAGCAGAGGGTCAATGCCAAGCATGTAAATGCATATAAAAGGTACTTGGGGTAAGTAAACCACTGACCAAGCAAGTTCATAAAAAGGATACTAGCATAAATACAACTTTTTTATTTTTTCATTTACTGGTCTATTTCTAAAAGATTTTCACACAACTTTCACCAAGGGCTTAAAAAATGTTTTAACTGCTTCCGGACCGACCCATGCAGGGGGGGGGGGGGGGGCCTTCGGCGCAAAATCGGGTACCTGTACGTGATTTCTTTCTTCAGGTCAGGGAAGCGCATGTGCGCCGCCGGAGGCTCGCTCCCACTGTTTCCAGTCACTCGATGTCTATGTAAACAAGGCAGATCGCCATTCTGTCAGAGGGGAAGATGGAGATCTTGTGTTTCTGCTAAGCAGGAACATAGATCTCTGTCTTCCCCCAGTCAAAGCACCTCAACCCCCCCCCCCCCCTCACAGTTAGCAAGCATTCCCTAGGAGCACATTTAACCCCTTGATTGCCCCTGATGTTAACCCCTTCCCTGCCAGTGTCATTGGTACAGTGGCAGTCCATTTGCTTTTAGCACTGATCACTGTATTATTGTCAATGGTTCCAAAAAAAAAATCGCCGCCACTACTAGTATTATTACTAAAAAAAAAATTAAAATCCATAAATCTATTCCATAGTTTTTAGTCGCTCCAACTTTTGCACAAACCAATCAATATAGGCTTATTGGGATAAATTGATGAAGAAATTAGATTTTTAAAAAAAATTTATTGGGTATGTTTTATAGCAGAAAGTAAAAAAAATATATATTTTTTCCTAAATTGTCGCTTTTTTTTGTTTATAGTGAAAAAAATAAAAACCACAGAGGTGATCAAATACCACCAAAAGAAAGCTCTATTTGTGGGGGAAAAGGGGAGATCAATTTTATTTGGGTACAGCGTCGCATGACCAGGCCATTGTAAGTTAAAGTAACGCAGCGCCATACTGCAAAAAATGGCCTGGTTATGAAGGGGGGGTAAATCTTCTGATGAACTGGTTAAAGGACAAGTTTGCCTTTTTTTTAAAAAATAATAAATGCACATCTTTTTGCAGGTATTTTTAAAAAAAATTTAGTTAGAGTCTGGAAAGCATTGCACCCATGATCAGCAGATTGCGGTTACCATACAGAACTTCTGGGGACTTGTCAGTGTATCTATCTACTCGTACCTCATACGGGCAGACAGATAAATACTGTCAGGAAGACAGAATGAACCACCAGACCACTCAGCATCACCATGGTAGTTCATTGAAACTACAAGCCGACAGCCACAAAGGCTGTTGGGACTTGTAGTGTTCCATTCACAGAGGACTGTGAATGAATGACGTAGCCGGAGCGGGCAGAGCCCTGCATGGCCATGTTATTTTCACAAGTGACAGTGGGCACCTGGACAACATGCATACTAGCACATTATGCCTTTACCCTGCAGGGTTTAAAAACGATTTGAAATTTTGTGCGGTTTACTACTGTTTTAACCATTTGTCTACCAGGACAATTCTGACATTTCTCTCCTACATGTAAAAAAACATTTTTTTGCTAGAAAATTACACAGAACCCCCAAACATTATATATGTTTTTTTAGAAAAGACCCTAGAGAATAAAATGTTGATCATTACAATTTTTTATCTCTCACGGTATTTGGGCAGCAATTTTTCAAATGCGTTTTTTTTTGGGGGGGGGGGGGGGAAGATTCATGCAATAAAAAAATAAAAATAAAACAGTAAAGTTGGCCCAATTTTTTTACATAATGTGAAAGATGATGTTACATTGAGTAAATAGATATCTAACATGTCATGCTTCAAAACTGCACACGCTCCTGGAAGGGCGCCCAACTTCGGTACCTAAACGTGTTTTGATATACAGAGTAGATCTAGTGTTAGAATTATTGTTCTTGCTCTAATGTTCGTGGCAATACCTCACGTGTGGTCTGAACATCGTTTACATATGTGGGTGTGACTTACATATACGCTTGCTTCTGTGAGCGAGCACACGGGGACAGAAGAGCTTTAAATTTTATTTTTATTTTATTTTTTATTGTTAATTTTTTTTCTAGTTTGATGCTTTCTTTTTACATTTAATTTTTTTTGGATGACTTTTATTCCTATTACAAGGAATGTAAACATCCCTTGTAATAGGAATAGTGCGTGGCAGGTCCTCTTTACAGTGAGATCTGGGGTCAACAAGTCCCCATATCTCACCTCTAGGCTGGAAAGCCTGAAATCCCCCACCCCTTCCCAAAAAAAAGACCGTGGCTTCCCAGCCGAGGCGGCGGCATTTTTTCAAATGCAGAGGCCGGGCGTGATGTCATAACATTGCACCCAGCCTCCAAACAATCATAGAGACCCCAGGGACAATCTGGCCCATCGGAAATCTCTATGGTCAACATCCGGTGCCAGTTGGTTCCTTCTCCGGTTCGCTGATCGCAGGGGGCGGGAGGGGGGTGATGTCCCCTCCCGCCACCTATAAGAACGATCAAGAGGCTGAACAGCCGCTATGATTGTTCTTATAGTGCAGTGAATCGTCGGCTCTAAAAGAAGATATCTGAATGATGCCTGTAGCTGCAAGCATCATTCAGATATCACCACTCAAAGTGGATGGCGTCCTATGACGTTGGGAGGGTGGGAAGCGGTTAAGGCCTCCTTCACACTGTGGTTTAGATGCAGCCACCGGATTTGCTGCTGGCATGACTGGAGCATTCAACTAGCAGCCTATATAAACAAGTGACAGGGTGACAGCAGCCACTGCTGTTCCCATGTAGCCACACGCAAATCGGGTGATGCAGTTATATAGTTACATAGTATGTGAGGTTGAAAAAAGACACAAGTCCAACCTAAGTGTGTGATCATATGTCAGTATTACATTGTATATCCCTGTATGTTGCGGTCATTCAGGTGCTTATCTAATAGTTTTTTGAAACTATCGATGCCCCCCGCTGGGACCACCACCTGTGGAAGGGAATTCCACATCCTTGCCGCTCTTAGGGTTGGATGTCCGAGCCTGGGCACAGTCAGTTGTGTTCAAACTTGGACATTTGTCCCTAACCGCAGTTAACCAATTTGTGTGTGGCTACATGCGAACAGTGGCTGCCGCTGTCAGCCGGTCATTAGTTTATATAGGCTGATCGATGCTGCTATTCAGATGCCCGGTCATTCCAGCCACAAGAATACGTTGATTATTGCTGCTGGAATCCAGTGGCTGCATCTAAACGAGCGTGTGAAGAAGGCTGTAAAAAATGTGTGCATCCTGAGTAAAGTTTTAGTGAATATTATGTGAAAAGCATTTACAAATAGACCAGTCATTTATACTTTTAACAATACTTAGTATCTTTGTGATAGCTTTTATTGTTTTATTGATATATGGTCTTGGCAATACAAATTTATACAATACAAATTTATGAAGTCATCCTAACTGAATCTCAAAAAAAAATAAAAAATCCAGGAAAATGTGTGAATCTTGTATGAAAATTTTTACAAAGAGATCGCTTAAATTGTCACGTTAAAAAAGTTTTGGCCTTAAAATGGGCTAGTCCCCAAAACATTGCACGAGTTCTTTGTTCCTAGATAACTTGAATTAAAAAATGACTTACCCCGCTCTAATATTTTAATCTTTGTTTTGTATCTATTAAATGACAGGTTACTATTACTGTCCCGAACACAATTTAGCACCCATAGGGGTGTTCGGGAATATATTTAGGGTCATCATCTTTGAATTACTTGAATTGGCAGTATATAAATATATGAAGATAATATTTATATTACTTTTGTGTATTGTCTCCACAATGGATGTATTAATAACTTCCCGATCGTTGTCTTTATTATCCCTATTATAATTGAAATAATTAATATGGTTTTCTTTATATTATTTTTTTTATTATTTTTGGATACTATTATCTATGTATCTAAATACTGTAACTGATCTGTTATTTAGTCATAATTTCTGTCATTTGTCTTGATAAAAATTTAAACTTTAATAAAAACTATTGATTAAAAAAAAAGTTTGTTTTGCCAGGTTAAAGCGGGAGTCCACCAGGACTCCGCGTTTTTTTTTTTTTTAACCACTTTCAGACCGGACCAATTTGCTGGTCAAAGACCAGACCACTTTTTGCGATTCGGCACTGCGTCGCTTTAACTGACAATTGCGTGGTCGTGCGACGTGGCTCCCAAACAAAATTGACGTCCTTTTTTTCCCACAAATAGAGCTTTCTTTTGGTGGTATTTGATCACCCCTGCGGTTTTTATTTTTTGCGCTATAAACAAAAATAGAGCGACAATTTTGAAAAAAACGCATTATTTTTTACTTTTTGTTATAATAAATATCCCCCAAAAATATATAAAAAAACATTTTTTTCCCTCAGTTTAGGCCGATACGTTTTCTTCTACATATTTTTGGTAAAAAAAATCGCAATAAGCGATTATTGATTGGTTTGCGCAAAAGTTATAGCGTTTACAAAATAGGGATAGTTTTATAGCATTTTTATTAATAATTTTTTATTATTTTTTTTTTTACTAGTAATGGCGGCGATCTGCGATTTTTATTGTGACTGCGACCCATCGGACAGTTTTGACACATTTTTGGGACCATTGTCATTTATACAGTAATCACTGCTATATAAATGCAGTGATTCCTGTGTAAATGACACTGGCAGTGAAAGGGTTAACCAGTGGGTGGCAGTGTAGGGGTTAAGTGTTCCTAGGGGTGTGTTACTAACTGTGGGGGGGTTGGGCTTTCATTTAGTGTACACTGATCTCTGCTCCAATCACATGGAGCAGAGATCAGCATCACTAGTTGCTAGGCAGAATGGGAAAATGTTGTTTATACAGCATTTCCTCCATTCGGCCGCTCCGTGAGACGATCGCGGGGATGCCCGCGGCGATCGAGTCCGCGGGTCCCGCGACCGGACTCACGGGGGTCCCGACCAGCGCGGGAGCGCGCCGCCGGCGGCGCGCTCCCGATGGCACGGTGGCAACGAATATTGGATGTACATGTACGCCAATATGCCTGCCCGTGCCATGCTGTCGACGTACATCATCGTGCGCTGGTCAGGAAGTGGTTAAAAGCCAGCAGCTACAAATACTGCAGCTGCTGACTTTTAAAATAGTGACACTTACCTGTCCAGCGCGCCCGCGATGTCGGCACCCGAAGCCGATCTCTAGGTCGTCTGTCGGGTCCTGCCGCCGCCATCTTGGGTATGGGAATCAGGAAATGGACCCTTTCGGCTTCATTTCCCGGTTCCCTACTGCGCATGCGTGAATCGCGCTGCGCAATAAGGACGCTCCCCGCTGCCTCTGGGATCTGTGTGTTTCCCAGCAGGCAGCGGGGCACTTGCGGGAAGGGGCGGGCACTGTAAGTTACGCCCCTTTCCGCAGAGAGCTATCCCGGAAGTGGGTGCAGTTACCTGGATTATCCAGGTAACTGCACCCCCCTGAAAGGTGCCGATTGTGGCACCGGAGGGGGGGAGGGTTCCGATGAGCGGAAGGTCCACTTTAGGGTGGACCTCCGCTTTAAATAACATGAAAAAGTTAGATAACACCAAAAGTTTTTTTATTGGTGGTGAACTTATTACTTTTGTGTCTCTGAGGAATTTTATGATGTGCTGACTCAAATGTCAAATTAAATGACACAAGCAGTTTGTTAAGAGAAAAAAAAAGTGCCGAATTATTAGCAATTAAGAACTTTGATATCTTCGCACTGAAATGACATGCCCAGCTGTAAATTTAATGAGCCCCCTCACAAAAGTATTTTTTTTCTACTCATTTTGGTTTTGTGTTCCTGGAGTTGTACTTTTTATGTGTTACCTCTTTCAAGGACAAGAGATCATACTAAAAATTCTACATACTCCGGGGGGATATATATATTTCTTTTTCGTAATAAACACACAGACAATACAAATGTACAACAGCACAGCCAACATCTGGCTATCATCAGGGAAGGGACCCGCACAGGGGTCACAAGGAAGCATTACAGTCAATGTTGGTCATCTTACTTTAAAAAAGTAATTAGTTAAGTTACAAATTACTTCTCCCAAAAAGTAATTGCGTTAGTAACTCAGTTACTACATTGGAAAAGGAATTAGTTACTCAACAAAGTAACTGTGACTTTTTTTTTAATATTCTATAGACAGGACTAGCGAAGGAAGTCGATGTCGCCGCCTCCATCGGCGAGATTGACACCTTGCGAGCCCTGTCACCTGTTATGGATTTAAAGGGGAACCCCAACACCAAAAAAATGGGTGTGGGGGTGCCCCCAAAGTCCATAGCAGACCCTTATCTGAGCATGCAGCCCGGCCGGTCAGGAAAGGGAGTGGGGACGAGCGATGCCCCCCCTCCTGAACCATACCAGGCCGCGTGCCCTCAACATGGGGGGTGCTTTGGGGAAGGAGGGAGCCCTGCGGCCCCCCCACCCCAAAGCACCTTGTCCCCATGTTGTTGAGAAGCTTATTAAAGGGGTCTCCGGATTCTGATAAGCCCCCCGCCCGCAGACCCGACAACCAACGGCCAGGGTTGTCGGGAAGAGGCCCTTGTCCTCATCAACATGGGGACAAGGTGCTTTGGGGTGGGGGGGCCGCAGGGTATGGTTCAAAAGGTAGGGCGCACGCTCATCCCCACCCCCTTTCCTGACCGGCAGGCTGCGTACTCAGATAAGGGTCTGCTATGGACTTTGGGGGGACCCCCATGCAGTTTTTTTCTCCTTTAAATCCATACCGGGCAACGGGGCTCGCGAGGTGTCAATCTCGCCAATGGAGGCGGCGACGACATTGACTTCCTTTGCTGGTCCCAGGCGGTAGATGTAATTGCAGTAACGCAGCCCAAGTAATGGGAACTGCGTTACCATGAGGGGAAGAGTAATCAGTTAGATTACTCGTTACCTTCTAAAGTAACTGCATTAAGTAACTCCGTTTATTTTAACTGAGTTACTTACATCACTGATTACGGTACAAAGAAATGTTAGATTATTTATGAATACCAAAGTATGCCATCGTCAATGGTCCTCAGTGATCAATCATGGCCTGGCTCATGCTCCAAGGGTAAGCTGATATTGAACTATTAGGACCTCAAGGGAGGCCTTCAGATATTAGGAAGGTTTCCTAATCCGCTGCAGTGGTAGAGGGTTCTGCTAACCACTTAGTCCAGACTCTGTCATATTTTTTTTTTCGGACAGCCTATAATTATAGGTGTCCTTGTATAAGGGTATCACATTATTTATAAGTGTTTTCCATAGACATATAAAGGGAGGAGTCTTTTGCTTCTATCATGGGACGATGGATTTCCTGGCATAGAACAGCAAGAGACCCAACGAGGTTCTCTCGACCACCCTGGGCACCAGGTCCTCCACCAACCCCAGCAGGCATATTCTTGGGGATGGAACAATAGAGAAACGTAGTAGTTCATTCACAATCATAAGGATTTTTGACCAAAAAACTGTAATTACCGGGCAGGACCAGAAGATGTGAATGTAGTCCCCGGGGTGGGGGGCATGGTCACAACACTCTGGGGGATATTTACTAAAGCTGGAGCATGCAAAATCTGGTGTAGCTCTGCATAGAAACCAAACAGCTTCCAGGTTTTATTGTCAAACCAGATTTAGCATTCTCCAGTTTTAGTAAATCTCCTCCTCTGCACACCACCTCAGAATATGTTGGCATTATACAAATGGGACACAACTCAACAGTGAACGTAATAATAAACATATTTAGGATACAGACCAATAAGGTACATACCTGTCTACATTCAATGTGGTTTTCATAAGTTTGACGTTTGTTGGAAGACATATGAGCAACACTGTCTTCATGCATCTCAAATGCACTGTTATCCATTGTAGCTGGATCCAGGTAGCCTGCTGCAGGATGCTATGGCTGTTCCCAGATGTAGTCTGGAGTCTAGTACCACCTGCAGCCTGCTGCACCTTTTTATACCTCTTTCACAAGGAATCCACAAACAACTGCTCATCACACATGGTACAGAGATGTGAGCAACAGCCAATCGCATCAAAGGTGTCTGATGTGGGGAAATACTTGTTCATTATTGCAGTTCCTCAATAAACAGCACTGTGATTCATGCTGATCTGGCACTACATCAGCAGAGAAACAGGGAAAAAAATTGAAAAAATAACTTTCTTAAGTACTGTGAAATGTGATCTCACTTTCCTGAAAAATAAAAATTTGAGTCAAGAAGAAAAAAAACTGATAAAAATGTTTCTGATGACCCACAATCGAGAGGATCCTCGAAGTGTGAGAGGACAGCAATGTCCACTATTGATGAAGGAACCATTATTAAATGGAAGAGAGAAGAGCATGCACTGTTTGTGCATATATATCAAGGATATCTGGCAGATGTATGAGTATTTATAATGCAAAGTAGGATAGGAGAACATAATGCTATAGAATTTGCATCACAGCATCCACTGTGAATATTTAAATGTGTCTATCTACACCATATGGACAAAGTATTTTGGCAACCTTCTAAATGATTTGGTTAACATGTTTCCAGTGAAGGGTGTTTTTATTTGTACAGCACACAAAGATACACTATATTACAAAAAGTATTGAGATGCCTGCCTTTACACACACATAAATATTAATGGCATCCCAGTCTTAGTCTGTAGGGTTCAAAATTGAGTTGGCCCACCCTTTACAGCTATAACAGCTTCCCCTTCTGGGAAGGTTGTCCACTTTAGGAGCATGTCTATGGGAACCTTTGAGCATTCTTCCAGAAGTGCATTTGTGAAGTCAGACACTGATGTGGACGAGAAGGCCTGGCTTGCAGTCTCCGCTCTAATACATCTCAAAGGCGTTCTATCGGGTTGAGGTCAGGACTCTGTGCAGGCCAGTCAAGTTCCATAAAGACAATGCAATGCATCCAGCATGCTTTCCAAACAAGCATTTAGTGCTGCAGGAGGTTTTGTTACTGATAATAGAATGTGTCTGTCCACGGACTCAGTGGATCGTCTGACATTTGTCAAAATGAATCAGTCCTGGATTACTAGCAGCTATGAAGCCCCTGATGCCGATGTCGCTGATTAAGTGTTTTGGGGATGTGGAATCTCTGCAGGCCTTCTAGGCTGCCTAGCAATGTGGGTGTTGATTTCACCTGGAAGAATTTTTTTGGTGTAGGTTTCATGGGCACAAGTAACACCCAAAGAAAGTCCAATTTTTCCGCACCTGTTTGACAGGTGTATATCATTGAAATTTTTGACAGCAAGGCCAATTCTTGCTTTCATCAAAAGCACCTCTATAGAGTTACGATGAGAAGGTACCAACAACACCCAAAGACCATTTTTTCCACACCTGTATGACAGGTGCAAATCATTTAAATTTTTGACAGCAAGGCCAATTCTTGCTATCATCAAGAGCACCTCTATAGGCTTATGGTGTGAAGGTGCTGACACCCAAAGACCAATTTTTCCATGAACTGGACCGAGGGGGTGAACTGGTTGGGTTTGGTTCGTTGGTGTAGTTCCTGTGTGAGTGCACACTAACACAGAATAGGTCTCAATTTCTTCCAAGATAAACTGTTTTTATGACACCTATTAAATAAATATAACAAAACAAATAATAAACAAATAAGTTTAACAAAGCAAAGGAAAATAATAATAGAAGTTTAGTGTTAGGGTTTATATACACCTTACCACTGAAACTGCTCCCTAACATTGGTAATATCCCTATAAATGTGTAGTTACACAGTTGCACCATAAGCTCTTACATTAGCAAGAAGTAGGTGCAAAGAATTATTTAACTTATCTACATTCCTTATCTTGATTTATCTATAATCCTTACTTAACTGCTTTCCACCCGGGCCATGGTAACATGGCGCCTTAGCGCGAGCTTTATTATTCTGGGTTGATATCATATGATGTCCTTCCAGAGAGGGCCACGCATCAGCATGATCTGTCAACCGTTGTGTCCACAAGAAACAGTAAATGACTGATCAGTATACCAGCCTGGTACCATTTGATCGCTGTGACCAATCACAGCAGGTCACAACAATTGTAAATAATGAAAGGCTTTGATTCATTTTGTACAATTGTGTTTCTAGCTGTGATTGGTCACAGTGATCACATGGTACAGACAGGGCATATCAAAGCCCATCTGTACCAAGTGATTAGCTGTGGCCAATCACAGCTAATCACAACAACACACACTGAAAGAATCTATTTCCTTCAGTAAAAATGCTTGCTTATATATTCTGATTACCTCCCCAAAGTAGTACAGTGTTACTATGGTAAAACTGTATTGCTCTGGTCACAGTATGTAAATCCACACCATCCACATCCACACCTATCCCACCTTGGTCTCAACTAACAATGGATTTAAGCCACACCTTGCCAATGCAACCCCGACTCATCAACCACTCCCTGTCTAGCAACACACTAAAAGCTTATCGCACGGCCTGGAACATCTACCGTAATTTCCTAGCCGCTTGTCCCAGAACCACATCAGATAAAGTCACTCACATCCTAGCCTTTATATCTTACTGCCACACAAAGCTGGCTCTTGCTCATATCACTATCAGGCTGTACCTGGCCGGTATTCAGCATTTCACGTCCTTACAGGATCCTGGAAAGCCACCTGTCTTCACAGTCTATACAGTGATTGCCCTGCTGTGCAATATTCAAAAACAGCAGCCCGCAACCAATGGTAAACGCTTACCCATCATGAGTGCTTTCTGTAGGGGCATGTCCGAAATCCTCACACATTCCCCCTTTGGGGTCTTGCTCAGCCCAGTCATCCAGGCGGCCATCAACCTTGCTTTCTATGCCTTCCTATGGGCTAGCGATTTCACCTCTGATAACACCAGCAGTTAAACACTGTACAGACACTTAGGGCTGCAACTAACAATTATTTTCCTAATCTATTAATCGGGCGATAATTTTTTCGATTAATTGGGTAAAATCATTAAAAAAACGTAATATGCAATTTTTCCATTTATTTAAAAGTAAGAATAAAAATTTTATTCTGCACTCAAACTGCAGAATAAAACACCAATGATGGGGTACTATTCCTCCATGCGACATACATGGGGCAGAGAGACTCACTCGCAAAGAAAGTACGGTGAATGTCAGATTCCCTTCTTTATTCATACAAGTATGTGTATATATAAAGAGAATAATAATAGACATATAAAATACTTTTTTTTCCCCCTCCTTTATTCCATAGAAAGTATACGCTGAGGACAATATAAAAAAAAAAAAGAAGTAGAATTATAAATATTATTTATGTATAAAATATATGGATGTGTAAAGGTTAAAAAAAAAAAAACTGAAAAAGGGTTAATATATATATATATATATATATATATATATATATATATATATATATATATAAAATAAATATAAATATATATATATATATATATATATATATATACAGTGCCTTGCGAAAGTATTCAGCCCCCTTGAACTTTTCAACCTTTTGCCACATTTTAGGCTTCAAACATAAAGATATACAATTTTTATTTTTTGTTAAGAATCACCAACAAGTGGGACACAATTGTGAAGTGGAACGAAATCTATTGGATAATTTAAACAATTTTAGCAAATAAAAAACTGAAAAGTGGTGCGTGCAAAATTATTTGGCCCCTTTACTTTCAGTGCAGCAAACTCACTCCAGAAGTTCAGCGAGGATCTCTGAATGATCCAATGTTGTCCTAAATGACTGATGGTGATAAATAGAATCCACCTGTGTGTAATCAAGTCTCTGTATAAATGCACCTGCTCTGTGATAATCTCAGGGTTCTGTTGAAAGCGCAGAGAGCATCATGAAGACCAAAGAACACACCAGGCAGGTCCGTAATACTGTTGTGGAGAAGTTTAAAGCTGGATTTGGATACAAAAAGATTTCCCAAGCTTTAAACATCCCAAGGAGCACTGTGCAAGCGATCATTTTGAAATGGAAGGAGTATCAGACCACTGAAAATCTACCAAGACCTGGCCGTCCCTCTAAACTTTCAGCTCAGACAAGGAGAAGACTGATCAGAGATGCAGCCAAGAGGCCCATGATCACTCTGGATGAACTGCAGAGAACTACAGCTGAGGTGGGAGAGTCTGTCCATAGGACAACAATCAGTCGTACACTGCACAAATCTGGCCTTTATGGAAGAGTGGCAAGAAGAAAGCCATTTCTCAAAGATATCCATAAAAAAGTCTCGTCTAAAGTTTGCCACAAGCCACCTGGGAGACACACCAAACATGTGGAAGAAGGTGCTCTGGTCAGATGAAACCAAAATCGAACTTTTTGCCCACAATGCAAAACGATATGTTTGGCGTAAAAGCAACACAGCTCATCACCCTCAACACACCATCCCCACTGTCAAACATGGTGGGGGCAGCATCATGGTTTGGGCCTGCTTTTCTTCAGCAGGGACAAGGAAGATGGTTAAAATTGAGGGGAAGATGGATGCAGCCAAATACAGGACCATTCTGGATGAAAACCTGTTGGAGTCTGCAAAAGACCTGAAACTGGGACGGAGATTTATCTTCCAACAAGACAATGATCCCAAACATACAGAAAAATCTACAAAGGAATGGTTCACAAATAAACGTATCCAGGTGTTAGAATGGCCAAGTCAAAGTCCAGACCTGAATCCAATCGAGAATCTGTGGAAAGAGCTGAAAACTTCTGTTCACAAACGCTCTCCATCCAACCTCACTGAGCTCGAGCTGTTTTGCAAGGAAGAATGGGCAAGAATTTCAGTCTCTCGATGTGCAAAACTGATAGAGACATACCCCAAGTGACTTGCAGCTATAAGGGGGCCGAATAATTTTGCACGCCCCACTTTTCAGTTTTTTATTAGTTAAAAAACTTTCAAAAATCCAATAGATTTCGTTTCACTTCACAATTGTGTCCCACTTGTTGGTGATTCTTCACAAAAAATTAAAATTTTATATCTTTATGTTTGAAGCCTGAAATGTGGCAAAAGGTTGAAAAGTTCAAGGGGGCCAAATACTTTCACAAGGCACTGTATATATAGTGGGACAAAAAGTATTTAGTCAGCCAATTGTGCAAGTTCTCCCACTTAAAAAGATGAGAGAGGCCTGGAATTGTGATCATAGTTATACCTCAACTACGAGAGACAAAATGTGGAAACAAATCCAGACAATCACATTTGTCTAATTTTTGAAAGAATTTATTTGCAAATTATGGTGGAAAATAAGTATTTTGTCAATTTTAAAAGTTCATCTCAATACTTTGTTATATATCCTCTGTTGGCGATGACAGAGCTCAAACGTTTTCTGTAAGGCCGCGTACACACGGGCGGACTGTTCGCCCAACTAAGTTCGTCAAACAATCCGACAAACAGTCCGTTCAAAATTTGCATGAACGGACTTGACCACACACGATGAGCAGACAGTCCGCTGAAAGCGTGCGCGATGACGTGAACGGCACGTACGACGGGACTAGAAAAACGACGTCCTATACACTGCAATGCAACCTTCGGCCGTGTAAACCCTTTCTAAGCATGCGCCATACTTAGTCCGTCCAACTTGCCTACTCACGAGCGGACTGTCCGCTGAAACCAAGTTTGGACGGACAAAACCAAGTTTGAACGGACTGTCTTACGGAAATTCCGTAAGACTTTGTTCGTCAGACTGTCCGCTGAAACAGTCCGCTGAAGCCCACACACGAGCGGATTGTCCGCTGAAACACTGTTCAGCGGACTAAGTTGGGCGAACAGTCCGCCCGTGTGTACGCGGCCTTAGTCTTCACAAGGTTGTCACACACTGTTGCTGGTATGTTGGCCCATTCCTCCATGCAGATCTCCTCTAGAGCAGTGATGTTTTGGGGCTGTCGCTGGGCAACACGGACTTTCAACCCCCTCCAAAGGTTTTCTATGGGGTTGAGATCTGGAGGCTGGCTAGGCCACTCCAGGACCTTGAAATGCTTCTTATGAAGCCACTCCTTTGTTGCCCAGGCAGTGTGTTTGGGATCATTGCCATGCTGAAAGACCCAGTCACATTTCATCTTCAATGCCCTTGCTGATGGGAAGAGGTTTGCACTCGATACACGATACATGGCCCCATTCATTCTTTCATGTACACAGATCAGTCGTCCTGTTCCCTTTGCAGAGAAACAACCCCAAAGCATGATGTTGCCACCCCCATGCTTCACAGTAGGTATGGTGTTCTTTGGTTGCAACTCAGCATTCACTCTACTCCAAACACGACAAGTTGTGTTTCTACCAAACAGTTCTACTTTAGTTTCATCTGACCATGTGACATTCTCCCAAACCTCTTCTGGATCATCCAAATGCTCTCTAGCAAACCTCAGACGGGCCTGGACATGTACTGGCTTAAGCAGGGGGTCACATCTGGCACTGCAGGATCTGAATCCCTAGTGGTGTAGTGTGTTACTGATGGTAGCCTTTGTTACGTTGGTCCCAGCTCTCTGCAGGTCATTCACTATGTCCCCCCGTGTGGTTCTGGGATTTTTGCTCACCGTTCTTGTGATAATTTTGACCCCACGGGTTGAGATCTTGCGTGGCGCCCCAGATCAAGGGAGATTATCAGTGGTCTTGTACGTCTTCCATTTTCTAATTATTGCATAATAAAACTATTACTTTGTCTCTCATAGTTGAGGTATACCTATGATGATAATTACAGGCCTCTCTCATCTTTTTAAGTAGGAGAACTTGCACAATTGGTGGCTGACAAAATACTTTTTTGCCCCACTGTATGTGTATTATACACACACACACACACACACACACGTGTCGTCCTCCAGTACAGATGACACATTCCTCCCCTCTCACATGGTGTCACTGCCCCACCTCCTCTCAGTGCTCCCCTCTGGTGTCCCAGGTTATCTCACCCCTTCATGGTGACAGTGGCTCCACCTCGGTTTACCGGGTGGCGTGAGTCTTAGTCCTGGTTCACCCCCACCCCCTCCTTCTCTCTCTCGCTCTTCTTCTCTGAGGTAAACTCTGTATCTCTGGTGACCCCTTCCCCACCGGACCCGGCACACGTGTATCCACTCCCCCGTTTTACTTACCTGAACCCCTTTATTCAGTCGGCGGGGACGTGCTGTCTCTCTCTCCACGGGCTCCCAGCTCTTGATTGGATAGACTGATAGCAGCGCAGCCATTGGCTCACGCTGCTGTCAATCAAATCCAATAATGCAGGCAACGAGGACACTGAATGCTGGACTCGGGAGCGTGTCCACAAGGTAATCCCCTAGGAGAAGCTCTCTCAGGGGGTTATCTGATGCAGGGAGGAGCCACGACAGCCGCCGGGGGACCCCAGAAGACAAGGTTCAGGCCACTCTGTGCAAAACGAGCTGCACACTGGAGGTAAGTATTATATGTTTGTTATTTAAAAAAAAAAAACCCTTACAATCACTTTAAAAAACATTTTTAAAATTACTTACAGCCCTCAAACATTATATATATATATATATATATATATATATATATATTTATTTATTTATTTATTTATTTTTTCCCCTAACACCCTAGAGAATAAAATGCACTTAAAAAATAAGACAACAGTAAATTTAGGGGGGGGACCCTCTCCCGTCGCCGATAAAAGTGGTCTCTGCAGCGGATTCGACACTTTTATCTGAAAGCAGACCACCCACTGAAGTAGAGGATACCAGGGTTATGGTAGCTAGCTGCTGCCATAACGATAGCTCTCTTCAAAGTGCCGACATATAACAACAGCGGGCGGTCCGTAAGTGGCTAAGCTGGTTATAGATAGGTAGAATTTAGAACAAATATTCTTAGGAAAAGAATGTTATAAGAAAATTTCATTTTTGACTGAAATGATAAAAAAATTCGAAGGAGCAGGATGAAAAAATTCTCTCAAAGGAACACATTTCTAACAGTGTATGTGGATGTCATTCTGTAAGGTCTATTCATTCCAAAATCAAATGTTAAAAGTAAACAAAATTTTTTGGAATGACATTCAAATTATCTGAGAATTTTTGTACCAATTTTCCAACTTTTTCTAGGAATTTTCAACTGGCTGCTCTGACCATATGATCAAATTTCATAGTGTTATGCCGCATACACACGATCAGAATATCCAGCGGACTTTTGAAATGAACGGACTTGCCCACACACTGAGTAAAGTCCATTAATTTTGAACGTGGCTCCAGGTAGACGGGACTACCGAAAGGAAGTGAATGTCGCCACTTCCATTGGCGAGATTGACACCTCACAAGCAGGGCTGGACTGGGACAAAAATTCGGCCCTGGACTTTATCCAGACTGGCCCACTTTTATTTTGCGAACACGCAAAAAACAGTATATAAACTAGACATGGTACAGGAGATGGTCAGAGACTGAGGACATACTACAAGAGATGGTCAGAGACTGCGGACATACTACAGGAGATGGTCAGAGACTGGGGACATGGTACAGCAGATGGTCAGTGACTGAGGACATTGTATAGGAGATGGTCAGAGACTGGGGACATGGTACAGGAGATGGTTAGTGACTGAGGACATAGTACAGGAGATGGTTAGAGACTACAGACATAGTACAGGATATGGTTAGACTGCAGACATGGTACAGGAGATGGTCAGAGACTGGGGACATGGTACAGGAGATGGTCAGTGACTGAGGACATAGTACAGGAGATGGTTAGAGACTACAGACATAGTACAGGATATGGTTAGAGACTGCAGACATGGTACAGGAGATGGTCAGTGACTGAGGACATGGTACAGGAGATGGTCAGAGACTGGGGACATGGTACAGGAGATGGTCAGAGACAGGGGACATGGTACAGGAGATGGTCTGAGACTGGGGACATGGTACAGGAGATGATCAGAGACTGCAGACATAGTACAGGAGATGCTCAGAGACTGCAGACATATTACAGCAGATGCTCAGAGACTGCAGACATAGTAGAGGAGATGCTCAGAGACTGCAGACATAATACAGGAGATGCTCAGAGACTGCAGACATAGTACAGGAGATGGTCAGAGACTGGGGACATGGTACAGGAGATGGTCAGAGACTGGGGACATGGTACAGGAGATGGTCAGAGACTGCAGACATATTACAGGAGATGCTCTGAGACTGCAGACATAATACAGGAGATGCTCAGAGACTGCAGACATAATACAGGAGATGCTCAGAGACTGCAGACATAATACAGGAGATGCTCAGAGACTGCAGACATAGTACAGGAGATGGTCAGAGACTGGGGACATGGTACAGGAGATGGTCAGAGACTGGGGACATGGTACAGGAGATGATCAGAGACTGCAGACATATTACAGCAGATGCTCAGAGACTGCAGACATAGTATAGGAGATGCTCAGAGACTGCAGACATAATACAGGAGATGCTCAGAGACTGCAGACATAATACAGGAGATGCTCAGAGACTGCAGACATAGTATAGGAGATGCTCAGAGACTGCAGACATAATACAGGAGATGCTCAGAGACTGCAGACATAGTATAGGAGATGCTCAGAGACTGCAGACATAGTATAGGAGATGCTCAGAGACTGCAGACATAGTACAGGAGATGGACAGAGACTGGGGACATGGTACAGGAGATGGTCAGAGACTGGGGACATGGTACAGGAGATGATCAGAGACTGCAGACATATTACAGCAGATGCTCAGAGACTGCAGACATAGTATAGGAGATGCTCAGAGACTGCAGACATAGTATAGGAGATGCTCAGAGACTGCAGACATAGTACAGGAGATGGTCAGAGACTGGGGACATGGTACAGGAGATGGTCAGAGACTGGGGACATGGTACAGGAGATGATCAGAGACTGCAGACATATTACAGCAGATGCTCAGAGACTGCAGACATAGTATAGGAGATGCTCAGAGACTGCAGACATAATACAGGAGATGCTCAGAGACTGCAGACATAATACAGGAGATGCTCAGAGACTGCAGACATAGTATAGGAGATGCTCAGAGACTGCAGACATAATACAGGAGATGCTCAGAGACTGCAGACATAGTATAGGAGATGCTCAGAGACTGCAGACATAGTATAGGAGATGCTCAGAGACTGCAGACATAGTACAGGAGATGGACAGAGACTGGGGACATGGTACAGGAGATGGTCAGAGACTGGGGACATGGTACAGGAGATGATCAGAGACTGCAGACATATTACAGCAGATGCTCAGAGACTGCAGACATAGTATAGGAGATGCTCAGAGACTGCAGACATAGTATAGGAGATGCTCAGAGACTGCAGACATAGTACAGGAGATGGAAAAAGACTGCAGGCATGGCTGAACCGAGTGTAAAAGTGTAATGTATCACAGGGTTGCTCCACTGTATTTAAACCAGTTCTACAAGATCAAGTCAGTAATCTTCCTTTGAAAGTACATCCATGTGACAGAAGACAGCAGCACATCCAATTTCCAAAATACAAATTGTCTTACAAACAGTGAACTGGTCAGGATTAGTGGAGGACAATAAACACTTGATGGGTCTTCTAGTCTGAACCAGCAGTAAATTCTTCCAAAAAACATCACAGAAACCGTGCAGCACACACAGAGCTCTGGCTAAATTACTGAAAAGAAGCTGAAATGGTTAACAGCCAGCCATGTGTCACACTATCAAGGGACAGAGAATGCAGAGCAGATCTTATCAGTTTTCAGGAAAGGCAGCTATAAAAAAAAAAAAAAAAAAAAAAAGTACCAAACAAGACAAGAGGGAGAAGAGAGGACAGATCGGTAACCTGAACACTGCCTGAAGGCATTGATTTCTGGAAGACACTGCAGCCAGTGTAGATGTGATATTGCTCCCTAGTCCCACGATCTTGTTCCCATTCAGCTAGTGCTCTGTGTGATGCAGGAGTCTGGTTTTGCTGTAGCTATGGTCATTAGGTTTGCCACCTTTTCTTCAAGTCAAACCCGAAGACTTTAGCAGCGCGCGGCAATTTTTTTTATGGTATAAACTATATATATTTTGCTATTAAATAACATTTCTAATCATATGAAGTTAAGAACAAGAGTCCCCCTTTACATCAGAGTTCCCTTTCACTGTAAGAGGGGACACTGCAGACTCTGATGTAAGGGAGACCTCTAACATAAGGGATGCTCTAGGAACCCTGATTTAAGGGAGGACCCTGAGAACTCTGATGTACGGAGAAGACTCTGATGTAAAGGGGAAACACTATGGCCTCTGGTGTAAAGGGGAAATCTGATGTAAGGGTGCTCTAAGAACCCTGATTTGCCTTAGTGTGCTTACTCAGAGGCAGGAGCGAGAAGGGGGGAGACTTCAGTCACAGACAGGGATGGATGGTGAGCTCACTCACCACCTCTCATCCAAATGTATCTGAGGCTGCTGGACTTCAAATTTCCGGCCCGACTTACTTTCCTATTCTGGGGCTCAGCGCCAGGGATTGGAGGGAGTGTGGGCAGACACAGAGGGGTGGGGGGGGGCGCAGAGTGCGCCCTCTTTCCTCTCATGTGTGTGTGTTTGGGGGGAATTGTTAGTGCTGGCTTTGGGCAGTGTTAAAGAGTGTAACAGAAACTCTCAGCTTAGACAACTGCATGCAGCCATAGTTCATAATGTGTCCGGGTTTCAGGCAGTCTGAAACCCGAATGCATGATTCCAAACCCGAACTGTCCAGGTGAATCCTGGACAGGTGGCAACCCTAATGGTCATACCTTCTTGTATCTCATCAGCTTCAAGTTCAGATGCAGTGTGTTTCTCCTTCCTCTGCCCCCATTCAGCCTCCCTCCAGCACCTGTGTATTCAAATGTGGCGGGCTGGGGAGGGTTACACTACCTGCTGAGCGCAGAGACTTGGGCTGTCACTGTAAACCAGCCCGCTGAGCCATCGGCCCACCGGGAAACTCCCAGTAGCCCCGATGTCCAGTCCATCCCTGTTCACGAGCCCCGTCACCTAGTATGGATTTAAAGGGGAACCCCTAAGCCAAAAAAACGACGTGGGGGTCCCCCCAAAGTCCATAGCAGACCCTTATCCGAGCATGCAGCCCGGCCGGTCAGGAAAGGGGGTGAGGACGAGCGAGCGCCCCTCCTGAGCCGTACAAGGCCGTGTGCCCTCAACATGGGGGGTGGGTGCTTTGGGGAAGGGGGGCACCCTGCCTACCCCATACTCATTCGCATAGGGTGGGGGGGCCGGAATATGGGGGGCCCCTTATTATCGGAGCTCGCGAGGTGTAAATCTGTTGGATGGAGATGGCGACATTGACTTCCTTGGCTAGTCCCGTCTACCTGGAGTCACGTTCAAAATGAACGGACTTTACTCCGTGTGTGGGCAAGTCTGTTCATTTCAAAAGTCCGGCGGACTAGCACACAGACGGGTGGATTGTCTGCCGGACTGCCGAGTCCGGTGGACAATTTTGAGTCAAGACTTCTTTCTAAGTCCGTCTGACTTTTGGGAAGAAAAAGTCCGCTGGAGCCCACACACAGTGTAGTCCGATCGTGTGTATGTGGCATTAGTGTATTCTAAGCTGTTGTAGGCAAAGCTGGCAAAGTGCACAGAGACTAGGGGTCAGTTAATAAAAGTAACTTTCATTATGATTGCTAGATCTTGGGGCAATCAACCTTTTTGCTGCCTTTTTTGTTCTTATAATTGAAGAGCCCTCTGTCGCATTTTATTTTGTGGTTGATTGTAGGCCAGCAGTCACGGATAAAGTATTTGTAATGCTGCGTACACACGTATCAGACTATCCGGCGGTCTCAGTCTGGCGGACAAACCGCCGGACTGTCCGCCGGACTTTCCGAACGAGCTACCTGCCCACACACGGTACTTTTGCGGTGGATTATCTGCCGTACTTTTGAAATGAACGGACTCGCCCACACACACGGAGGAAAGTCCGTTCATTTTGAACGCATCTCCAGGTAGCCCGGGACCAGCGAAAAACGGCGTGGGGGTCCCCCTCTAGGTCCATATCAGACCCTTATCCGAGCACGCTACCTGGCCGGTCAGGAAAGGGGGTGGGGACGATGAAGCGCCCCCCCCCCTCCTGAGCCGTAATAGGCCCCCCCCCAAAGCTCCTTGTCCCCATGTTGATGAGGAAAAAGGCCTCTTCCCGACAACCCTCGTCGTTCGTTGATGGGGTCTGCGGACGGGGGGCTTATCGGAATCTGGGAGCCCCCTTTAATAAGGGGGCCCCCGGATACCAGCCCCCCACCCTATGTGAATGAGTATGGGGTACAATGTACCCCTACCCATTCACCTGTGAAAAAAACGTAAAAAAAAAACACAACACATAAGGTTTAAAAATAATTTATTGCACTGCTCCGGGGGTCTTCCGTCTTGGGGGGTCTTCTCGCCAGACTTCTCCACTATCTTCTGCTAGCTCTTTTACTAGCGGAGGAGCCCGGCTTTCTTCTTCGTCGCCGCCCAGGGGTCTTCTTTTGACTTCGGGGGTCTTGTCTCCCTCTTCGGGGGTCTTGTCCCCCTCTTCGGTTCCTCTTGCCGGGCCTCCGCGCCTTCTTCTAGCTATTTTACAAGTGGTGGCCCGGTCTTCTGTCGCCGTCTTCTCATCTTCTCTTCTTCTCTTCTTCTCTTCTTGAGCTGTTGCCTCGTCGCTGTTTCTGGCCACAATGACAGGCACGCGGCGTGCGGCGACATATATTGGGACATCGCCGGATGATGTCCCCGCCCATTATGATGTCACAGTCCCAGAGGATGCTGGGACTGTGACATCATAATGGGAGGGGACATCATCCGGTGATGTCCCTATATAAGTCGCTGCACGCCGCGTCCCTGTCATTGTGGCCAGAGACAGCGATGAGGCAACAGCTCAAGAAGAGAAGAAGAGAACAGAAGAACAGAAGAGAAGAACAGAAGGCGGCGACAGAAGATGGGGCCACCGCTTGTAAAAGAGCTAGAAGAAGGCGCGGTGGCCTGGCAAGAAGAATCGAAGAGGGGCACAAGACCCCCGAAGTCGGAAGAAGAGGGCGGCGGCAAAGAAGAAAGCCGGGCTCGTCCACTAGTAAAAGAGCTAGCAGAAGCTAGCGGAGGAGTCTGGCAAGAAGACCCCCGAAGACGGAAGAAGACCCCTGGAGCTATGCAATAAACTATTTTAACCCTTGTGTGTTGTGTTTTGTTTTTTACATTTTTTCCACAGGTGAATGGGTAGGGGTACATTGTACCCCATACTCATTCACATAGGGTGGGGGGTCGGGACCCCGCAGACCCCGACAACCAACAGCCAGGGTTGTCAGGAAGAGGCCCTTGTCCTCATCAACATGGGGACAAGGTGCTTTGGGGTGGGGGGCCGCACGGCCCCCCTTCCCCAAAGCACCCCCCCATGTTGAGGGCACGCGGCCTGGTACGGCTCAGGAGGGGGGGGGCGCTGTGATGAATGGCACCTTCTTATCATTCTACTCAGACACTGATCAAATATAACCAGTCAATAAAAAAATAGATAAGTACTCCAATAACAGTGAGGAAACAAAAAGTTACATTAATGCAATACAGTTCAAAGGTTCTTTTAACAGTAGAAGAATCCCAGTTGTGTAAATTTATTGCAGGAAACTACTAGAATTAGAGAAAGTAGTGTATTATTGGGTAATGTCTAGAGCCTAATTTTTTTCTTACACATTTCCTGCAGCAGATACAGAGATGAAATAATAAGCAACATCTTGTTTCCACACATACAGTGGCTTGCAAAAGTATTCACCCCCCCCCCCCCCCCCCCTTGGCATTTTTCCTATTTTGTTGCATTACAGCCTTAAATGCAATGTTTTTTTTAATCTGAATTATATGTGATGGCTCAGAACACAATAGTCTAAGTTGGTGAAGTAAAATTAGAAACATACAGTGCCTTGCGAAAGTATTTGGCCCCCTTGAACTTTTCAACCTTTTGCCACATTTCAGGCTTCAAACATAAAGATATAAAATTTTTATTTTTTGTGAAGAATCACCAACAAGTGGGACACAATTGTGAAGTGGAACGAAATCTATTGGATAATTTAAACTTTTTTAGCAAATAAAAAACTGAAAGTGGTGCGTGCAAAATTATTCGGCCCCTTTACTTTCAGTGCAGCAAACTCACTCCAGAAGTTCAGGGAGGATCTCTGAATGATCCAATGTTGTCCTAAATGACTGATGGTGATAAATAGAATCCACCTGTGTGTAATCAAGTCTCTGTATAAATGCACCTGCTCTGTGATAGTCTCAGGGTTCTGTTGAAAGCGCAGAGAGCATCATGAAGACCAAGGAACACACCAGGCAGGTCCGTAATGCTGTTGTGGAGAAGTTTAAAGCCGGATTTGGATACAAAAAGATTTCCCAAGCTTTAAACATCCCAAGGAGCACTGTGCAAGCGATCATTTTGAAATGGAAGGAGTATCAGACCACTGAAAATCTACCAAGACCTGGCCGTCCCTCTAAACTTTCAGCTCAGACAAGGAGAAGACTGATCAGAGATGCAGCCAAGAGGCCCATGATCACTCTGGATGAACTGCAGAGAACTACAGCTGAGGTGGGAGAGTCTGTCCATAGGACAACAATCAGTCGTACACTGCACAAATCTGGCCTTTATGGAAGAGAGGCAAGAAGAAAGCCATTTCTCAAAGATATCCATAAAAAAGTCTCGTCTAAAGTTTGCCACAAGCCACCTGGGAGACACACCAAACATGTGGAAGAAGATGCTCTGGTCAGATGAAACCAAAATCGAACTTTTTGCCCACAATGCAAAACGATATGTTTGGCGTAAAAGCAACACAGCTCATCACCCTCAACACACTATCCCCACTGTCAAACATGGTGGTGGCAGCATCATGGTTTGGGCCTGCTTTTCTTCAGCAGGGACAGGGAAGATGGTTAAAATTGAGGGGAAGATGGATGCAGCCAAATACAGGACCATTCTGGATGAAAACCTGTTGGAGTCTGCAAAAGACCTGAAACTGGGACGGAGATTTATCTTCCAACAAGACAATGATCCCAAACATACAGCAAAATCTACAAAGGAATGGTTCACAAATAAACGTATCCAGGTTTTAGAATGTCCAAGTCAAAGTCCAGACCTGAATCCAATCGAGAATCTGTGGAAAGAGCTGAAAACTGCTGTTCACAAACGCTCTCCATCCAACCTGAGCTCGAGCTGTTTTGCAAGGAAGAATGGGCAAGAATTTCAGTCTCTCGATGTGCAAAACTGATAGAGACATACCCCAAGTGACTTGCAGCTGTAATCGCAGCAAAAGGTGGCTCTACAAAGTATTAACGCAAGGGGGCCGAATAATTTTGCACGCCCCACTTTTAATTTTTTTATTAGTTAAAAAAGTTTCAAAAATCCAATAGATTTCGTTCCACTTCACAATTGTGTCCCACTTGTTGGTGATTCTTCACAAAAAATAAAAATTTTATATCTTTATGTTTGAAGTCTGAAATGTGGCAAAAGGTTGAAAAGTTCAAGGGGGCCGAATACTTTCACAAGGCATTGTATATATACATAAAACTATTTTTCAGAAATAAAAAACTGATAATTGGCATGTGCGTATGTATTCACCCCCTTTGTTATGAAGCCCATAAAAAGCTCTGATGCAACCAATTACCTTCAGAAGTCACATAATTAGTGAAATGATGTCCACTTGTGTGCAATCTAAGTGTCACATCATCTGTCATTACATATACATACCTTTTTGAAAGGCCCCAGAGGCTGCAACACCTAAGTAAGAGGCACCACTAACCAAACACTGCCACGTAGACCAAGGAACTCTCCAAACAAGTAAGGGACAATGTTATTGAGAAGTACAAGTCAGGGTTAGGTTATAAAAATATCGAAATCTTTGATGATCCCTAGGAGTACCATCAAACTTATCATAACCAAATGGAAAGAACATGTCACAACAGCAAACCTGCCAAGAGACGGCCGCACACCAAAACTCACAGACCGGGCAAGGAGGGCATTAATCAGAGAGGCAGCACAAAGACCTAAGGTAACCCTGGAGGAGCTACAGATCTCTACAACAGAGACTGGAGTATCTGTACATAAGACAACAATAAGCCGTATGCTCCATAGAGTTGGTCTTTATGGCAGAGTGGCCAGAAAAAAAACATTACTTTCAGCAAAAAACAAAATGGCACGCTTTGAGTTTGCGAAACGGCATATGGGAAACTCCCAAAATGTATGGAGGAAGGTTCTCTGGTCTGATGAGACAAATAATTTTTTAGCCATCAAAGAAAATGTCTGGCGCAAACCCAACACATCACCCAAGAACACCATGCCAATGGGGAAATATGGTGTTGGCAGCATCATGCTGTGGGGATGTTTTTCAGCAGTCGGGACTGGGAAATTGGTCAGAGTTGAGGGAATGATGGATGGTGCTAAATATAGGGATATTCTTGAGCAAAACCTGTACCACTCTGTGTGTGATTTGAGGCTAGGATGGAGGTTCACCTTCCAGCAGGACAATGACCCCAAACACACTGCTAAAGCAACACTTGAGTTGTTTAAGGGGAAACATGTAAATGTGTTGGATTGACCTAGTCAAAGCCCAGATCTCTATCCACTAGAAAAGTCGTCAGACTTAAAGAGGGATTGCACCTACAAAAAAAATATTAAAAGCCAGCAGCTATAAATGCTACAGCTGCTGACACCTGTCCCAGGGTCCGGCGATGTCAGCAGCCGAGACCGATCAATTTCTCAGGTCTCGGCTGCTGCCGCCGCCATTCTAGATGAGGGAATAAGGAAGTGAAGCGTTTCGGCTTCACTTCCCGGTTCCCTACTGCGTATGTGCGAGTCGCCCAGTGCACTAGGAATGGTCCGCGCTGTCTCTGGGACCCGTGTGTGTCCCAGCAGAGAGGAAACGGCATAGACTCCCGTGGGAGTCTATGCCCGGAAGTGGGTGCAAATACCTGTCTTAGACAGGTATCTGCACCCCCTCCCCCCTGAAAGGTGCCAAATGTGACACCAGAGGAGGGGAGGATTCCGATGAGCAGAAGTTCCACTTTAGGGTGGAATCCCGCTTTAAAGATTGCTGGCAAGCTTATAGAGACGTATCCAAAGAGACTTGGAGCTGCGATAACCACAAAAGGTGGCTCTACAAAGTATTGACTTTAGGGGGACGAATAGTTATGCACATTGACTTTTTCTGTTATTTTTGTTTGCTTCACAATAAAAAAAAAATCAAAGTTGTGGGCACGTTCTGTAAATTAAATGATGCAAATCCTCAAACAATTCATGTTAGTTCCAGGTTGTGAGGCAATAAAACACGAAAAATGCCAAGGGGGTGAATACTTTTGTCTATTGTATTGTCTAGAGTGTCTACTACAGACACAAAGTAAGAGACACAATTGTAAGAGCCCACAGTGTTCAACTACGTTTTTTTTATATTGCTGCGACACAAACAAACTTGGGGACGAAAGGCCTCCTAGCGTTTTAGCATGTCGGCTTGAAAACCTACACCCCGACCTAAGTATTGGTGCCATATCTCCATCTGTGGAAAGTATTGGTAAATATTTAGCTATAATTATTTTATAATGATTTTTTCCCTCAGCCTCATCTGGGTCTGTCCGAATGGCAGTAGTGGCCTGGCTGAGGAAGGCAGCTATGGCCTCCTCCAGATTTCTGCTCTTCTTGGCCCTCTTAGCAAGAGGGCGTAGGGGAGGGATCTGGGACTCTGGCTGCTGACCGCTAGCTCCTCCAGACTGACACTTTCCTGTGTATGAAAATGGGACATTATTAGAATCTTTTTTAGGGTTTGTTAATCAATAACAAACAATTCTGATCTCCTCGCTGTTGCAAATTGAATGTGGACAATAGACTATAATTCTGACCCCAGACTTTTTAATTATTGTTCAAATCATTTTTGGTCAGTCACTACTGTCTATTGATATGGAAACCACTTTGTTAAGGCCGAAATAGTTTAACAGTCTAATTATCATCATTGTATTTTTGGATACAAATATGTTCAACAATGCTATACTTGGGTCAAGCTGGGCCCCTCCGCATCTTCTTCCTGTGCAGCAGGACCTGGATGGACCTCAGAAACTGTGGCCTCAGGAGATGTCAAAGGGAGTGTAGACTAGGGATGGCCGAACGGTTCGCCCGGCGGTCGTTTCGCGGCGAATTTCGGCTGTTCGCGGTCCGCAAGTTCGGCAGACTATTGGCGCCGTTCGCCCGGCGGACTTCCGTGTTTACTGTGTAAAAGAACTTTGACCTATGATGACACATCCATCATGGGGTACAGGACAGCCAATTGAGACATTACAGCACATGGACACTTGGACATTCCCCCTAACTTATAAATACACCCGATCCGGTGGCCATTTTACATTCTTTCTTCTGTCACTATAGGGAGAGGTTGCTGTGTGGAGCAGGGAGAGATTACAGTGACCCAAATCGCTAGCTATTTGGTACACAAAAGTTCTTTTCAGGACTGGTATAGGTGTTAGGTGTATATAGGTTTGCTGTGCTACTGATTGTTGCAGCAGCCTGAGTGTCTTTTGTCAGTTTAGAGAAAGGGACAGGACGCTGTGTGTTGCAGGGAGAGTCAGTTTAATCATTAGCTGTTACTATCAGGTCCACAAAAGTGCTATTCCAGTAACCAGTTATTGTTCCAGCAGCCTCTGTTTTGTCAGTTTATATAGGGACAGGCAGGAAGCTCTGTGTGAGGCAGTGAGGGTCAGTTTAATCAGTAGATGTTACTATATTAGGTCCACAAAGGTTATTTTCAGGACTGGTATCAGTGGTATGGTAATAGGCTTGTACACGTATAATATTCTTTCTTCCAAATATAGAAAGAATATTATACTTGACTGCTGCCCTTCTGCTGCAGTCTGCTAATCAGTCACAATACATAGGGTTGAGGTGCACTACTGCTGACCGCTGCCCTATACTGCAGAAGTCCTTTATCAGTATAGGGACTGACGTACAGTCTGCTAATCATTCACAACCTACTTGTTCCACAAAGGTCCTTATAAGGACTGGTAACCTGGTGTAGGATGCTACAGTACATAGGGTTGAGTGAGGTACAGTCTGCTATTCTATAAGGACTGGTATAGGTCCACAATACATAGGGTTGAGGTGCACTACTGCTGACCGCTGCCCTATACTGCAGCAGTCCTTCATCAGTATAGGGACTGACGTACAGTCTGCTAATCAGTCACATACAACCTACTTGTTCCACAAAGGTCCTTATAAGGACTGGTAACCTGGTGTAGGGTGCTACAGTACATAGGGTTGAGTGAGGTACAGTCTGCTATTCTATAAGGACTGGTATAGGTCCACAATACATAGGGTTGAGGTGCACTACTGCTGACCGCTGCCCTATACTGCAGCAGTCCTTCATCAGTATAGGGACTGACGTACAGTCTGCTAATCAGTCACACACAACCTACTTGTTCCACAAAGGTCCTTATAAGGACTGGTAACCTGATGTAGGGTGCTACAGTACATAGGGTTGAGTGAGGTACAGTCTGCTATTCTATAAGGACTGGTATAGGTCCACAATACATAGGGTTGAGGTGCACTACTGCTGACTGCTGCCCTATACTGCAGCAGTCCTTTATCAGTATAGGGACTGAGGTACAGTCTGCTAATCATTCACAACCTACTAGTTCCACAAAGGTCCTTATAAGGACTGGTAATGTATAGGGTACTACAGTACATAGGGTTGAGTGAGGTACAGTCTGCTATTCCTTAAGGACTGGTATAGGTCCACAATATATAGGGTTGAGGTGCACTACTGCTGACTGCTGCCCAATTCTGCAGCAGTCCTTTATCAGTATAGGGACTGAGGTACAGTCTGCTAATCACAACCTACTAGTTCCACAAAGGTCCTTATAAGGACTGGTAAGGTATAGTGTACTACAGTATATAGGGTTGAGTGAGGTACAGTCTGCTAATCACAACCTAAAAAGCACACCGTACTATATGCCCGTACCCTTCTGTTTGAAGAGGTTGAGCGGTGTTATATTTTTGGGGCCCAGCAGCAAGTTGCTGTTATCAGTGCTGCTGTTAGTGCTCTCTATCTCGGTGCTGGTGTCAGTGCACTCTATCACGGTGCAGGTGTCAGTGCTGTATATCACGGTGCTGGTGCTGGTGATCATCTCCTGCACCCTCTTCTTTGCCTACCCTGACCTTCCCTCGCCTCCATTGTCTCAAGAGTCCTGAATTGTCAGAATTTCACATATAAAAAAAGAATGCTTGTAGTTGTCGATCCCAGATTCACCTCATACATGTGTTATGTCATTGGCCATGTGGTGGGACTATGTGTGCAAAGCTAGTAATTATTTTGTGGCTGCAAATATGACCTGTAGGTTTGTAAAGTTCACCATCCCTGTGCTATGCTGACTTCCTCCTGGGGCTGCTTATTATGAGGGGCTCCCACCATCCCTGTGCTGTGCTGACTTCCTCCTGGGGCTGTACCTCTGCTGTGCATATTATGAGGGGCTCCCACCATCCCTGTGCTATGCTCATTATGAGGGGCTCCCACCATACCTGTGCTATGCTCATTATGAGGGGCTCCCACCATCCCTGTGCTATGCTCATTATGAGGGTTACCACCATCCCTGTGCTATGCTGACTTCCTCCTGGGGCTGCTTACGGTGCAGGTGTCAGTGCTGTATATCACGGTGCTGATGTCAGTGCTCTCTGTCACGGTGCTGCTGTCAGTGCTGTATATCACGGTGCAGGTGTCAGTGCTGTATATCACGGTGCAGGTGTCAGTGCTGTATGTCACGCTGCTGATGTCAGTGCTCTCTATCACGGTGCTTCTGTCAGTGCTGTATATCACGGTGCTGGTGTGAGTGCTTTATGTCACGCTGCTGATGTCAGTGCTCTCTATCACGGTGCTGCTGTCAGTGCTGTATATCACGGTGCTGGTGTGAGTGCTTTATGTCACGCTGCTGATGTCAGTGCTCTCTATCACGGTGCTGTTGTCAGATCACTCTATCACGGTGCAGGTGTCATTGCTGTATGTCACGCTGCTGATGTCAGTGCTCTCTATCACGGCGCTGCTCTCATATGACTCTATCACGGTGCAGGTGTCATTGCTGTATGTCACGCTGCTGGTGATCATCTCCTGCACCCTCTTCTTTGCCTACCCTGGTCCCTGACCTTCCCTCTCCTCCATTGCCTTCATGCGCTCCACAGTCCTGAATTGTCACAACAATTTCCCATATAAAAAAAGAATGCTTGTAGTTGTCGATCCCAGATTCACCTCATACATGTGTTATGTCATTGGCCATGTGGTGGGACTATGTTTGCACAGCTATTAATTATTTTGTGGCTGCAAATTTGACCTGTAGGTTTGCAAAGTTCGCCTCCCATTGAAGTCAATGGGGCCTGCCGCGAACGTTCCGGTTCGCGAATTATCGGCCGCGTCCGCGGTCCGCGTTCGCGAAACGTCCCGTCGGAAGTTCGTCCATCACTAGTGTAGACAGAGATGGCCTGGGTTCTGTCTGGTCAGTCAAAAACAGCAGGCTGTGGTAATACCACAGCCTGGGAACATATATGTCATCTGCTGCTGCTCCAGATCTTTCTGAGTCCATGACCTTGTTGAGCTCCCTTTTAAAAGTACTCCTCAGGTTTCTTTTGTTTGTCTTGACATAGTTGATGTCTGCCCTGGAGTGCACTGGTTTCACCAACTCTAGCAGTTTCTCCAAAGCTGCCTTCCTCAATATTTTTTTGAAGTAGTCTCTCTACTCTTGACCTTCCAGAGACAGGGCAGCTCCCGGTACAGGTCAATGAATTGTGCCAGAAAATCAGGCACAGCAAATTTATCCGACATGATAAATTATATATATATACCTGCAAGACAGAACACAAGACAAACAATAATGTCTGGCTTAACTCATAAGCTGGTCCCAATATAGGCCTCAATCTAAGCAGTATAGGCCATTAACCACCTATGCCCCAATTTACAATTGTACCTTCATTTTTATGGCTCCTTTCTTGTGTTGGTGATCGTTCATCCTCCACTCCAAGATCATTCCTACGGCCGTTCCCCCAACCGTGCGTTCTGGCTTTATATACATGTGCGTGAAACTCCGCTCTCAGTGCTTCATGACGCTCTCTTCTACATGTGACACACGGCGGAAGATTCAGGAGGGACAACATGGCGGATTCCAGGCAGCCCTACGGTGGTGGAGCTCATAGGAGACACAAAGCAACCCTCATGAGCAAGGGTGAGATGGTGCGCATCCTAGAGAAGCACGATTACAACTGCCAGTTGCGCAACTACGAATGGCCTAACAGGTAAAAGGAACTCATTTTGGAGAAGGTCATCACCGTTTTAAATAGCAAATTTTCCGTGGAACGATCAAAGGACCAAATTTAAAAAACGATGGTCTAATCTCGAACATCGTGAACAAGATCAGACTGAGTACATACATCAGATCATAAAATTTTTTTTTTATCTAACCAATATGTATATTTGTAAATTAACTGTCTGCATATGTTCTTTCTCCAAGTAGCTCTAGAAAATTATTTATCAGGTTTTCTAAAATCTTTTTTATGACTTGGTATTCTAAAGATGAAGGTAACTAACGCAGATATGAGCCTTCTTATTTGGCCATGTTTTTGGACATTTTTTTCCTTAATTTTGTTTCTCTTTTTCAACAGGGAGGCACCAAAAAGGCTCCAGCCAAGCCACCACAAGGGACAAAAGGAAGCTACCCTCGCTCGGCCCCCACAGGGGAGGCATCAAGGCCATCTTCCCCCCCAAAAACGTAAGTGACAACTTCAAATACTCATTTAGCCACTAACAGGGGTGCTTCTAGGTGGTCCAAAAGCCATGGGCTTAGGGCAGAACACTTTCTGCTTGCTGCCTGGCTCATCAGTGTCCATTAATGCAGCCTTGACAGTGTAGACATGGGTAGAGGAGAGGCCCCAGGGATCACAGTCACACAGAGTCACACCTGCTAGGATGATCATCATATATCCCCTAGCCCATAGGAGTCAAGAGGGGTGGGGGGCAAATGCTGGACTTTTTCAATGTTGGCACTTGTCCAACAAGTCCTGACCGTGTTTGCCCTCTGTAAAATTATATAATTTTTCCTGTTTTCTATGCATTTTTCACAAGGAAAACAACCGGAGTACAGCATGGTATAGTCCACTAGTCAGGAGTAGACACTGACATCAGACGAAGTTCAAGGTTGGTCAACTAATGTAGCAAAATGGATGCTAGAAACCGGTAAGACTTGGTGTGGCTTAATGAATGGTGTACTGTTTATTTTTAGAGGAATGTGCATGTGGTGAGCTCACCCAGGATGTTTGTTTGGAGCCATGGGATCTGACTCCAGCACAGACCTTGCCATTGGGGACATCAAACCCCCTGACACGAGTCACACTGAGGGCTAAAGCAACCCAGAAGAGGAAGAAAGTATTCGGGAGCCTCTTGTTTGTGCAAGTAAAATCCCTGCAAATTATTGGAATCCCCTGGGGACCGCCAGGGTCACTAGAACTAGTGTACCCATTGGAAGATTTCCCCTCTATTACTTTTCTGGGGACAACCCAAACTTTGGAATATTCTTTACTTTCACTTTCAATGATAATGGTAAATAGGAGAAATGGAGAGGACGAATCTCCTTAATGGGGAAACAGACAGCAATAAAAACTGACAGGTGTTCCAATCCCTCTCCAATCTATCCAAAAAACAAAGTTTTGCATCGAGTTATACTTTAACTTTACAATGTTTCAAAATTCCAAAATAAAAAAATACAAATATATCACCATTCACATGAAATGTTTGATACTATAGCTTTAATTTCACACTGAAATAGTCTATATTAGCATTGTCCCATCAGAATGTGCAATGCATCATTGCTAGTGATCTGACAGGCAGATATACAATTTTGTCCATATGCGCTATCCCTCTGGTTTACTGCAGGAGCAAGAAGGTTGTAGCTGGACATCCATCAGGCTCTATGTTTTTGCCTATATTGCCTTGTGGACAATAAAGCTCTACCCATGACACAATCGTTTTTAAATATACAAAACCTAAGGAAGGTTTCATGTGGACATAGTTTCTTTTATCACTCGATGATCACAAGATGGTAAGCCAACCTGTAAATGCCATATCTTGGAGTACAGTACGGGACACAGGCTGGATATTCCTAGGCCCTGGGTTATAGGCTGGTATCTTTAGGTGATTGGACTCTGGAAAAGCTTTTGTGAGCATGCTCCCCTGGGTGTCCCCCTAAAACCCCACCCCATGAATCCTCAGTTTTGTAACAAAGGGTAGGTTGGCCTATGTCCTCTACTGCACAGGTCCCCAACCACCAGGGGGGGGGGAGCGGGGGGCATGAGAGAGCAAGACGGGTGCATGAGAGAGCCGGGTGGATCAGAGAAGCGGGCTGGCGAGCAGAGATGACATTATCTCTCTCCACCCGCACCGCATCCCCACTCTCCCGCCCTCACAGTGCGGGCCTCTTCAATGACGGTGGTTTGGCGGGGAGCAGAGAGATTACATCATCTCTCATCCCCCACCCCACATCTTGCTCTCTCTGTGGCAGACAGCACTCTGGTGGCAGGCAGCATTCCTCATCTGGTGGCAGGCAGCATTCCTCATCTGGTGGCAGGTAACATTTCTCATCTGGTGGCAGGCGACATTTCTCATCTGGTGGCAGGCGACATATCTCATCTGGTGGCATGCGACATTTCTCATCTGGTGGCAGGCGACATTTCTCATCTTGTGGCAGGTGACATTTCTCATGTAGTGGAAGGTGACATTTCTCATCTGGTGGCAGGCAGCATTCCTCATCTGGTGGCAGATGACATTCCTCATCTGGTGGCAGGTAGCGTTCCTCGTCTGGTGACAGTTGACATTCCTCATCTGGTGGCAGGCAGCATTCCTCATCTGGTGGCAGGCAGCGTGACAGGTGACATTCCTCATCTGGTGGCAGGCGACTTGGCAAGTGACATACTCAGTGCTCCCACTGATTCTGCATTATGGTGAGTTGAACTATTTAATTTTATATTACAATGTAATAATAGAAATAATGTGCTTCAATCATCCTGACACCATATAAACCATGGTGCCGGGATGATTGAAGCACCAACACCAGCCACTACCCTGACAAATTGCCTGCAAAAAATCTCATATCTCCGCAGATGGTCCCCGGTGCTAAAAAAGGTTGGGGACCACTGCTCTACTGTATTCCGATAAAAATTTATTTGATCTTAATCATACAGTACAAGCTTGATAGTCATAGACCTTTGGAAACCTGCAAGCAATAAACAAGAAGGTAGGCAACAACCTGGCAAACAAAACTGTGTCAACAGGCTCGGACCACATCCAGACAACCCACTACATTAGAAATTTCAGCAATAGCTCGTTGCAGAGCCTGCAAGTGCAACAGCCTTTAAGAGCGTTCCAAACTTTTAAATGTTCCCTCCCTTTTTTTTTTTTTTTTTTTTTTTGGGAGTAATGGAATAGATTTAAATATATAAATACACATACACATAGATTTAAAAGTATATTAGATTATTTTAAGGGTTAAATATAAATTAATTAGGGGGGGGGTACTATGAAGTAATAAACTGAGGTTCACAAATATTATAAATAGGTGCACTGTTCTCACTTGGAGGTGGATAGATCATACACTTAGGGAGTAGACCATGTGGGTTGGTCTTGGGGATAAGTAGTTAGGGGGTAGGGGGATAAGGGGTAAGGGAGAGTAATAGAGCATTGAGGTGGGGCAATATGGCATAGGCCAGAAATATATTGCAACACATACACACTTAGGGGTGAAGGGTCAGGTTCTAAGTTAAGAGGTTGTAATAAATCTACGAGATTCTAAGATGTTAGAAATAAGGTGTTATATATCACATTTATGGTCACTTTTGGTGTGTGGTTTGGACGTTGAGGGAAATGAGGGATTTCCCCATTTCCCCCTTCTTATTTATTTATTTATTTATTTATTTATTTTCTTTCTGTTATGTCCCCACAGAAGGGGGGGGGATCTGCAATGAGTAATATGCATGATACAAGGAATATAAGTGTGCTGTTTTGGTTATAGTTTATATAGGAGATGGGGAGGGGTAGGGGGAGGGATGGGTTTTTTTTTTATTATTATTTATTTATTTTTCTCTCCCCAAGGTATGATATGGTTATTGGTTTTGGTTGGGACATTATAGGTTGACTTGAAAGGGAAATGTAGGCTGGGGATGCGGGAGACCAGGTTATTATGTGTTACGTGTTATTAAATGGGTGGGGAGGGAATGTGGGATTAATTGAAAATAAATTATAGTAGCAGTCTTTATGGATGCTAATATAAAGAGTTTCTCTGGAGGGGAAGTAGTGCTCCACCAACCCTTAGCCACTGCCCCCATATCCAACGCCTACGGGTAATTGTGTACCCCTAGGTAGGTGTTGTTTTGTTTCCCCCCCCCCCTTTTTTTTTTTCCCCTTAGTACAGCCCCCATCTTGGAGAAGATGGAGGGATTATGTGTCACATCACTGAACGCTAGAGGACTTAATATTCCTGAAAAACGTAAAATGCTATTAAATGATTTAAAACGTCTCAAAACTGATATTGGCATGGTGCAAGAAACACATTTGAAGGAAGGAAAACTTCCCTATCTCCAAAGTAGACATTTTCCAAACGTATATCATGCCTTTAATCAACAGGCTAAAACCAAGGGAGTTGCTATTTTAATTTCTAACCGTATTATGTGGTCTCTGTTGGATAGATGTCAAGACCCAGGGGGAAGATATTTATTCCTTAAAGGGTCTATAGCAAATGTTGAGGTGACTCTTGCAACAATTTATCTCCCAAATATACATCAAGATAGTTTTTTGAACAAAGTTCTATCCAAATTAATGGTATTTAGGGAGGGAATATTGATCATAGGGGGGGACTTTAATGTCCCACTAGATCCTAAGTTAGACACCTCTAATGGGACATCCTCTGTCTCTGGGAGAATTAGGAAAAATATCCTTCGGAAATTAGATGAATCTCAACTGGTTGACGCCTGGAGGGCCTTTCATGCAGAAGAGAGGGATTTTACATATTTCTCGAATCCCCATCAACGATATTCACGAATCGATTTCTTTTTATTGCCACAGCAAATTCTCTCGTTAGTACAGGACACTCAGATAGGTAATATAACCTGGTCCGATCACGCACCAGTTATAATTAAGATCTTTTTGAAGGGTGCTACCCACAAGACACATTGGTACTGGCGGTTAAATGAAAGCCTGCTGCAGTACCCTGAAATACGAGAAGATGTGGTTAAAGAAATCGACTCATATTTCCAAATTAATGACAATGGAGAGATTGATGTAGGGATAGTCTGGGAAGCCCATAAGGCAGTAATTAGAGGAATTTTAATAAAACATGGATCCCGAATAAAGAGAGCCAGAGAAGAACAGATGGGTCACTTATTGGAAAGGATAAGGGAAATAGAGTTACAACATAAGATGACAATGGGGACGGAAATGGGAATAGAATTAGCACATTTAAGAAGACAACTCTCTGATCTCTTGCGGTATAAGGCAATGGCGGCACTACAGCAAGGGAAGAGGTTAATATATGATTCGGGAGATAAATGTGGCAGGCTGTTGGCCAGAAAACTAAAAAAACAACAACTTCGTTCATATATACCTTATATTAAAACAAAAGGAGGTCTAAAATCCTCAATACCGAAGGATATTGTAGAGGAATTTAGAAAATATTATACTTCATTATATAATCTCCCGGTGCCTTCCCAGTCTTCTTCATCACTAGAAGAATATCTTGAATCCTCACATTTAACGAGACTGTCGTCTCCGACACGAAGAAAACTTGAGTTACCAATAACAATAGAGGAGGTATCTACAGTAATGAAGATGATGCGGCATGGGAAGGCACCTGGCCCAGATGGATTCTCTCTGCAATACTTTAAAAGTTTTTTCCCATTACTAGCTCCTTATATGGTCAAGACATTTAATGCATTAGGACAATTTGCTTTACCCCCCGCAGAAGCATTGAGAGCACATATTGTACTGATCCCAAAGGAAGGAAAAGATCCATCAGTTTGCAGTAGTTACCGTCCAATATCATTACTGAATACGGATTACAAAATATTCACAAAGATACTCGCGGCTCGCCTAGAACCATTTATGACGCAGCTGGTTCATTGGGACCAAGTGGGATTTGTTCCCACACGGGAAGCTAGAGATAGCACTATTAAAGTTTTGAATTTAGTTCAATATGTAAATCAGAGGAAGTTGCCGAGTATCTTTGTGAATACAGATGCAGAGAAGGCTTTTGATAGGGTTAGCTGGCCCTTTATGCTAGGAGTACTAAAACAGATCGGCCTGGGGGATCGAATGCTGGACTGGATAGCAGGAATATATTCAACGCCACAAGCCTTGGTGAAGGCTAATGGAATAAATTCAGAAAATGTTTTAATATCCAACGGGACGCGCCAGGGCTGCCCTTTGTCTCCTATTCTGTTTGCGCTGACATTGGAGCCTTTATTAAATAGAATTCGACAGAACCCAGATATTAAAGGTATCCCCTTGGGGGATCAGGAATATAAACTCTCAGCCTACGCGGATGATCTTTTATTTTCACTTTCCAGTCCACAAATATCGCTCCCTAATTTATTAAGGGAGGTGGAGTGTTATGGTGCTCTGTCGAATTTTAAAATAAACTATAGCAAGTCGGAGGCAATGGGGGTATCCCTGGAGCGTTCCACCCAAAGAAACTTGGAGAATAATTTTAAATTTAAATGGACAACGACGGCTTTGAATTATTTAGGGCAGTGATGGCGAACCTTGGCACCCCAGATGTTTTAGAACTACTTTTCCCATGGAGCTTATGTACTCTGCAGGGTAGTGGAGCATCATGGGAAATGTAGTTTCAAAACATCTGGAGTGCTAAGGTTCACCATCAATGATTTAGGGCTACAGATTCCACCCAATTTAATAGATGTATATGCCCTAAATTTTCCACCCTTACTAAGGGAAGTTAGCATATTGTTAGATGAATGGAGTAAAGCCTCACATTCCTGGTTCGGGAGATGTAATATTTTGAAAATGAATATAGTGCCAAAATTTCTCTATTTGTTCCAGGCGTTACCTATCTCGATTCCACCCGCCTTCTTTAGTAAAACTCGAATAGCGTTTGCAAAGTTTATATGGGCAAGTAAACGGCCAAGAATTAATAGGAATTTGTTAACGCTATCTAAAGAGGTGGGTGGTATAGCGGCTCCTGATTTATATAAATATTATCAAGCTACCCAGTTAGGTAGAGTTATTGACTGGTGCCGCCATAGAGATAGTAAAAGATGGATTACCTTGGAACCAGGGGCGTAACTAGAAATCACAGGGCCCCATAGCAAAATGTTGTATGGGGCCCACCCCCACAAAAAATGGTGGGGCTTAAATTAAATAGTGGGCGTGGTTTAAAATGCATGGCTCAAAGGGGGTGTGGTTCGAGTCTGAGATGAATGAGGAAGGAAGGAAGGAAGCAAAGAAAAGGGATGGAGGGACAACACGCCCAGATCCTACACCACAATAGCAATATACGTATTCCAGAAAGTTTAACAATCAACAGATAAAGATACTCCAAACAGCTGGTGTTAGCGCTTCAATAATCCTCACCTGTACCCAATGTGGCCTGCCTGTTCCCAATGCAGCGTGGCCTGCCCGTGCCCAATACTGCCTCACCTGTGCCCAATACTGCCTCACCTGTGCCCAATACTGCCCAATGCAGCGTGTCCAGTGCCCAATACAGCCTCACCTGTGCCCAATGCAGTGTGGCCTGTGCCCAATGCAGCATCACCTGTGCCCATTGTAACGTGACCTGTGCCCAATGCAGCCTCACCTGTGCCCAATGCAGCATGACCTGTCTGTGCCCAATGCAGAATGTCCCATGCCCAATGCAGCCTCACCTGTGCCCAATGTGATCTCACCTGTGCCCAATGCAGCATGGCCTGCCCGTGCCCAATACAGCCTCACCTGTGCCCACCTGTGCCCAATGCATAGTGATCCATGCCCAATACAGCCTCACCTGTGCCCACCTGTGCCCATTGCAGCCTCACCTGTGCCCAATGCAGTCTCACTTGTGCCCACCTGTGCCCAATGCAGCCTCACCTGTGCCCAATGCAGCGTGACAGGTGCCCAATGCAGCCTCACCTGTGCAGAGGAAGAGGCGAGCCAGAGGCGGAACTACCGGGGAGGATGAGGAATGCATACTGGAGCCCTCAAATGGCTGCTGGCAAGCGTGGGACTGCCTCAGAGTGGGGGGCTCTGGCTCTACATCCAACTTCTGGCATGTCTCTTCCAGAGCTTTCCACTGTGATTTCCACTCACCGATACCTGGCCTGGATCCCTCCTGAATGACTTTACTGACCAGCTGTCCTTTCTGGCTCCTGTTCCCAGACACCTCTCCATAACCGTGTAAGGAGAGGCTCCCTCCCAGCCCCGAGCACCCTGCCTGAGGTACACCCCCCCCCCCAAGAAAGGGGGTTCCCTCAGACACAACAGTCTAACACTCCATCATCCAGCTGACAACTCCTCCCACAGCAGGTTGACCATGGGTATATGAAGGAGTCCTAGTTGGGGATTGGTCAGAGCTCCCACATGCACCTCATGGCACTCCAGCTCTCTGCCATGCCCCTTTTCCAGAACCTTCTCCCTGGAAACAGAGGAGGCGCCCAAGAACTGAGGCACATATCAGTCACCTGCTGCTATACTAAACCACTCCCCTGCCCCCAGATCAAAACAAACAGACCTAGCTCACAGCATAGGCCTTCTTAAATTTACCTGCGCTGGCAGCTTACACAAAACCTACACCTAGCACGTACTTACCTAAGGTAGAGGGTGCTACACTATAATATTAATAAAGGAATTACTAAACCGTAGCCTAGCACAGGGTTTATCAACTAGGGTTTCTCCAGAGGTTGCTATGGGTTCCTTGATTAATTTCTGCCTCAGATAAGTTCCCACTGACACCATTGATCTTTTTAGCTATCTGTAAGGTGGGAATTCTTCCCAATGACCACAAGCGTAAGGAGCATTCATCCCACTGACCATCATACTAGTATATCATGAGTTGTAGATATAGTCATTTTTTAGCAGGGGTTCTCTGAAACTGAAAAGTTATTTGAGGGGTTCCTTTGTGTTGAAAAGGCTGAGAAAGGCTGGCTTAGCATAACCACTTTTGAGAGTAAACATTCTCTACTCATTTAGTAAATCAGCCCCATTGTATTTGGCAGAGGTTTATACCTTTACTTGGATAGAATAAAAGTGAGAATTTTCATTATAGGGTTGAATCTACCAACTGTCCCTTTTCAACCAATCAACCCAGCGATTTTTTTTCTTTCCCTCATTTTCATTCTAAGTGAAAAATTAAAGCGGAGCTCCACCCTAAAGTGGAGCTTCCGCTCATTGGAACCCTTCCCCCCTCCGGCGCCACAATTGGCACCTTTCAGAGGGGAGGGGGGTGCAGGTACCTGTACAGTACAGGAATCTGCACCCACTTCCGGCATAGATATCTGCAGAAGCTACGCCCCTTTCCGCAGAATCTACGCCCCTTTCCGAAGGTACCCCGCTGTCTGCTGGGAAACACACGGATCCCAGAGACAGCGGGGACCATCCTTATTGCGCAGCGCGACTCGCGCATGCGCAGTAGGGAACCGGGAAATGAAGCCGCAAGGCTCCACTTCCTGATTCCCATACCCAAGATGGCGACGGCAGCACCCGAGAAACGATCGAGAGATCGGCTTCGGGTGCCGACATCGCGGGCGTGCTGGGCGGGTGTCATTATTTTAAAAGCCAGCAGCTGCAGTATTTGTAGCTGTTGGCTTTAAAAAAAAAAAAAAAAAACGGCGGACTCCCGCTTTAACCACTTCCCGACCAGCGCACGGCGATGTACGTCGACAGAATGGCACGGGCAGGCATATTGGCGTACAGGTACGTCCAATATTCAATGCCGCCCTGCCATCGGGAGCGCGCCGCCGGCGGCGCGCTCCCGCGCTGGTCAGGTCCCCCGTGAGTCCGGTCCCGATCGCATCCCCGCCAGTGTCATTTACACAGGAATCACTGCATTTATATAGCAGTGATTACTGTATAAATGACAATGGTCCCAAAAATTTGTCAAAAATGTCCGATGGGTCCCCCACAATGTCGCAGTCACAATAAAAATCGCTGATCGCCGCCATTACTAGTAAAAAAATAATAAAAAATTATTAATAAAAATGCTATAAAACTATCCCTATTTTGTAAACGCTATAACTTTTGTGCAAACCAATCAATAATCGCTTATTGCGATTTTTTTTACCAAAAATATGTAGAAGAATACGTATTGGCCTAAACTGAGGGAAAAAAAATGTTTTTTTATATATTTTTGGGGGATATTTATTATAACAAAAAGTAAAAAATAATGCGTTTTTTTCAAAATTGTCGCTCTATTTTTGTTTATAGCGCAAAAAATAAAAGCCACAGGGGTGATCAAATACCACCAAAAGAAAGCTCTATTTGTGGGAAAAAAAGGACGTCAATTTTGTTTGGGAGCCACGTCGCACGACCGCGCAATTGTCAGTTAAAGCGACGCAGTGCCGAATCGCAAAAAGGGGTCTGGTCTTTGACCAGCAAATTGGTCCGGTCTGCAAGTAGTTAAGTTATCGTTTAAAAACGCAAACACTAATACTGCTACCTTTTATAGCTGTAAAAAAATAAAAATAAAAATCTGAAATATGTAGTGAAGATATTTCCTACATGCAAAAATGCACTATACATTACATGTTCTTTAGACATAACATTTTTTTCAAACATTGGTTTCTTTGCCAATTCAAAAAATTACCATATAGCACGAATTAAAAGATCAGCATTTGTAAAGATCTAAATGATCTGGCAATTTTCCTTTATATAACCAATGACTAATGTTAGAATTTAGCAACTAGAGAAATGCTGAATGAATGTGCAGTCACAATGCAGCCTCACCTGAGCAGAGGAAGAGGCGAGCCAATGCATACTGGGGCCCTCAAATGGCTGCTGGCAAGCGTGGGGCTGCCTCAGAGTGGGGGGGGGCGAGCACCGCCCGCACAGTTCCCCAGCCAGGGGAAGTGAGGAGAGGAAGAGGCAAGCTGTCTGTACGAGCAGTGAGCTGTAATAGCTTTCATTTGAATGTCCTGTGTTCCCGGGGCTCACCGTCACATAGCCCCACCTCTTGGCCCGGAGCCTTTGATGACGTCACATGTCCCGCATTGGACCGATGTTCTGTCTATCAAAGGTACCGGGCCAAGAGGTGGGGCTATGTGACGGTGAGCCCCGGGAACACAGGACATTCAAATGAAAGCTATTACAGCTCACTGCTCGTACAGACAGCTTGCCTCTTCCTCTCCTCACTTCCGCTGTCTGGGGGACCGTGCGGGCGGTGCTCGCCCCCCCCCCCGTATGCATACATCATCCTTCCCACGGGCCCCTCTCAGCTGTGGGCCCCATAGCGGCCACGTGTGTCGCTATGGCGGTAGTTCCGCCACTGCTTGGAACAACATATCAGCTCTATCCCCTTAGATAGAGCTATATGGTGCTATGCAGCGTTACCTTCTATATTAAAAGTACATCCCTTAATAGGACCTACCCTTCGTATGGGTGCTAAATTTACTCGGATCCCCAAATTTTCATCACCAGAAACCCCCCTGTTTCCTATTCTAGGGAATCCAAATTTCCCTCCTGGTTTGGAATCAGGAATATTTGGGAAATTAAAAAAGAAAGGATGTTTCCAGGCCTCACACTTTCTGAGGTTTGGTAAGTGGCCATCAATAGAAATATTAACGCGACTAGGAGGACAATACGAATTGCCCTTCTGGCAGGCGTTACAAGGTAAACACTTTCTTGAAACATTGGGACCCGCCGAAGGGTATGGTCGACCTCTCACTAAGTTTGAGAAGTACTGTGGGGAGAGTGAACCTCTCTCCCATATTATCTCTAAGATATATGCTTTACTAACAGCACCTCCTGAGGATTTTGGTATAGCGAGTTTAGATAAGTGGGAAAGGGACCTTGAACAAACTTTTACACCATCCCAACGGCAGAAAATAATACATTTAACTTTTAAATCATCTAGATGTACTAAGATACAGGAATTAAATTACAAAGTACTAATGCGTTGGTATTACACCCCGTCTCGAATGAATAAATTCTCTTCAGAAATGTCGGATAGGTGCTGGAGGGGGTGTAGGGAGAGAGGCACCATAGCCCATATTTTCTGGTTTTGTCCAGTAATTAGACAGTTTTGGCAAGAAGTTCAGAGAATCTCTCAATTATTTACTGATTACCAGATCCCGGAAGACCCAGCTTTTTTCTTACTACAATGCTCACAAATTCCTTTAGAGAGATACAAGAACTCAATGCTATGCCATTTGGTGAATGCAGCTAAAAGCTGCATCACCATATGTTGGAAAGAACCAGGGACACCCCGAATCTCTAATTGGTTAAATAAAGTAAGAAGAATTGGGATCATGGAAAAATTGATCCCTATGTCTTTGGAGGAAAGGGAGTGTCTACTGCAAGTCTGGGCTCCATGGGAGTTATTTTTACAATCAGAGGAAGGGAAAGGGCTAATTGGAGAGGAACTAGAGGAATAGCTAGTAAGTGATGTGGCACAGGTCCCTCTGTCGGCAGGGGCAACATATTTTTATTTGTTCCATTTGGGATTCCCTGGGTTTTTTTTTTTTTTTTCCCCTCTCTCTCTCTCTCTCCTCAGTTCTATAAGTCCCTCACGGGATCTAGGGCCTTGGAGCAGAGGGTTGTTGAGGGGAATCGTTTTTGTAATATTGTTAGTTGTTTAGAAGGGGAAAAAAAAGGAAAAGAAAAAAAAAAATTTGCAGGAATGCAATGTGTATCATTGGTTAAATTAATAAGTTTTTGTTTTGTAAATTGATTTGATAAGTTGATCTATGTAATTATTATTATTATTTTTTTGTGATCTTTGTCATGTATTCCTGCAGAGAAATAAAGTATTAAAAAAAAAAAAAGAGCGTTCCAAACTTTAAATCTTTAAATGAACAACAAATGTGTGTTGACGGACTTTCCAATCGTGTGTACACAAGTCCGTTGGACAAAAGTCCAAAGTACAAACACGCATGCTCAGAAGCAAAAGCGGTCGGTCTTGTAAACTAGCGTTTGTAATGGCGAATTAACATTTGTGACGTGTCAAATTATGAAATCTCCAAATGGGCACATTCTCTTCTTCTTTAATGGGATAATAATGAAGCTGCTTTGCTGGTGATACTGATGGATACTGATAATATTATGCTTTTATTTTATTTTATTTTTTATTCGGGCAAGTTACCACAACACCATTATCCCATAGTTTTTAAGATCAAAGATATAACTATGTTGGTGTCCCTTGTCAATTTTACATTGTATTTTTTTTAAATGTACCTACTCCCAAACTGTCATTTGAAGTAAAATACATAGCCAAGTATTAGGCCGCGTACACACGCGGGGACTGTTCGCCCAACTTTGTTCGTCAAACAGTTTGAGCGGACAGTCCGCTCAAAATTAGCATGGACGGACTTGGCCACACACGACGAACGAACAGTCCACTGAAACTTGCGCGATGACGTGAACGGCACGTACGAAGGGACTAGAAATACGACGTCCTATACACTGCAATGCAACCTTCGGCGTGTAAATCCTTTCTGAGCATGCGCGGAACTTAGTTTGACGAACAAGCCTACACACGGGCGGACTGTCCGCTCAAACCAAGTTTCAGCGGACAGTTTTACGGAATTTCCGAAAAACTTTGTTCGTCAGACTGTCCGCTGAAACTGTCCGCTGAAGCCCACACACGAGCGGACTGTCCGCCGAAACACTGTTCAGCGGACAAAGTTGAGCGAACAGTCCCCGCGTGTGTACGCGGCCTTATTCTCCACAATTGTTACTGTGCATTAAAAAAAAAAAAGAAATTAGGCATGCTATCTGCCAATAGAACTTAACCAAAAAGTGCATTCTATGCATCCAAAAATATAGAAAGTTTACCAAATCAAATCATTATTCAACCAAAAAATAATGTCAAAGCAATCAAGGCCAATTATAAATTACACGTCATCTCCGATTCTGTAACATGTCTGGTTGATGAACGGGTGTTCAGAAACGAACTGAGGGCACGAAAAGAAAAGCGCGAACTGAAAGCGCTAAATGAAAACCGCAAAAAGAAAAGTGCGAATCAACACTCACCAAACTTCTACTAACACTAAATTAGCAGAAGGAGCCCGAAGGATGGCGCTAAAGAGCTAAAAAAACACGTAGTACATCTAGTACGTCACTATGTTCGTAATTGTTGGCCAACAGTTGTGCGACCATGTGTATGCAAGACAAGCTTGAGCCAACACCCTTCGGACAAAATTCCACGGTTTTGTTGGCCAACGATCTGATCGTGTGTACGAAAAATTACTGGCAAGATCGCCAAATACAAATAGAAGAATGAAAGCCTAGAAAAAAAACCCTAAAAAACGAATGCAGCCATCACAGCTAATACATGGTAAGATGCAATATAATACATATCTGCTTTTGGGTTTAACACTGCTTTAAGACTGAAATGACAGGACTTACTACTGGAAAAACCTACCGTATTTATCGGCGTATGACACTAACTTTTTTCCCCTTAAAATCAGGGGAAAATCGTGGGTGCGTGTTATACCCCGATCTCCGCTGACTGTGAGCGGAGCGATCGCCGCCAAGATACACATAGCCGAGTGTACTCAGCTCTTCTGGGCTCCGCTCACAGTCACGCCCAGCCTGGCCATTGGACCTGTGTTATGTTCATCATAGGGTGGGACTGGGCGTGACTGTGAGCGGAGCCGAGTACACTCGGCTATGTGTATCTCGGCTCCGCCCAGTCCCTGTGATCTCAGTGGCGTTCTCTCTGCTCCGGTGAGCCTCGGCGGCGCCAATTTTAAATTCAGCCAAGTAATGGACACTGGGGGCAAGGCTGCACTGGGGGCAAGGCTGCACTGGCAAGGCTGCAATGGACACTGATAATGCTGCATTGATGGGCATTTAAACGTACGTTTTTCTTTTTTCCTTAAAATTCCCTCCTAAACTTGGGGTGCATGTTATACGTCGGCGCGTGTTATACGTCGATAAATACGGTACATTTTTTGTGAACTCTTTTTCCACTGAATAGGGCTTGGCAATGATTCTTGAAGGAGTGAAAATATTTTCTGGATTGACCCACACTCATCATAAATTGCCCTATTCTATTTGTTATTTATACCAGCCTTTCTCAACCTTTTTAACATAGAGGAACTCTAAAAATAACTTTGTGGTCTCAGGGAACCTGTGCTAAAAATGACTATATCTCCAAATCATCATACAAAAGTGTGATGGTCAGTGAGAAGAATGCTCCTTAGCCCTAGTACACACGGTCGGATATTCTGACAACCAAATCCATTGGATTTTGTCCGATGGATTTTGTCCGACGGATTTTGTCCGAAACTGTTGCATACACACGGTCGGACAAAGTTGTCGGAAAATTCGATTGTACATAATGTGATGACGTTATTTCGTTACGACAGGACTAAGTTCAGGCTACTAGCCAATAGCTTTGGTCTAGGAATTTGATCTGAGCATGCATGGCACTTTGTCCGTCGGAGTAGGCTACACATGACCGGAGTATGTCCGATCAGAGCATTTTGTCAGGAAAATTTTACGGACAAGTTGGAAAACTTGGTCCGTCAGATACTCCGACGGAAACAGTCCGATGGAGACCACACACAGTCGGATTATCTGACAAAACGGTCCGATAGAACACATTCCGTCGGAATCTCCGACCGTGTGTACAAGGGCTTAGGCCGCGTACACACGGGCGGACTGTTCGCCCAACTTTGTCCGCTGAACAGTGTTTGGGCGGACAGTCCGCTCGTGTGTGGGCTTTCAGCGGACAGTTTCAGCGGACAGTTGGACGGACAAGGTTTTTCGGAAATTCCGAACAGTCCGCTCGTGTGTAGGCTTGTTCGTCAAACAAAGTTGCGCGCATGCTCAGAAAGGATTTTCACGGCGAAAGCTATAATGCAGTGTATAGGACGTCGTATTTTTCGTCCCGTCGTACGTGCCGTTCACGTCATCGCGCACGGTTTCAGCAAACTGTTCGTTCGTCGTGTGTGGCCATGTCCGTCCATGCTAATTTTGAGCGGACTGTTTGCCGAAACTGTTGGACGGACAAAGTTGGGCGAACAGTCCGCCCGTGTGTACGCGGCCTTACACTTGTGCTCATTGAGAAGAATTACCTCCTTACAGATAGCTTAGAAACATCAATGGTGCCAGTGGGAACTTATCTCAGAGGCAGAAACGACTCATTGCTCAAGGAACCCCTAGTAACCTCTGAAGGATCCCTAGAGTTCCATGGAACCCTGGTTGAGAAACCCTGATTTATAGACTTAGCAGGTCTCTTAGTACCCAAATGGACTTTGAAAGATGAAGGAGAATCAAGTGCAACAATGCAGAGGCTCTTTTGCACAGCAGAAGTGAACATATCAACACAGGCAAGCATATTGTGTAAAGCTGTAACATCAGGTGTATAGCAGCCTGGGATGAGAAATTGTGCGAAGTCTCCTCTAACACAGCTTCTGGATCTTCTTCATTCCCCTCTATGGCTACCTCCTCTAGAGAAGGCATATCTGGATCCAACACACGTAGACATGGTGAGAGTGGAGAAGGAACCTGGTGCTTTTAAGCTCTGGACAGCAATAACTGCATTAAAGCCATTAGTTGTCTGGGGAAATGTGACAGCCTGTAGCTTGTCAGCCAGTACCTAGTCACATTTAGGGCACATTCACACTTGCCCACAAAATAAAACCAGAGCGGTATACTGTGTAAGCAGCTGTCTGTTTTAGGCTGCAGTGATGTGCATCAAGAGCCAGTGTGATGCACTTCATTCATGTGACCGCACAGCAGTACGGTGCATTGCACTTGCTGCGCAGTGATATGCAGTGTCATCCAGTGAGGTGCGATGTAATGTAGCATGTTTGCATTTCATTGCACCTCTCTGAACAGTACATTTTAGTTGGAACAGGGCATGTAGAAAACAATTGCGTTCCATGTGCCCTTGGGCTAACTGGTGTTCTTCCAATGCTAAAAACCACCAGTCACTGCTCTAGTGTGAATGGACCCTTAGTCCTGCCCACTGCTTTCTGAATTTACAGCACTGCCTCTGTTGTTGTACCTCTATCATTGTGAGCTGCAGTGTCTGGGAGGGTATGAGCCACAAATGAATGAGGATTTGGCTCAGGGGAGGGTAAAGGAAGTTTTTTTGTTTATTTTATGAGGCTTGTGCATCCCACAATAACTGGATTTGGAGCTTATTTAGGCTGTCACACACCTTTAGTTGTACTTTAACCACATCACGCCCATAGGATGTATCCATACATTATTGAATTTCAGTGGTTATATTGGGGCCATGGCTGCAGCTACAGTAATGACCCCAGTATTTTTTTTCCAGCCGGCAATGCAAAATAACATTTTGACATGCGGCGGCAGGGGGTCTTTCCTCCCACCTTCCTTGGCTCTCCCGTTCCACCTGGGAGCCCAGCACTGAAGCCGGTGGTTCTGCCGGCTTACCATAGAGGCAGAAGGGGGTACTCCCTCCCACCTTCCTGGGCTCTCCCGTTCCAATGGGGAGCTGAGGACCGAAACCAGCGGTTCTGCCAGCTTACCCTAGGAAATGACCAGAACTTCCCTGATCGACTCTATGGTCTATGAAACCGGAAGCGACAAGTATTTTGTCACTTCCAGTTTTGGTCTAATTCAAACAGGCCATTACTGGCCTGTGAAAGCATCTGATAGAACCAATTTTGGTTTGATCAGATGCTTTACGGCTGGGTTCACACTATTGGGAATTGTGGGGATTTCCCTGCATCCAAGAGATTGTGACTGGCTCTCAATGGAGCCGGTTCACACAGCTCCTTTGCGGCTCCTGTGCGAATTGCACAGGGGTCCTGTGCATCTTCTGGTCCATTTCAGATCCAAATTCAGCCAAATATTTAGGCTGAAATTGCACCTGAAACAGTGAATGGATAAGCACCGTACTCCTGCTGTGACCCGCTCCATGCTGCGGTGTGAACCCATCTTTAAGGGCAGAGGAGAGATGTGTGGACTAATAGAACCCAGAAGTCTCAGTAAAGAGAACCTATCACTGTTCATGATTAAAGATTTGTATCAAACACCAGAGGAGAATACATCTCACCTATTAAAGCGGTCCGTTCTGAGATGTCCTGTCAGGTCCAGACACTAAAGGAGGGAAAGGCTAGGGCAGCAGAGGCTTTTTCTGGCTCATCAACTCTGGATCACTTCAGCCGGCTAGCTGAGGCAAGAAGAGCATTGTCTCTACATCTTCCATCGGCCACACATTTAGATTTGAAAACTCTAGTGGGGAAAGTCTTTGAGTCCAGAGAAAAAAAAATAGCAAACTCCTATCGAATTTAATAGCGGACTCTAAAATGCAGACAGTGGTGTCAGAAATTTGTGGTTTGGATGGTCAGCTCATATCTACTCCAAAACTAATTCTAGATGAATTCAGATCCTTCTATGAAAACTTATATAACGCAGTCCCTGGCTAGCCTGAGGACAGGCGTAGGGAGTTTTTGCATTCCCTGCATCTACCCACTCTTTCGCAGGAGGATATTGAATTTATAGACAAAGATTTTACCACCGAGGAGATAGAAGAAGCGATTTGTTAATTTCCTAGTGGAAAAACACCAGGACCTGATGGTCTACCTGGTGAATGGTACAGAATGTATGCATCCTTAATTGCACCAAAACTGTTAAAAGTCTTCTCTGAAAGTAAAAAACAGATGGCATTACCCCCTTCAATGTATCAGGCACACATAGCCCTTATCCCTAAGCCCGGCAAAGACGTATCCCTCTGCACTTCTTACAGGCCGATCTCTGATAAACTATGACCTCAAGATCTTGACAAAAATATTAGCGACCAGACTGCGGATGATTTTACCACCCTTGATTAATATAGACCAGACTGGTTTCATGCCAGGGAAATCTACAGACATAAACTTACGTAGAGTGTTTACCCATCTTGAGCTACCTCCCGCTGAGTCCTCCCAGAGGGTAATGGTTACACTGGACATTGAAAAGGTGTTTGATTCGGTAGCATGACCTTTTATGTCCTCAGTGCTGGAGGTTATGGGTTTTGGAGAAGTATTCCGCAAATGGATCGATATTTTATATATATCGACCACAACTGCCTGGTCTCGGATGAGTCCAACGCGGCAGTGGTCCTGGAAGCATCACGTTTGGGGTCTTATGAGGCGCTACGGAACCTACTTTACCGGGGCCCTAGAGCTCTTACCTCAGCAATTCGCCCCATACCCTCGGGACACATTCCCCCATATAGCCCTCTTTGGCTTAACCCAAATTTATCAGAATTTGGATCCATTCCCGACCCTGGTATATGGGCATGCAAGGGCATCAAATATATTAATGAGATCTGTCTTGAGGGCAAAATACAGACTTTTGACAGGTTGAAACAACAATATAATTTACCTAACTCACAACTGTTTCGATTCCTGCAGCTTAGTCACGCTTTTAATACTCAGTTTGAAAATGCTCCTGTAGCCTTTTATACCTCAAATCTGGAGACTGTGCTCAGAGATGAAGCTCTATCTAAGCCCTTATCCACCATATATAAAGCATTACTCCCTAACGTCCACATGGCACTAGAAAACCTTAAGGCAAAGTGGGAGGTAGATTTCCCTACACTAGAAACAGAAGATTGGGAAGAAATGTGGGAGTACCCATTTTCACAGCTAGTATCAGCTAGAGATAAATTAGTGCAATTTAAAATAGTACATAAGGTGTACTACACGCCCGTACATCTACATAGAATCTATCCATCTGTTTCCACCTCTTGCTGGAGATGCAACTCACCCTCAGCGGATTTCACTCATATTTTTTGGAGCTGTCCACAGATTGAAATTTTTTGGGTTGAGGTAACCAAATTTACTTTGACTGTCATCACCATCCCTGTGCCATTGTCTGTAGAGGTATGTCTGCTGGGACTAGTTGAACCGCTGGCCCCACGCTGGGCGATCAGAACTCTGTTAGGACTATTACTATACTATGCCCGTAAATCTATAGTACTCAGATTGAAGGCCTCAACCGCACCTTCAATAAATTTCTGGAAGAGGTTAGTAAACACGGCTCTACCATTGTTCAAAGCTACTTACCTGTCACGTGGCTGTGGCAAAAAAAATTCACAAAATTTGGGATATTTGTACGGAATCCCAGTCCACTAATGCAGATTCGATCGATGTTTAGTATCACTCTATTAAGTACCGGGAATGATGTAGGTGGCATCCCTGATCTCATAAACATCCCTGGGCTCTTATGTCAATAATCTATGGGGAGGAGGGGGAGTAAGAATATGTAAGTGTAATGTACATTTCATCCCATGAATAATTAAAGAAAGTTTTGCAGGGTATACGTAGAATTAGAGGATTGCTTTGCATATTCTGCATGGGTGGTTGAGCGTACAGTGGTTTTGTTAGGAATATATATAATTTTATTTCAGTTTTTTTTCTCTTGGTGGTTTTATAGTAGTGACTGAGCCTGGGTATGCCCAATAGGCTGTTTTGTTTTGTATTTACCTTGAAATTTCAATAAAAACAACTTTAAAAAAATAAATAAAAAAAAATTCGTATCACCACAGAGTGGTACTATGGATACGACACTTTTGTAGAAATTGCCACATCCCGATAATTTCAAAATAGCAGCTGTCTCCTCCACGAGCGGAGCTGTCATCAGAGAGGAGACCCCTAGGCAAGGGCAGCTATTGGCTACTGGCTATTGAACTTGCTTTTTGAGTCCTGTCGTACGTCATCACGTTCAAAACAAACGGACTTTGGTCCTTTTGTGTGTGGGCAAGTCCATTAGTTCGGAAGTCCGTCAGAACTCTGTTGGGAAGACCGTCAGACCTTTTCTGCCAGAAACTCCGGTCGTGTGCATGCAGCTTTAGAAGTGATTCAAAGATCTGTCTCTCTCAGTACTGAGGATATTACTCTCTGCTCAATCTTTTATTTTTCGTCCTTGATTAATAATATGCCATAAGATCCTGAAGAAGCGTTTAATGAATACGCGCAACATGTAGAGCTGAGTTTTCATGACACACTACCTCTTCAATTCTTTCAATAATGTAGAGTGATCTGTTTGGTCCTTTGATTTTTCAATTGTTATTATTCTATCTGTATGTGGGTGGTGCGTTGTCTATGCTCATAGGCACATTTTGTGAATAAGTGTAAGCCCCCATACACACGGTCGGACATTCCGACAACAAAATCCGTCTGATTTTTTTCCGACGGATTTTGTCCGAAACTGGTGTTGCATACACATGGTCGGACAAAGTTGTCGGAAAATCCGATCGTTCAGAACGTGATGGCATTCGTTTGTTACGATGGGACTACGTTCAGACTAGTAGCCAATAGCTTTGGTCTCGTAATTTGATCTGAGCATGCGTGGCACTTTGTCCGATCGGAATTCTCTACAAACGATTGGACAAAGTCCGATCGGATCATGTTGTCGGAAAATTTTATATCCAGCTCTCAAACTTTGTTGGTCGGACATTCCGACGGAAAAAGTCAGATGGAGCCCACACACGGTCGGATTATCCGACAATATGGTCCGATCAGACATTTTCTGTCGGAATTTACGACCGTGTGTACAAGGGCTTAGGCCAGGCATGTCCAAAGTCCGGCCCGCGGGCCAATTGCGGCCCGCGGTTCGGTTTTGAACGGGCCGCCTGGTCTTTCTCAATTTAGTGTGCCGCGGGATCAGGGCTGTCAGATGAGCCGATCCCCGGCACTGTGAGAAGCTCCGTGAGCTTCAAAAGTGAAAGTAAAGTGCAGAGGAGTGCGCTGTGCTCTCTGCTTCCCCCTACAGTGCAGTACCCGGCTGAATGAGGAAGCTGCAAAGGTACTGTACTATGCTACAAGCTAAATGAGTGTAAAAAAGGGCTTTATTCATGTGTGTGTGTGTGTGTGCACATGTGTCTGTATGTGTGTGTATGCACATGTGTCTGTATCTGTGTGTGTGCACACATGTGTCTGTATGTGTGTGTGTGTGTGTATGTGTCTGTATGTGTATGTATGTGTGTGTGTGCACATGTGTCTGTATCTGTGTGTGCACATGTGTCTGGATGTATGTGTGTGTGTGCACATGTGTCTGTATGTATGTCTGTACGTGTGTGCATTTATGTCTGTATGTATGTGTGTGTGCACATGTGTCTGTATGTATGTCTGTGTGTGTGCATGTATGTGTATGCGTGTGTCTGTATGTATGTGTGTGTGCACATGTGTCTGTATATCTGTATGTGTGTGCATGTATGTCTGTATCTGTGTGTGCACATGTGTCTGTATGTATGTCTGTGTGTGTGCATGTATGTGTATGTCTGTATGTATGTGTGTGTGCACATGTGTCTGTATATCTGTATGTGTGTGCATGTATGTCTGTATATCTGTAGGTTTGTGCATGTATGTCTGTATCTGTGTGTGCACATGTGTCTGTATGTATGTCTGTATGTATGTGTGTGTGTGCGCATGTGTCTGTATGTATGTCTGTATGTGTCTGTAAGTATGTGCATGTGTCTGTATGTATGTCTGTATGTGTGTGTGCACACATGTATGTCTGTATGTGTGTGCATGTATGTCTGTATGTATGTGTATGCATGTGTCTGTATGTGTGTGCGGCGTGCATTTGTCTGCAAGTGTGTGCATGTATCTGTGTGTATGTTACGTTTAATCCGGACCCCCCCCCCCATTCTTATACCATCAAAACTGCTTTTGTAGGGCTTGTGTGTGATATTAGCCAGGACTGCTGCTCCTCTGAAAAGCAATCCATGCACAGATCTCTTTTCAGAGGCATTTGAATGGCGGTAAAGAGGCATTATGTTGCCTCCTCACCACCTGTTTTAAGCCCATAAATGCAACATCTGTGTGGCTGCGTACTGTGTGTAGGGCAGCCCATTAATTTCAATGGACTTCCCTACTCACAAATGCAGGGAAAGAAGTTCCCGAGTTTTTTTTTTTTTTAAATTGCACTGCACCAAAAGCACCCTACATTTTCCAATGTGTGGGGTACCATTAAGAATTAACGGTACCCCCTAAAGTGCAGAGCATTCGTCTGTTTGTTGGGAACGAGCGCGACAAAGGCAAGAGAATTCTTGTTGGGCCGTGTATTAGCGCTCGGATGGACACACTTAGACCGAATTTTCAATGGTTCAAAGAATGTCGGGCAAAATGGTCGGCCCTCACGCATGTTCACTTCATCAAATCTGGCCCTCTTTATAAAAAGTTTGGACACCCCTGGCTTAGGCTGACTTTGTAGGAGGAGTCAGGCTGCCCTCCTTTTGCCTCTTCCCCTTGTGGCCGTTGGCTCTTGTGTCCCACCCACCCATTCCCCTTTTCTTTTTCATTTCATTTCATACTTGGGTATGCCCCCTTTTAGGCATACTGACCACGTGACCCCGGCACATCTCAGGTCAATGTTTTCTGGTTATAGTTTCCTTTCCTATACCATCCACAGACGTACACTCCAAGTACAATATATGAAATTTTGTGTAATTGTCTTGATTTTAGTTTTTGTAATAAATATATTTTTAATATATATCTGTGTTATGCCTATAAAGTCCATCATCCAAAAATCCATTTTCTATCACTGTTCATGATCTCACAAAGTATAAAGACACAATGTAAAAAAATAAAATAAAAAATGTAATAATATTTTTTATCTTTTTAAAGCACCCCATCCTCCAGTGCAAAGGCAAATGCATACGTAGGTTGCCTAAGCATATTTAAATGGTGTTTGCACCACATGTGAGGTATTGCTGCAAACATTATAACGCAAGCAATAATTCTAGCACTGGACCTCCTGTGCAACTCTAAACTGGTAATCTGTAAAGGCTTTTAACCACTTGCCGCCCGAAAATTGTCAAATGACAGCTGCAAAGTGGTTTCAAATTCCTGATAGGATGTCCCAGGATTTTGAGCCGATCGTTGTTGCGGGGTGTCAGTCTGACACCCGGCAACTACGATCTTGGTAAAGAGTCTCTGACTGAGACTCTTTACCACGTGATCAGCCGTGTCCAATCACGGCTGATCACAGTGTAAATAGGAAGAGCCGGTGATCGGCTTTTCCTCACTCACGTCTGTCAGATGAGAGTAGAGGAGAGCTGATCGGCTGCTCCTCTGACAGGGGGGGTCTGTGCTGATCGATTATCAGCACAGTCCCCCCAAGGATGCCCACACTGGACCACCAGGGATGCCACCAGACCACCAGGGATGCCAGCACCAGGTATGCCACCCTAGACCACCAGGGATGCCAATCAGTGCCCACAATGGATGCCAATCAGTACCCACAATGGGCATCACTGATTGGCATGCATTGTTTGGCACTGATTGGCATCCATCAGTACAAAACAAAGCGACATTGTATTGCATATCAGTGCCCATCCGTGTCACCTATCAGTGCCCATCCATGCCAACTATCAGTGCCCATCCATGCCCATCTGTGCCGGCTATCCATGCCCATTCATGCCGCCTATCCATGCCAATCTGTGCCAGCTATCAGTGCCAATTTGTGCCACCTATCAGTGTCCATCCGTGTCACCCATCAGTGCCACCTATCAGTGCCACTTCAAGGGTGCCAGCTCATCAGTGCCGCCTTATCAGTGCCCGTCAGTGCCCATCAGTGAAGGAGAAAACGTACTTATATACAAAGTTTTTTGTTATTTTTTTTTAAGTTCTTTTTTTATTTGTTTAGCAAAAAATAAAAACCGTAGAGGTGATCAAATAGCACCAAACGAAAGCTCTATTTGGGTACAGTGTAGCATGACCGCGCAATTGTCATTCAAAGTGCGACATCGCTGAAAGCTCAAAACTGGTCTGGGCAGGAAGGTGTTTAAGTGCCCAGTATTGAAGTGTTAAAGCATCACTTATAGACGTACGGAAGTTTGTTGTCATTCCATGGTCGTACATAATTTTAAAGTGTGACATGTAAGGTATCCATTTACTTTGAGCAACATCATCTTTTATATTTTACTAACAATTGGGTATTATATTGTGTTTTTGTGCATTAAAATTCATGAATGGATTTTTTTTTCCAAAAAATAAAATAAAAATTGTGTTTGAAAAACTGCTGTGTCAAAAAATAAATAAATTGCAACACCCACCATTTTATTCTTTAGGGCTTCTGCTTAAAACCATATAAAGTTTGAAGGCTCTAAGTCATTTTCTAGCAAACAAAAATGCTGATTTTACATATAGGAGAGGAATGTCAGAATTGGCTAAAAGACTATCTTCACTGCTACACACAGAGGGGTTGATTTACTAAAACTGGAGAGTACACAATCTGATGTAGGGCTGCATAGAAACCAGGGCTACTTTTTTTTCAGCGGGAACAGGGAGGAATGCAGTTCCGGCACCTCCAGCACTGACTGTATGTGATGGCAAGAAAAGCTGGGGTGTGCTGCCGGGTCTATTGATTAGGGGATCTATTCTGGTTGCAGGGGGGTCTATTGTTGCTGAGGTCTAATGTTGCTGGTGGGGGACCTATTTTTGCTGAGGGTGGGTCTTATATTGCTGGGGGGGTCAGCTGATGGAGTCTATTGATGCTGGCTGTGGGGAGATCTGTTGTTGCTGCCGATAGTCTATTGTTAGCAGAGGGGAAATGTTGTTGCATATGATCCATTGTTGTTAGGGGGATCTATTGTGGTTGACGTAGGGGCCCTATTGTTACTGGCTGCAGGGGGATCCATTTTACTGCTTTTCTTGCTATCATTACCAAATTCCAAAGCACCACAAAATGATACGTGGTTCTGTATTCTTTAAAAGGTGTGGTACTGGGAGGTGGGTAGGGGGTGGAACCAAGGAATAGGGCTCGGAGGTGGGTAGGGGTGACTCGGAAAGGGGGAATCCCTACACCTATTCTGATAGAAACCAATCAACTTTCAGGTTTTTTTTTTTGTCAAAGCTTCATTGAACAAGCTGAAGTTAGAAGCTTATTGGCTACCATGGAGAGTTGCACCAGATTTTGTACTCCCTGGTTTTAGTAAATCAACCCCAGAATTTCTTAAATGACACCTACAAAATATTTATGGAACGAGATTAAAACTGCAATCTCAAATATTGCTTTATTGCTTTAAAAAAAAAAAAAAAGTTTGCAATTGGGTTATAACATAAAAAAATCAATGGTGACACATTTTTGATAAAAGGCCATTCATGAAAATAAGGAAACAACTTAATATTATCTCAAGAACATTCTTGATGTCTGACGAGTGGATGTCGAATGTTTCTGCTCTGCTGGGGCAATTTGGTGAATGGATGTTGATAACATTTCCTCATGGATCAGATTATATGGTATAATGACCTTATTGTTAAAGTATTGTAATAAGGAAAAGAATTGTGGCAGGTTTATAGCAATGACTAAATACCCAACCTAAACATTTCTTCTTCTGAAGTTGTAAAGTGACGAACGTGTTCCAGAAGACATTGTAAAATTCATGTTGAAGGATTGAGAATTCAATTTTCTACAGCAACACTTCAGAGACTTTGTTTAGTCCAGTTATCCATATCAGATTTGTTTACAGACTTAAAGCTGAACTCCAACTTTTCACACACTTTACATAGTTCCTACTAATCAGGAACACAGATCTGTCTCTTCATCCAGTGTCAGCATCCCTCACAGTTAGAAAACACTTCCAGGGAACACATTTAACCCTTTGATCGCCCCTGATGTTAACCCCTTCCCTGCCAGTGACATTTATACTGTGACAGTAATTTTTTTTTTTTAGCACTGATCACTGTATTAGTGTCAAAAAAAGTGTTACTTAGTCTCCAATTTGTCCGCCGCAATGTCTAAAAATCGCTGCCACTAGTAAAAATAAAAAATTCCATAAATCTATCCCATAGTTTGTAGACACTATAACTTTTGCACAAACCAATCCATATACTCCAATTGAGATTTATTTTTATTTTTTACCAAAAATATGTAGCAGAATACAAATTGGCCTAAATTGATGAATAAATTAGATTTCTTTTACATTTTTATTGGAAAGGTTTTATAGCAGAAAGTAAAAAATAGTTTTTTTTTTTTTAAATTGCTGCTCTTTGTTTATAGCGCAAAAAAAAAAAAAAAAAAAAACGGCAGGAGATGATCAAATACAAAACAAAAGCTATAGTTGTGGCAAAAAAAAAAAAAAAGACATCAATTTTATTTGGGTACAATGTCGCAATTGTCAGTTACAGTAGCACAGTGCCGCATCGCAAAAAAATGGCCTGGTCATTAAGGGAATAAAACTTTCCGAAATGGTTAAAAAAAAAAATTGCTGTGTGCCGCTAGAATGTTTGGCTTGCAGAAAAGGTGGCAACCCTATGATAGCCATTTCATTTTCTGTATTACTTGGACGAGGCCTGAAAGTCTTTTTTTGTGCTACAATATGGAAACACTGACAATGCCCATAACAAACTGTCCATAAATTTACTGGTGGCTGGCAACAGATTATTGCACAGATATAGAAGAAATGTAGAGATCACACCAAGAATCAAGTGATACTAAACATGCCCCTAGTATTTTAGACTATATGTTTTGCATGGATTTCACCTTGAAAGTCTGCTTGGGTTTCTGACATTGTATGTGTATTACTCCTTCACCCTGGTCCTGCATTTAAAGTGGAAGTAAACTCCCCTATCGTTTTCAGCCAAGGAAGCTGCCATCTTTGCCTCTGTTTAATCTTCAACTGCTATGGTGCTGCACATGTGATTCGTTATGACACCAGCCATTGGATGGTTTGATAGTTTGGCTGAGAGCACAGCCAATGTGCAGTTAGCATTCCCAGCATGCCAACAATGATCTAAGATTGAAACTACTCATATAAACAGTAGACATAGGGGTCGACTTACTAAACCTGGAGGCGTGCAGTTCTGCAAAGATACCAATCAGCTTCCAGTTTTTTTTTTTTTTGTTAAAGCTTAACTGAACAAGCTGAAGTTAGAACACACACACCATGTGCTCTTCTGTTTTAGTACATCAACTCCATAGATCTTAAGAGTCAACTTCCCCCTAGATCTACTGCCAGGGCCGGATTTCCCACAAGCCAACCGAGGCAAGGCCTTAGGGCGGCAGTGGTGCAGGGGTGGCGCCGCTCCTTCAGTGACTTCTCGGCTGCCCCTCCCCCCCACACTAACATTTTCCCCGGGGGGCACCTGCTACTTTGCCTAGGCTGTGTGAGACAGGCGCACGCAATGACTTCCTGGTGGAGAAAAAAAAGTAAGGTAACTGGCAGAGCATTACCCTCCTCTGCGCCAACTGCGTGGCCGGGAGCAGGGGTCTTTGTGCCCAGTGACGTGAGGAGAAGAGACAAGTCACGAGAAAAAGGGGAACCCTACCCTCTCTGCGCAACCGGCTTCATCTCCCCCAGGTCAGGCGCGGGGGTCTGAGACTGTGACGTCACCACCACTACCAGAAAAAGAATTGAAAAATATTGATAAAGGTGAAGCTTCAATTTCAGAGCTCTAATAAACATTCAAAGCAAAACAATTGCAGATTATTTACCCTAATATTGATATAGCAATGAGTATTTAAATTTGCACTCTGGTTACTAACTGTTCAGCAGAACGATCTTTTTCATGTCTGAAACGAGTAAAGAACTATTTATGATCATCTTTGGGTCAAGAAACAGTTTAGCTTTACTTGCCATTGAGTCAGAACTTTTAAATACTTTGAAACAAAGATATTGAGTTTGCCAAAAGAAAAGTTAGAACTAAAAAATTGTAGGGAGTTTCTTACTGCTATAATCTTTAAAAGACATTTTCTGCATTAGAGTATTTTCAGTCTGTACAATTAAAGGCAGTTATTTTCAGTATTCTCATGTGTGGAGATATGGTTTTATTGATCTATTGTAGCAGTCATCAATAAAGGACTAGGGTGGTGTGTGTGTCGTCATTGAAGGACCTGGCCTTGGGGCGGCAATGGGAGTAAATCTGAGCCTGTCTGCTGGCTGTGAGATATCAAAAAGAGAAGCGCAACGATGGTGAAATAAGAGAAGGTAGAACTTTAACATATTCAACGAGGACAATAAAAATTTAAAAATAAATCCAGTATTAGAAAAAGGTTTCTGATTTATAAGGACAGGTGGCCTTTATAAAACAAATAAAAAGCTGAATTTTTGGGTGCAAAGTTTGTGGAGATCAGGCAGATAGTATCATATAAACAACATTCCATATCCTAAGGCAGGGGTCTCCAAAGCAGAGCTCGAGTCCTCACACTCAGTGCAGGGACCGGTCTCTTTGTCGGGTTGCGGGACTTCGCTGCATAGTCCACCGCACTGTACAGAGCAAGTCCTGCAACCTGAGAAAGCCCACCCGGCCCCATACTGTACTACTGATTGCTAGGACTGCCTTGCAAACAATGAAGTACTTACCTGGAGTCCCACTGTTAGAGGCGGTTCACACAAGGGCAACACGACTTCCAACGTGACTTTTGGAGGCAACTTGGACATGACTTGTCAACACGACTTGGGGCGACTTACAACACGACTTTAGGTCGCCCCAGGCCAGGCGACTTTTGCCGTGGCCAATCAGAGAATGAGCTCTCAAGGGGGAACTCCACGCCAAATTTTTTTTTTTTTTAAACGGCGTGGGTTCCCCCTCTGGAAGCATACCAGGACCTAAGGGCCTGGTATGGATTTTAAGGGGAACCCCTACGCCGAAAAAACGGCATGGGGGTCCCCCCAGACCCCCCACGGCCAGGGTTGTCGGGAAGAGGCCCTTGTCCTCATCAACATGGGGACAAGGTGCTTTGGGGTGGGGCGGCTGCAGGGCGCCCCCTTCCCCAAAGCACAAACCCCCCCATGTTGAGGGCATGTGGCCTGGTGCGGTCCAGGGGGGGCCCTCGCTTGTCCCCACCCCCTTCCTAATCGACCAGGCTTCGTGCTCAGATAAGGGTTTGGTATGGATCTGGGGGGGACCCCCACGCCGTTTTTTCGGCATAGGGGTTCCCCTTAACATCCATACCAGACCTAAGGGCCTGGTATGCTCCCGGAGGAGGAACCCACACCATATTTTTTAAATAAATTTGGCGTGGAGTTCCCTCTCGAGAGCTGATAATTCTGTGAGAGTCGCCTCCATATAGACGGAGATCCGACTTGGAGGCGACTTAAATTGAAATCAATGGGTACCAGTCGCCTACAAGTCGGATACAAGTAGTACAGGAACCTTTTCTGAAGTTGGAGCGACTTCAGTAGTGTGCATTAAGACGGCTCTCATTAACTTGCATTGATTTTTACATGTAGCCCAATCTAAGGCAACTAGGGGCAACCTGAAGTCGGATCTGAGTTGCCCCTGTGTGAACCGGCTTTTAGGATGTCTTTTACACAGGGTGCCGATGTATCAGCAGGACCAGAGCTGGTGATTACTTGCTAGTTATTTCAGAGGCACAAGATAATGATTTCTGATGGGGAGGCAAATGTGCTAAGATGGGTTATGATGGGAACATAAAGGAGGGGGGATAAAAAATAAAAAAAATACATGGGGGAATTGAGGGGGACACAGATGTACATAGGGAGCTCTGAAGAGGACATAAATGTGTGGGAGGGGGCTGTGATGAAGATATAAATGTGCTTGGGGGGCTCTGAGGGGGACAAGAAAAAAAGTACGGTATATGGGGGGCTCTTGGGGGGGAAACAGATGTACGTGGGGGGCACTGAGCAGATACAAATGTGTATGTGGGGGGGCTGTGAGGGAGACACTAAATGTACATGAGGAACTGTGATGGGGACAGAAACAAAAGTGGATGGGGGGGTGCACTCTGAAGGGGACACAAATGTGTTTAAGGGGGGCTATGAAGGGGAAATGCAAATAAATGGGGTGCTCTGTTGACAACACACATATAAGGGGAACGCTAATGAGGACACAAATTTGCAGGGAGACCCTGATGGGGATAGAGATGTATAGGGATACTCTGGGAGCAAAGATGTAAGGCCTCAGGGCATAATGCTCCAGCATTTAGGTGTCAGCAGAGGATACAGAAGCACCATCCAGCGCCGCTGCCAGTTGCCTGCCAAATTCTTTAATATTCTGCTCCTGCAGATTAATTTATAAATAAAACAGATTTTTTTTCGATCCGCAAATATGTGTAAAATTTACAATGTGGCCCTGGAAGTGGAAAGTGTGGCGACCCCTGTTCTAAGGGGCCTATTTACTAAAGGCAAAAGACTGTGCACTTTGCAAAGTACAGTTCCTATAGCTCTTTGTAAATGAGCAGAAGCTCTGCTGACTTTAACCACCTGGCGCCCGCGCTACACCGAAAAGACGGCTACAGCATGGAGCTCGATTGTTGGGAGGACGTCTCTGGACATCCTCCTGTTTACAACCCCCCTGCGCGTCGCCGCGGGTGCGCATCAGGGGAAATCTGCATTTGCTGTGTCCCTTGGACACAGCCAATCACAGATCTTGCTAAATGGCCAATCACAGCTGCCATTTAGCACTCGGAGTGTCCAAGAAGAGATTATCTCATTTGTAAACATATGAGATCATCTCTCATCGCAGGCTCTCCCTCCTCACACAGAGGCCGCATGTGAGGAGGGAGAGCAACCTCTGGCTGCAGCATACGCCGTGAGTGTGTGAATGAACACACACACACACACATGCCCACAGTGCCATCTGGCCCCAGTGCCACCTCCCCCTTGTCATCAGTGCCACCTGTCAGTGTCACATGCCATATTATCAGTGTCACGTGTCATCAGTGCCACATGTCATTGTCCTGGTGCTCCAAGACCTTCAAAAGTGTAATAGGTAGTCAACAAGTTAGATGTGTTATTTATGCTCCTAGAACATGTGACAGTGCTCCCTGCATGTTGAATCTCTATGTGGTTAGGCTGTGAAAAAGTCCCACACATGTGGTATCGTAATACGCAGGAGTAGCAGAATGTATTTTGGGGTTTCATTTGTGGTATACACATGCCATGTGAAAGAAATAACCTATTACAATGAAAATTTTGTGGGGAAAATTAAAAAAAAAAAACACATAATTTTGCAAAGAATTGTGGGAAGAAACGACATCAAAAACCTCACCATGCATCTTAATACCTTGGAATGTCTACTTTCAAAAAAGGGGTCATTTGGGGGGTATTTATACTTTCCTGGCTTGTTAGGGTCACAAGAAATGAGATAGACCACCAGTACATCAGGTGTGAGCAATTTCTTATGATTTGCATCACAGCTTGTAGACGCTTTAACTTTCACAAAGACCAAATAATATCCACTAATTTGGATTATTTTTACCAAAGATATGTAGCAGTATAAATTGTGGCCAAAAAGCATGAAGAAAAAATAATTTGCAAAATTGTACCACAGAAACAAAGAAAATGTTTTTTTTTTTCCATTTATAGCGTAAAAAATTAAAAACTCAGGAAGTAATTGTATGAAAAAAAGGCCAAAAATGTATTTGGGTACAGTATTACATGACTGAGTAACTGTCATTCAAAGTGTGAGAGCACTGAAAGCTGAAAATTGGTCTGGTCACGAGGGGGGTTTAAGTGCCCAGTAGCCAAGTGGTTAATCATCCAAGCAAAAATGTTGTTTTGTTTTTATTTTCCTTGCACATGATTGGGTACTCTTTGCAAAGTGAAGCTTTACCTCATTTACTAAGCTCTGGAGCAACTGCAGTTCGCAAAGTGTAAAGTCTATAAATCAATCCCTAATGCCACGTACACACACGATCAGACTTTCCGGCAGACCGGAATCTGGACTATTCAATCGTGTGTGGGCTCCAGTGGACTTTTTTTCCCAAAAGTCAGATGGACCTAGAAATAAAACATGTTTCAAATCTGTCCAACGGACTCGGCTTACTAGCATGCAAACAGCTTGTCTGTGTGCTAGTCTGACAGACCAAATACAACGCAAGGGCAGCTACTGGCTATTGAACTTCCTTGTTTAGTCCCGTTTACGCCATTACATTCAAAACTATACAGACTTAGTCCGGTCGTGTGTGGCCAAGTCTGCTAGTTCAGAAAGTCTGTTGGACCTCCACCTAAAGTCCGTTGGACCTAGTCCGTTGAAAAGTCCGGTCGTGTGTACGTGGCATAAGGCTCCATTCACACCTGGGTGTTCACAATCTCAAAATACACTATAATTGCAAAAAGCAGGTTCAGGTGCCATCATTTTCAAATGGCACCTAAAACACAATGTGATTTTGCCATGATTATAGCGCAATTTATTTTGCAGAAAATAACATCACGTGAAGCTTTTTGTCCAAAGGAAGCTTCTGCTTCTTTTTGGGCGACAAGCTTCAGACGATTCAATTTGCTGCAACAATCGTGGCCAAACCGCACCAAATTTTAGGGGTCATTGAAAATAATGGCCTTTAAACCCATGTTTTATGATTTCAAATGAGTTTTGAGATTACAGGCAAAATTGCAGCAATTCTTCCGTGAACCAACGCCCAGGTGTGAATGGAGCCTTACAGTAATCTAAATCTACCTTTGCTACCATCTCTCTATATCAGCACATATGGGTGCGGCTCTGTCCACAAGCTACCTAAGGAGAGCCAGAGTGAAACTAGGCATAGAGAACTGCATCAAAGTCAGCCACAGTTTTCCCCAAGAACCTCAGGGACGCTACCTGGGCTTGGACAGACATTTGCCTATGGAAGCAGAACCTTTACCTGTGCCATGTCAAGTACTTACCTAACTACTCCAAAAATGCTGTGCCGGAAACAAGGGTGCCTTCAGCACACAGTTGATCTTCTCCAAGATTTATACCATCTGCTGGACATGTGATGCCAGTTTCTGAGCCAATTTCTCCCTGAGCAGCAGAAAGCTTAGACGGCCCACAATGGTGAGACTCCACATCCTCAACAACCCCAGATCCAGAGCCAACATATTAAACACTCTTGGGGCACCTTGATCAAGCAAATCAAAGTCGCGACCAGGTGGATTACATCCTGAATTTTTGCATTTTCTGGAATTTGTTGAGATGCTTGAGGTCCAGAATAGGCCAAACATCTCTACTTGGTACCCAATGAAGAGACTGGAATAGAAGCCGTGAGACCTCTCCTCAGCCAGCATAGGTACAATGCCCCTTAAGACAGTTTTCAAGGGCCACAAAGAAAATGACTTTGTTGATCCGTAGACCATAGACACTCATGAGCAAAGTGTGGAGGGGGTAAGCAGCGAAGCTTCAGTTTGGAGCCTCTAGACTAGGGATCCTCAAACTACGGCCCTCCAGCTGTTGCGAAACTACACATCCCATGAGGCATTGTAAAACTCTGATATTCACAGACATGACTAAGCATGATGGGAATTGTAGTTCCTGAACAACTGGAGGGCCATAGTTTGAAGACCCATGCTCTAGACACCATACTGCAGACCCAGTTGTCTAAGATTCCTTAGTCCAGGTGACCAAAAAGGCCAACAGAAGTTTCCACCACCCCTGTGAGTGCCGGAACCCCTTCACGGTGAGGAGTATTTGCCTCCAGAACAGGACTTTGGGGTCCAGCTCCTGTTTATGGAACTAGGACACAGGCTTCTTAGAGCCGGAGGTTGGTTGCTTGCAAAAAGATCTCCTGGATTTAGAAGGCACCACTGTTTTCTGACCCGGCATCTCCACCTTTTGCTTTCGGAGTGTGTTTTTACTCTTCATTGCCTTCTGAATGGTCTAAATTAGCATACGTCCTCAAAGCATTTCTATCTGCTTCTTGCAGAGAAGTTCCAACAACCAACACTTGAGCCATAGGATCTAGCACTGACCAATTTTACAGACAGACATTCGAGCCCGTTCTTAGTCCTGGACTGGCTGTAAGAAGGTTTACTTTGACACAGTTGGCCAGCTTAAACATGTATTGCAATGTTCAATCTAAAAACCCCTGTTTTTCACTGCATAGTTTGCTGGAAAAAAATGTACAGCAAGTGTGCAGAGGGTTCATCCAGAATTTGTAGTCTCAACATGTAGTCACACCCCTTTAGCACCAGATTTAAATACATGTACAAGCTATTGGGATTTTAGCACAGGTAAATCTTGTTTCTGTTCTTGCTCTTGGGTACGACTGGATACGGTCCCGCCTTGGCTGTAGTGATCAATCCAGATAAGGCCCACCTCTGCCCCATCAAGGTTGTAAGGAACAGCAAAGAAGATCTCAAGACCCAGGGAAGCGCATATATCAATCTCCCTGGACTGGATGAAGATTCCAGCATTTTTTTTTTAACCAGTATCCATTAACCCGTAACATGGCAGCATAACCCATGCAGTTATGATCATTACCTCCTGTGTCCTGGGGTGTAGTATTAAGATTTTATTGTATTTTTCCTGAAAATATGGCTTTGATAAATATTGTGCAATACACAAAAATTGCTTTTAATTCTACAGGGCCTTTGCCTTCAGATAATAAAAATATATTAATGAAAGGTTTAAGGGATTGTAATTTTCCAGCAAAAAATTGCAGAGAACGTGAAGTGGTTATAAATCAGAGGATCCATTAACTGAACAAAATAAATACTTTTAATATGGCACATACAATATTTTAAAATACTGTATACACACCTTGTAAATAACACCTTTTTCTGCATAACGTGTTAAAATATGTAAAGATTTATACATACAAAAAGATATACCAATGGTAAACATCTGATAACATTAAGATGCAATAAATAGATAAAGAAAAAAAAAAAAAAAAAAAACACACATTGGAGAGATTAATGTGATCAGACATGCGTGCTTCACGCATTAGTGCCCTGACAGTTATTAGGTTCACATTCTATAATGAGAACGGAGGGCAGAGCAGATACACTGTAGCCAGGGTACAGTACAGATGTGCATCGCACTGGGAGCAGCAGCGAGTAGCTCTAGGGTCAGAGAACATGAAGCCTGTTTATTCTGAGTTTACAATTTAGTCGGTTCACTTCAGCAACACACCGTTACATGCTGTGAGGACAAAGCTTAATACCAAACATTAGATGTCTGCCAGGATTTCTGTACACTCCCTATTCACTCATAGCAATCGCTTAGCCGGTCAGCGAATTCTGCGTTTTTATTTCTGCATACTTTTCTTAGTCCTGTTTTGGTGTGCCGTCTCCTACCAGCTCCTTCAGTCTTGCCAAATGTTGCAAAGCTCTACAATGAAAAACAAAAAATACAAGGTTATGCAAAATAAATAGTAGCACGTAAATATCATGAACAAAATTAAAGCGGAGTTCCACTCAAAAGTGGAACTTCCGCTTATCTGTCTCCACCCCCCCCCCCCCCTCCATTGCCACATTGGGCACCTTACAGGGGGGGGGGGGGGGGCGACAGATACCCATTATTGACATGTTCGGTCCCCTCCTTCTTCCTCCGCTGACCAATTAGAAAGCGCAGTAGGGAACTGGCTGTGAAGCCGAAAGTGCACCTGACAACCAATCCAAAGATCGGCTGGGGTGCCAACATTGCAAGCTCCCTGGACAGGTAAGTGTCCATATATTAAACGTCAGCAGCTGCAGTATTTGTAGCTACTGACTTACATTTTTCATGGGGAGGCTGGACCTCCCTCTTTAAGAGCTCTTTACAAAACTAAAGCTGAACTGCAGTGAGCAAAGTAAACACCACAGTAAGCAACTGCAACAGGAGTTTGCTCTGAAAAGTGACCTATACCATGGGTGCTCAAACTGTGGCACGTCAGCTGTTGCAGAACTACGTCCTATCATTCCTCTGCCTTTGGGAGGCATGCATGTAATGGTCAGCCTTGTCGTTGGACCTTTAGTTCTGCAAAAACTGGAGGGCCACAAGTTGAGCACCCATGCCCTATACCAATAACTTACCTTAAAGGGAGACCATTCATTTCAACAAAATCTTTCATGTTATACATACATGTTATGTATTCAGTTAAATTTTTTTTTTTTACTTTTGGTGAAATTAATATTTCCTAAACCTGGGCCGTTCATTTGATATTTGATGGAGCAGCAGTGAGGTCACTGGCATATGCACTCTAATGGAACAGCATACTGTGCCGTTCTTTCAGGAGGCCTGTGCCATAAACTGACTCCCGTACGCATGTGCAGGAGTGACATCACAGCTCAGCCAGAGTCTGCAAACACGGAAGGAAACCTGGATGAAGATAGAAGCCCTGTTAGCGGTGACAGCGCAAGGCTGGAGGGCTTAATTTTAAGGCAAATCTCTCATAATGTGCTAGTATTGCAATGTATACTATCACATTATGCCTTAACCTTGCAGGTGGAAGCTTACAGGGTAAAACATTTTTTGTTTACAAAGTTTACTACCCCTTTAATGCATATTATTTACCTGTAAATGCCTCTCCTGTGTAGACATTCAAAAGCCCTGGAACGTGAGGTCAGCAGCCCCAGCAGATTCAGAGCTATCACAGGGTCTCTTTAAAGAAACGTTTAAATATAAGATATGAGTAAGCACGAGTAGTTATGGTGTGAAAAACACGTTAACTGGTGATTCTATGTCTTGCTGTATGGTTTTTAATCAATAAAGAAATCGACTATACATACATACACACACAAAAGGAAAATATTTTTTTTCTAACCAAGAATAATAAATGTATATGTATATATATATATATATTGTAAGGGATCTTCCCGGGGTAGGGTGTGTTTGGACACAGTTCACAGCAGACTTGGAATTTATAAAGCAGATCTTGGCGTTTATTCGTGGTACAAACATTCCAGCAAACAAAATATACAGCAACACCGTGCTTTCTAAGTACAACAAAAATAAAAGTCCTAGCCCGGCTGGGCGCTTACTAACAGGTTCTGCTCACCTATCTGACACTTACAAACACAGCGTCTTTCGCCTGGATATCGCAGGGTGAGTTTTAGCTCCAGCAGTGGCTGTGCTTGCAGCTTCCTTCAACACACAGATTGTTCATTCCCTGGCTGAGAGCAACCACCTGCAGACCCTGCAGTGCCTTTAGCTTCCCAGGCTAATTAGGATCAAAGCTCACCTGATCCCAAACCCAGAACTGGATCGGGGGATGTGGAATGACAGGTCCCTCTACCAAACCTACCTGCCATTCCATATAAACCCAGGCCCGGCAAAATTAAATAACAACTCAGCAGCATATCGCTGCTGAGAAACTGATCCATCCTGGATTTACCATCTCACACTGTGTAGCAACCTAGGTGAGATGTACACCCCCTCGATCACTTCTCCAGTGACATGTCTACATATCCCCCCCCTCTTTTTCAGACCGGAGGGCTGAGCCTTTTGTCCCCACAGACAACTTACCCTTGACAATGCGTCAGCATTTGCCTGTAATTTCCCTGGCCTGTGTTCCACCGTGAAATTAAAGTTTTGTAGGGAGAGAAACCATCTAGTCACTCTTGCATTTCTCTCCTTGTTTAACTTCATCCATGTTAGGGGGGCATGGTCTGTCACCAACTTAAATTTCCTGCCTAGCAAGTAATACTTTAAAGATTCTAGGGCCCACTTTACTGCCAAACATTCTCGCTCCACAATGGCATAATTTTTCTCGGCCGGGGTTAGTTTTCTACTCAAGTACGTCACTGGATGCTCCTCACCATTCACTACTTGTGAGAGTACTGCACCTAAGCCTGTGTTAGAGGCATCTGTCTGGACCAGAAATTCTCGCCTGAAATCGGGGGTAACTAACACAGGTGGTTGGCACAAGGCAGACTTAAGGCTTTGGAAAGCCTTCTCGGCCTCTGGGGTCCACGTGACCATTGCTGTCTTTCCGCCCTTTGTCAAGTCAGTTAGTGGAGCAGCAACTGAGGCAAAGTTCGGCACAAATCTACGGTAATACCCCGTAATACCCAGGAAAGCTCTAACCTGTTTCCTTGTCAGGGGTCTAGGCCAATTCTGTATTGCCTCAATTTTATTTAGCTGTGGCTTAATCAACCCTCTCCCAATAATGTAGCCCAGATATTTGGCCTCTTCTAGGGCTAGAGCACACTTCTCGGCATTTATGGTCAACCCCGCATCACTTATGGCATCCAACACGGCCTGTACCTTACAGAGGTGACTTTCCCAATCAGGGCTAAAAATGACCACATCATCGAGGTAGGCAGCTGAGTAATCACGATGTGGTCGCAGAATCAAGTCCATCAACCTCTGGAAAGTTGCAGGCGCTCCATGTAACCCGAATGGCATCACTACATACTGGAATAGCCCATCAGGGGTGGAGAATGCAGTTTTCTCTTTAGCCTCACCAGAAAGTGGAATCTGCCAGTAGCCCTTTGTGAGATCGAGAGTGGTTATGTACCTGGCGTTACCCAACTTCTCAATCAACTCATCTACCCTGGGCATAGGATACGCATCGAACTTGGAGATCTCATTCAACTTTCTGAAATCGTTACAGAACCTCCAAGTTCCATTGGGCTTTGGGATTAGCACAATTGGGCTGGACCATTCACTCTGTGACACCTCAATTACCCCCAGAGCAAGCATACGTTTTACCTCGGCAGATACGGCTTCCCTACGTGCCTCCGGTATCCTATAGGGCTTAAGGTTTACTCTGCTTCTAGGCTCAGTTTCAATGTGATGATGGATGAGGTGTGTACGCCCTGGGAGGTCAGAGAACTTGTTTTTGTTTTTCTGTAAAAATTCCTGAGCCTCCTGTTTCTGTGACACTGATAGAGTATCACCTACCTTGACTGGAGGGATTGGTTGTGACAAATCATTAACAGTATTTGTCGCCACCAAGGATTCCCTGTCTTTCCAGGGCTTGATCAAGTTTATGTGATAAACTTGGAAAGGCTTCCTTCTACCTGGTTGGTGCACCTTGTAGTTCACCTCACTGATCTTTTCAACAATTTCATAAGGACCTTGCCACTTCGCCAAGAATTTACTCTCAACAGTGGGGACTAGTATAAGGACCCTATCGCCTGGGTTGAATGTCCTGATTCTTGCGGACCGGTTGTAAATTCTACTTTGGGCCTCTTGAGCCCTCTGGAGGTGTTCCCTTACCAGGGGCATTACAGTGGCTATACGGTCCTGCATTTGTGCTACATGCTCAATAACACTCTTGTATGGGGTGGACTCATTCTCCCATGTCTCTTTTGCAATGTCCAGTAGACCCCTAGGGTGATGACCATAGACCAACTCGAATGGTGAGAACCCTGTGGACGCTTGGGGCACCTCCCTAATAGCAAACATGAGGTAGGGTAATAAATGATCCCAGTCACGACCATCTTTTGCCACCACTTTCTTCAACATATGTTTCAAAGTTTTATTAAATCTCTCCACCAATCCGTCCGTCTGGGGGTGGTACACAGAGGTACGGATGTGTGAGATTTTAAATAGTTTGCATAATTCCTTCATTACTTTCGACATAAATGGCGTACCTTGGTCAGTTAGGATTTCTTTGGGGATCCCAGTCCTAGAGAACATATAAAACAACTCACGTGCAATTGTTTTAGATGCAGTGTTTCTTAAGGGTACAGCCTCAGGATAGCGGGTCGCATAATCCAGGACTACCAAAATATACTGGTGTCCTCTAGCTGACTTTACAATGGGACCCACTAAATCCATGGCAATACGCTCAAAAGGCACCTCTATAATAGGGAGCGAAACCAAAGGACTGCGAAAATGTGACACTGGGGCACTAACCTGACATGTGGGGCACGACTCACAGTATTTTTTAATGTCATCATATATGGCCGGCCAAAAAAACCTCTGGAGAACCCTCTCTCGCGTTTTGTCAGTCCCCAAGTGTCCCCCAAGAACATGGTTATGTGCCATGTCAAGCACCTGACGCCGGTACGGCTTAGGTACCAGAAGCTGTTCCACAATCTCATCCTTAACCTTATTGACTCTATAGAAAAGATCATTAGTCACCGAAAAATGTGGAAATCTTTTTTCAGCATCTGGTTCCTGAGGTACCCCGTTCATAACAGCAACCTGCTCTCTCGCATTTTTGAGAGTGGGGTCCTGTAATTGTGCAGTCCCAAAATTATCGCTAGACACCTCTAAGTCTAGTATATTTTGCTCAGTGGGAGGAGCCTCCTCCTCCCCAGCCAGGACCTGCAAAGGAAAACAATCATTTTCATCCTGCACATTTTTATCATTCACAGTGGACAAGGCAACCCCCTTAGAGGTATCCTCACTCCTTTTGGGGATTTTTCTTTTTTCCCAAAGAGCCCAGAATAATGGAAAATCGCGCCCCAATATTACATTATGCATGAGGTTTTTAACCACACCCACTTCATATTGTACGGTGCCTTGTTCAGTCCCGACTTTAGCCAGCACTATAGGGTACACTTTTGTATCACCATGTATGCACACAACACTCATATGCTTTTTAGACTCTAAGTCCCCAGTCACCAGGCTAGCATGCACCAAGGTTACAAGGCTTCCTGAGTCCATTAACGCTTTAACAGGAAAGTCATTGATTGTGATGTTGCAGATTTGCGGTTCAGTCTCTAGTCCAGGAACTGCAGCACAAGATGGTTCCGCAAATAGCGACTGACGCCGGCTAGCGTCACATTCCATGGGTTCAGAGGTAAGAGGGCAATGGGCAGACACGTGTCCCGCCTCATGGCATCTCCAACACTGGATAGGGCCTGGTCTCTTTGGCAAGGAGTCCTTTTCAGAGCCCCTTAGCCACCCGGGACCATCACCAGTCTTTTGTCCCTGAGACACCACTTGAGCCCTTTTCCCCCCATCAGCACCCCTCCACACTCCCCCAATAGATGGAAGTCTCTTACCAGCTGACAGCACAGATCTGGCGCTCCGGGGAGGTGAAGATGCTGCAGGAACATCACGGAGGTAGTCCTCAGTCGCCTGGAACCTCTCCACAAGGTTGACAAGTTCGTTTGCGTTCCTAGGATCACCTTGTCCCACCCAGCGTTGCAGGTCAGTAGGAAGCGCTCGGAGGTAGCGATCCATCACGACCTTCTCTAGGATTTGTGCAGGAGTAGAAGTGTCTGGCTCCAACCACTTTCTTGCCAAATGGATTAGGTCATACATCTGGGACCTCGCTGATTTGTCCAGACTGTAGCTCCAGTTGCGTACCCTCCGGGCACGGACTGCAGTAGTAACTCCTAGTCGGGCAAGTATCTCCTCTTTTAGCCGAGTATAGTCCTTAACCTCTTGCTCACTGAGGTCATAGTAGGCCTTTTGAGGTTCACCTGTTAAATAGGGCGCAATTACCTCTGCCCACTCAGCGGCTGGTAACTTCTCTCGCTCAGCCACGCGCTCAAATACTGTTAGATAGGCCTCAACATCGTCCTCAGCAGTCATCTTTTGCAGCGCTTTCTGCACAGTCCTTCTCCCAAAAAAAATCTCTGGAGCGGCTCCCTCCATTGTGGGTGGATTAGCAACCACAGGCGCCTCTCGATTTACTATCAGGTGCTCGATAAGTTGTTGTTGGCTTTGGCGCAAAGCTTGCAACTCTTCCTTATGCATCTGATGTTGTGCCGCCATGTACTGTTCATGTCGTCTATTGGCCTCTGTCTGCGCCTGCTGTTGTTCAGCCATGGACTGTTCATGTCGTCTATTGGCCTCTGTCTGAGCCTGCTGTTGTTGCAAACTCACTTGCATAAACTGCTTCAGCATCTCCTCCATGTTGCTGGACTGTTCTTGGAGTGTAGTTACAGCTTTCACCCAGGACATCAGCAGCTGTAGCCAAGTCTGTCCACACCGTTGCCCCTAGCAACCGTGTTGCCCGCTACCTCCACCAATTGTAAGGGATCTTCCCGGGGTAGGGTGTGTTTGGACACAGTTCACAGCAGACTTGGAATTTATAAAGCAGATCTTGGCGTTTATTCGTGGTACAAACAGTCCAGCAAACAAAATATACAGCAACACCGTGCTTTCTAAGTACAACAAAAATAAAAGTCCTAGCCCGGCTGGGCGCTTACTAACAGGTTCTGCTCACCTATCTGACACTTACAAACACAGCGTCTTTCACCTGGATATCGCAGGGTGAGTTTTAGCTCCAGCAGTGGCTGTGCTTGCAGCTTCCTTCAACACACAGATTGTTCATTCCCTGGCTGAGAGCAACCACCTGCAGACCCTGCAGTGCCTTTAGCTTCCCAGGCTAATTAGGATCAAAGCTCACCTGATCCCAAACCCAGAACTGGATCGGGGGATGTGGAATGACAGGTCCCTCTACCAAACCTACCTGCCATTCCATATAAACCCAGGCCCGGCAAAATTAAATAACAACTCAGCAGCATATCGCTGCTGAGAAACTGATCCATCCTGGATTTACCATCTCACACTGTGTAGCAACCTAGGTGAGATGTACACCCCCTCGATCACTTCTCCAGTGACATGTCTACAATATATATATATATATATATAAATGTATTATTCTTGGTTAGAAAAAATATATTTCTTTTGTGTATGTATGTATGTATGTATGTATGGTCGATTTTCACCTACCCTCTCCACTCTCCAGCGTGTTTTGCTGACTACCTCTTCAGTCATGTGTCAGTGGTCCTTTTCAGAGCAATATCAGGCCATTCTGCCCATTTACTGTGACCCCATGCTGTCTTTACAAGTCTCCCATATAAAATGTGGAGCTCTCCTTTAAAACGAAAGGAGATATTTAACGTTTTAGTTAACCTTTAAAAAAAAAAAAAAAAAAAAAAAGGAAGGGTGATCTACACCCTCTGTAACACTCTACACACCCGCCCCCTCCTCCACCCCTCACTGTACTTTCCTCCATAGGCGCCGAGCTGCCGGTGCCCATGCAGCCAATGCATCAGTCTGGAGAGAGAGAGAGAGAGAGAGAGAGAGAGAGAGAGAGAGAGAGAGAGAGAGAGAGAGAGAGAGAGAGAGAGAGAGAGAGAGAGAGAGAGAGAGAGAGAGAGAGAGAGAGAGAGAGAGAGAGAGAGAGAGAGAGAGAGAGAGAGAGAGAATCCCCGGGACACTGCACCGGCTGATTAAAGCATTTGTTACCCAAAAAAGAAATAGATCCTGTTCCCTTAAAGCAGGGATATGCAATTGGCCAACCTCCAGTTGTTGCAGAACTACAAGTCCCATGAGGCATAGCAAGACTGACAGCCACAAGCATGACACCCAGAGGCATGATGGGACTTGTAGTTTTGTAGCTATTGCAGCTATTACCTTTTGTACCACCACCTCCTCCCTTTAGAATATAGGCTCTATGAGCAGGGCCCACCTGTACCTTTTGAATTGAACTGTACTGTAATTGTGTTGTGTCGCCCCCCCCATACATTGTAAACTGTTGGCGCTACTCAAATCGTGTATAATAATTTTGAAACAGTTGGAGGTCTGCTAATTGCATATCCCTGCCTTAAAGCATGTTATACAGCACAGGGCTTGTGCTGTGTAATTTGGCCCCTTCCATCACCCAATATACCTGGCTGATCCTGCCCTCCCCACTGTAAACTGACCACAGTTTATTATGACTGCTGACCCCTGACACCGTGGTCAGTTTACGTGCCACAGTCATCTGTCCTCTCCTCCCTGTCAGCTCGTGGCATTGTTCCTCTGCTCCCCTCCTGCTGCTGGAATAACTATAGTATATTCCTGTCATCCCCTCTGTTAACTAAATGTGTGTCCCAGTGTCTGTGCTATAAAAAAAAAAAAATAAAAAAAAAAAGAAGGATTGTTAGGTTTGCATAACTGGGTGCAAAATTAGCGCCCATGGCTGTCCCTTGGGTTTGCAAGTAAAAATTTTTAATCGAAGACGAAATAATTGTGGGTCAGGCAAAAATTGGTTGAATCTAGAATGAAATCTGCCTGTGTGGATTTAATGGATGGGTCAAGTGATAGGAAGTGTTTGACAGCTCGGAGACAAACATCATGGGGGACTGATGTGTATAGAGAATTTACATCCAGGGAAACCCACAGGTATGAGCTTTGAGAGTATCCAAAAGATGGGTACCGTCACGTATGTATGTTGGTATATCTTGGGCTAGTGGCTGTAGAAAATGATCAATATACCGGTAGATTGAAGAGAAACTGGCAACACTCTCCATTGATGCTACGATGGGCCATCCTGGGGGATTTTCTGGGACGCTTCGGCTTTGGTGATGATATGGTCTTTAATGGCTCGTTTAATGAGTGTTTCGGCCTCTAAGGAGAAACGGGGAAGTGGATCACTAGTGAGGCGTGTGTGTATTTTGTTATCCAATAATAGTCTGTTTGCCTCACCAAGGTATTCATCACGGTTTTGGATAACAATACCACTCCCTTTGTCCGCTGATTTGATGATAATGGAAGTATTTTTGGTTAGTTTATTGAGGGAAAATATTTCTTGTGGGGTAAAGTTCTGTTTCAAACACGCACTTTCCCCTTAAAATCAGGGGAAAATCGTGGGTGCGCGTTATACGCTGATCCCCCGCCGATCGTGAGCCGCCGTGAACGGCCGAAGGCGGGACATCCAGCTCTGTATCTCGGCGGCGCTATTTTTACATGGCAAAGCTGAAAATTACACCGACAAGGTTGCATGACAAGGCTGCAAATTATACTGACAAGGCTGCAACTTCCCTCCTAAACTTGGGGTGCATGTTATATGCCGATAAATACGGTACATTTTAAATAAGTGCTTTCGTTTTAAACAGTCTCATCCAAGAATCCATATTCAAAAGGTTTCTCCATCTGTAGATCGTCATACTACTTAAGGCATTGTCCTCACCCTATAATTTGTTAATAGTTCTCATTCAGATGGTATCAGTTTGTCCGCTAAATTATTTCACCCATAATCAGCAAGAAATACATCCCCTTGGCAAGTTCTTATCCATTTAAAACGCAGGTAATTTTATGACATGATTACAGGTATTATCTACGCAGCATTTTTGATAAACCAGTCTCTGAATAAACTTCCATAGGGTCACACCACCCATCATTCTCATTAGATAGGAATGCATTAGCTGTTACAGTTCTAAACTTTTCAACAGAATTCATATCATATACTTTAACCACTTTAAAAAAATCTTATTGAGATCACCAGGTTCTCAGCTATTCTGCCTCATTGTTCAGGACTGAGCCAATGATGCAACATTTTATCAACATGTAGATGGATAATAACCCCACACTATTCATTCAAAACATCCACCAATATGGGGTGGTAGGTATCAGTCATCAACCCATCATAGACCTTCACATGGCATGCCATCATCAACCGCCAGGGCATTTGATTGTAACCCCTTGATGAAGCCTTTTGTAGAGATGAAACATGTTGGCAGTTGATGCCATATCATAATACCATGCGATACATACCTCATCAGCGTTCCCCCAACCAACCAAAGAGCTGTAATGTCCCCTTTGTCCTGTGACAGTGTTTAGGTCTAGCAGACGGCACACAGATTGCAAAGCAGTAGGTCTTAAATTAAAATAGGTGACCTATTCCTTTAAAATATAATTATGGAGTCTGCAGTACTTCAGAGTACTTTCTGTATCCATCAGGAGGCATCGGTCGCGTTACATGTACTTTAAAGCTCATTTGTAGCTACAATAAACAGAAAAATCAAAAGGGACAATACTTATAGTAAGTAATATGTATCTTGTGACAATTTCTTTTGCGTTAGTAGATATCCTCCTTAGTCTATGTATCCCCAGTGTAGTGGCGATCTTCGGGTGTGGCAGGGGATAATACAAGGGCCTGTCCAGACTCTCACTAGGAGAGCCCCACAATGCACGCCCTTTCTGCCCAGCTGCTCTAGTCATAGAAGCCATATTACAGCTTCAATGAAACAATCTATGAATGGAGGTGGACTTTTAATCATCTGCCCATCTTCTATTCAGAGATTGCTTTCCACTCATAGAAGCTGTAGTATGGCTTCTATGAATGGAGGAGCTGGGAGGAAAGGGTGGGCATAGTTGGTGACATCCTGTTTATTGTAGTAGCACCTATCGCCCCAGAAGATTATGGCAGTGAAGGGCATAGACCAAGCGGGATTTCTACTAACAGAAGAGGAATCAGCACAAGGGCCACATCCTACTGTCTTGTAAGTTATATCCCTTGTACTGATTTTTACGCTTTTCATTTTAGCTACACTTAGCCGTTAAAGCCCAAGGTCACATTTAGAACAGGTTACATTCATATTAAGGGTGCATCATGTAACATGTTCCAGCACCATCACATCCTGAGCCTCCCCACTTTGACAGTGGGCAGAGGGGAGGGGAGGACGTCCTATGACGGCAGCACGAGGAGAAAAAAAAAGCTGGTCACCGGCTTATGTTCAAGGGACATTGGTCCTGAAGAGGAAGGAGGCACATCTGCCTCCTCCTCTGTGCCAATCAGTGCCACCTTTCAGTGTAACCTACCAGTGCCCATCACTGCAACTTCTCAGTGCAGCCTAATCAGCGTACATCAATGGAGAAAAATTACCTGTTTGCAAAATTTATTAAAAAAAAATACACACACACACACACACACACACACACACACATAAAAAAAAAAATTATTGGTCTTTTTAGATGTTTTTGACAAAAAATAAAAACCGCAGAGGTGATAAAATACCACCAAAAGAAAGCTTTATTTGTGGGGGAAAAAAATTATAAAAATTTAATTTGGGTAGTGTTTGACTGCGCAATTGTCAAAGTGTGACAGCGCTGAAAGCAGACAATTGGTCTGGACAGGAGAGGGGTTTAAGTGTCCAGTAAGCAAGTGGTTAAAATTCAAATAATTTCCGTAAGGTTTAAAATGGGTAACAATTACACACATTGTTGCATTTCATAGAATTATGGACCCAGAACCTACTTCTGAAGAGACTTATTTACAGGAAATGCCTCTTGGTCCACACGCTGGATTTCTGATTCTGCTTCTGTATAAACCTACAAGAGAAAAATGATTATACATTTAGTACCCAGCAGAATAAATGGGTCTGAAAGGCAAGAATCAAAGAAACATGAACGGATCAGGATTCCCTGAGGGAAGGATTGTGAGGTTAGTTTGCATCTGTGTGATCTGACAAAAAGGTGTGTGCAGTCACTGCACTTTACAATTTACCTGCTATCCACTGGAAAATACTAAATATTAAATTCCACCTTCTGTTATTAACAAACTGGCAGTAATAAGTCCAAAGAATAGAGGGATTTGCTTAAAGCAGTAGTAAAGTCCGCTTTGTGATTCTTACCTACAGGTAAGCCTATAATAACGCTCATCTGTAGGTAAAAATTAATATCTTCTAAAACATGCACTGTTCAGGAGATATTCACACGGAATGCAGCCGGTGTCACCAGCGCATGCGTGCTGAAGGTCCGGCATATCGTACTGGACCTTCAAAGCATGGTGCCAGACCAGGGAGGGACATCGGGGCCCTGGTCACTCACACAGCCGGAGTCCGTGAACCCGTAAGGAAGACCAGTGGAGGATGGAAGCCCCCCCCCCGCCACCAGTGACAGGGCTTCGGTCTAAGGTAAGTATTTCATAATGGGCTAGTATGCGATGCATACTAACACATTATGGAATTGCCTTACAGGGGAAAGTTTTATTTTTTATTTTTACTGCAGCAGTTTACAACCACTTTAATACATCACAAGTTTTGCACCTCTCCTTATGTGGCTTAAAAACAACCGCCAATACTCAACCAGCAAATTGCTAATCACATTATTGGACTTTGAAGATTTATTTTCCCACTTATATTTTATTGTGGACTTTTGTTCGGTTTGTGTTGATGCGCACCACTTATGTATTTATTGGGAGGGTCAGTGACTGACCGACATCCCTAGTGACACTAATACAGTGATAACACTGTACTAATGACACTGGCTGGGAAGGGGTTAATGTCTAGGGGCAATCAAAGGGTTAACTGTGTGCCTAACAATATGTAATGTGTGCTACTTTCACTAACAGATTTGGCTGGGTTTTCTCAGTTTTTCAGGGAAAAACAAACAGCCAGATCGCTGTTCTCTGTGCACAGAGTTCTGTGTTTGTACACACAGAACTCTGTGTGATTGGACATAGCTGATCAGCAGGTTTCAGCCGAAATCAGCCAACAGTCTCATGCGGTGTCCAATCACAACATGGGTTGGGCAGGGGGCGCACACATACATGCCCCGAACCCGAAAGAATATAGCAATGTAGAAAAGGAAATGCTTCACCTGTAAATGTCTCAAACAAGGTACAAAATATTTCCACAATAAGTCAGGGTAATAGCCTTAAGGTCATTATTCATTTTTTCTAATGACTGCATTAGATATGGTTTAACTTTTTGGGCTCTATTGTGTGAGGAGAACAATCAGGTTCTTCTGTACCAGGTTTGGCAAACATTGCCAGAACACAGGATGCCAAGTAATTTTTCTATACTATAAAAGCTGTGAAGGTGTATTTTTTTTTATTTTATCAAAAGCACATTACAAACAGGAAACGTATTGGATTTACAAAACGCAAGACTGAAAGTGATAAAAACAACCCATGCATTTCCAGTCTGTGTCCCCTCTCCCCTTAGCTATCCATGTTTCTATTAAGCAATATTGTGGCACCATTACAGAAATTCTTTTAGCAATAGTATTTCAATTTAAAAGGATACTTTTTTGAATCTTTCAAGCAGTATCGTTTTACAGATACTTCCTGAACAAAGTAAGCAAATGTATTAGAATATAGAAAGTAGTTGCCATCTAGTGACAGTTCTCTCATACTGCAACCCTACAGCACCTTAGAGATCCAATATATTGCCAAAAGTATTGAGACGCCTCTTCAAATCATTGCATTCAGGTGTTCCAATTACCTCTATGGCCACAGGTGTATAACCTCAAGCACCTAGGCATGCAGACTGCGTCTACAAACATTTGTGAAAGAATGGGTCGCTCTTTTAGGAGCTCAGTGAATTCAAGCATTGTACTGTGATAGGTTGCCAGCTGTGCAATAAGTCCATCCGTGAAATTTCCTTGATACTAAATATTCCATGGTCAACTGTTAGTGGTATTATAACAAAGTGGAAACAACAGCAACTCGGCCATAAAGTGGTAGGCCACGTAAAGAGACAGAGTGTGTGGAGAGCTTCATGGAATGGGTTTCTATGGCCAGGCAGCAGCAGCCTTACATCACCAAGTGCAAAGTGTTGGATGCAGTAGTGTAAAGCAAGCCACCACTGGACTCTAGAGCAGTGCAGACGTGTTCTCTGGAGTGACAAATTACCCTTTTCTGTCTAGTAATCCAATGGATTGTGTCTGGGTTTGGTGCCTAGACTGAGCGGTAGTGGGAACAGGTACTTGTCAAAACTAGGTACCCGCCCCCCAAACATGGCAGGGGAGGAGGACTTAAAGCAGAATGTCCCCTTTCAGGTGGAGTTCCACTTTGGTAAATATGAAATAGAATACCTACTTTCTGAAACTCCTCCACTTGCTTAGAGGTTTGAGCCTGGGTAAAGTTCTGCTGGAAAGTCTGAAGATTGAACAACATGTGCTTCAGAGCCTCTACTGGACCATGATGATTTCCACCTGAGAATGAGCTGGCCTAAAAATAAATAAATAATAATAATATAAAAACATAAAAACACAAGACGGGCAATTTTAAAGTCGTTCTCTGGTCCCCTTAGTAAAAAACAAAAAAAAGTGTAGCTACTGACTTTTAATAAACAGCCACTCACCTGTCCCAGGATCCAGTGCTGTCCTCATCCGGACAGTTTCTTCACCTGTCTTTGGTGTCCGCCACCAGCATCTTATCTGTGGGCAGCTGGCTGTGACTGCTCCTTGGAAGTGGACCCACAGTCCTCTGGGACCAGTGTGAAGTGTTCCAGAAGACTGCGGGTGGGGGGAGAGAACTGCCATCGCCTAGGCGATATCTGAGCAGCAGTGGGGAGCGGCTAACTGAAAACCAGGTACCTGCATCCCCACCCACAAAAAGAGAGAGAGAGAGCGAGAGAAAGAGCGAGAGAGAGAGCGAGAGCGAGAGCGAGAGCGAGAGAGCGAGAGAGAGAGCGCGCGAGAGCGAGAGAGCGCGCGAGAGCGAGAGCGAGAGAGAGCGAGAGAGAGAGCGAGAGAGAGAGAGAGCGAGCGAGCACGAGAGCGAGAGAGAGAGCTAGAGCGAGAGATATACGTGACAAAACACCAAAATAAATCCGCAGTATTGGTAAAAAATTACAAAAAATAAAAAAATAGCTGACATTTGACATGAGAGATGCAATACAAACAGCGCAGCGCTAAAATGGAGTATGTAATGAACATGTAATACAATTGATATTCCAGGGAGCTTGTTACATACATATAATTCCAAAAGGATTTTCAAGATAATAAAATCAGGATGGAGGAGGCTCACATGCCATATTAGTAATGAAAAAGCAGGATAGAGTAGGTGTCACCAACCAAGCCTCATACTGCGTATACCAGAAATCGCGCGACTCTAAGACCCCTATCACATAGCTTTGCCTGCCGGAAATACCTTAGCGAAACAATCATTGTGTTTTTTCTTATGTATATAACAAGCTTCCTGGAATATCAATTGTATTTACATGTTCATTACATGTTTTTACATACTCAATTTTAGCACTACTCTGTTTTTACTGTAATATACATGATGTCACACCGCCACGCTGGACTCCAAGCTGGCGGCGTTTTTAGTTCAAACTTATTTTATTGAAAGAAACAAAGAGGGAAATGTATTCCACAAAGACAACATCAATAACAGTAGCAGGTGGTGACAATACATCAAATGTATATGAAGGATACATAATGTAGTATTGTAACAAGTACATTATGTGTGTTGATAACAGGTAAAAAAAAACATTTTGAACAACATGTTGAGACATAACTTGGATAATTAAAGGGCCCTCTCACTGTATGGGAGGGGATTACAAGTAAACTTCATATATTACTACAATCAAACTTATTCTAAAAACCTGTTATGTTGTATAGGATTTGCCTGTGAGGGCCTTATTTTGCATCTGGATTCTGAGGAGTACATTTATATGAAGAGAAGGAGGATTTAGGGGAAAGTAGGGAAAGCAGAAAGGTTAGGAACAGGCGGAGTCACTCCAACATGGTCATGAGGTGGTGCCGTCTAGGTTGCCCTCCGCCCATGAGATGAAGTCCGATGAGTAGCGGAACATGGACAAAGAAGTCCAAGTAAAGGAGAACTGATCGTCATTAGATTCCTCAGCCAACAGACGTTCAAGGTCTCTAATGCGGTCCATTTCAATGGCCCACTCCCCCAGGGAAGGTACAGTCCTCGACTTCCAATAACGCGGAATCACCATTCTGGCTGCGGCCAAGAAGCGACGCAATACATCTTTTTTTATAAAGCAAAGTTTTTATTAGTTTCCACATAAAACAAAAGAAGAAAAAAAAAGTGAGCAGATGCATAAAGAAAGTAACGCAAGCATTTAATAACAGAATCTCGAATTAAGAGAACACCTAGATCCGCCCCCTATACCCAACGCCATCATCAATATGGGTGCGGAAGTACAGGGGGAAGAGTAGATCCAAGCAATACACATCTTACGTCAATGTCCATCTATCAGAATAGACCCAGATCAGAATCAATACCCATTTGATATCAGTGCTCTATTTAGGAATCACAGGTTCTATAGAACAGCAAAAAAAATAAGGAAAAAATAAATAAAAAGACAAAAATGAGCAGCATCTTTTTAAGTTTTTTACTGGCTTAGTACTTTTGCAATGATTGTATTGTTGCTAAATTCCATTTAAGACTATTACACTTCGATCCATCTTTTCTGTTGTCTTGATGATACTGTCTGACCGAATGAGCCATCACAGTGTCTCCTAAAAAGTAGATTATGGAGAGGAGTATACATTAAAGGATATTGATGTCTGGCTTGGATCCATCCATCCATTTACCTATCTGCCCAAGTGTGGTAGCTGCATTCCTAATGGCAGCACATTATGTTTGGTGAGTGCGCACTGCTTGAGGGGGAAAATTCTGTGTTCATAATTGATAGGCGACTCCCATTCACTATTATAATCATCTTATTAAGCTTGCTTAGCTGTATGACAACACATTACTTTTGGTGAGTGTGTACTACATGTGGGGAAGAAACCTTTGATTACATGTGCATTTTCATATCCACTACCTGCACGGATGTTTTATTTATATACTTTTTATTAGAACTCAAATTGGAGATTAGAACCTCAGAGAGAGTTTTTATTGCTGTCTGTATCCCTTCTTCATCTTCCTTACTTCCCACCCTGATGACCACAAAGCAAAGAGAGTGGAAGATCTCACAAAACAGGAATATAAACCTGATCAGAGTTTACGTGTTCCATACTCTATTTGAAACAAATTTTGCATGGACTTCCACAAAAAAAATTAAAAAATAATCCTTATCTCTAAAGTTCATTGACAGGCACAGCACCCCACCCCCCCTATTTAGGATTGTACTGCTTTTGACAAACTGAGCTGCTGGATGCAGTGTGAGGGTTTATAGCCAGTAGGACCACCCCCTGGGCGGTACTGTGCAAGTGTTGCTGTTTTTAACACTTTCTGCCCAGTTCTCGCCTAAAGGGGTGATGTAAACCTAAGGTCAAGAAGAGCTGCTGTGTCCGTCAATGAACTTCTTCAGAGAAAAAGGATTTTACGACGAGTACAAAAATCCTACTTTTATCGTTCATTGACTGACAAAGAAGCTCTGCTTGACCTTAGGGACGTTCCAAAGCAGTGTCAAAGAAACGAGAGTTGGGAACAGCAAACAACTCCACCCATAACAACCAGAGCTCCTCAACTAAGTCGTCGCAACCTTAAACAGCCGCCTGCAAAACCTTGCGGCCAAAGCAAGCATCCGAAGATGCGCTCACAGCAAGCTTGTAAAATTTTGTGAAAGTGTGAATGGACGACCAGGTCGCCGCCTTACACGCCTGGGAAGTGGGCGTTTGATGGCGGAAAGCGCCCAAGAGGCAACAATTGCCCTGGTAGAATGCACCTCGACAGGAAAGGGAGGTGCCCACCCCCTTATGGCATAATCCTGAACTACAATCTGTCTGATCCACCAAGTGATGGTGGCCGATGAGACTGTCAGTCCCTTCTTCGGACCAGCCGCCGATACAAACAGCGAGTCTGACCTCCGAAAAGGAGCCATAGCAGACAGATACACCCGCAGGGCCCAGACCACGCCCAGAATGTACACGGTTGACAGAGCCAGCACGTCGACGCTTTGCCCACCGCAGAAAGTGAGCGACCTCCAGTGCTGCAGCCAAGCGCCTTGTTCCTCCTTGATGGTTGACGTACACCACCGTCGCGGCGTTGTCCGTCTGGATCCTGAGCCTCTGTGACCATGTGGAGAGGCACCGCCTGATTGCCTGAAGTTTCAGCACGTTGATCGGCAGACTGGATTCTTCCTGGATCCACCGACCCTGGGCTGACTGTACGCCCCAAACTCCCCCCCCCAGGCGGCCGTTCGTTGTGATCACCGTCCAAAGAGGAAAGAAAAACTTCCCGGACTGAAGAGCCAGCGACCTCAGCCACCAGAGGAGGGAGTCCCTGACTAGCTGGCTCACTCAGATTTGACAATCCAGGGACAATGGAGATTTGTCCCATCTTGACAGGATCTCCTTTTGCAAGACTCGAGTTTGAAATTGAGCATATGGTACCGCCTCCAAGTCTGAATCAGAGCTTTCCCCAGAAAACGGTAGGGGGAGGGGGAGTTTTTTTACCCCCTTTACGCCCGCACACTTTCACCCTGTCAACAAAGGCCTCCAGGACTGCCGACAGAGCATCCATAGGTACTGCAGGTGCAGGGGAACCAGTTGCAATAACAGGGATGTCTGGAGAAGAAGCGCCAGTTTCTGACACCATGCTGACCCACACTCGCCTGTCACCCCTTAGGGACCTAAGGTAAGTCACACAAAAAGTCCACCCTCCTAGCTGCCACAGACTGAGGGGGGCCCCCCGCAGGACTCATCACCCTAACCCAGGTACTGCGTTGTGCTGCTGCTGTCCGCTTTCCCCTGTGTGGAAGCGTGCTGTTCTAGAAGGAAACAAACACCCAGCGCTAGAGGCAAAACTACCCAAGGCTACTAGAAAACGGCAGCCAGCCGCCTCAACAAAACAGCCTGAGGGCACCAGAAAAATGGCCACAAACTACCAGAAAATGTCTAAAAGGCAAAAAACTGCCTGTGGCTACAAAAAAAATGGCCGCGGAGCGTGCAGCGGCCTCCCCACATGTCTCACACAGCACAAACACCCCACCGTGGACCAAAAACAGGGAAGAGGACGAGCAGACCCCCAACACCCGGCACAGCCCCCTGCCAGGACCCAGAGCCCCCCCCCCCCAGAGGACCCCCGGCCAGGTACATACAATGTACCCCCATGTGCCAAGTCAAACACCTGCCCATAGTATGGAGAGGAGGGAAAAGGACAGGGAGAGAAGAAAAGGAGCGCAAGAGACCCCCCTAGTCGACCTCCGAGGGAATTCTCAGCTGCTCCATCCTGCCGAGACAGGTGGAACCATATTTAGCCCTCCTGCAGGGACTGCTGGACACATTCCACAGACAGACCCATCACCCGAGCAGTACGGGGTGGCTGCCGGCCATGGCACAGACAGCAGTAGCCTGGTCATGTGTGTGCCCCAGAGCATATAGCTCACCGGCCGCCCCTGGATTAGATGGGGCATGTCGTGGCCGACCCAGCGCGTAGCTGGGGCCTGCTCACGCTCGATGGCCAGGCTGGGGAGACTACAAGGATCTATATCATGCAACCTATCACCCAGCCCAGCTGTTGATTGTAGATCAAAAATGCAGATAAAGAAAAAAAAATTAAATAATAATTCCAAGGACCAATGGTTCCACCAGGAGCCAGGTCCTTCTTCTAAACTAGGCAGAAAAAAACAACAACTGAGCTGCTGGATGCAGTGTGAGGGGTTATAACCAGTGGGACCGCCCCCTGGGCAGTACTGTGCAAGTGTTGCTGTTTTTAACACTTTCTGCCTAGTTCTCGCCTAAAGGGGTGATATAACCCTAAGGTCAAGATGAGCTGCTGTGTCCGTCAATGAACGATAGAGAAAAGTATATAATGTTTACTTGATCATGTAGAACACAGCAGTGCCATCAGGAGTTCAGTCTGGAAAAATCTTTATAAACAAAATTCACCAATATAAAGAAATCTCAAACATACTTTACTTTCTTCTTTCACTTTGTCCTGAAGGAAATCTTCCACAAGACGTGCTGTTAAGGGAGCCGCAAACTCCTCATTGATCTCATCCTTGCATGGTATAGTGACTGGAGGTTTGCTGTAATCAGAGGAAGAACAGTTTATCCTACACTGAAAAACGCTGTTTGAACTCAAAAAGGTGAGAAGCTGCAGAAGAATGTTCCCATTTTATTTTATTGTGTCGCTATACACTGATGTAGACCAGTGTTTCTCAACTGCAGTCCTCAAGTCGCCCCAACAGGTCATGTTTTCAGACTTCCCATTATTTTGTTTTGCACAGGTGATTTTATCAGTTTCGCTGCCTTAGTAATTACCACAGCTGTTTCATCTGGGGGAAATCATGAAAACAAGACCTGTTGGGGCACCTTGAGGACTGGAGTTGAGAAACACTGATGTAGACTACTTAAAAATGTATGTCAAAGCAAATTAAAAAAAGAAAACATATGAAGTACATTTCTCAAAGCATCTTCCTAGGTTTTGTCTCTTGTGTGTTGCACATTTTGTTTCCTGCAAAAATGTGTATTTTTTTTCAAAGGGAATCTCATCCTTAACCACTTCCTGCCTGCCATATAGCAGAATGACAGCCGGGAAGTGGTTTCTTGTACAAAGGATTTTATTGAATATACAGATCAACAAGAACATACAAAAATAGTAGTGGACACATGTGAACATATCTGCATAAATTTCCAGTATCAAAATATGGCATTTCTGGACACAGAAATTTGCACACATTCCTGAGGGTTCAGAGGCGGTCCCCCGTGACCACCAGGTCCTGACCGTGTGGTAGCACCCTTAACTTTGCTTGTGTGTGCTTTCGTTTACAGAGCCATTTGTAGTATATTGGTAGAGAAAGGAATGTGAAACAGAACATTTTAGAGGAGCCTACGTGTGGCTAGGTAGCATATTCTCCTATGCAATAAAAGCATTTTCTCACCATGTGTCCAGTCCCAACAGGAACTGGCCTGTGGGTCGAAAAATCAAAAGGGGAGAGTATAGAAAGGGGGGAATGAAAGGAAGAAAGGTTGAGGGAAAGTAGAGAGAATGGTGCAGAGGAAGAAAGAGGGGTAAGAAGGGGGGTGGTCCCCGGGGTGAGGGGAGTGGAGGCATATTAGAGTGAAAGTAGCACTGGATGGAATCGGGAAGGGGGGATATGCGTCACCCAAGGTTGCCATGTCTGGAGGAATTTATCATGTGTATCCGATAACACGGCTGTCAGCTTCTCATTAACCATGATATCATTTACATGATTGACTGCTTCAAAGCTGAGGGCCGGGGTTTTCCCATGTTTTTGCTATGGTCAATTTAGTTGGAGTAAAAATGTGCGACACCAACTGGCATTCTGGTCGTAGCAATTCTGTAATTGGTTTCCATAGAATCGCCTCAAATGGGTCCCTCTTTATGTTAGTGTTAAAGGTTACGAAGAAGTGTATAGATTCTGATCCACAATCTGCATACCCTGGGGCACTTCCACCAAATGTGTGCCATTGTGCCCTCTTGGGCGCATCCACGAAAACATAGGGGGGAATAGGATGGAATAAAACTCGCCAATCTAGCCGGGGTATAGTACCACCTATATAGCATTTTGTAGGCATTTTCCAGAGATAGTACATTCTTGGAGCATTTTGACAATGTAGCAGTTATGACCTGCCAATCCTCTGGGTCCAATTCTGCCTCCCTCTGGAGATGATATGGTCGCAAGGGTGTTTTATTTTAGCCTATTATGGCTGTATATATTAAAGAGATTAAACCCAAGGACTGGTTCCATGATTTGCAAACGCTCTCAAAAGGGGTTAATGTGTAGGGAGTTGGTCAAGATTTAATAAGTTGTTGAAGGAAGTGTCAGATTTGTATGTAGCTATAGTGCTCCCTAAGGGGGATGTCATGGGAGGATCGTAAGGATGCAAATGGGATAATCTTAATGGGAGTAAACATGGAGTGAATATCCACAAAGCCGTTCTCGGACCACCACGCGAATTGCAGCGGGTTATCGCAGCCAGTGGGCAATGCAGAAGACGGATTAATGGGAGATGCGGGGAAATCAGGTTTGCGGAATACTTAATCGAGTCCCACATCCGGAGTGAGTGGACCAGACATGGGGCGATGTTACTTGGACGGTGGGCTCTGGGGAGCCAAAGGAGGGAGGCCAGTGGTATCGAGTGAGTCCACTAGATCAATGGTGGCCCACAACGGCATTTGTTGTTTCTCATGGAGATGTGATAACAGGGCGATAGCCGCCACTGCGTAATAAGCGTGTAAATTGGGGACCGAGATGCCACCACTGATCCTGCGGGCATACAGAACCTGTTTTTTGATCCTGGGCCTCGTAGAACCCCAGATAAACTGCATAATTTTACGCAGATGTATACGTATAATGTGGGGTGGAACATGGAGTAATAACTCTAAAATAGTAATGCAGCTTTGGGAGATATGTCATGCGGATGGTTGCTATCCTTCCGAACCAGGACAACGGGAGGGCAGACCAGGAGGTGAGCATAGCTGCCAGCTTGCCAAAAAGTAAGGGGAAGTTGGCTTGATATAGGTCTGAGTATTTTGAGGTAAGTTTGATTCCCAAGTAGGGTAGTGAGTTTAGCCATTGAAAGGAGAATGCATACCTTAAAGCATCCAACTCAGGGGGCGAAAAGGTTAATCAAACATAGCTTTAAATTTAGCAGTATTGACAGCTAAGCCCGAAAACGTAGCAAAGGTGTTTAAAAGGGATAGTAAGTTAGGGAGGGCGAGTCTAGGTTTAGTGATGGTGAGCAGGATATCGTCCGCAAACAAGGACAGTTTGTGAGAGGTACCCGCTATTTCCACCCCCCGCTATATCCAGATGGGATTGGGCAGCCTCCGCCAAGGGTTCCAGTGCCAAGATAAATAGAAGCGGGGAAAGTGGGCAACCTTGTCGGGTTCCCCTTTTAAATAGGGAAGGTAGGCGACTCAAATCCATAGTACTTTACTTTGGCCTGGGGGGCGGCATAAATAGCTGAAACCCAGCTCATAAAGGATGTGCCAAACACAAAGTGGTTTAGTACCTGTAAAAGGTAAGGCCAGGACAAGGTGTCAAATGCCTTATTAATGTCCAGTGACAGGAACATTGTTTGTTAGGGACCTATTGTGGACGATATATTGTATTTGAAGGAGATGTCGGATAGTTTCATCATCCTGACTGGGTGTCATATGACGTCCAGCAGGATAAGCCGCAGGAGCGCGCAGAGATGGGTGGCATGTGAGTCTGAAACGCTGCGTCTCGGATCGAGGAGGCTGACGGCATCTAGCAGTCCTGTCAGCACTGCAAGGAGAGGAGAAAAGGGCAGGAAGATTTTAAATCCCCAGACTGGTGAAGCGGCACTCCAATCTCTGGCAGCGCAGGATTGCGGGACTACAGTATAGCAGGACTGGGGGTGTCCAGTGAAGGATCATCTTACAGATTTCCTGTAAAGGTGAACTTACACTTTAAGAAACATATACTGCTACTGGGCTGCTCGCTGTTCACTTTACTGGGGGCTCGGACACGAAGAAGCAAAGCCCTGCCTTTACCAAGATGGCCACCTCCATCCAGAGACACTGCAGAACAAGGCATAGTAAGTCAATGATGGAGGAAAGATCATCTGCTAGGTGAACACAGGCAATGTTCTAGTCCTTTGCACGCCCTTTTCTTTTTAGGCAGCACCACCAGTTTAGTTTCATCTTAAGAAATGGGGCTTAACAAAAAAAAATAAAAATTTGCCTGGCAAATGGATAATGAAGAAGCACCAATCACACTAAGCAAATCATCACTTTTCTCTTTCCTTCCGTCAGCAAGTTTCAAATGTCGAATCTTAAAATTTCAGCTTTACAGCAATAGTTGGGGGCCAATCAGGTGTGTGGAATATAAAAAAAACGGAACATGCTGAGGAGAAGGAAGAGAAAGCAATGGAGCAATCTGCTGCTCGTTTATGGTCCAATCACAAGCTGGGGGCAAGCAGGTGACCTAGTTTTATTGCCGACCTGTAGCAGACACAAGTCAGGTCACCAGGCTTGGATATTCTGCCTGACAGAGCTTTGTACATCTAAGGCCCCTTTCACACATGCGGACAGTAGGATGGATGAAATACGAACATACATGCATCCCTATGGGATAGCGGGTGTCTGTAGATGAACATCGCAGACACCCGCTATTGTCCGCCTCCGCAATTGTCCAATTCTGCAGACGGAGGAAAATCCTATTTTTCTATCCGTCTGCAGAGCGGATCGGATGAACACGGACAGACGGTCCGTGCTCATCCAATCCCCCATAGAGGAGAGCGGAGATCTGACAGGGCGGTCCCTGCACAGTGTGCCGGGACCGCCCTGTCCGCCGCCGGCTCAGCGGGGACAACGGAGCGATCCCCACTGAGCAAGCAGATCATCACGGGGCGGATCATTACTGATCTGTCCCGTGTGAAAGGGGCCTTAGTAGTTGTATTTCTACCTATGCGTTTCTAATATACTGTATGCATTTTATTGTGTATTTAGTGGTTTGCATGGAGTACAGCCTTAGGCCTCAAGCACACAGGTGTCAAAAGCCGTGTTTGGATCCAATTTCTAAATACATCTGAAAGCATGTAATGCTTTTCCATCGCTGAAATCACATATAGACAGTCAGCAACCTCTACGGTAGGCGTGTCCAGTCTCGCTGCATTCACAAAAACAAGACAGTTGTGCATCTTGACTTTCTGCAGCTATACGCATGTTAATGCAAGTAAATCTATGCGCAGGAGAAAGCAATCAGAAAAAAGGTATAAAGCGAGTTTATATTCCCAGATCAATTTCTTTGGTGTTAAACATAGGAGGCCTATGTGCACAAGTCCCTAAAGTGACCATGTCGCTATAGAAAATAAATAAATAAATCCGCCTGGAAAATAGTGTTTTATAGTTCTTATGGTGGGGGGTGCCTTCTAGGTGCAGCTCCCTTATACTTACCTGAGCCCCAGCTCAATCCAGCAATGTGCATGACAGCAGCGGCTCCAGGTCTCTCTCCTCATTGGCTCACACAGCAGCGGGAGCCATTGGCAATTGGAGCCGAGTTCTGTGTGTGAATGACACACAGAGGGCAGGCTTGGGAGTGAGCTTGCTCCTGTGCCCCCATTGCTATTGGAGGCGGGGGTGGGAGGGGAGCAGCCAGGGCTGCCAGCGGGGGACCCGAGAAGTGGAGGATCGGGGCTGCTCTGTGCAAAACCATTACACAGGACAGGCACGTATATATTATTTTTTTCTTTACCTTAGAATTACTTTAAAACTTCTGTTTCATAAAGTTTCCATTCTGATGGGGTCTCTTTACCCTCTTCCCGCCCACCGTATAGTCAAATGACAGTGGGCGGGATTCCCCTCTCCTCCTGGGACAATGAAGACATGAATCTTTCCCCATGTGATCAGCTTTGTCCAATCACAGCTGATCACAATATAAAACAAGGAAATGCAGGTTATCGGCTCTCATCGCCTCACACTGACAGTGTGTGAGAAGAGCCTTTCCTCACAGGGGAAACCTGTACAGATAATCAGGGCACTGATCATCAGTGTCTCGGTTGTCAGTGCAGCCCCAACAGTGCCCAGTAGTGGTGCCAGTCAGTGCCCATCAGTACCGCCTCATAAGCACAGGTCAGTGCAGGAGAAAAAAAAAAAAAAAAAGGGTTTTGTTTCTTTAAAGTTTCAGACTTTTTTTAGCAAAAAATTAAAAAACCAGCAGTGATTAAATACCACCAAAATAAAGCTATTTGTGAGTAAAAAAAATATAATAATAAATATAAAATTATTATATATATATATATATATATATATATATATATATATATAAATTTCATTTGGGTACAGAATTTCATGACTGCACAATTGTCAAAGTGTGACAGTGCTGAAAGCTGATAATTGGCCAGGGCAGGAAGGCGGCAAAAGTGCCCGGTATTGAAGTGGTTAAGCTAAATCAGAAAAAGAAATACCGAGTCATATGTTATATCAGAATATAAATCTAATTTAACCAATAGGCAGCAACACATCTTACAATGAATATGGGATTTTCTCCCAGGATCTCTCCGCCTCCAGCACATCTTCAGTTCGGGGGCTTCCGTTATTCTCTGGGGGGTCAGGAAATTCCTTCAGTGGGGATGCAAAGGTTTGTGATTTCCACAAATGTGAATCATCAGGGTGATCTAAGAACAAAGCAATTAAGGCATGTTACATAACAGTTTACATAAGAAAATGTCACAGGAAGGCAAATATTTCCTGCTGGTGAGTTTAGGAAGAAGGATGGACGTACACTTACTTTTAGGAGGTGTATGCAAATGTTTTAGAACATCCAAATCAGAAAGTCCCGAAGAGAACTTCCCACTGGTGCTGTTGACATTAACTGCTTCTTTGCCATGTCTATCATAAAACAAAGGTTGTAAAGAACCTAAAGGTGAGGAGCCATGTACATCTGTAAAGGGCTCATTAGCAGAAGCTTTTGAGGTCCTGTACATGTTCTTGGTGATGGGGCTATGGGAACCTCCCAGAAGACCATAGTCTTTTATCCAGAGGGGATACTTAACATCTGGAATACTGGTGATTCCCGACACACTAAGTTCTGATTTTTGACTAGTCAACCATCTTGGATAACTTTTATGTACTTCAGATCCTCTGGACAAACATGGAGAGTTCAGGTTGTTGCAATAAGCAGGACGGTTTTCTCTCTCCAGTTCACAGAGAATGTTTGTTTTGTTTTCTTTGAGGTCCTCTCCAAGCCTCTGAAGATCCAAAGACGGGGAATCGTGACGTAAAGAGTAACGGTGAACCCTTGTGTTTAATGAGGACCTTAGAGGCGAGGACGGAGAAGTGCGGCTCCGGAGGGAAGGTCCATAGTAATTATTCAGGTTTTTTTCACAGTGTTTCCAATGTGAGACTTGAGAGAACGGTAGTGACCCATCAGGGGGGAAGTCCAAGAGATCATCAGTGGTGAGACTCAATAGATCTGGGTCATGGGCAACATATCGTCTTCTAGATAAATGCTTGGGTCGAAAACTTCTATCAGCTGCACCTAAAAAAAAATTTAAAAAAAACCTCTCTTTAAAAATTTCAAATTCTAATAATCTTCTCCCATAAAACAGGTGTTGCCCTTGTTTATTAAAGTGGTTATAAACCCAGTGAAGTGACTATCCTCAGGTTATACACAGATAAAACAAAACCTCCTACATGATTTGTACCCGTTTATCTGCATTTCTTTCTTCTATACATCTGTTCTGAGTGCTGAATTTATAAAGCTTGCCTGAGAGTTCAGAAAAAAAAAAGGGGGCAGAGAGCTGAGGTTACACTCTGCAGGGCTCAGCGAGGAGAGCTCTGACAGCTTATTGGAGGGGAGGGAAGGGACAACCCCCCTCCACACAGCACACAGAAACAGGGCTGAGGCTTGCAATCAGGTGGAGCTCCGTCCCGTGTCACCATTTTTCTCCACATCAGGAAAACTTGTCAGAAGTAATTCCTGCTGATAGAGGAATAAGGCAGCAGACAGAAATTACACTTAGAAATTTAGTCAAGTGGGAACAATCCCGAACGCTTAACAAACATGCTTGTATGTTGTTAGAATGGGCGTCAATGAGCTTTAGTATGGGGTGTTTTACAAGCACTAAAAAAAAAACAAAAAAAAACAAAAAAAAAAAAAAAAAACGCTCCCTATATCCTCCATGCATGGTTTTGAAAACTTTGAGGAGCATTGAGAAGCATTAAAACTGCTCCACAATGGAAATTATAGAAATAAAAACTACAGAGCATTTTGCAGGTAAGGTATGTTTGTAGATTAAAACAAACTGTGCAGCTCTGACTAAAGATGAATATATATATATATATATATATATATATATATATATATATATATATATATATATATATATATATATATATATATATATATATATATATATATATATAGAGGAAATTTACATACCTTATGAAGCCTGACCAAAATACTCCCAGGATGACGCCAAATGAGGTCCAGTCATATGCCACCATCACAGCAGTGTGCTCAGACTACACAAATGAACCAGACCAGGGAATAAACTGTGGCCAGGTACAGCTAACACACACATAGACTCTTATGTATAAATAATTTGCTGTGCAGTTGCCTTAAAGAGGAGTTCTGGCCTGGGCTGTGCATTGTTTGTAATATAGTAATTTCCCTTCATTGTTAGCTCCATCTAGTGGCCCCCAACGTCGTATTTTCCTGAAATACTGCATTATGACCACTAGACGGGGCCAATGACCATAGGAGATAATCATATTACAAACATTATGGCAAACAGTGCCAGTGTGAAAGGGTAAAAAGAGTATTTAAACCCAACATTTCATATTCCCGATATGTGCCTGCTGTACCATGTACTTGTATAAGAAAATCTCCTGTTCTCTTTGTACTGCTTCCTTTATGTGAAATGCCCAGTGATCTTGCCAGTTTCCCTACTTTCCTATTAAAGTGGTAGTAAAGCCCGCTTTGTTCGTTTTACCTACAGGCAAGCTATAATAAAAGGCTTACCTGAAAGTAAAAATGAATATCTCTAAAAATGTGCACTGTTCAGGATGTATGCAGCCGCTGAAGTCACTGTGCTCTGAGGGTTTGGCATACCGTGGCGGAACCAAGGGCAGGAGTGACGTCATCGCAGCTCTGGCCACTCACATCGCTATGTGGAGGCTATGAACCCAGAAGAAAGGCCAGGGGAAGAGGTCAGCCCTCTCAGCGGTGACCGGGAGCACCACTGGAAGGGCTTCGTTCTGAGGCATTTCATAATGTGCGAACATGCGATGCATACTAGCACATTATGCCATTGTCTAACAGGGAAAGTAAATTTATAATTTTTTTTTTATTTTTTATAAATACACAGATTGAATAGGTCGTTTTACAAGGCGAGGGTTTTTCATGTGACTTTCTAATCCCCAAACATAAGGGGGCATTCAATGCAATTTTTTATGTCACACGGTTTGGCAAATGCAATTTGTTTAGAAAAATAAAAAATACACAATATGTACCCCAATTTTTTGTACAATGTGAAAGATGAAGTTACGGTGAGTTAATAGATAACCCAACATGTCGCACTTTAAAATTGCGCGCACTTGTGCAAAGGTGGCAAACTACGGTACTTAATGTCCATAGGCAATAACTTATTTTGCTCCAACATTCACGGTGATACCTCACGCGTGGTGAGAATATCATTTACATATGCGTTCGTTTCAGCGCGCAAGAATGGAGAGATGATGCACTCCTCCCCCCCCTTATTTTTACACTCTCCGTTTAAATAAAAAAAAAGACCAAGTTAGACTTACCGGTAACTTGTTTTCCAGAAGTCTTTCAGGACAGCACCTGAGAGATAGCGACTCCACCCTCCTCGTTAGGAAACACCTTCTTCCTCCAGACTTTAAAGGGAGGCGCCTCCCTACCACACATCAGTTGTAGAAGAGAACCTCCGGCCCCGGCTGGAACACATAAACACATACGTTAGTCACAGCGTAGCATAATATAATACCATAGGGCGGGATGCTTGCTGTCCTGAAAGACTTCTGGAAAACAAGTTACCGGTAAGTCTAACTTGGTCTTTCCCAAGGCGTCTTTCAGGACAGCACCTGAGAGGATAACAGAGACTTACCCCTTAGGGCGGGACAACAGCTTGCAGGACCTTTCTGCCAAACGCCTGATCGCTGGCAGAAGTGAGATCCAGTCTATAATGTTTCACAAATGTGTGAAAACTCGACCACGTCGCCGCCTTGCAGATCTGCTCAGGGGTGGCACCAGCTCTCTCTGCCCACGTAGACGCCAGAGCTCTGGTTAAGTGTGCACAAATTCCTGCTGGAGGAGATAACCCTGCCTGGGAATATGCCTCTGAGATAGCTAATTTCAGCCATCTAGCTAAAGTAACTTTAGAAGCCTGAAAACCCTTTTTTCTTCCTGAGAAAAGTACAAACAGTGAATCTGAACGCCTGAAGGACTCCGTCCTTTTTAAATAACTCAGCAGAGTCCTTCTGACGTCCAAAGTATGGAAAGAAGTCTCCTTATTTCCTTTGGGGTTAACACAAAACGTTGGCAGTACTATGTCCTGTATACGGTTCTGAACTGAAGCTACCTTCGGTAAGAATTTTGCATCTGTTCTAAGAATAACTCTGTCAGGAAAAATGGAAAGATATGGTTCTTTAATTGACAGAGCATTTAGCTCACTGATCCTGCGTGCAGAGACAATGGCAATCAGAAACACGGTTTTTAATGTGAGAAACCTAAGGGAAGCCTCCACAAGAGGCTCAAAAGGCCCTTTTGTTAGAGACTGTAGGACTACCGACAAATCCCATCTAGGAAAAACCTTAACAGGAGCTGGCCTAGATCTTTTAAGAGCTCTAAAGAACCTGATCACCAGCGGATCTGAGGCCACAGATTTTTCTAAGAACACCGTCAGGGCTGCTACTTGCACCTTCAGGGTACTAACTGCCAGTCCCTTGTCTGCACCATCTTGTAAAAACTCCAAGATGGAGACAAGGCTCCCTGTCACCTGGGCGGCTGACAAACACCAAGTTTCATAACGCTTCCAGACCTTAGAATAAATGGCCCTCGTAACCCTTTTCCTACTTGCTAAAAGGGTCGAGATCAAACGGTTGGAAAACCCCTTGCTCCTAAGGAGCTGCCTTTCAGAAACCAGGCCGCGAGAGCCAGGCTGGCCACTCCTGGATGGTTCACTGGGCCCTGCAACAACAGATCGTGTCTGAGGGGCAGACGCCAACAAGGCTTGATTGCCAGGCCTAGAACTGTCGAAAACCAAGCCCTTTTTGGCCAAAAGGGCGTGATTAGAATAACTGGTACCTTCTCCCTCTGAATTTTTCTTAAAATTAACGGGATTAACTGAAATGGGGGGAAAGCATAGCAAAGACGAAATTCCCATGGATAAGCTAGCGCATCTGTGCCCAGCGAGCCATCGCGACTGTCCAGGGAAAAGAACTGGGGAACCTGGGCGTTCACCCTTGAGGCGAACAGGTCTACTTCTGGTAAACCCCATTTTCCGGCAATCATTGTGAATACCTCCGGATTTAGAGACCATTCTGCTTCCCGAATAGCGTTTCTGCTTAGGAAGTCCGCTACCCTGTTTAGATCCCCTTTTAGGTGGACTGCTGATAGGGATAACAAATGTTTTTCCGCCCACCGAAGAATCTCCATGGCCAGTACCTGAAGCGACCTGCTTCTTGTACCCCCCTGTCTGTTTAAATAAGCCACTGCCGTGGCATTGTCTGTTAGGACCTGGACGTGATGGGACTGCAGTTCCTGAACAAACAACTCCAGAGCCAAGGCAATCGCCTTGAGTTCCCTCCAGTTTGAGGACCTTATTGTCTCCTCTTTGGCCCAGGACCCCTGAGTGAAACGTGTTCCTAGATGGGCTCCCCACCCCCAGGAACTGGCGTCGGTTGTTAGTCTTTTCCCGACTGGAAAAGCCCAGACTAACCCTTCCGATAAGACCTCCTGTCTTTTCCACCACCATAGGGACCTTTTTACCTGGGTTGACATTCTCACCTCTGCCTCTAGGGATGCCACTGTGTGATCCCAAGATTTTAGAAGGAAAGCCTGCAGACACCTGAAATGCATTCTTGCCCACTGGACTGCTGGCATTGCTGAAGTCAGAACTCCCAAAGCTGACATAACCTGTCTTACTGTCAGATTTTGGCTGGTCTGTAATAAAGACACTGCACCGGAAATCCTGTCCTTTTTGTCTAAGGGAAGGAAGATTTTTTGCTCCACCGAATTTATTAGAAACCCTAAAAACCGAATCTCCTGAGATGGGTTTAGGGACGACTTTTGGAGGTTCAAAATCCAACCCAACGCCTCCAGATGGCTGCGAGCTTTGCCTAGATTGGTCTGCAATTCCTCGCTGGATGGGGCGAAAAACAGCAGATCGTCTAAATAAGGAATAACTGCGATTCCCTGAAGACGCAGTGGCGCTAAAGCTTCTGCCATTATTTTGGTAAAAATTCGGGGAGATGATGACAGGCCGAAGGGTAGGGCCCTGAACTGGAGATGATGAACCATACCCCCCAACCTCACCGCCAGCCTGAGAAACTTCTGAGACTGGGGAGAGATCGGAACATGTAGGTATGCGTCTTTTAAATCTACTGACGCCATAAAACATCCTGGCGTCAACAGGTTTCTGACCGAAAAAATTGAGTCCATTTTGAACTTCCTGTACCTTATGGACTCGTTTAAAGGTTTTAGGTTGAGAATCAACCGAAACTTCCCTGTCGGTTTCTTTACTAGGAAAACATGGGAATAAAACCCCTCCTGCTGTTCTTGCAGGGGTACCTGTACTACTACGCCCTGTTGCATCAGTTCCTCTAGAGAGGACTTCATGGCCAGGGCCCTTACTGGATCCCGCGGGGTGTTGGTAATCAGGAACCTTTTTGGGGGGTCGTTGACAAACTCGAGTGAGTAACCCTGCGCGAGAGTGGTCAGGATAAACTGATTTGAAGTTATCCCTGACCACTGCGGAAGAAATTCTTGTAGTCTTCCGCCCACCCGCAGAGACGAGTCATTGCGATTTTTCGGCCTGTGTAGGAGGACGGAAGAGAATTCCGCCTCTACCCTTCGGCTTCGGGGCGGACCAACTTTTCCTTCTCCCTTGCAACTTGCTGTCCTGATCCTGAGTTTTTTGAGGTCGAAAAAGACGCTTTGGTACCTGCTTTTTCTTTTTGACCGGAAAGGATCTCTTTTTATCGGCTGTCCTGTCAAGAATATTATCGAGGTCAGAGCCGAAGAGCAAGTCTCCTGAAAAGGGTAACCCACACAGCTTATTCTTTGAAGCCGAGTCACCCGGCCAGGTTTTAAGCCATAAGGCTCTTCTTGCAGCATTAGTTAGAGCTGCTGACCTGGCCGATATCTTAATTGCCTCAGCTGAGGCATCTGCAACATAGGCCACTGCCGTAATCAGGGTAGGAAAAGAATCTAAGATTTCCTGTTTAGGGGAATCTGCAGCTATATGTGACTTTAACTGGTTAATCCAGTATTCTAAATTTCTGGCTACACACGTTGTGGCCATTGCTGGTTTTAAATTGCTCATAACTGATTGCCATGATCTCTTGAGCAAAAGATCCATGCGTTTGTCCATCGGATCTTTCAAAACTCCCATATCCTCAAAGGACAGATCTGTGGACCTTGAAACCTGGGAAAAGGCGGCATCCAGTCTGGGCACCTTGTTCCATACTGCTGCAGGGTCCTCCTCGAAAGGAAAACGCCTTTTGTGGGCTTTGGAGAAAAAGGGCTTTTTCTCTGGATCCTGCCATTCTTTCCTAATGGCCTCAGAGATGACCGGATGAACTGGGAATGTTCGGCCCTTAGGCTCATCCAACCCAGCATACATGCGGTCATGGAGTGATAATTCCTTTTTCTCCTCACTTAAACCAAGCGTAGCATGAATGGCTTTAAGGAGCCCATCGACCTCTTCAAGGGACAGTTTGAATTTAGAGGGGGCTACCTCAGAATCCTCCAACTCCTCTTCCGAATCTTTAACGGAAAGAGCAGTGGACTGCTTTTCCCTATCTGAAGGGTCTTCAGGCAGAGATTCTAACACCGGGATTGAGAGAGACCCCTGGGAAGACTCTGAAGTGGAAGGCTGACTAGCAGCCGGGTTTGCTAGTGAGTCACGAAAATTCTGGATCGTGGCGTACAGCTCCTTCTTTACAGAGGCCACCAGATCCTCACATACAGAGGCAGATTCCTCTTTAACTAAAGAAGTAATGCAGGGACTGCATAAGGTTTTCTTCCAATTTTCTCCCAGCTTGGCCCTGCAAGAAGGACATCTTTTCTTTGGGTCAGAGCTCTTAGCCTATGAAGAAAAAGACAAAAAAGGGAAAAAAACCAGGGAACCCTTAGTGAGACCCAGTCTCAGCTTTGATAGGGATCACCACACAGGTGCACTAAGAAGAAACCAGTCAGCTTCTAGTGCCCAGACAGGCCCCTTGCCACCAGGGGGGAAAAAAGAAAGGAGAGAGCGAGACCAAACGCCAGGAAATAGAAAAAGAAAGGCAGACTTTAACTGCTGCCTCTTACCTGGGCCTTGCTGGTGCCTGTGCCTGTCCCCACCGCTGCAGACGCTGAATCTTCCATAATCAGCTGTGCAGAGATCCACTTGTGGCTAAACGCCGCCTCCGGAGTCACGCCGTGCAGCTGCACTGGACCGGAAGCGGAAATAGGCACCAGCACCTGTCCTCCCTCCTCCCCCCTGCGTCCACGCCGGAAACGACGTTTCAGCTGACCCGATGACCCGCTCTGTCACTTCCGGCGCGACCGCCGAAAACAAACATGGCGGCGGCACACGCGCGCCGCCGCGCCTACGAACGTGCGGGCCACCGAGTCTTCGGCTCTCTCCGAGCACAAGAGGGGAAGAGGAGCCCGCTTGCTACCGCTGACGAGGCGTGGGTAGGTCGGGAGGACAGCGGGTCTCTAAAGGAGGAAAAAAAAGGGAAAGAAGCCTAGTCCCTCAGGAACACCTAAGAGAAACAGACTCCTTCCCAAAAGGTGTTCCCTCCGGGCCGGAGGAAACACAAAAACTGATGTGTGGTAGGGAGGCGCCTCCCTTTAAAGTCTGGAGGAAGAAGGTGTTTCCTAACGAGGAGGGTGGAGTCGCTATCTCTCAGGTGCTGTCCTGAAAGACGCCTTGGGAAATATATATTTTTTTTTTTATCAGATTTATTCCTATTGCAAGGAATGTAAACATCCCTTGTAAATAAAGGTCCTCTTTATTTAGAGATCTGCGGTCAAAAACCCCAAATCTCTTGCTTACCTTTAAAAGCAAAAAGATCAAAAACAATATTTTTTTATTTTTTTTTTTTTATTTTTTTCGATCTTTTGCTTTATCCACTTCAGCCCAAGAAGGATTTAGCCCCTTAATGACCAGGCCATTTTTTGCAAAATGGCACTGCGTCGCTTCAACTGACAATTGCGCAGTCGTGCGACATTGTAACCAAACAAAATTGATGTCCTTCTCCCACAATTAGAGCGAACTTTTGGTGGTATTTGATCACCTCTGTGGTTTTAAGTATTTTTGCACTATCAACACAAATTAAAAAAAAAAAAAAAAAAAAGGGAATGATCATTTTGAAAATTAATATATATTTTTTACTTTCTGTATATATATATTCCAGCTCTCTCGAAATTAAAGCTGGTCGAAATTTGTCTGGTTCAGTAGAGAACGGGTGAATTCTGATCCATCTATGGACGTTCTAGTTTTGAGAAGTCCATCTAATAATCTCATTCTCCTGAAATTTGTTGCCCTTATTAAAGTGGTTGTATACCCCGCTTTCACCTTTTTACCTGCAGGTAAGCCTATAATGAGGCTTACCTGTAGGTAAAATGAATATCTCTTAAACCTGTATGGTTTAGGAGATATTCACCTTGCATGCAGCTGCTGATGTCAGTGGTGCATATGCTCTGAAGGATAGAGGACTACCGCGCACATGCGCAGGAGTGACACTCACAGCACCGGAGCCACAAACCCAGAGGAATACGCAGAGGGAACAAGTCTGCTCCCTCAGCGGTAACCGGGAGGTGATGCCGGCGCTTCGTTCTAACGTATTTAATAATAAGCTAGTATGCGGTGAATGTTAGCTCATTATGCCTTTGCCTTACAGTTTATTTTTTTCTTTTTTTTGCAGGTATACAACCGCTTTAACCACTTCCCGACCAGTGCACGACGATGTACGTCGACAGAATGGCACGGGCAGGCATGGCAGGTACAGGTACGTCCAATGTTCAATGCCGCCCTGCCATCAGCGCGCTCCCGCGCTGGTCGGGACCCCCGTGAGTCCGGTCGCGGGACCCGCGGACTCGATCGCCGCGGGCATCCCCGCGATCGTCTCACGGAGCAGCCGAATGGAGGAAATGCCGTGTAAACAACATTTCTCCATTCTGCCTAGCAACTAGTGACGCTGATCTCTGCTCCATGTGATTGGAGCAGAGATCAGTGTTCACTAAATGAAAGCCCAACCCCCCCACAGTTAGTAACACACCCCTAGGAACACTTAAAAAAAAAAAAAAAATGAAAAATTTTTTTTTTTTTTTTTACTTACCAGAAGTGCTTGTTGCTAGGCACATAATCCTAATCTTCCTCTTCCTCCTCCGCGGAGATCTTCTTTCTTCTCTCCTCCGTGCGGCGTCTTCTGGGTAATGGGTCACGCTGTGTTCTGGGAACTGTGTGTTCCAGAACACAGCGCGTCCCATTCACAAAGCGCTGCGTGACTCGCGCATGCACAGTAGGAAACGGGCAGTGAAGCCGTAAGGCTCCACTGCCTGTTTCCCTTACAAGGAATGGCGGCGCCGGGACCCGAGAGCCGAGGGATGGGTCGGCCTCGGGCGGCCGACGTCGCGGGCGACCTGGACAGGTAAGTGGGCTGATTAAGTCAGCAGCTGCAGTGTTTGCAGCTGCTGACTTTTTTTTTTTTAAACGGCCCTCCGCTTTAAATTGTAAAGCGCTGCATAAACTGCTGCCGCTATATACATCCTGTATAATAATAATACAATCAAGTGATTTTCTTTCTTGCAATCACAGCAAAAAACATGCTATGGCCGGCTTACAACAAATTTGAGTTCTCACTGACATTTGTGCTACTTTCTGCCCATGTTAGCCAAAACACCTGAAGAGAATCTCGGGGACACTGAGATATCTCCAGTACCAAGAACCTGCATACATTTGGAACATCGTACCTTTTTTCTTAGGTGAACCAAGTGTAGCCGTTGAACGGATGTGGATCTTTCCTGTACTGGCCAAAGGAGATCTGAGACTCTCTTCAAAGTCCTCAATATAGTCCTCCAATGCTTTCGTAGCCGAGTCATACAGCTTCTCCTTGTATTCTACGGAGCTGGAAAAACTCGAGGACCCCTTAGTGTTCTCCAGTCTACAGCTGGCCAGGAGAGAGGAGATGGATATAGAGGAGTCGGGAGATGTAGATCCGGCCATCTTCCTACAATCACATCAGCCTCCTGGGTGAAATCTACCTGTAAAAATAAGAACATGGTCTTTTCATTACATTTATTTATTTTACACTTTTAAAAGAAGGGGCCAATTTCCTGATCATCAGGGTGTTAACTCACTGGCCCTGGTAAACGGTATATTAGAATAAGAAAAAAAATAAAAATAAAAAACACCACACACCAACTTGGTGTTAGCCCTTGTACACACGGTCGGACATTCCGACAACAAAATCCGTCAGATTTTTTCCGACGGATTTTCTCCGAAAGTGGTGTTGCATGCACACGGTCGGACAAAGTTGTTGGAAAATCCGATCGTTCGGAACGTGATGACGAACGTTTGGTCGTTGCGATGGGACTACGTGCCGGCTAGTAGCCAATAGCTTTGGTCTCGTAATTTGATCTGAGCATGCGTGCCACTTTGTCCGATAGGAATTCTCTACAAACGATTGGACTTTGTCCGATTGGATCATGTTGTCGATAAATTTTTATATCCAGCTCTCTATCCGACAATATGGTCCGATCGGACCTTTTCCGTTGGAATGTCTGACCGTGTGTACAAGGGCTTAGAGGTCAGTGGGAAAAAAAAAAAAAAAAAGGGTTTCTGCATCAACAGTAAGAGTTATAAACGGCCTCGGGTCGGTGGCCAGGAGGAGGACTGGAGTGGGACTTTATATGAAGTTTGTGCGGCAACCGAAACAGTCAATACAAAACACAATTTATAGTATTGGAGCCTGTACAGATCACTTCTGGACATGTCTTTCCTGTGGAGGTTTTTTGTGCTCCTGCTCCACTCCTTGGGTCCCTGTACCTCGGCTCCCATGACAGGCGCCTTGAGCGGCGGCACTTTTGCTGCAATCTCACCACTTCATATTTAGCTCATATGTAAGTACCCTATGGGGAGAAGCATTCTCTTCCCTTTTCATTTTTGTCAGGCACCCTGAGTAGATTGCTGCAGGAGTATATTCATTTTTTTTATTTAATTATAATTTATAATTATTGTATTTTTGTTTTTAATTATAACAAATATGTGTGTTATAATTAAAAACAAAAATAAAATCATTATAAATTATAATTGCATTTTTGTTTTTAATTATAAAATACACACATATGTGTTATAATTAAAAACAAAAATAATTATAAATTATAATCAAATTAAAACATGATTATACTCCTGCGGCATCTCAAGAAAGGACTGATTACAGGGGAGGGACCTAGAAATTGGTGAGAGAACAATTCAAGTCAATATTCAAGCCTTTAAGTTGAAGAGTATTCAAAATAAAAGATCCACTGTGATTCTTTGATCTTTTTGTTTTTAATTATAACCTATGTATGGTGTAATATATTTTTTATATATATATATATATATATATATATATATATAACCATTGTTTAAAAATTTCCCTTCTGAATTTTTATTTCTATTTGCATTGAGGTCATCTGTATATACGTGGGGGTCATACAGATACATTTATATCTCGATAATTTATCATTTTGATGCTTACATCATTAGTATGTTTATATGAATGTATGGTGGTGTCCCCACAGACAATGAGGATCGTAAGATCAGTCCTTTCAAATTTGTATATCTTGACATGTTGCGGAGTAGTATTAGGTTTTCATCTAATTATTGGCCGTTTGAGTTATACTACTATTTGAGTTATACTACTATCAGTGCCGCCATGTCGAAGTCCGGACTAACCAAAAATGGCCATGGCCACCGACTAGGATACACCTCATACTATATAAACCGGATGGCGCAGCAAGATGGCACCACTCCAGATGACGTCCCAGTGATGAAACGCGTAGGGATAGGCTTACAGCGTCATTGCATCACTTCCGGTTTTGAGCCGTGGAACGCAAACTGTTCCAGCTTCCTGATTCCCCCCCCCCCCCAAAGCTCTGTATTAACAGACTGAATGCGAGTACATCCTTGTCTGCATTAAAAAAAAAAAATGTTTTTATAGTAATACGCTATGGAGGTGTTTATTTTCTGCATTTGGGAGCAATAAAGGACCGGCTGCAAGGAGACTATTTTATGCCTTACACAGCAAACACAAAAGCAACCAGCTGAAATAGGACCAAAAAGGTGTTTCCTGTGTGCTACACAGTGAAAAATACTGTGAAGGTGTAATACCTCCTTGTGGGGTGAATGATTTCGGTGAGTGCATTTCTTATGGGGCACTTTTTAACCACTTCAGCCCCGGACCAATTGTCAGCCTAAGGACCAGAGGTCTTTTTACAATTTCGCACTGCACTGCTTTAACTAATAATTGCGCCGTCATGCAACGTTGTACCCAAACGAAATTTGCGTCCTTTTCTTCCCACAAATAGAGCTTTCTTTTGATGGTATTTGATTGCCTCTGCGATTTTTACTTTTTGCGATATAAATGGAAAAAGACCGAAAATTTTGAGGAAAAAAAATATATTTTCTACTTTTTGTTATAAGAAAAATTGAATAAACTCAATTTTAGTCATACATTTAGGGTAAAATTTATTCAGCCACATGTCTTTAGTAAAAAAAAAAAATGTCAATAAGCGTATATTTATTGATTTGAGCAAAAGTGGCGGGGGGGGGGAATCGGGGGGTGATTGGGGGGGATTTGTGTACCTACATGTTAGTGTAGTGTTTGGTGCACTTTGTGTTCTCCTCATAGTCCGGTCAAAAAGACCGCCCCGAGGAGAATGACATCACTTCCTCCCTGCCTGTGATTACTATACACAGGCGGGGGAAGCTTCTCATTCGCCAGGAGCGATCGAGAGGGGATGGCCAGAAACCAACGGCCATCCCCTCATCCCGGATCGCTCCTGCGGCGAAACGGACCACCGCATCCAGCTGGAGGGGGTCTGATCGGACCCCCCACCCGCTGGAAGGCAAGCACGTACATGTACGTGCTTGTGCCTGTACATGCCATTCTGATGACGTACATTGCCATGCGGCGGTCCTTAAGTGGTTAAGAAGCACCGAATAGAGTTTTTTGAAGAGCACCTGTCACTTTATATTACATTTTTATGATATATGGACTTTTTAGTGCACACCACTTTTCTTTTACTAGAGGACATTACACATGTTTTATGTTTGTTGTTATACATGATTTATTATCACAGCAGATAGTTGCTTTTAGTATTGTGTTTTTTGCACAGGAGGAATATATTAATCACTGGTTGGATTGTTCACCAATCTGTATTCCAGTAGTATTATACTAGGTTGTTGTAATAATCACTCAGGTCATTTGCATATGTGCACATTTATTTGTCTTGGATTTTTGCATCATCTGCAGTTATTACATCAGGAATTCACTCTATAGATTTAGGGATCCTTCACAAGCCATCGGTTTAACCGCTTCCCGACCGCCTCACGCCGATATAAGTCAGCAGAAGGGCATGTACAGGTAAAATCAGGTGTCCATAGCTGGCCCTTTAGGAGACGGCGGGCACGCCCGAGGGATGCTCCGCGAGTCCGGTCGCGGGTCCCGCGGACTCGATTGCCGCGGGGGTACCCGCGATCGCCTCACGGAGAGGAAGAACTGGGAGATGCCGATGTAAACAGCATCTCCCCGTTCTGCCTAGCAACAAGTGACACTGATCTCTGCTCCCTGTAATTGGAGCAGAGATCAGTGATCTGTAAAACATAGTCACGCCTCCCACAGTTAGTAACACGCCCCTAGGAACACTTAGCCCCTACACTGCCACCTAGTGGTTAACCCCTTCACTGCCAGTGTCATTTACACAGGAATAAGTGCATTTGTATAGCACTGATTGCTGTATAAATGACAATGGTCCCAAAAATGTGTCAAAAATGTCTGATGTGTCCGCCATAATGCCGCAATCACGATAAAAAAAAAAAACTAAAAAAAAAAATATGATCGCTGCCATTTAAAAAATAAATAAAATAAAAAAATAAAATAAAAATGCAATAAAACTATCCCCTATTTTGTAGAAGCTATAACTTTTGCGCAAACCAAATAATCGCTTTTTTTAAAAAAAATATGTAGAAGAATACGTATTGGCCTAAATTGAGGGAAAAAAAATGTTTTTTTTTTTTTATAAATATTTTTTGGGGGACATTTATTATAGCAAAAAGTAAAAAATAATGCGTTTTTTTTTTTCAAAATTGTCGCTTTTTCTGGTTTATAGCGCAAAAAATAAAAATCGCAGGTGATCAAATACCACCAAAAGAACGCTCTATTTGTGGGGAAAAAAGGATGTCAATTGTGTTTGGGTACAACATCGCACGACCGCGCAATTGTCAGTTAAAGCGATGCAGTGCCAAATCGCAAAAAGCTCTCTGGTCAGGAAGGGAGTAAATCCTTCCGGAGCTGAAGTGGTTAAAACACTCCACACCAAAATAGCGCCACTTCTACCCTCCTATTATCTAATACAAGAAAGTGGTCCAAACAAAAAGGCAGGAAGAAGAATTCGCACCCCCATCCATACAACACACACACACAGCCGTATTCAAACAATGTAACAATCTCAGCTGTGAAATAAAACAGCCAATCACGAGGTGAGCGGATAACGGTGGGAATAAACGCAGCCAATGAGCGCACAGATTAAAAGGCACCCAGCCAATCGTGGAAACCCAAAAGGCTTGTCTAACTAGATTCCTGTGTTGGCAGCGCTTGAAGCAACAGCCAATAGGGAAGAAGAGCCAAAGAACAGCAACCAATCAGCTCAGCGCTATCAGTAAACCGCTGCAAAAAGTTGGTTGCGTTTCCTGTCAGTGTGAAGTTTACAGGCCCGCCGTCCCCTGTCCCCGAGTACCTGAAGTAGTAGACATGGCTCACACCGGGCTTCCTAATCACCTCCTCCTTCTTCTTCCATCCCGGTGGTAGAGTCGGGCACTCCATCCTCCTCTTCTCCATAGAGCAGCGCTCAGCACCGTCCTCCTAAACCAGCATGTCCCGCTCCTACGAACAACGTGCCGCTTAGCAACGCCGTACCCTTCCGCGAATGTAGCGCCGCACCTCCTGGCGGAGGGATACGCGCTCATAGATGTCGTTCAGTGTGGCGGTGATTTGCCCGCCCCCACTCAGTTGTGTACATAATGCTGACAATGGTGTGGAGTCATTATTGTCCTGTACTGAATAGACATTAAAGTGTACCTGTCTCGTCTTTTAAAAAATCCAGCCAACTGCCCCTCACAGTACAAGAAGCTGGGTACTTGGTGACCTGGTGATCCTGCCAGTAACAGCACTTCCTGTTTCAGGCTGACCACACCAAACACACATTACATAACTGTTTGTTTTTGTGTAAAATATAAAAGATGTTACAGCAAGTAAATAGATACCAAACATGTCACACTTTAAAATTGTGCTCGCCCGGGCAACAGTGGAAAACAAAGTAAAGTGTACTATCCATAGGCGACGCTGCTGCTGGAATTACATCCCATGATCTGTTGCTCGCTGTGATACCCCACATGTGTGGGACGATCGCTGTTTGTGTGCGATTGTGTGTGTCTCCCGCTGCTGTCAATCACAGCCAGTGAGCCAATGAGAAGAGAGAGGGGGCTTGTTCGAGCCGTGGCTGTGTGTGAATAGACACGCAGAGCTGAGGCTCGGGAACGAGCCTGCTTGGGTGCCCCATTGCAAGATGCTTGCTCTGGGGGCACTTGACAGGAGGGAGGGGCAAGGAGCGCCAGCAAGGGACCCAAGAAGAGGAGAAACCCGGGCTGCTCTGTGTAAAACCCCTGCACAGAGCAGATGAGTATGCCATGTTTGTTATTGTTTTTTTTTTTTTTTAAAGAAACCCTTTAGAATCACTTTCATTCTGGAGGATAGGAGACTGAGAAAGTGCTTCCTCCCAGGGCTAGAGCTAGCCTGTCTGATATAGGGGTACAGTAAAAAAATGTCAAGGAGACAGAGGATGGGAGGTCAGCAGGGTAGAAAATAGGGTCAGCAGTTTGTAGGGCAGTGTACAGGGGTCGCATGGTTGAAAGCACATGATAAGAGACTTCTTGTGGACCTTATATATATAGATACATAAATCTATTGATATTTTTTGGATTCTATTTACACCTTTTTTTAGGTTTTTGTATTTTTCACATTCGAAAGGGGGTTAGGAATCACCCCGCACATTTATTTATTATATTATTATTATTTTTTTATTTTTTTGCCTTTGACTTTTCTATTTTTATAATTTTTATAGTCTTATATTTTTTGTATTTTTCATGGTCTCGGTGGTTTTTGTTTCTTTCATTGTAATATATTTTTTTCATCCACGGGGTATTATAGTGGTAATATAAATTGTGCACAGTGATAGCAATTGCACAGGAACTGCACAAACGCAGTGCGATTATAAGTGTAATTTCTCCCCCGAATAGGGGTTTTGCACACTGTGTGTGGTAGTCAGCTGTGTAGTATACTAATATATTTTTTGGGATCACAAAAATCACTATCACAAAATTAGTTTGAATATTGTTTGGGATCCTTGGATTTTACATGTAGTGTGGGTGTTTTTTAGGGATTCTGATTGAGTGTTCGATCACGTTAGTGAAGAACTGTGCGCGTTCACCTTTTTAGGGTAAGGAATATAACTGATTTGTAGTGGCACATGGTTGAATTTGGAATAATAGAAAGAATTAGTTGGATATAAACACAAAAACAATAGGTTTGAGGTAGCGCCATTAGCCTATCATTACCATTTAACTTTTAAACATAACCTGGGTTTCAGATTGTGTTCTTAGGGAGGCAGCAACCTCATAGTGACTAATATAAATAGGTCCAACTTTTATATATGTATTTTCTACACTGCTATACCTCATAAAATACTGCAACTAGTAATACATTATCAATAGAGTCAGGGGGAGATACAGGCATTCACATATATCCCTGTGTGACTGTGACCTGCTCCATAAGCGCGGCCTTTCGTGTACAGTTAATAAATGTGCAGGGGTTGCCAGAGCTGAGGATAGGGGTCAGCAGGGCAGATAGGGGTCAGCAGGGCAGAGGACAGGGGTCAGCAGGGCAGAGGATAGGGGTCAGCAGGGCAGAGGACAGGGTTCAGAAGGGCAATGTTTGGGGTCAGCAGAGTGGAGCACAGAGGTTGGCAGGGCAATGTGCAGGGTTTGCCAGATCTGAGGACAGGGGTCAGCAGGGCAGAGGACAGGGATCAGCAGGGCAAAGGACAGGGGTCAGCAGGGCAGATAGGGGTCAGCAGGGCAGAGGACAGGGTTCAGAAGGGCAATGTTTGGGGTCAGCAGAGTGGACCACAGAGATTGGCAGGGCAGTGTGCAGAGGTTGCCAGATCTGAGGACAGGGGTCAGCAGGGCAGACGACAGGGGTCACTGATGGCAGGGCACTTAGCACAGCTCCTTCTCCCATCCCTGCAGAGCACACAGCCTGGCCACAGTTAGCAGATGTCCTCCTCCCAAAACAGCACATGGCTGAGATCGGATTCCCTTACATCAACTAGGGATGGGCTCAGGCATTTTCAGAAACGTAGTCCCAACCCACCAGATCAATGGCGGTTGTGCGGTGTGCAGTATCAGCTTCCTGGCGGGATTGCTCAGGTGGATGAAATCTGGGGGGGGGGCCTAGAAACGGCAATGCTTCTTCCTGCCTACAGTAGACTGAGGACATAATTTCATCCTAGGCAAGATACAAGGGATACATTTTTATTATTAAAAGGTAGGGATATTTTTGAAAATGTATACAGTTGCTTTACATTGTGACATGTCAGAAGTGTATTCATAAAGACTTGTAATGTTACTGAAAGGTCCATTTCAAAATGTATTTGTACCAAATATTGTAATAAAAACCAACATAAAATAGTAAATGTGCTTGTTTCAAGAATCTGAGGTTTTACTGGGGTTGTTTAAAGGGGTGGTCCATCCAAAACAGATAGGGGAAGATTTGGGTTTATGTTTGTTGTCTGACTCTTCTTCCCTCTCTTATATCTCCTATGGACTATGTCTGTGTACCGATCTTGTTCATTATAAGGCAGTCTTTTTCTGCTTATTCGACTTTTCATTTATGTTATATCCCAAGCGGCCACTGACATTCAAAGAAACATGCAGGGCCCATCTAACTTGTCAGATTAATTCACTTTATTTTTTTCACAAATAAACATGCATGGTTGGATCACCCAAGTATGCATGTTTAGGTCTACAAAGGAGGCAGGGGTAGCATGCCGAGAGACCTGCACTGCTATCATATCTCCAGGGATAAGAATATTGATAGATTTTTTCCAAGATGTCCAATTGATACTTCCCCGGAGACTTGATCGGTGGTGGCAGAAGATGGCTGAAGACATAACCATCACCTGATCCAGTCAAAACTGGCAAAATCTTGCTTTTAAGGCTAAGTTCACTCACTTGCCAATTGGATACGGGTTTCCCCTGCATCCAGTTCGCTTGACAGGAGTGTGTGACCGGCTCCCAATGGACTTGGTTCACACATCTCCGGGGCGGCCGCAGAGCGCACAGCAGAAGAGTCCTGTGCGTCTTTGGCTCCGTTTCAGGTCCAAATTCAGCCAAAAATTCGAACCTAATTCAGACCTGAAATGGTGAACAGGGACACACCAGACCCCCTTCTGTCCCCCGAGGCCGCACATAGTGTAAACCCAGCCTAAAAACCCAAATACCTAATTTGCTTCTGTCTAGGGCAGTGTTTCTCAACTCCAGTCCTCAAGGCGCCCCAACAGGTCGTGTTTTTAGGATTACCATTATTTTACACAGGTGATTTGATCAGTTTCACTGCCTTATGGCCCGTACACACGATCCAAATATCGTACGAAAACGGTCATCTGAGGAAGGATCGTGCGATTTTCGGATCGTGTGTACACTACTTTCGACAGCCCATCATGACCGTTCATCCGATATTATTCGATCGGACATGCACGGAAATTTTCCTCGTACGATTCCAGATCGTACGATTTTCGTTTAGTCAGTATAGTTGTCGTCCGAAAATACAATACAAATACATTACAACACATGACATCATTAACGATTTTTTTTTTCTATCGTACAAGAATTTTCGTGACTTTATTTAGCTATTCAATTTCTACTTGCGATTATTAACCGAAAACGGTCGTGAGATCGGTCGTACGATATTTGTATCGTGTGTACGGGGCATTAGTAATTACCACAGCCCTTTCATCTTAGGGAAATCCTGAAAACGTGACCCGTTGGGGCGCCTTGAGGACTGGAGTTGAGAAACACTGGTCTAGGGGACAGTAAAAGCAGTTTTACTTACCTGATTCTCCACTACCCCACGCTTTAATAGTGGACTTTCCTTTGGCGTCCTCATGTCCAATGCAGGGCTATGGGAGCACAGTCTGCAGGGACTGGTCTTGCAACATGGAGGTGCCAGCCAGAGCAGAGGATCAAGTATAATTGGTTTACCCCTAGACCAGTGGTTCTCAACTCCTGTCCTCAGGACTAGTGATGGACGAACTTCCGACGGGACGTTTCGCGAACGCGAAACGCGAACGGACACAAACGTTCGCGAAAACGACCGTTCGCCGCGGGCTCCATTGACTTCAATGGGAGGCGAATTTCGCAAACCTTTAGGTCGAATTTGCGGCCACGGGGTAATTATTAGGGGGTAGCACGTAGTCCCACCACCTGGACAATAGCATAATACATGTATGAGGTGAATTTGGGATCGATAACTACAAGCATTTTTTTTTTATTTGGGAAATTGTTCTGACAATTCAGGACTATGGAGCTAATGAAGGCAATGGAGGAGAGGGAAGGTCAGGGACCAGGGTAGGCAAACAAGAGGGTGCAGGAGATACAGAGCACTGACAGCAGCACCGTAATACAGAGCACTGACATCAGCACCGTGACATACAGCGCTGACAGCAGCTCCGTGACATACAGCGCTGACAGCAGCTCCGTGACATACAGCGCTGACAGCAGCTCCGTGACATACAGCGCTGACAGCAGCTCCGTGACATACAGCGCTGACAGCAGCTCCGTGACATACAGCGCTGACAGCAGCACCGTGACATACAGCGCTGACAGCAGCTCCGTGACATACAGCGCTGACAGCAGCTCCGTGACATACAGCGCTGACAGCAGCTCCGTGACATACAGCACTGACAGCAGCTCCGTGACATACAGCGCTGACAGCAGCTCCGTGACATACAGCGCTGACAGCAGCACCGTGACATACAGCGCTGACAGCAGCTCCGTGACATACAGCGCTGACAGCAGCTCCGTGACATACAGCGCTGACAGCAGCTCCGTGACATACAGCGCTGACAGCAGCTCCGTGACATACAGCGCTGACAGCAGCTCCGTGACATACAGCGCTGACAGCAGCTCCGTGACATACAGCGCTGACAGCAGCTCCGTGACATACAGCGCTGACAGCAGCTCCGTGACATACAGCGCTGACAGCAGCTCCGTGACATACAGCGCTGACAGCAGCTCCGTGACATACAGCGCTGACAGCAGCTCCGTGACATACAGCGCTGACAGCAGCACCGTGACATACAGCGCTGACAGCAGCTCCGTGACATACAGCGCTGACAGCAGCTCCGTGACATACAGCGCTGACAGCAGCTCCGTGACATACAGCACTGACAGCAGCTCCGTGACATACAGCGCTGACAGCAGCTCCGTGACATACAGCGCTGACAGCAGCACCGTGACATACAGCGCTGACAGCAGCTCCGTGACATACAGCGCTGACAGCAGCTCCGTGACATACAGCGCTGACAGCAGCTCCGTGACATACAGCGCTGACAGCAGCTCCGTGACATACAGCGCTGACAGCAGCTCCGTGACATACAGCGCTGACAGCAGCTCCGTGACATACAGCGCTGACAGCAGCTCCGTGACATACAGCGCTGACAGCAGCTCCGTGACATACAGCGCTGACAGCAGCTCCGTGACATACAGCGCTGACAGCAGCTCCGTGACATACAGCGCTGACAGCAGCACCGTAAGCAGCCCCAGGAGGAAGTCAGCACAGCACAGGGATGGTGTGATCCCCTCATAATAAGAACCCCCAGGAGGAAGTCAGCACAGCACAGGGATGGTGGGAGCCCCTCATAATAAGAACACCCAGGAGGAAGTCAGCACAGCACAGGGATGGTGGGAACCCCTCATAATAAGCAGCCCCAGTAGAAATATGACACCGCTCAACCTCTTCAAAGAGGAGGGTAGGGGCATATAGTACGGTGTGCTTTTTTGGGTCAGGGAAGTGAGCCAAATGAATTAAGAAGGTCTGTGTGCTTGATTCCAAAAATTGTTTATAGACATATACATGGTCTACTGATCACATGTGTTGAATTCCTCCGAGATCCATGCCTCATTCATTTTTAGAAATGTGAGGTAGTTAACACTGTGGTGAGCTAGGCGAGTACGCTTATCGGTCACAATCCCCCCTGCTGCGCTGAACGTCCTTTCGGACAGGACACTGGATGAGGGGCAAGCCAACAGTTCGATTGCAAATTGGGCAAGCTCTGGCCAGAGGTCAAGCCTGCCCACCCAGTAGTCTAGGGGTTCATCACTCCTCAGAGCGTCCACATCGGCCGTTAACCCAATGTAGTCGGACACCTGACGGTCTAGGCGTTCCCTGATGCTGGATCCGGATGACACCTGTCGATGGGTCGGCTGAAAGAATGACCTCATATCCGAAGTCACCAACACATCTTCAAACCGGCCTCTTCTTGCAGGCGCTGTTGGATTGGTACCCGCAAATCCTTCTCTGGGAGTGGGAATTGCTCCTCTGCCAGCGCACGCAAAAGCAGAATGCAGCATTTCTCGAAGCAAGGCCTGGAAGTGCTGCATTCTGACAGCCCTCTGCGACGGCGGTAACATTTCCGCCATTTTGTGTTTGTACCGGGGGTCTAAGTACGTTGCCACCCAGTACTGGTCCTTGACCCTCATGCTTTTTATACGGGGGTCCCTATTAAAACACTGGAGCATGAAGGCCCCCATTTGCACTAAAGTGGAAGCGGTGTGGTGGCCTGGCTCCTGCTCATCATCCAGGATAATGTCGTCCTCTTCATTCTCCTCTCCCCATCCTCGCACAACAGGGATCCCAGAAAGGTTTAAAGCATGCTCTTCTTGCTCCTGCTCATCCGCCCCGGCACCATCCTCCTCTGACTCCTCATCAGACTCCTGTTGTTGACTTGTCTCAGATAGAGTAGCCCCCCCTGGGAATTCATCCAGCATTGCGACTTCCTCATCTTCCCGCTCCTGCTCCTCCACAGCCTGATCAATGACACGACGCAATGCACGCTCCAGAAAGAAGGCATAAGGTACCATGTCACTGATGGCGCCATGGCTGCGACTGACCAGTTTGGTGATCTCCTCAAATGGCCGCAGAAGTCTGCATGTGTCGCGCATGAGCAGCCACTGGCGCGGTGAAAAAAAACCCAGCTCCCCAGAACCGTTTCTTTCGCAGAGTTCATACAGGTAGACGTTAACTGCACGTTTCTGCTGGAGCAGCCTATCAAGCATATAGAAGGTTGAGTTCCATCGCGTCGGGCAATCGCAAATAAGACGTCTGACCGGCAGATGGTGTCGCCGCTGAATGTCAGCAAGGCGAGCCATGGCCGTGTAAGATCTTCTGAAATGGGCCGAGATTTTCCTTGCCTGCCGCAAGATGTCCTGGACCCCAGGGTATTTGACAAGGAATCGCTGCACGACCAAGTTTAAGACGTGTGCCATGCACGGCACGTGCGTGATTTTGCCCTGTTTCAATGCGCTAAGCAGATTGGCACCGTTGTCACACACCACTTTACCAACTGTCAAATTGAGCGGTGTTAGCCACTCATCTGCCTGTGAACGCAAAGCTGAAAGGAGTGCCGGGCCAGTGTGGCTCTTTGCTTCCAGGCACAACAGACGCAGCACGGCATGGCAACGTCTCACCTGGCATGTGGAATAGGTTCTGGGGAGCTTGGGCGGTGCAGTGGAAGAGACGCTAGCAGCGGAAAAGGAGGAGGCAGCTGAGGAGGAGAGGGAGGAGGATGGAGTAGGAGGAGGAGAAGAAGAGTCAGGCCTGCATGCAATCCGTGGCGGTAAAACCAAATCTACACGGGTGCCACGGGTTACATGCTTGACGGCCGTCAGAAGGTTCACCCAGTGGGCAGTAAAACTGATATACCTTCCCTGCCCGTGTTTGCTAGACCACGTGTCTGTGGTCAGATGTATCTTGGCACCGACACTGTGTGCCAGAGATACATTCACTTGCCGCTGAACATGGCCATATAGCTCTGGGATGCCCTTCTCTGAGAAATACTTCCTTCCTGGGACCTTCCATTGTGGTGTTCCAATGGCCACAAATTTGCGAAAGGCCTCCGAGTCCACCAGTTTATATGGCAGTAGTTGGCGGGCTATGAGTTCTGACAAGCCAGCCGCCAACCGTTGGGCAAGAGGGTTATCCGGCGTCATCATTTTTTTACGCTCAAACATTAGGCCCACGGAAGCCTGCCTTTTTGCAGAAAAATGTGAGCTTGGCGTGATGGAAGGTGGAGTGGAGGACAATTGTGAGGAGAGAGGAGAAGGAGAAGTAGAAGACGAGGCTGGACGGTGAGAGCCTGCAGTGTGGCTTTGTGTGTTCCGTTGCTCCCACTGGGCTCGGTGATGGCTGCTCATGTGCCTTCTTAAGGCGGTCGTCCCTAGGTGAGTATTGGGCTTACCGCGACTAACGCGTTGACTGCAAAGATTGCAGATGGCAACGCTATTGTCAGCAGCGGACACGTTAAAAAAAGCCCACACTGCGGAGCCATGTGCCGGTGTCCTGGGAGCGCCAGATGTGACCGTACATGGTCGATGACTCGCTCCTGATACATTTGCAGTCTGCTTTGTCCCTGCTGTGCAATGTAAGTCATTGCTGCTTCTCCTCCCTATCTGCTGGTCCATATCTCCCTCTGAACTCCCCTCCTCTTCCTCTCTTGTGGGCACCCACGTGACATCACTAGACACGTCATCATCAACGTCACCTTCCCCACCGCTATAAGTAGAGTAGGCAGCAACACCGGGGACCAACCTCCTCCTTGGGCTGATCTGGGTACTGGCGTCAGACTGCTGAGTAGCGCTTGTTGCTACCTCCTCTTCCTGATCCAATACCAAGAGTGGCTGCGCATCAGAAATGTCCTCTTGATATGGATCGGAAAATAATTCCAGTGACTCAAGCGGAAGGTATGTGGTGGTGGTGGTGGTGGTCGTGTTGTTGGTGGTAGTGTCTTTGGGGGTGCACATAGCAGAGAGTGAAGAAGAGGGTGCAGATCGAGAGGATGAGGAGGGTGCAGAAGAGTAAGGCTGAGCGAGCCACTCAACCAAGTCTGGTGCATCCTTTAAAGTAATTGAACGCACCTTCTGCAACTTCCCACTTTGGCTCAAGCCTGTTGCTCCTGCCCTACCCCTACCACCCCTGCGGAAGGGCCTGCCTCTTCCTCTGCATGTCATTTTTTAAATGACCCTGTGACAAAACTCTTAGTCCCTATACCGCTGAAGGACTGCTGCAGTATAGGTGAGCGGTCAGCAGTGGTGCACGTCAACCCTATCTATTGTGGACCTATAGCGGTCCTTACAGAACAGCAGACTGTACCGCACTCAAGCCTATGTACCGTAGCACCCTATACCAAGTTACCAGTCCTTATAAGAACTTTTGTGGACCAAGCAGGTTGTGTATTAGTGTTTAGCAGACTGTACGTCAGTCCCTATACCGCTGAAGGACTGCTGCAGTATAGGGCAGCGGTCAGCAGTGGTGCACGTCAACCCTATCTATTGTGGACCGATAGCGGTCCTTACAGAACAGCAGACTGTACCGCACTCAAGCCTATGTACCGTAGCACCCTATACCAAGTTACCAGTCCTTATAAGAACTTTTGTGGACCAAGCAGGTTGTGTATTAGTGTTTAGCAGACTGTACGTCAGTCCCTATACCGCTGAAGGACTGCTGCAGTATAGGGCAGCGGTCAGCAGTGGTGCACGTCAACCCTATCTATTGTGGACCGATAGCGGTCCTTACAGAACAGCAGACTGTACCGCACTCAAGCCTATGTACCGTAGCACCCTATACCAAGTTACCAGTCCTTATAAGAACTTTTGTGGAACAAGCAGGTTGTGTGTTAGTGATTAGCAGACTGTACGTCAGTCCCTATACCAATGAAGGACTGCTGCAGTATAGGGCAGCGGTCAGCAGTAGTGCACGGCAACCCTATGTATTGTGGACCGATAGCGGTCCTTACAGAACAGCAGACTGTACTGCACTCAGGCCTATGTACCGTAGCACCCTATACCAAGTTACCAGTCCTTATAAGAACTTTTGTGGACCAAGCAGGTTGTGTGTTAGTGTTTAGCAGACTGTGCGTCAGTCCCTATACCGCTGAAGGACTGCTGCAGTATAGGGCAGCGGTCAGCAGTAGTGCACGGCAACCCTATGTATTGTGGACCGATAGCGGTCCTTACAGAACAGCAGACTGTAACGCACTCAGGCCTATGTACCGTAGCACCCTATACCAAGTTACCAGTCCTTATAAGAACTTTTGTGGACCAAGCAGGTTGTGTGTTAGTGATTAGCAGACTGTACGTCAGTCCCTATACCAATGAAGGACTGCTGCAGTATAGGGCAGCGGTCAGCAGTAGTGCACGGCAACCCTATGTATTGTGGACCGATAGCGGTCCTTACAGAACAGCAGACTGTAACGCACTCAGGCCTATGTACCGTAGCACCCTATACCAAGTTACCAGTCCTTATAAAAACTTTTGTGGACCAAGCAGGTTGTGTGTTAGTGTTTAGCAGACTGTGCGTCAGTCCCTATACCGCTGAAGGACTGCTGCAGTATAGGGCAGCGGTCAGCAGTGGTGCACGTCAACCCTATCTATTGTGGACCGATAGCGGTCCTTACAGAACAGCAGACTGTACCGCACTCAAGCCTATGTACCGTAGCACCCTATACCAAGTTACCAGTCCTTATAAGAACTTTTGTGGACCAAGCAGGTTGTGTATTAGTGTTTAGCAGACTGTACGTCAGTCCCTATACCGCTGAAGGACTGCTGCAGTATAGGGCAGCGGTCAGCAGTGGTGCACGTCAACCCTATCTATTGTGGACCGATAGCGGTCCTTACAGAACAGCAGACTGTACCGCACTCAAGCCTATGTACCGTAGCACCCTATACCAAGTTACCAGTCCTTATAAGAACTTTTGTGGAACAAGCAGGTTGTGTGTTAGTGATTAGCAGACTGTACGTCAGTCCCTATACCAATGAAGGACTGCTGCAGTATAGGGCAGCGGTCAGCAGTAGTGCACGGCAACCCTATGTATTGTGGACCGATAGCGGTCCTTACAGAACAGCAGACTGTACTGCACTCAGGCCTATGTACCGTAGCACCCTATACCAAGTTACCAGTCCTTATAAGAACTTTTGTGGACCAAGCAGGTTGTGTGTTAGTGTTTAGCAGACTGTGCGTCAGTCCCTATACCGCTGAAGGACTGCTGCAGTATAGGGCAGCGGTCAGCAGTAGTGCACGGCAACCCTATGTATTGTGGACCGATAGCGGTCCTTACAGAACAGCAGACTGTAACGCACTCAGGCCTATGTACCGTAGCACCCTATACCAAGTTACCAGTCCTTATAAGAACTTTTGTGGACCAAGCAGGTTGTGTGTTAGTGATTAGCAGACTGTACGTCAGTCCCTATACCAATGAAGGACTGCTGCAGTATAGGGCAGCGGTCAGCAGTAGTGCACGGCAACCCTATGTATTGTGGACCGATAGCGGTCCTTACAGAACAGCAGACTGTAACGCACTCAGGCCTATGTACCGTAGCACCCTATACCAAGTTACCAGTCCTTATAAAAACTTTTGTGGACCAAGCAGGTTGTGTGTTAGTGTTTAGCAGACTGTGCGTCAGTCCCTATACCGCTGAAGGACTGCTGCAGTATAGGGCAGCGGTCAGCAGTGGTGCACGTCAACCCTATCTATTGTGGACCGATAGCGGTCCTTACAGAACAGCAGACTGTACCGCACTCAAGCCTATGTACCGTAGCACCCTATACCAAGTTACCAGTCCTTATAAGAACTTTTGTGGACCAAGCAGGTTGTGTATTAGTGTTTAGCAGACTGTACGTCAGTCCCTATACCGCTGAAGGACTGCTGCAGTATAGGGCAGCGGTCAGCAGTGGTGCACGTCAACCCTATCTATTGTGGACCGATAGCGGTCCTTACAGAACAGCAGACTGTACCGCACTCAAGCCTATGTACCGTAGCACCCTATACCAAGTTACCAGTCCTTATAAGAACTTTTGTGGAACAAGCAGGTTGTGTGTTAGTGATTAGCAGACTGTACGTCAGTCCCTATACCAATGAAGGACTGCTGCAGTATAGGGCAGCGGTCAGCAGTAGTGCACGGCAACCCTATGTATTGTGGACCGATAGCGGTCCTTACAGAACAGCAGACTGTAACGCACTCAGGCCTATGTACCGTAGCACCCTATACCAAGTTACCAGTCCTTATAAGAACTTTTGTGGACCAAGCAGGTTGTGTGTTAGTGATTAGCAGACTGTACGTCAGTCCCTATACCAATGAAGGACTGCTGCAGTATAGGGCAGCGGTCAGCAGTAGTGCACGGCAACCCTATGTATTGTGGACCGATAGCGGTCCTTACAGAACAGCAGACTGTACTGCACTCAGGCCTATGTACCGTAGCACCCTATACCAAGTTACCAGTCCTTATAAAAACTTTTGTGGACCAAGCAGGTTGTGTGTTAGTGTTTAGCAGACTGTGCGTCAGTCCCTATACCGCTGAAGGACTGCTGCAGTATAGGGCAGCGGTCAGCAGTAGTGCACGGCAACCCTATGTATTGTGGACCGATAGCGGTCCTTACAGAACAGCAGACTGTAACGCACTCAGGCCTATGTACCGTAGCACCCTATACCAAGTTACCAGTCCTTATAAGAACTTTTGTGGACCAAGCAGGTTGTGTGTTAGTGATTAGCAGACTGTACGTCAGTCCCTATACCAATGAAGGACTGCTGCAGTATAGGGCAGCGGTCAGCAGTAGTGCACGGCAACCCTATGTATTGTGGACCGATAGCGGTCCTTACAGAACAGCAGACTGTACCGCACCCAAGCCTATGTACCGTAGCACCCTAGACAGACCAAGTTACCAGTCCTGATAAAGAGCTTTGTGGAACAAGTGAGTTGTGAATGATTAGCAGACTGCAGCAGAAGGGCAGCAGTCAAGTATAATATTCTTTCTATATTTGGAAGAAAGAATATTATACGTGTACAAGCCTATTACCGTACCACTGATACCAGTCCTGAAAAGAACCTTTGTGGAACTAATAGTAACAGCAAGTCTTTAAAATTATCCTCACTGCCTGACACACTGCTTCCTGCCTGTCCCTATACAAATTGGCAAAAAAGAGTAGGCTGGAACGATTAGCTGGAACAGCTCTTTTGTGGACCTGATAGTAACAGCTAATGATGATGATGATGATGATGATGAAGAAAGACTAATCTGGCTGAGCTGTCCCTAAAATAGCAGCATACAGCGCTCTGTCCCTTTATCTAAACTGACAAAAGAAACTCAGGCTGCTGACCTAACACCTATACCAGTCCTGAAAAGAACTTTTGTGTACCAAATAGCTAGCGTTTTCTCTGTCCCTACTCCACACAGGATCCTTTCCCTACAGTGACAGAAGAAAGAATGTAAAATGGCCACCGGATCGGGTGTATTTATAGGTTAGGGGGAATGTCCAAGTGTCCATGAGCTGTCATGTCTCAATTGGTTGTCCTGTAACACATGATAAACGTGTCACGAAAGGTTAAAGTTCTTGTATACATTAAACACGTAAGTCCGCCGGGGCGAACGACGGAAAAAGGCGTTCGAACCCGCGGACGGCGAAAGTCGGAAATTCGCCGCGAAACGACCGCCGGGCGAACCGTTCGGCCATCACTACTCAGGACCCACTAGCAGGCCAGGTTTGCAAGATAGCCGAAATACATCACGGGTGATATCATTTGCTGCTCAGTGATTGCAGTATTCTAGTCTGCATCTCCCCAAGGTAATACATACAACCTGGCCTGTTAGTGGGTCCTGGGGACAGGAGTTGAGAACCACTGCCCTAGACGTAAACTAGCCGTTAACGAGGACTTTTACTTTTTCCGGAGTTCAAATGTAGAGGAAACCAGCGATAAGAGAAATAGTTAGACTACCACTGATGGCCTCTTATTGAAAGGTCTGCCTGACTTTGCTTGTTGCATGCTTGTTCTGGGTTGGTGGCAAAGTAGAAATCAGGGGATCAGCATGACATCCAGTCTACTAGCATGTGCATAAGGATGACAGCCTACCTATAACCTCATGACAAGTTCCCAGTGTGAAAGGAAGCATAGCCTGCTACTGTATCAGGGAGATTTCACAAAATAAATCATCAAAGGATACAAGGTTATCTGGAGTTAAAGTTGAACGTCAGTCAAATAGATAAATACACAAATGAAATGCATGTATAGGAGCTGTTTTGCCTGTCAATAGATTTGAATCTAGTCCCGAGATATACAGAGCCCTACCACACAGCACAATTCTGTCTGTCAGGGGAGGGGACCTGACCTTTCCCTACCGCAGATTCATGTACAGGTCTCTTTCTACCTCTGCCCTGTGACTAGAAATGTAAGGAGTAGCAGCAGACCAATGAGCTCATCTCTCTGCTCTCTACTCCTTTACTGCTCTCTACTACTCAGCAGAACTGATTGGTTTCTTATGCTGTTTCTCCCACTTCTACTCTGAGCTCCACTGTACAGGAACAAAAGGCTGATACCGTCAGATTCAGGTAATTCACCCCTTACATAAAAAAATAAATAAAAAAACATTTAATGATAAATTATTGAATAAAGAGCTGCGTAATTTGTGTCTTTATATCTGCTGGAGTTTAGTATTGCAGGACTAAGATATCGTATTTGGGTGGACGGTCCCAATCAGTGGGTAATTTGGTAGTACATCAGTATTTTGTCAGATGCCTTAGCATAGCGTAGAGTCCATTTATATTTTCATCTGTCTTTCTGGTAGCCTACAATTCAGTGACGCGTCTTCATGGTCCTCCCAGGAAGTTGTGAGCCGTCATTACAGTTATAAATAATTCAGTTGCCGTTTTGGTAACATTTTTTTAATCCTTCCCGAACATTTATGATGAGGCCTACAACATTGCTGGGTAATGCTGATTCCACCACAGATCGTGGTAGAAGGCCACCAAGTTCCGGCTGGATGTAGGCCACAAGCTTGGAATGTGCCGGGTTCCTGCATTAAACGAAAGAAGGATAAAACACAATTATATTTATCATAAGATAATTCCATATTTGGTGTCATTGAACAGCCATTTTTGTGGGTCAGTATGTTTTTTTTTTTCATTTGGCGAAAGTACATGGAGTAAAAGTAAAGAAACCTCATTGTCTCCCAGTAGGAAGTCAAATGAAGGGGCAGTCCACAAATCTGTGCAAGACTTAAAATTGGGAATACCAAGCGCGTGTCACATCAAAAATGGCTAGACACTGTATTCCCCCCTCATCTGCATGGGAATTACCACGACCCAGCTGGGTCAATTACCCAACTTGGTTACATTTTATTTTGAAATAATCATATTTATTGGAGATACATGATATAATTTCAAAATAGTGTAGCACACCCCACATAGGAGCTGCAGGTGAACAGGGATCCCCTACTCCGGCACAGCCAGGCAAACCGAATCTTCACAGGCACACAAAGTCAGAAAACAGTCCTTAGCTTTGTGGTTTTTTAGGGGGTCAACAACTTGGTCAACAACTCGGCTTGGGATAGGGAGTTTATGGGATGCCCATTTGAAAGTAACAACAACTTCAGGGGCAGCTTCCTATATACAGACTCCTCATCAGCTTTCCTCCTGCGCTCACTTCTGCTGATCCACTCCTGAAGGATCTGACAGACTCCTTGTCAGCTGAGCAACAGCCCCTTACAGGAAGGAACTCACAGTCCCTTAAAATAGCACATGTGGAGTGAAACAGTGTATAACCTTTCCTTCTGCTTCCTCTGTGACCATTGATCCCAGCACCACTTCTTCAGGCAATGCTAGCCTACCTGGCTGTAGCTGCCTCTTCCACCAACCCTCCTGGCTGTCTCTCTCTACACCAGTCATAGTCAGGGCTGGGCTTTTAGCAGCTCTCTTCTCAATGCTTAGACTGCTCAGCTGTCTGATAATTACCAGCCACTCATTGTTTCCACTATTACTCACCTGGTAACCATTACCTGCCTCATTAGTCCAGCCTACGGCCAGCCACTTTTGGCTATATAAACTGCCTTTCTCATTCCTTCATCGTGGTCAACGTATCCAGTGTGTCTCTTAGCTGAGTTCCTGTTTGACTTTGCCTGGTTGACGTTTTTTCAGGTTTCTGATCCTGATCTTTGGCTTCCGACTACGCTGATTCCTGGCTCCCTGATTCTGGCTCATCTGATCACCCGTTTTGGCTTCCTAACCCTGGCTTCTGTTTTTGGCTATGTTACTAATTTGTATTATTTTTACTATTACTGTACATTAAAGGTGTGTTTTTAACTGCATTTCTGTCTCTGTTATGGATGTTATGGTTGTTTATATGCAACTCTATGATGCATCTCTGTTGTATTACTTCCTGTGTGGTGTTTCCTGTTCCTGCTGGGTATTATTCAATGAACATGGCTTCTGTGCAGTACAGTAATAGCTTTTGCTGTCTTTACTTACATCACATCAAACAGTCTCTGCCTGGTTTATGGTCCCTGACACTGACTCTTTGGAGATCTATCTGGGGAAAGGTAGAAGACTTAAGCCCACCCCTGTCTTCAAGGGAGACTGAATACAGTTTTGCCCTTTGTAGTCCCCACCAGTGTTGAATTACTCACTCTGTCCTCTCTTTGCTCCCATGCCTCCAGGAAAGCTTCCTCCCTTGTCTTTAGCAGGATCCTTACAGAACCTGAGCCCCCGGTTCAAGGCAGGTCACCCCCCAGACTAGGGGGTACCTCTCAGGGCCACCGATAGCCTATCTAACACTGTATCTCCATCTTCCACTTGACTGCCCTGCTGGCATGGCCCATGTCTATTTGTGAGGTTATCTCAGTCCCCTACCATCCCACCACTGGGGATAATTATCTGAGACCTCATAAATAGGCATGACTGCTCCTCCTAACCCTCGCCCTCTAATTCTAAAAGGTTCTCCAACCTTCCAGACATCAGGGGGAGGCACCAGAGAACTGCCAAGATGAGTGATCCAGCCCTGAACTCCAATGACCCTGACCCAATTATAGACTCACAAATGTACAGCATGATGTATACTATAGCATCAGGATTAGATTTGCCTACTCTACTTCTAGCACACACTAGCGGGTGCTACAATAGAATGTAACCAAGTTGGAACATTGACCCAAATAGGTCATGTTAATTGCCATTCAGACAAGAGGGAAAAGCAGTGCATGGGCATTTTTGATGTGAAACATCTCTGGGTGTTTCCAATTTTAATGACTATGTCTAGTACAGATTGGTGGATTCCCCCTCTAGTGACTACCTATCAGGGAGATCCTGATAAAGGAACCCTGCAGTAAGAGACTTATAAGGCTGTATTTGCTGATATCTCCTTCTGGAATTGCTGAACTTAGACCTCTCTAGGTATTCCCAATTGGAATGACTATATCTTGTACAGATTGGTGGATTCCCCCTCTAGTTACTACCTATTATGGAGATAGTGACTACCTATCAGGTAGATAGTAACTACCTATCAGGGAGTTCCTTGCAGTGAGAGACTATGAAGGCTGCATTTACTGACCTCTCCTTCTGGAATTGCTAGACCTAGACTTTTCTAGGTGTTCACAATTTTAACGACTATGTGTTGTATAGATTGGTGGATTCCCCCTCAAGCAACTACTTATTAGGGAGATACTGACTGCATATCAGGGAGATCCTGCAGCGAGAGACTATAAAGGCTGCATTTGTTGCCCTCTCCTTCTGGAATTGCTAGTTGCCTAGCTGTTATGCTCTTCCAATGGTTTCAGATAGGCAGCCATCATAATGATGGGTCAATAGGAATGTGTAGAATGCAGGAAGGACTGGGCAAGTTTTGGCACTTCCGGGAAGAGCTGAGGTTATCAGAATGACCTGGCGTGTGGGCATAGTGAGGTTGAAAGAGCCTTGTTGTTGTGAGAGAAAATCAGTCCATGGGGAATTCAGCATGGTGAATTATTTAATTAAATGGAACACCAATATTGATAAAGGAGGAAGGAACCGGGGAGAGTAAAATATAAGCAGATTAAACTATAGCTTCAAAACAATCCCTGTGATCCTGCCATGATGGCCACTTCCTGTAATAGGGTGACAACGCTTTATTCTTGTCTCCCAGATGTACTTCTTCTTTGTCACTCAGATGTAAAAAGGAGACAACAAGTGGCCATCGTAATACACATTACACATTGTTGTCACCATTGGGAAATCCATCCCATTGCTGGCAGCAGGAATAAGGTGCAAAGAGGCTGCAGGAGATGCAGAGGTGAGATGCAACAAAGGGAGAAAAGAGGTTAAAAGAAGCATTTAATTGAAACAAAATGTAAAAAGACAACTAATTGTGATACACAGTGCTTTACATCTATCCAGGGATTTTTTTGTCAGAGCATAGGTGCAGGTACCCCTGCTGGGGACTAACTGAGCTGGTCCACAACTAAAAATAAGTGTTGGCAAATGCAGCCAGGATAAATGGTTGGCTTGACTGCACCTAAGTAGTCCCACTGCCTGGTATCAGTTAATGCTCATGATAACCTAGTGCCATCTAAGGATATAATTAATCATACGAATAGGATATAGGAGTCTCTTTGGCAGCTGCTGTTTGGGGGTGCAAGCAGATAATTTGGGGTGCTTACCTGCATGTCCAAGCACCCCTTGCCAGTATATACAGCATACCGCCACATTCCCACAATGTAATGTGAAGACTAGGGATGAGCTTCGTGTTCTACTCGAACATTGGCTGTTCGTCCGTTCGGCGAATTCCGAACGTTATGGGCCGTTCGCGCCAAATTTGTGTGGCGCTCACGGCCCACAATGCACTGCGTTGGCGCAGTGCATCGCTGGCTCATGATTGGCCAAGCATGCACTGTGATCCCACATGCTTGGCCAGGATGCCTGTGGCCAATCATAGTTCAGGCTGTGTAGTACACGCCCCACACTATATCAGGCCGCCAGCGCGGTGGCCTTGTGTAGTGTGTTGGCATCTGTAGCAGTTAGTGGGTGTTCTGTGTACCTTCAACACAGTATACACCGATCGTTATCGGACGATTTTTCGTTCTTGCTCTTCTGTAGTGGTTGTTGTCTGCGTGTCCTGACCGCAGTATACACCGCTATATTCACCTATATAGCTAGCGATATATCTATCTTTTATAATAGAGCTTGCAGTCAGTGTTAGGAGATTGTGCGTGCTGTCTGCGTGCTCTGAACGCAGTATACACTGCTATATCCACCTATATAGCTAACTATCTTGCTCGTTTTAAATAGAGCTTTCAGTCAGTGTTAGGAGATTGTGCATGCTGTCTGCGTGCTATGAATGCAGTATACACCGCTATATCCACCTATATAGCTAACTATCTTGCTCGTTTTAAATAGAGCTTGCAGTCAGTTGTAGGAGATTGAGCTACACTTTAAAAATGTACCAGTTGAAAATTACAAACAGATTCAACTTAACACAACAAATCTACACAGTCCCTGTCTTGTTTGCACCGCCTGTATACTGCTGTTCTGAGTATATAGGGCCTGGGGGCCACACGCATTTCCTTTTTTTAATATGGGTACGGGGTTCCCCTTAATATGCGTACAAGACCCAAAGGGGCTGGTAATGGGCAGGGAGGGCTACCAATGCCATTTTTCTCAATGATTTTCAACCATATTGCAGGAACCAGATATAACATTAAAACCGCAAGCAGTTTTAAATGACGTTATTTCCGTTAAATGTCATTTTGTGCAGGGACTGTTCTAAACACGGGAAACAGGTGGCACTTCACAGGCATACTACAGACACCCCCCAGGCACGATATTTGAAGGAATATTTCACTTTTTTTCACTTTAATTGTTATTAAAATCAGTGCTCCCGCCAAAACGGCCATTTTTAAAACTTTTTTTTGCATTGACCCATGTCCTCTGGGGCAGGAGCCAGGTCCCCAAACCCTTTTTAGGACAGTATCTTGCATATTAGCTGTTAAAATTAGCACTTTTAATTTCGAACGTTCGAGTCCCATAGACTTCAATGGGGTTCTAACGTTCGTACGAATTTGGGGTCCGTTTGAAAGTTCTGGTGCGAACCGAACCGGGGGGTGTTCGGCTCATCACTAGTGAAGACACATTCTAAAACATTTTTGTGGTGTACTTACTCAGGCAGCGGTGAACATATATATCCACATGGGTTATTGAAGCCTCGAACGTTTGAGGAATTCACTGGGCATTTTTCATAATCAATGCTTATAGCTAAATGGAATATAAATAAGAGTTTATTAAAAACATTGAACATTTTAACTTTCCTCTGTTTGAGGCTACAAGCAGCTATGCCAACACACACTGAACCAGCATGGTCCACTATTGTCATTATCAGCCAGTCCAGGGCAATGATTAAATTGCTTATTCGGATCTCGCTGCATACTGTGAGCTTCTCACAATGTGCATTAGAAGCTGCAGCAAGTCAGATAAAGCCCACCCAACATCCTGACTGCACATCCAGCATCATCTAGCCCAAACCTGGACACATTGCAGCCCCAGAGCCAAATGCAGCCCTTTGACTGCCCCTGTCCAGTGCAGCCTCATCAGTGCCTCATCATCAGTACCCATCACTGCCGCCTATCAATGCTACCTATCAGTGCAACCTATCAGTGCCCATCAGTGATGCCTGTCAGTGGCCATTACTACCGCCTATCAGCGCCGCCTATCTGTGCCACCTATTAGTGCCGCCTATCAGTGCCCATCAGTGCCACCTTTCAGTGCAGCCTCATCAGTGCCCATCAGTGCCACCTATCAGTGCAGCTTCATAAGTGCCCATCAGTGACGCCTCATCAATGCACATCAGTGAAGGAGGAAAATTACCTATTTACAAAATTGTATAACAGAAACTAAGAAAAAAAAAGTTTTCAACATTTTTGGTCTTTTTTTGTTTGTTTAGAAAGAAACAAAAACCCCAGTGGCGATTAATCAGAAAATTTGGTTCAGCCCCAGTTTCTCATTTGGCCCCTTGGAAAAATGAATTGCCCACCTCTGATCTAGCCCCTTCCCTTCCCAGACTGACTGTGCTTAGCCCGTCCCTTTTCATTCATTGGATTTTAGTTCCTTCATTCATGGAAGCTCAGCATAATATTTGGGAGTTACCCGGGGTGGTCAGCATGCAAATGAAGTCTACCTAGGAACTCCGGCTCCTCCAGACTAACATTGTCCCATCATAGCATTTTGATATTTGCATAACTACATCCAAAGTGGCAACAGATATGGTTTAAAAATAAAGTATAGGATCTCTGCACAGTAATAGATAGTTGAGCTTTGGGTAGATATTCTCAGCCACCCAATAGGTAAGAGAAATCCCGGCAATGAAATAAAATTAAATGTCTGCCCCTGAGTTCCCAGCTCCTCCCACCTGCTGCAGCCAATGCAATGGGAGCCTCAGACTCATTTACAAAGATTACAGTAGGAAGTACAAGTGGTGGGGCAAATGGGTGATTTCATAATTTAGCCTGCATTGACACCTATGCCCCGTACACACAATCGGAAATTCTGCCAGCAAAAGACTGATGAGAGCTTTTGGTCAGAAAATGAAACAAATGAAATGTGTATGCTCCACTTTTGCTGGGAGAATTTTGGCCAGCAAAAGATTGAGAGCAGGTTCTCAATTTTTTGGTTGGAAAAAGTTCCGATCGGAAATTACAATCGTCTATACAAATTCCGCCATGCAAAATTTTTACACATGCTCGGAAACAATTTGACGCATGCTCGGAAGCATTGAACTTCATTTTCTCGGCTCGTCGTAGTTTTGTACGTCACCGCGTTCTTGACGGTCGAAAGTTCAGAAAACGTTTGTGTGACCGTGTGTATGCAAGACAGCTTGAGTGGAATCCCGTCGGAATTCAGACTAAAAAAACGTCAAAATTCCAATCGTGTGTACGCGGCATTAGGGTTTTGTGAACGCATGCAAAATTGCGTTACACATACGTCTATTTTTTTGCGCCACACGCATAGGGCAAGACATTCATATGAATCGGCTGCCCTACGCATGCCAAAACATGGCTTGCTTTTTAAATTTTTATAATTTTGCATGCATTTAAAAAACATTTAGACCCCTTTCACACTGAGGTGCTTTTCAGGCATTTTAGCGCTGTGCCTGTAAAGCACCTGAAAAGCGCATCTCAGGCACTCAGGCAGTGCGCTTGCGCAATGGGAAAAAAAGTGCTGCAATCTTTGGGGCGGTTTGGGAGCGGTATATACACCACTCCCAAAGCGCTCTGTCAATTGAAATGAATGGGCAGCGTGCACGGGAGCAACACAGGCGTTTTTAACCCTTTTTCTGCCACTAGCGGGGGGTTAAAAGCATCTGAAAAGCGCTGCCAAAACGACGGTAAATCGCCGCTAAAACTAGTGGCTCTTTACCGCTAATGTACCCCGCCCCATTGTAAAAGCAGCCTAATGCCTCATGCACACGATCAGAAATTCCGTCAGAAAAAACTTCTGGTTTTTCCGCCGAAATTCCGCTAAAGCTTGGCTTGCATACACGCAGTCACACAAAAGTTCTCTGAACTTTCGACCGTCGAGAACACGGTGATGTACAACACTACGACGAGCCGAGAAAATTAAGTTCCATGCTTCCGAGCATGCGTCAAATTGTTTCCGAGCAGGAGTCGGAATTGGTACAGACGATCGGAATTTCTGATCAGAACTTTTTCCGACCGAAAAATAGAGAACCTGCTCTCAATCTTTTGCTGGCTGGAATTCTGCCAGCAAAAGTCCGATGGAGCATACACAGGGTCGTAATTTCTGACCAAAAGCTCACATTGGACTTTTGCTGGCAGAATTTCTGATTATCTCTACGGGGCATAAGTGTGAATGCAGGATCAGTCCTGGAGCACAACATGAAAAAAAATAACAGAAATGCACTCACTGTTAGTAGTGACAACTCCTCCGTCATACCTTCTAATGTGTATTAGATCCACAAACTCTCTGGATGAAATAAGCCCCATCCCATAAGTGTGTGTGATGGAGCGAGAGATCACCGTGTCCTAAAATAAGAAAACGTTATTAGCACAGCAATACAGAAAAACGCCATTCACAGTGAAGATCAAACCAATCTGACTAATACTAGCCCAACAAGGGCACCTCCGATCCAAACACTGGGGAAGGGGAGAAAGTTTTACAGATAAGCCATAGGCCAGGACAGCGTTTCTTAACCTTGTGTCAGTTTAACGCTTTCCCGCTTTCCTGCATCTTTTAACACTTTCACTGCCAAAGCCGTTTTTTCTTTTCCTTTTTTTGCTTACAGTGCATGATTTAAAAAATCTTTTTTTTTTTTTTTATGCTTGAAGATTGGTTAAAGTGTTTGTTAACCCAAAAAAAATAAAAAATAAAATCGATCCTGCTCCTTTAACCACTTGCTTACTGGGCACCTAAACCCCCCTCCTGCCCAGACCAATTTTCAGCTTTCAACGCTGTCACACTTTGAATGACAATTGCGCAGTCATGCTACACTGTACTCAAATTGGCTGCACTGATGGGCACTGATAGGCTGCATTGATGGGCACTGATAAGGCAGCACTGGTGGGCACTGATGAGGTGGCACGGATGGGGGGCACTGATGGGCAGCACTGAAGGGCATTGATAGGTGGCCCTGAAGGCCACTAATAGGTGGCACTGATAGCGGCAGTGATGGACAGTGATGGGCACTGGTAGGTGACACTGATAGGCAGCACTGCTAGGTGGTACTGATGAGGCATTGATTGGCACCACTGGTGGGCATTGATGGTTGGCACTGATTGGTGGCACTAATATACACTGGTTGGCACTGATGTGCACAGTGTGGGCTCTGGCAGGTGGCACTGGAAGGCGGTTCTGGTTGGCACAGATGAGGCGGCTGTGCCTCTTCCTCTTTGGGACCGATGTCCCTTACACAGAAACCGGTGATTGGCTTTACTGATCTTTTGTTTACATCACGTGATCAGATGTCATTGGCTGACAGCTGATCATGTGGTAAGGGGCCAGGATCAGCCCCTTACTCCAATCTGTGATCACCCGAGTCTCACTGACTCACAGAGCGTGCCTTGCAGTGGGCGCGTGGGGAGCATGCAAAGGGGAGGACGTCTATTGACTACCTCCCGTCAATGTAGGTCCGTGCTGTAGCCGTTATTCGGCTATAGCGTGGACGGGAACAAAGCATGTTATATGATACAGTGCTTGTCAAAGAAGTTCGTATATACTTCTTGGCCCACCCCCCCCCCCCCCCCCCTCTCCTCCGAGGTAGTTATAACTCTCTCATCTACAATTCCACCTTCTCTTCTGATATACCTCCTTATTCTCCTTTCATCCCCCTCATACCATACATTTACAATATACACCTTGATGATTTCTCCATATGCTTTATTAATAACATGCCCATATATTTATATATTATGCCTGTTTAGATGGCTCAAATTATAGTTCCCTCTCTTCTGTCCTTTTGTCCCCGCTTGTCTGCTCGTTTCATCTGTATTCATTACATCCTCTCCCCGTTGTCTCCTCCCCTATCTTCCTGATTCACGCCCCTCTCCACTTAGTCTCTCTCCATCTGTATGCTTACCCCGAAGCCACGCCCCACTCTCCGCCCAACCACGCCTCCTGTTTCAATCTCTCTTCCTCTATTTAATCCCCTATTTTCCCCTTCTCATCTGATTGGCCTGATGAAAGAGCGCGGTCGTCTCTCCACCTCGACCCGAACGCTCAGGAAACGCGTCGCCCGCCGTGACGTCACAACCCCGCGACCCGCGTGTCACCGCTAACCAAGCCTCGCTTTGGAAACACATCCTCTGCGTCCACCAAGCCGGCATTTTTTAACAACAAACTCGTGGTAACGCCAGGAGAGGACAACATGACACCCGCGGACCGGATCCTATGTGACGGACGAATCAGATGAAAAAACCGCCCCCCTTGTATTCTACATGCCTTTTTATGCCTTGGAAAATGTGAGTGCATCATCTGTTTGTTTTACCTGTGAATAAATTGCCTTTTAAAAATCTACACCCAGAGGCGCCCCCTTCTTCTTCTCTTTTCTCGTTTGGCTCTCCTGTCTCTACACATGCACAGACTTGTGTGGCTTAAGAACTGGTCAGCCAAGTTTCACTTTAAGAAGTTATTGGCAGAGTTCCCCTTTCATGGGGAACGTTTGTTTGGTGATGATCTGGACAAATACATTCAAAAGATTTCCGGAGGAAAGAGTTTTTTTTACTTCCTGTAAAGAGAAGGACCAGGCGTCCCTCGTTTAAAACCTCTGGGACTTCCCCAGGTATTTCAGCACCAAGGCAGTTCAGCCACCAACAGGGTACTAGAGCCAGGGGCGAGCCACAGGGCCAAGGCCAGAAAAAACCCTGGGTCCAGAACTCTCCTAAACCCGGCACCAAGCCTTCTTTTGAGGGGACGCCTCCACTCTATCGGGTGGGGGGAAGGATGCTCCAATTTGCGGACATTTGGAGAACAATGGTGTAGGACGAGTGGGTCACCTCAACAGTGTCCCGTGGTTACAAGCTGGAATTGCAGAGGATTCTAAGATCCAACTTTCCTGCGGATTCTCCAAAAAGAAACTTTTTGTTTCAAGCACTAGAGTTAGTGCATCAGGGAGTGATCATACAGGTTCCTGTGTCCGAAAGAAGCACAGGGTTTTATTCTAACCTGTTCACGGTTCTAAAGCCAAATGGGGACATAAGGCCAATCTTGACCCAAGCACCTGTACTGGGTCTTTTAAGGGCACTTGGTGCTCGGACATTTGGACGACCTCCTTCTAAGAGATCACTCACTACAAGCCCTGGAACACAGTGTAGCCTGCACAGTACAGTATTTAGAAAACCTGGGCTGGATCATAAATACTGAAAAGTCAGCCTTGAGACCAGCTCAGAGTCTGAAGTATCTAGGTCTGATCCTGGATCGGGTCCAGGCAAAGGTATTTCTGCCACCCATAAAGATCTGTGCCCTGAAGGATCAGGTGCGTCAGGTAAGGGGCACCAGGCAACCCTCCATTCGGCTCTGTATGAGTCTTCTGGGAAGGATGGTGTCCTCCTTCGTGGCAGTTCCCTAAGCATAATTCCATTCCAGGCCTATACAACAAGACATCTTGTCGGCTTGGAACAGGAGAGCACAAGCCCTGGATTCCCCCATGTCCTTATCTCCCCAGGCACGGTTAAAGGGCTTGTAAACCCTTGTCGTTTTTTCACCTTAATGCATTCTAGGATTCGGCTTTTTGGTCGCAGTGTACAGCGGGCTGCCGTATAAGTTCTGATGGCTAATGTTTGGCAGGGTGTCTCCCTCCCCTCAAGGCTTTTGCTCTGGGACGTCCCAGTAGGTATTGAATATTAGCCTAACTTTGTGTCCCGTGATGTATGATAAAGAAAATAGGATTTTTTTCGTCATACTTACCTGTAAGATCCTTTTCTTTGAGTACATCATGGGACACGGAGGTCCCTCCCCTCTTTTTTTGGGAGATTCAGTGCTTGCTACAAAACTGATGTACTTCCTGTACGGGAGGAGTTATATACAGGATCTCTTCCTGTCTAAAGACCTTTGGCCTACCAGAGTCCATTCACCTGGAGATGAAGTATAACCCAGTAGGTAATGAATATTAGCCTAACTCTGTGTCCTATGATGTACTCAAAAGAAAAGCATTTTAAAGGTAAGTATGGCGAAAAAAATAAAATTTGGTTTCAGTTTTGGCACCAGAATTTTCATTTCAGTGCACCACTAGTTTTGACACGTTCCAGGTGAAAAAAACTGCAGCATGCTTGACTTTTGTGTAAAGCACTGGTGTGAACCAGGAACCTTGGAATACATGGCAATTACTGTGTGTATTGTGGGTATGTTTTAACCGCTTGTCGTCTACCGCACACAGATCTACACCGGCACAATGGCATAGTCAGGCAAATGGGCATACGGTTGTGTCCCTTTAAATTTGCCGCCTTTCAAGCGAGCACACGTGCCCGCTGCATGCCGCTGGAGTGTGCCCGCGGGTCATGGGAACTCAATGTTCTCCGGCGGCCCGCGATTGTGGTGTGGTGAGGTAGAACGTTGAAGTGCCTATGTAAACAAGGCATTTCCCCATTCTGCCTTGTGTCATGACTGAGATCCACTGCTCCCTATGATCGGGAGCAATGATCACTGTCATGTCCTAGGTAGCCCCTCCCCTCACAGTTAGAATCACTCCCTGGGACACACTTAACCCCTTCATCGCCCCCTAGTGGTTAACCTCTTCCCTGCCAGTGTCATTTACACAGTAATCAGTGCATTTTTATAGCAGTGATCGCTGTATAAATGACAATGGTCCCAAAATAGTGTCAAAAGTGTCCGATATGTCTGCCATAATGTCGCAGTCACGATAAAAGTCGCAGATCACCGCCATTACTAATAAAAAAATAAAATAATAAAAATGCCATAAAACTATCCCCTATTTTGTAGACGCTATAACTTTTGTGCAAAACAATCAATATGCGCTTATTGCAATTTTTTTTTAACCAAAAATATGTAGAAGAATACATATCGGCCTAAACTGAGGAAAAAAATTGTTTTTATATATTTTGAGGGATATTATAGCAAAAAGTAAAAAATATTGTGTTTTTTTCTAAATTGTCGCTATTTTTTTGTTTATAGAGCAAAAAATAAAAACCGCAGAGGCGACCAAACACCACCAAAAGAAAGCTCTATTTGTGGGGAAAAAAGGACGTCAATTTTGTTTGGGTACAACATCGCTTAACCGCGCAATTGTCAGTTAAAGGGACGCAGTGCCAAATCGCAAAAAGTACTCTGGTCAGGAAGAGGGTAAAAACTTCCGGGGCTCAAGTGGTTAAAAATGCACTGGAAAACGTGGTGGTGTGAACCAGCCATACACAAGGCGATGGCAGCAAAAGGGTAAAAAGTATGCAAAATCTTGAGGTACCCCAGGTGAATTATACCATTTTTTTTTTAGGACAAATTGGGCTTTTATTTAGTGGCGTAAATATTAATGTCTACATCCTGATAGTTTTTTTTTTTCATTATTATTATGATAGGAAAACCGTCCCAAAATGGTAATAAAATATAATTTTTGTAAACATTTAGCTAAGTAATTTATGCCACTACCATGATTCAGTGCATGAGGATTATATCTTGTTTTTAGTAGGGCCAAGAAACACAGTGCCCCTTTTCTTTTTCTTTTTTTCCTACCTAAACATACTGACACTAAAGGGTCTATTACATGAATGTGAGAAACATTCAGAAAAGAAGGAAGTGTCACTGTATGTTTTTGAAGTGATTCATTCCTGTATCACCAGCTCCATCTAGTGGTCAAAATCTGGTATAGCTTTTTCATAAAGGTATTTCAGAAAGCTATACTGAATTTTGGCCACTAGAAGGAGCTGATGATACAGGAATTATTCTCTTAGAAAACATACAGCGAACATTCATGACCAATGCTGATTTGTCAAAATGCCTCCTAACCTTTATGATTACTGCAGGGTGCCTGGTATGTCTGTTCTGTCCCACATTCATGTATTTTTTTTATGTGTTGTATTGAACTGCATCAGGGTATGGGTTCACTAGTATACTGACATCTTGGGGTGGTTTTAGGCCACTAAAACTTGTTTTCTATGTGGTTTTGGTTTCTCCTTCTGTCTTCCCCTCCTGTTTAGTACTATTTAGTTCAGTCCTATCAATCAAGAGCGTCACAATTCCTTCCCTGTTCTCTCAGTCAGTGTTAGTACTTTGCAGAGACAGGGAATAGGATAGTCACTGTCTTCTCACATTTCAAAAGACTGGGAAACCATCCCCTGTACTGCATCTGTCTGAACTAAAATGGCATTGGATTCAAATTCTGTGTCTTATTGAAGAGTTAAAGTGGTTGTTAACCACTTCAATAATGGGCACTTTCCCCCCTTCCTGCCCAGGACATTTTTTAGCTTTCAGCGCTGTCACACTTTGAATGACAATTGCGCAGTCATGCAACACTGTACCCAAACTAAATGTTTCTTCTGGTGGTATTTGGTCACCTCTGCAGTTTTTAATTTTTGCGCTATAAACGAAAAAAAGAGTAACAATTTTGAAATAAAAAACTGATGGGCACTGATAGGCAGCACTGACGGCACTAATAGGCGGTACTGATGGCACTGATAGGTGGCACTGGATAGGCAGCACTGATGAGGAGCTACTGACAGGCTTTACTGAGTGGCACTGATTGGCACTTTGATGCGGCACTGACAGGCATTACTGATGGGGCACTGATTGGCACTTTTTTGGGCACTGAGCTGCACTTTTATGGCCACTGACAGGCTTTATAGAGGGGGACAGGCTGGCAGGTGATGGGCACTGATTGGCACCTTTTGATGGGGGCTATGCTGATTATCAGCACAGACCCCCCCCCCCCCCCCTCCGACAGGAAGAGGCGCTGATCGGCTCTCCCTGTCAGCGTGAACCGAGGAAAGCTGCTTACTGGCACGTCCTGGCTCACGCGATAATCAGCTGTGATTGGTCACAGCTAATCACATGGTATGTAGCCTCTGACAGAGGCTTCATACCACGATTGGAGTTGTGCGCTGGTGTCCAGTCGAGAAAGGTTCCCCATCAGATAGTGTCCGCCGCAGGCGCAACGCTTGTGCAGTAGGGAGGACAAAGGAGCGAAAGTCTCCGAACACGAACAGCTGTTGATGAGCTGTACACAGCCGGCGCAATTAAGACTACGGTCTGGCACACGCTCCCGCACGCTCCCGATGCTCATGCAACTCTGCAAGGGGCGGGTGTAGGGACGGATACATACAGAAGAGGCCGCATTATGGCCAGAGTTCATACGATGGGGGTGGATTTCTCAAAGGGGCGGATCTTTGCGGGGCGTGTTTACTGTGGGTTTTGCAATGTTGATGGGTGGGTTTGCTGGACTTATGGTAGAGCTCATACACCCGCCCCTTGCAGAGTTGCACGAGCATCGGGAGCGTGTGGCAGAACGTAGTCTTAATTGCGCAGGCGCCATGTACAGCTCATCAACAGCTGTTCATGTTCGGAGACTTTCGGCGTCTCCTTTGTCCTCCGTACTGTGCAATCGCTGCGCCTGGGCAGTACAGGGCGGACACTATCCGACGGGGGGACCTTTCTTGGCAGAACACCGGCTCTGTTATCCTGATCACATCATATGACGTTCGATCAGGATAACTAAACCACTTTGCCGCCGTCATTTTGCTATACAGCGGGCGGCAAGTGCTTAAGCCACTATCTGATCTTTATACCATCCCCTTCTTTACACTGTCCAGATCATCATCATCACCCGTCCTACAAGGTATCAGTATGACTTCTTAAGAAACAAAGTAAAAATTGCTGGACCGCAATACACATAAAATAATGTTCTGGTCTCAGGGAACCCATGCTAATAATAACTATACCATTAGTGTGGTGGTCACTGGGAAGAATGCTCCTTACACAAGCGGTCATTGGGAAAAATTACCCCCTTACAGATAGCTAAAAAGATCAACAGTGTCAGTGTGTAGACTTACAGTAGCTGAAGAGAAAGTTGCGCCCGGTGTTCAGAGAAATGCAACTTTTAAAGTATGGTTTGTAAATATTTATTAAAGAATAGCAACATATACATCACACCCAACGTGTTTCGGGGGAATAGACTCCCCCTTCTTCAGGGCTGTTGCTGCGTACCTGTCATGGATCTGCCACCCGGCGCAGGGGTCACCTAAGAGTTAACAATGGTACAGAGTAATTGCAGTGATTGGCACCAAGCTGCCTTATTTAAACACCTCAGCTGCACAGAGACTTTGCTGTCTGATCTGCAGATCATGCCATTTCCTGTGTCTACCTGTTTCAGAGATCCGATCTGTTTCCTGTTTTGACCCAGCTTGTTTGACTACGATTGAATTCTGTTATCCTGACTGCGGCTTGCCTTGTGACTATGCTTATCTCTACATTGACTGATATCCTGTTGCCAAATCTTTGCCTGTATACTGACCATTCTTTACCTGCCACTTGTGTCTGATTGATCTTCTGTTACTGAACCTGGCTTGTCTGACCATGCATCCAGTGTCTCCACAGCTCTGCATCTTCCAGCTTCCTGTTTCCTACTTCCTGTCTGCTAAACTGACTACACCTGCTTTTACCTGCTGGTCTACGTTGGGAATTCTTCAGCTGCACAAGAGACGATCCAGGCACATTTAGCCCTTGTACACACGGTCGGAGAATCCGTCGGAATGTGTCCTATCGGACCGTGTCGTTGGATAATCCGACTGTGTGTGGTATGCATCGGACTGATTCCGTCCGAATATCCGTCTGACCCAATTTTCCAACATGTTGGAAATATTTCCCGACCAACTGGGCCGGTCGGACATACTCCGATCATGTGTAGAGAATTTTGATCGGACCAAGTGCCACGCATGCTCAGATCAAATTCCTACATCAAAGCTATTGGCTACTAGCCTGAAAGCGGGAGTGCGCCGGGACTCCGGGTTTTTTTTTTTTTTTTTAAAGTCAGCAGCTACAAATACTGCAGCTGCTGACTTTTAAAATAGTGACACTTACCTGTCCAGCGCTCCCGCGATGTCGGCACCCGAAGCCGATCTCTAGATCGTCTCTCGGGTGCTGCCGCCGCCATCTTGGGTATGGGAATCAGGAAATGGAGCCTTTCGGCTTCATTTCCCGGTTCCCTACTGCGCATGCGCGAGTCGTGCTGCGCAATAAGGACGGTCCCCGCTGTCTCTGGGATCCGTGTGTTTCCCAGCAGGCAGCGGGGCACTTGCGGAAAGGGACGGGCACTTGCGGAAAGGGGCGTAATCTATGCCCCTTTCCGCAGAGAGCTATCCCGGAAGTGGGTGCAGATACCTGTACTGTACAGGTATCTGCACCCCCCTCCCCCCTGAAAGGTGCCAATTGTGGCGCCGAAGGGGGGGAGAGTTCCGATGAGCGGAAGGTCCACTTTAGGGTGGACCTCCGCTTGAATGTAGTCCCATCATAACGAAATTACGTCATCACGTTCTGAAAGATCGGATTTTTCGACAACTTAGTCCGACCGTGTGTATGCAACAGTTTCGGACAAGATCCGACGGACAAAATCCGACTGAGAAAATCTGACGGATTTGGTTGTCGAAATCTCCGACCGTGTATACAGGGGCTTACACCACTCAGCACTTGTGGCCACTGTTCATAACATTGGTGGTCATTGAGCCGGGGTTGTACGTGAGACCTTCCTGCTACACGTCAGGCTCACCCGTCTGGTTCGTGACAGTACTGTTCCATGAGAACTATTCCCATGAATGGTTATGTTGGATCAAGGTTTCAGAAACCAAGATGGCAGGATGCTGGCTTTAGTTGTATAGGCAGCAAATAACAACTATAGGCTGCCTATACAACTAGAGCCGGCATCCTGCCATTCTGGTTTCTGAAATCTTGATCCAACATAACCATTCGTGGCAATTGTTCCCATGAAATAGTAAGCAGCAACAGCCCTGAAGAAGAGGGGGTCTATTTCCCCAAAACATGTTTGCTTGCTGTACATGTCGCTACTTTTTAATAAACGTTTACAAACCATACATTAGAAGTCGCATTTCTGTAGACACTGGGCACTCCTTTCTTTTTATACAAGTCTACATGCTGAAAGGACTTTAAGGTCACACAGAAAAGGCAGAATCCGAATCCCCAAGAGGGCCATCGCCACCATCCATCACTGGGCACTATCCACCGGAAGGCATCCCTTCCTTTTTGCCCACATGAATACCCACCCAGGACCAGAGACCAATCCAGTCAGTCCAGCTCAGTCTCCAACACAAGCTAGATACTCTCCAATGGTGTCAGTGGGAAATTATCTGAGAGGCAGAAATTGCTCATTGCTCAAGGAACCCCTAACAACCTCTGGAGGAACCCCAGGGTCCCATGCAACCCTGGTTGAGAAACCCTGCTTTAGATTCACCAAAACTACAAACAAACCTAAAACAACCCTAAAACTATGAACACGGTAATGTTATTTGATACACATTTGTGACATTCATTGACTTGTACTCTAATTGATAAATTAAGTTTCATGAATTTGCCAACTTTTTTTTTAACCAAACCTATAACAAGCGTATAAGAAGGTGATGGACCTGGTCAATGTGCTCTAGGATGGAGTAATGTTTTAAGGCTTTGTCCCACTTTCTCCTGTGTTCATCAATGTACATAAATGGAATGACTTTCTCGGGCACCTCTTCGATTATCCCTTCTCCGCGGTATCTGGATTTTCGGGGAAAAAAAAAAAATATGTATGAATTAGAATGTACATGTAACCAAAATTCAATAACCTATTGGTTACACTGACTTAGTGCTAGACCCAGCGGCGTTGCTAGGGGGTGGCTTTTGGGGCTACAGCCCCGAATCTGGGGGCCATAGCCCTGAATCTCTTCAGGGGTCCCCTAGGGGAGGGGAGGCTCTCTGGGGACCCTGATGTAAGTGGGGGGCTCTCTGGGGACCCTGATGTAAGTGGGGGGCTCTCTGGTGACCCTGATGTAAGTGGGGGGCTCTCTGGGGACCCTGATGCAAGGGGGAGGCTCTCTGGGACCCTGATTTTAAGGGGGAGGCTCTCTGGGACCCTGATGTAAGGGGGCTCTCTGGCAAAGGACAGTGTAAAAATTAAAAGTAAAATAAATAAGAGTAAAAATAAAAAATTAATTTAAAGAGCCCCGTCCCGCTGAGCTCATGCGCAGAAGTGAACGCAAACGTAAGTCGCGCCCGCATATGAAAGCGGTGTTAAAAGCACACATGTGAGGTATCACCGTGATCGTTAGAGCGAGAACAATAATTCTAGTGCAAGACCTCCTCTGTAACTGAAAACAGGTAACATGTAGAAATTTTTAAACGTCGCCAATGGAGATTTTTAAAGTGTAAGTAAACCCCGCCAAGGAAGCGGCCATCTTGGCTTCTGTTTAACCACTTCCCGACCAGCGCACGACGATGTACGTCGACAAAATGGCACGGGCAGGCATATTGGCGTACAGGTACGTCCAATATTCAATGCCGCCCTGCCATCGGGAGCGTGCCGCCTGCGGCGCGCTCCCGCGCTGTTTAGGACCACCCTGAGTCCGGTCGCGGGACCCGCGGACTCGATCGCCGCGGGCATCCCCGCGATCGTCTCACGGAGCGGCCGAATGGAGGAAATGCTGTGTAAACAACATTTCTCCATTCTGCCTAGCAACTAGTGACGCTGATCTCTGCTCCATGTGATTGGAGCAGAGATCAGTGTTCACTAAATGAAAGCCCAACCCCCCCACAGTTAGTAACACACCCCTAGGAACACTTAACCCCTACACTGCCACCCACTGGTTAATCCTTTCACTGCCAGTGTCATTTACACAGGAATCACTGCATTTATATAGCAGTGATTACTGTATAAATGACAATGGTCCCAAAAATGTGTCAAAAATGTCCGATGGGTCCCCCACAATGTCACAGTCACAATAAAAATCGCTGATCGCCGCCATTACTAGTAAAAAAAAAAATAATAAAAAATTATTAATAAAAATGCTATAAAACTATCCCTATTTTGTAAACGCTCTAACTTTTGCGCAAACAAATCAATAATCGCTTATTGCGATTTTTTTTACCAAAAATATGTAGAAGAATACGTATCGGCCTAAACTGAGGGAAAAAAATGTTTTTTTATATATTTTTGGGGGATATTTATTATAACAAAAAGTAAAAAATAATGCGTTTTTTTCAAAATTGTCGCTCTATTTTTGTTTATAGCGCAAAAAATAAAAACCGCAGAGGTGATCAAATACCACCAAAAGAAAGCTCTATTTGTGGGAAAAAAAGGACGTCAATTTTGTTTGGGAGCCACGTCGTACGACCGCGCAATTGTCAGTTAAAGCGACGCAGTGCCGAATCGCAAAAAGTGGTCTGGTCTTTGACCAGCAAAATTGTCCGGTCTGCAAGTATTTAATCTACAACTGCCATGATGCTGCACATGTGATCAGTTATGACACCAGCCATTGGATGGTTTGACAGGTTGGTTGAGATCACAACCAATGGGAGTGTTACATTTCCAGCACGTGCCGGATATGAAACAGTTTTATGGATGGGTTTACTTCCACTTTAAGTGCCAAAGTTTGTTGCCATTCCACGAGCGGGTGCAATTTTGAAGTGTGACATGTTGGGTATCAATTTACTCAGCGTAACATCGTCTTTCACAATATAAAAAAATGGGCTAACTTTACTGTTGTCTTATTTTTTATTTCAAAATATTGTATTTTTTCCCAAAAAAATGCACTTGTAAGACCGCTGCGCAAATAATGTATGACACAAAGTAATGCAACGACCGCCATTTTATTCTCTAGGGTGTCTGACAATATATATATATATAATATTTGGGGGTTCTAAATCATTTTCTAGCAAAACAAAAATGATTTTAACTTGTAAAAAACAAGTCTCAAAAAGAGGCTCGGTACTTAAAGAGGGAGTCCACCCGAAAAAATTTTTTATTAAAAGCTAGCAGCTACGAATACTACAGCTGCTGACTTTTAATAAATGAACACTTACCTTTCCTGGAGTCCAGCGATGTCGGCAGCCGAGGCCGATCGATCGCTCAGCTCTCGGCTGCTGCTGCCGCCATTCTGGGTGAGGGAATAAGGAAGTGAAGCGTTGCAGCTTCACTTCCCGGTTCCCTACTGTGCATGCACGAGTCACGCAGCGCAATGAGAATGCTCCGCGCTGTCTCTGGGACCCATGTGTGTCCCGGCAGACAGAGCGGCGGGACAGGAAGAGGCATAGACTCTCGTGGGAAGTTGGTGCAAATACCTGTCTTAGACAGGTATCTGCACCCCCCTGAAAGGTGCCAACTGTGGCACCAGAGGGGGGGAGGGTTCTGATGAGCGGAAGTTCCACTTTAGGGTGGAACTCCGCTTTAAGTGGTTAAAGACTTTGAGAGGCAGGGTGCTGTGATTAAATTAGGAAGCTACTGTATGTACAGCACCCTGCCAGCCGCTCCAGCCAGCCACGATCTGCCTGCATCACATAGAGAAGCACAGAGACCCAGTGTTGGCATTTACAGGGGCTACAATAAAGTATATAAAGAGAATGAAAAGCTTCGGTGTAGAAATCACTGGCATGTGGATGAGTTCAGAGAGGAGCAACCAAGAAAGGCGAAATAGAAGCGGAAGGAAATACGCTATCTATTAATAATAGGGAATAGGGAATAGTAGGGAATTCCTATCCAATGTAATGATTTGCAGTACAGAATTCCACTCCTTGGACCTCCTCCACTCTGACAATGCCTCTGGCTGTCATTACTTACATATTTCCTGAGTATTCTTTGGATGGTTTCCATGAAACGATGATGTCTTTCTAGAAGGAACACACATTCTGCATTAGACATTATTTTCTGGGGAAATGATTGTTTTTACTCATCGGGATGATCTGAACTCACGGGGGATTTGGCCAGCTTCCAGCCCGACGTATCCTCATGATAGGATAGAATCTTCTGGGAGATCTCATCCGATATCTTCTTATAATCCATCCTGGAGAAATGTAGGGAACATGTAATAGCAGAACACTAAGCACTACAGTATATACAGTGGGTATAGAAAATAATCAACCCCCCCTTTAAAAAATAATCACATTTTGTTGTGTTATTTGGTGTTTGGTGTTGAGGCCAAATAATTCAATTTTAAGCCTCGTACACACAATCGGATTTTCTGACGGGAAATGTGTGATGACAGGCTGTTGGCAGAAAATCCGACCGTTTGTACGCTCCATCAGACAATTGTTGTCAGATTTTCCGCGGACAAATGTTGGATGGCAGGCTTTAAAGTTTTCGGTGGACAAATGTCTGTTGTCATATTTTCCGTGCGTGTGTACACAAGTCCATCGGACAAAAGTCCAAAGTACAAACACACACTCGGAAGCAAGGACGAGCCGGAAGCGGTCGGTCTTGTAAACTAGCGCTCCTAAAGCGGGAGTCCGCCGTTTTTTTTTTTTAAAAGCCAGCAGCTACAAATACTGCAGCTGCTGACTTTTAAAATAATGACACTTACCCGCCCAGCGCGCCCGCCATGTCGGCACCCGAAGCTGATCTCTCGATCGTCTCTCAGGTGCTGCCGCCACCATCTGGGGTATGGGAATCAGGAAGTGGAGCCTTTCGGCTTAATTTCCCGGTTCCCTACTGCGCATGCGCGAGTCGCGCTGCGCAATAAGGATGGTCCCCGCTGTCTCTGGGATCCGTGTGTTTCCCAGCAGGCAGCGGGGGGACCTTCGGAAAGGGGCGCAGATTCTGCGGAAAGGGGCGTACCTTCTGCAGAATCTACGCCGGAAGTGGGTGTAGATACCTGTACTGTACAGGTACCTGCACCCCCTCCCCCCTGAAAGGTGCCAATTGTGGCGCCAGAGGGGGGAGGGTTCCAATGAGCGGAAGGTCCACTTTAGGGTGGAGCTCCGCTTTAATGGAGAATTAACATTTGTGACGTGGCAAATTATGAAATCTCCAAATGCAGCGCACAATTCTCTTCTTCTTTAATGGGATAATAATGAAGCTGCTTTGCTGGTGATACTGATGCAGTTATTGCAAACACATTTTAAAAGACTTTTTTTTCTAGTGAGATCAAGAATAATATTATTATGCTTGTTTTTTGTTATTTTTTTATTTTTATTTTTTTTGGGCAAATTACCACAGCACCTTTTATCCATAGTTTTTAAGATGAAAGATACAACTATGTTGGTGTCCCTTGTTAATTTTACATTTTATTTTTTTTAAATGTAACTGCCTACTCCCAAACTGTCATTGGAAGTAAAACACATAGCCAAGTATTATTCTTCACATTTTTTTTTTATTGTGCATTAAAAAAATAAAACAAATAAAATTAGACATGTTATCTGCTAATAGAACTTAAAGTGCAGTTCCGTTTAAAAAAATAAAAAATAAATGAAAACAAATACTGCAGCTGCTGACTTTTAATAATCAGACACTTACCTGTCCCAGGGTCCAGCAATGCGGGGCAACGAAGCCCCGCTCGTCTCCCCCTCCTCTCTGTGGCGCCAGCATTGTCACTGTGGGCACCCACTGTGCATGCGTGAGCCGCGCGATGAGCTGTGACATCATCTGGGACCTGTGACGTGCCCCAGATGATTGCCGACAGGGAGGGGGGAGAGGTGATCTCCCTTTCGGTGCCGCGGTGCATGGGAGGAAGTGGGAGCTGGAACCCTCTAAAAAGAGGGTATCTGCCCTCCCCCCACCAAAAAATTACATGCCAAATGTGGCATGTCAGGGGGTCACCTTCCCTTAAAGCGGAAGTTCCATTTTTGGGTGGAACTCCGCTATAACCAAAAAATGCATTCTATGCATCCAAAAATATAACTAATTAAATAACTATTATTCAACGAAAAAATAAAATAAAAGCTTCATGCATGTGTCCTGCTTCTTTATCCACTACAATACAGGGCACTTTCGCCCTCTTCCTTCCCAGCCCAATTTTCAGCTTTCAGCGCTCTCGCGCTTTCAGTGACAATTGCGCGGTCATGCTACACTGTACCCAAATGAAATTTTTATCATTTTGTTCGCACAAATAGAGCTTTATTTTGGTGGTATTTATTCATGACTCCGTTTTTTATTTTTTGCGATATAAGCGCAAAAAAAGCGGAAATTTGGAAAAAAAACAATATTTTATTTTTTCTATTTTAAAAGAAATCCAATAAAATCAAATTTTGTCATAAATTTAAGCCAAAATGTATTCTGCTACATGTTTTTGGTAAAAAAAATTCCGTTAAGTGTATAATAATTGGTTTGTGTGATCACGGACATATGTACGCAAATGATCATGTACATATGTGTGCAGGTGATCACGTACATATGTGTGCAGATAATCATTGGGACATGTGATTTTAGTGGGACATATGTGGGGGACATGTTTTTATTATTAGGGACATGTGTTTTTATTATTTGGGGACATGTGTGGGGACATTGTGTTTATACTGTGTGGTGTGTTTACACTGTGTGGTGATTTGTGGTTACACTAGACTGGTGATCAGTGAGTAAAAAGCTGTAAAAAACAGCTCATACTCACTGATCATCAGCCGGCTGCAGCGATCTGCTCTCCTCTCCTCAGCGATGACTTCTGTGTGAGGAGAGGAGGAGCCGATTGCCTAGCAACCGCCTGTTTGTTTACATCACATGACGGCCGTGATTGACCACGGCCGTCATGTGATCAGGAGGGCCAATCACAGAGCCCTCCTGCCGATCTGAGATGCGCCGTGTCCGGGTGACACGGGCGCATCGGGATCGCGCCGCTGTGCGGGCACGCGCGCGGGCGATCCCGCTCCTTCTGATGGACGTTCCTGAACGTCCTATCAGAAGTAGATGGCTCCCACCTGGCCGTATATGTGTATTGGCCGGGTGGGAAGTGGTTATAAAGGGGGTCAACAATGCCAAGAGTTGGTGAAAGCAGGGGTCTGTCACCAGGAGATAATTCCAAAAATCATGTGGATTATTCTCCTGGAGCTCCCGCAGCAAAGGCATATGACATAATTGGTCACGATTAATAAAGCAACCAATTTTTGGTCCAAGAAATCCTCCTCCTCCTGTTCCTGGACTGGACTTGGGTCAAAGCAATAACTCCAAGGCCAATAATAAATAACACGTTATCTCCTCCGTCAACCAGACATGTTGCGGAATCGAATGGCCCTTCAGAAACTAACTAAAAAATGCAAACTGAAAAATGCAAATCAGCACTCACCAAACTTCTACTAACACGAAATTAGCAAAAGGAGCACAAATGGTGGCGTCTGACAATTGAACTTCCTCTTTTTCAGCTCGTAGTATGTCTAGTACGTCACTACGTTCGTGTTTGTCAGCTGACAATTGTGTACCATTTGTATGCAAGATAAAATCCAGGCACACGGCTTCGGAACAAAAGTCTGAAGTCTTTTCTGCGGAAAATCCGATCGTGTGTATGAGGCTTTAGTCTCATCTGACCATAACAAATTTTTCCATGTGGCCTCAGAATCTTCAAGGTGCATTTAAGGTGGTCAGATGAGACTAAATTTGAATTATTTGGCCTCAACAGCAAATGATATGTCCGGTCGAAATCCAATACAGCTCACCATCCAAATGACACTATTCCTACAGTAAAGCATGGAGGTGGTAAAATCCTGTTATGGGGGTATTTCTCTGCAGCAGGGAGTGGGGCACTTGTCAGGATAGAAGGAAAAATGGATGGGGCAAAATACTGTCTACTTCTTGAGGAAAATCTGCTGCACTCTGTCAGAAAGTTGTCAACAGGAAGAGGGTTTACCTTCCAACAGTGGCAGCCCATCTGTAGGGGGCACACGGGCGCTGCCCCCTCTCCCCCCCATCAATGTGTCAGGCCCCTAATCTACATGCAGGATGCCGGATGCTTAGATTCCAATTAGTTTTTTTTTTTTTTTTTTTAGAAGCACATGATTAGAGCCTGAGGCTCTAATTGGCTTAAAAAAAGGGTGGGCTTGGGGCATAGAGCACTGCACCCTGAGCCCACACTGTTGTGTGACATTAGTGAATTAATATTTGCTAATGTCTTTCTGTCTGCAAATCAGGAAGCGGCTCCTGAGACCCCATTGGCCAGGAGACCGAAAAGCTTATTGGCAGGGAGGAAAAGATGGAGGGGGCACACGGAGGTCAGGACATGGAGGAAACAGATGGGGAAGCTGCCGTTGACATTGGATTCAAACATTGGGGAGAGCAAGCCCACCATAGCACTCGGATGAGGAGCTGAAAGGGAGAAGGAGGAAAGCCCAGAGCCTGCAGGCAAGGCAGTGTCATCCGGAGAGTGACATCCTATGTGTGTCCTGTGCCTACATACTTTTGCTAACAGGTGTCCCTCATTCCCATCTCAAAATGTTGGGAGGTGGGGGGCCTCTTGACCTGGCGACCGGGGGAGGCGGGGTCGTGGTCAGGTCCGTCTGCCGCTCCCCAACCCCCCAACCGATGGAGCACCAGCCACCACTGCCTTCCAGCATGACAATGACCCAAAGCACACAGTGGCTGAAGGAGAAAATGGTGAATGTCCTTGCATGGTCTAGTCAGAGCCCGGACTTAAACCCCATTGAAAATCTGCAGAATGACTTGAAGACTGCAGTCCACAAACAGTCACCATCAAATGTAACTGAACTTGAGCAGTTCTGCAAAGAAGAACGGGCAAATATTGCAAATTCTAGAGATGTGTAGCACTGACCCCCGAAGGAGCTGCTTGTTTTATTGGGCTTACTGTTACCTTCTTGACCTCGTATGCATCTAGGGGTTTCCCGTGGTAGATGGTCCACAGAACTGCAGAAACTGACACTAGATCCTCTTTTTGGGATATTCATTTAAAAGATAACACAGTCTCTTAAATGAAGGATAGAGGGTTAGGAAGGAAGTTCAGGTACTTTTTTGGAACTGCAGAAATAGGAAGTTTCTCACACTAGAAATCCAGAGAATTACCGTCTCACAGGATTCTCACAGCTACCGGATAGACCTCCTCTCACTAGGCCTAGCAGCCGATAGAGTGTTTAAGTAGAACAAAGTCTCTGCCACAGACTTGGATGTAACTGAGAAGCGTAGGTAAATTTAGAGAGCTATCATACGGTACCAGTATCTCGCAGCCGGTCCGGCGATACCGTATGAGTGTAGATCCATTTAGTGTCCTTCAACTGAGCCTGCAGGCTCCTTCGGAAGAGCCAGCCTTATGCATAGCCTCCTCCTGAAGAGTCCTTCCCTGGTTGCTTCTCCAGTTGCTGGGCCTCTCCTCAGGTGAGACGGCACCGGACCACCTTTGGATCCTCCTTTCAGTTACTTCACCTCGGGCTATCCAGCCCCGAGACTCATAATTGGTTGGATCCGCACCCCAGGCCATGAGGGCCATGGGGGCTGGTCAGGAGGACCGGGACCAAACAGACAGAAGAATCTTCTGGACCGGAACCCAGAAGCACGTGATGTCAGTACCTTAAATACCCTCTCCCAGAATGCAAAGCAGGATGACACTCCCACTGGGCTGGTTCCGAGAAAGAATGGCATTCAATACACCTAGCTCAACTGCGTTCTCACACTTGCCAGGGGTGACAGCAACACCTGTGGCCAAGGAGAACCCAGTGCAACCAGCAAGGCTGGTACTGAAACCATAATTTGGCATAATTAACCCCAAAATCCAACTGTGGTTTTAGGAATATTAAATTGAAAAAAGAAAACATATAGCACGTGCTCGTCAGGAGCCGGCGCTACATAAGTAAAGTTAGTAAAGACAAATCCTGACAGACGAAATGCTGTAATTAAAGCAATAGGTGGTGTAGTAATCCAGGCATTAGATACGCTACCCATAAAGAGGTCTTAAGCCCAAAAGCAAACATATATTATATTGCAGCTTACCAATTCTTAGACTGGCCATACACACCTGCAGACAGCTTGTTCTGCTGAAAAACAAAAGACTTCCTGGCCTGATCGCCAGGTGAAAATAAAGGAAAGAACGTCTGAAAAAGGAAAACAAATGCAGCCATTGCAGCTGGCCATACACCTATAGATTTTCTGCGGATTTTCTATGGTCAGATGGAAAAAGTGGAACAGATTCCTCCATCTACGCTGAACTGTGTGGATGGAAGAATCTCCCACTGGGCCAAGCTTCCATATCTTGCTAGTCGGCCCCGCTGGCTCTCACAATACCTGAATATTCTGATTGGATACAGGCATTGTTTAGGTTGAGAGCCAACTGGGCCGACTAGCAAGATACTGAAGCTTGGCCCAGTGGGAGATTTCCCTTTTTCCATCTAACCATAGAAAATCTGCAGATAATCTATAGGTGTATGGCCAGCTGCAATGGCTGCATTTGTTTTCCTTTTTCAGGCGTTCTCTCCTTTATTTTCACCGGGTGATCAGGCCAGGAAGTCTTTTGTTTTTCAGCAGAACAAGCTGTCTGCAGGTGTAGCAGTTAATGAGACAAACTTTTTTACCACTGACGGCGGGGGGGGTTATAAATTTACAATAATCAGTTTTTATAAAAAAAAGGTTGCTGTAACTACTTATAAAGTGTGAGCTGGGGTTTGGCTTTAATATTTTAGTGTATCTAAATCTGCTAGTGCATCTAACATTACCCACTCCCTGACTCAAAATAAAAAGAATAAGTTCTGTCTTCACATACACTTGAAAACGGACCTAATAGTTGATAGCAATGCAGCCAGATGGAATGACTGTCAGACACTGTGGATATTATAAGGGGCACATTAGGAGAAATCCACTGTCATGTCAGCTCAGATGCTACTTTGACACTGGCTGGGAAGGGGTTAAACATCTACGGTGTTCAAAGGGTTAAATGTGTGCCTAACCGGTGTTTGTGTGTACTGTGACTGTTTATGTATACTCCTTGCTTTGCAGGGAAACCAAATCCAGCACATCCCCACTGCCAGGACAGCACTCTGTATCGTTTACATACAGTGGGGTTGATTTACTAAAGGCCAATAGACTGCGCACCTTGGAAAGTGCAATTACCCTCTGTAAGTGCAGTTTCTCCAGAGCTTAGTACATGAGGTAAAGCTTCACTTTGCAAAGAATACCCAATCACATGCAAGGAAAATAAAAAAACAACATTTTTGCTTGCACATGATTGGTTGATGAAAGTCTGCAGAGCTTCCCCTCATTTACTAAGCTCTGGAGCAACTGCACTTTCCAAAGTGCAGTCTTTTTGCCTTTAGTAAATCAACCGCAATGTGTTTTGCTTTTACTTATGGCTTTCTTTCAACAATGGCTTTCTTCTTGCCACTCTTCCATGAGGACTTTTCCTGACTCCTGCCAGCGCAACGCTCCAGCGTGAAAGCCCTCGGGCTTTCACACTGGAGACAACGGAGCAGCAGTTTGAGGGCGGATTGCAGGCCCTATTTCTAACGCTATAGCGCCTGCAAAATGCCCTCGGTGTAAAAGGGGTCTAAATGTCAGATTTGTGGAGAGCACGACTAATGCCGCATACACACGGGCGGACTGTATGGCGTACTTAGTCCGTCATACAATCCGACGGACAGTCCGTCATACTTTCCACTGAACGGACTTGACCACACACGGATACCCAAACAGTCCGTCCTACTTTCGAATGAACGGACTTGACCACACACGGATACCCAAACAGTCCGTCGAAAGCTTGCGCGATGACGTGTACAGCACGTACGACGGGACTAGAAATAGGAAGTCCAATACACAGCAATGCACCCTTCCGCCGTGTAAATCCTTTCTGGGCATGCGCCATTCTTAGTCCGTCGAACTAGCCTACTGACGAGCGGATTGTCCGCTGAAACCAAAGTACGACGGACAGAATTTCGAAAAATCCGAAATACTTAGTACGCCAGACTGCACGCTGAAAAAGTCAGCTGAAGCCCACACACGAGCGGACTGTCCGCTGAAATGTGTTTCGACGGACTAAGTACGCCATACAGTCCGCCCGTGTGTACGCGGCATAATAGTTGTCCTGTGGACAGATTCTCCCACCTGAGCTGTGGATCTCTGCAGCCCCTCCAGAGTTACCATGGGCCTCTTGACTGTTTCTCTGATTAATGCTCTCCTTGCCCGGCCTGTCAGTTTAGGTGGACGGCCATGTCTTGGTAGGTTTGCAGTTGTGCCATTCTCTTTCCATTTTCAGATGATGAATTGAACAGTGCTCTGTGAGATGTTCAAAGCTTGGGAAATTATTTTATAACCTAACCCTGCTTATCCCTGACGTTATCCCTGACCTGTCTGGTGTGTTCCTTGGCATTCATGATGCTGTTTGTTCACTAAAGTTCTCTAACAAACCTTTGAGGACTTCAATGAACAGCTGTATGTAGACTGAGATTAAATTACACAGGGGGACTCTATTTACTAAATAGGTGACTTTTGAAGGCAATTGGTTGCGCTAGATTTTAGTTAGGGGTATCAGAGTAAAGGGGGTTGAATACAAATGCACACCACACTTTTCACATATTTATTTCTAAACAAATTTTGAAAAACGTTGATCATTTTCTTCCACTTCACAATTATGTGCCACTTTGTGTTGGTCTATCACATAAAATCCCAATAAAATACATTTACGGTTTTGGTTGTAACATGACAAAATGTGGAAAATTTCAAGGGGTATGAATACTTTTTCAAGGCGCTGTAGCAGAGCTCTGTCCTGTCTTCCTCCTGGCCGATCAGCGGGTGGCGGCAGTTACCACCCACCCAGAAGTGCCCAATCATGTGGCAAGTACGTGATCCAGCGCAGGAGAGCCACTAAACTATAACTATGTTATGCGGTTAGGTAAACGGTTGAGTGAGGGGAGTTATAGCCCATTAATTGTGAGACTTTAATCTCCTATGACACCTGTGGATCTCTATCTAATGTATATGTGGAATTTTATAGTCACATACGTGAACCGCACTATGTATGTTTCAGCGAATGTTCCACGTATCACAATGTTTGTACATCTGACAACTAGTGATTGCATGGTATGCACAGAATACTTTGGCCTGTACACACCTTACTTCTAAATAAAGAATATACTAAAATACAAACGTCAGACTGAGCCGTCCAATAAGCAATAAATTACTGGGATGAGTTATGCCTCGTACACACTATAGGATTTTCCGACAACAAAATCCATTGGATTTTTTCTGACGGATGTTGGCTCAAACTTGTCTTGCATACACACGGTCACACAAAGTTGGTCGGAAATTCCGAACGTCAAGACCGCGGTGACGTACAACACGTACGACAAGCCGAGAAAAATCAAGTTCAATAGCCAGTGCTGCTCTTCTGCTTGATTCCGAGCATGTGTGGAACTTTGTGCGTCGGAATTGTGTACACACAATCGGAAATTTACGACAACGCGTTTTGTTGTTAGAAAATTTGAGAACCAGATCTCAAATTTTGTGTGATGGAAATTTCGATGGAAAAAGCTTGACGGAGCCTACACACGGTTGGTATTTTCGACAACGTCCTATCACACATTTTCCATTAGAAAATCCTATCGTGTGTATGGGGCATTAGTGGTGTGACTTACTGGTTTCCTTCATCAAAGGAGCAAATAAAACTACTCCTATCTCACTACTAAACTAAAACTACTAAAACTCACTAACGAATAACTAACTGCTATACCAATGGCCACTACTGCATACTCCTACTACAGTACTTGACCTCTTTGTCGCCTTCGATACCATTGACCACCTACCACATTGCTCAACCTTTGTACACAAGGTGGGGGCAGGCAGGGTGCGGTGGGATTGTATGTGAATCTGGAAGTCAGGGGGCCCGGACCGCCCACCCCAGCCCGGGTGGGGGGTCCCCAGGTCAACTTGACGGGGGGGGGGAGGTCAACTTTTGCATTGGGGCACACAAGCTTCAAGATGTGCCTATGTATAGATCAACTTGTATGCAACCAGCTAGCCCAAAATGTTACCAGTCCCTGCTGAACTGTCCAAATTTCAATCCATGTTTGGCCTGCTTAAAGTGTTACTGAACCCACAACAGTAAAATCAGACTGTATATGTAGTAAAGCATGCTTGTTATACTCACTGTGGAACCTAAGGGGTTAATCCTCTGCATTATGTAAAAAGGCTGTTTGATACGGTTTTCTCTGATCCTGCCCTTCTTCCACTGTCCCCAAACCGTCTCCTTATAGTACAGAGCTTTGGGAGCACTCTGCACATGCTCAGTTTGGTGCGTATTAGAGCTGCACAATTAATCGTTAAAAAAATCGCTATCTCGATTCAACCCCTTTGACGATCTCTATTGCAGAGTTTACCGATTCTTTCATATAACAAGTGAAGAGACTTATCCGCTCACTCAGCTGTCAAAAGAAAACATCCGGGCAGTCTGCCAAGTTTTTAATATGAAACGTTGTAACAAATGCTTCCTTCTTATGCTGCGTACACACAAGCGGACTTTTCGACTGACTAGGTCTGACGGTCTTCCCAACAGACTTTCGGCGGACTTCCGACAGACTTTCCAAATGAAAGGACTTGGCCACACACAATCACACCAAAGTCTGATGGATTAGAACGTGATGGCGTATGACCCGACTAGAATAAGGAAGTTCTTAGCCAGTAGCCAATAGCTGCCCTAGCGTTGGTTTTTGTCCGTCGGACTAGCACACAGACGAACGGATTTCTCGATAGGAACTGGTTCCGACGAAAAAATTTGAAACATGTTCTATTTCTAAAGTCAGTCAGATTTTTGGACAGCAAAGGTCTGATGAAGCCCACACACGATAGAATTGTCCGACGGATTTGTTCCATCGGACCTTTGCTGTCGAAAAGTCCGGTCGTGTGTATGCGGCATTAGATCAAAGGGATACACTTCTGTGTGTAAAGAAAAAATCCAGGCAGTCTGACAAGTTTTCAACAACGTGTAAATGCAGGAAGTTTAACCACTTAAAGTCTAAATCTTTTTCTGACACTTCTTTAGAGCTGCCACGACGCGTCGTCGTAGTCGACTAAGAAAATACGTTGACGTGCGTTCTCGGCGTCGATGCGTCACAGTGGTGGCAGTGCTTGGTATCTAGCGCTGCCCTCCGTTCCGCCGTCCCCCTCTCTTTTCCCCCGCCGTCCCCCTCTCTTCTCCCCCTCCGTGCCGCCGTCCCTAGGGGTGCAACGGATCGTCACCGATCCGTGATCCGAGCGGACATGCCGCAATCCGCGGAGCGCTCTGCGGTCTCGGCCTTAGGAGAGGCCGCGGCTTCGGCCTAGCTCCGAAGCGGCGGCCATCTTTCTACACCCAGGCGTTTACAATGTGATCGCTCCGACGGAGCGATCACTTGTAAACAAACCGGCGTCATGACATGATGCCGGTTTCTCTCTCCCCTCTCTGTACTGATCTGTGCAGTGGAGGGGAGAGGTCGGATGGAAGCAGCCATCCCTCCATACCCAGCCAATACTCTGCCAGCCCGATACTCTGCCAGCCTCTGCAATGCAATACTCTGCAATGCAATACAATACTCTGCTGCAAAACAATACTCTGCTGCAATACAATACTCTGCTGCAATACAATACTCTGCTGCAAAACAATACTCTGCTGCAATACAGTACAATACTCTGCCCGCCAATACTCTGCCAGCCAATACAATACAATACTCTGCCCGCCAATACTCTGTCTGCCAATACAGTACAATACTCTGCCCGCCAATACTCTGCCAGCCAATACAGTACAATACTCTGCCAGCCAATACAGTACAATACTCTGCCCGCCAATACTCTGCCAGCCAATACAATACTCTGCCCGCCAATACTCTGCCAGCCAATACAATACAATACTCTGCCCGCCAATACTCTGCCAGCCAATACAGTACAATACTCTGCCGGCCAATACAATACTCTGCCCGCCAATACTCTGCCAGCCAATACAATACAATACTCTGCCCGCCAATACTTTGCCAGCCAATACAATACAATACTCTGCCCGCCAATACTCTGCCAGCCAATACAATACAATACTCTGCCTGCCAATACTCTGCCCGCCAATACTCTGCCAGCCAATACAATACAATACTCTGCCCGCCAATACTCTGCCAGCCAATACAATACAATACTCTGCCCGCCAATACTCTGCCAGCCAATACAATACAATACTCTGCCCGCCAATACTCTGCCAGCCAATACAATTCAATACTCTGCCCGCCAATACTCTGCCCGCCAAAACAATACAATACTCTGCCCGCCAATGCATTGCAATACTCTGCAATGCAATACAATACTCTGCAATGCAATACTCTCAAGGTTATCCAAAGGATTAATTAGCTAATCAAAAAAAAACCACTAGATTCATTAAAAAATAAAAATAAAAAAAATAATCGGATAGTCGTTGACTAATCGAAAAAATAATCGATAGATTAGTCGACAGACAAATTAATCGTTAGTTGCAGCTCTACACTTCTTTCTTAAAAAAATTAAAGTCAGCAGCTACAAATACTGCAGCTGCTGACTTTTAATAATCGGTCACTTACCTGTCCCAGGGTCCAGCGATGCGGGGGGTCGAAGCCCCGCTCGTCTCCCCCTTCGCTCGGCGGCACCGGCATTTTAACTGTGGGCACCCGGCTGTGGCTTCACAGCCAGGCACCCACTGCGCATGCGCGCGCCACACGCCGTGACTGGCCGCGCAATCATCTGGGATCTGTGACGTGTCCCAGATGATTGACAAGAGGGAGGAGGGGAGGTGATCTCCCTTCCTGCACCGAGGGAAGTGACGTCAGGAGCCCAGGCACTGAAAGAGGCATACTACGAGGGACCCCCGAGCAACAGGCATTTAGAGGTGAGTAAAAAAAAAATTGTCTCCAAATTTTTTTTAAGCACGGTAATAATTTTTTTTTTTTTTTTTTTTTAGGATGGAATCCAGCTTTAAGTTAAAATCAATATTTTTTGATAGAAAATTACTTGGAACCCCCAAACATTATATATATTTTAGCAGAGACCCTAGGGCAGTGATGGCAAACCTTTTTAAGTCTGAGTGCCCAAACTGAAATAAATAAGTTGGTTTTGTGTTGTAAAGTGCCAACTTGGCAATTTGCGCGAGAGGGGTGCTGAGCAAAAGAGAGGGGGTGTGTGAGAGAGATGGGGGTGTGTGTAAGAGAGATGGGGGTGTGTGTAAGAGAGAGAGGGGGTTGTGAGATAGGGGTTTGTGAGATAGAGAGAAAGGGGGCTGTGAGAGAGAGAGAGGACACATAGAGAGAGAAAGGTGACAGAGAGTGAGGGGGAACAGGTAGATAGAGATAGGGGACACACACAGAGAGGGGGGACACATGGGGGACAGAGAGATGGGGCCACAGAGAGGGAGAGGGGGGACAGAGGGGGAGGGGTGTGAGAGATGGGACAGAGAGAGAGAGAGAGACACACACACAGAGAGAGAGGGGGCAGAGAGAGAGAGATGGGACAGAGAGAGAGAGATAGATACACACACAGAGAGAGGGGGGGACAGAGAGAGAGAGAGAGGGGGGCACAGAGAGAGAGAGAGAGGGGGGGCACAGAGAGAGAGGGGGGGACAGAGAGAGAGGGGGCACAGAGAGAGAGAGAGGGGGGGACACAGAGAGATAGAGAGAGAGAGAGGGGGGGCACAGAGAGGGGGGGCACAGAGAGGGGGAGCATAAAGAGGGGGACACGGGGGCTGAAAAAGAGGAGAGCTGAGAGAAAGGGAGACCTCTAGCTCTGTCCTTATGTGCAATCCCTGCTCTGCCTCCCTGCCCCAGTCTGTGTCTGCAGGTATTCAGGGTATAATTGTGCCCGGTACCTGTCTCCATCCCTGTTCCATCCAGCGGCTCCCTCACAGCCTGCGCCTCTTGTCTGTCCTTGTCTTCTGGGCCCACAGTCAGTCTGTTCTCCGGGCCTCACTGTTGAAAGAGGTTTGAGGAGTCCAAGCTCCGGAAGGCACCAGGGATGCTGCACCCCTCTTCTCTCCCTCCCGTGCGTGCTGTCAGGCCTGTAGCCTACCACGCGGGGATTGTAGGGTCGCCCACTCACTCGTGCAGACAGTGTCCCCCTCACCTCGCCGCTGCTTGCTTCTCTCCCTCGCGTGCTCTCAGGTCTGTAGCCTTCCGCGCGGAGGCTGCGGAGCCACCCGCTCACTCGTGCAGTTAATTTCCTGCACCTCGCCGCTGTTTGCTGCCATGTTCTCCCCACCGTGAACCAGGACCCTCTTGCGTGCCCACAGAGATGGCTCTGCGTGCCAGCTGTGGCACGTGTGCCATAGGTTCGCCATCACTGCCCTAGGGAATAAAATGTCAATTGCTGCAATATTTTATGTCGCACTGTATTTGCCCAGCGGTCTTTCAAACGCAATTTTTTGGGAAAAAATACACTTCAATGAATAAAAAAAAAACCAACAAACAGCGAGAATATCCTCTAAGCAAAAAAATTGTGATTCTCATTTTAGCCAGAATTGTGCAGCTCTAGTGTGTATTGCTAGAGAGTTTTCTTTTTCTTGGGAGAGTGCATGTGATCAGCACAGAGCCAATCAGAACTGTCCAGACAGAGGGTCAGGGGTCTTGCAGCCTCATAGGACAGTCAAAGTAGAAGGAAAACTCCCCCTACAAGCTTGAACCAGACACTGATAGAAGTCACAAGACTGCTATATACTGCTGATAAGAAAAGGTATTTAGCCATTTAGGTTTATTAAAACTATTGCATTTCCATGTTCTGTGTACTGTGGGAGAGCAGATATAGTGAATGCAGGGTCCTGGGTTTAGTAACACTTTAAGGCCTCAACAAGTGTCAATGAATGATATGTACAGTAGCACAGTATTGTGTGTCTGATGTCTATCTATCGGCTCTACAGGTTCAAAGTCAAGTTGTACTGACTGATAAGAGTATTTTATGGTAAATACTTCTGAGGGCAAACTACAAGAATGTTTCACCAGTGTAACTGAGCCTAACATGAAGTATGTCTGAATCAAGAACAAGCAGCTCTCCCACTACTTTTATCAATTTCAGTTTTATATTATTTTATAATTTCTACCAAGCCTATGCACAATGACTCTATAAACTTAAAGTAGCATTAAAGAGGAGGTCCGTTTAAAAAAAAAAAAAAGTCAGCAGCTGCAAACACTGCAGCTGCTGACTTAATAAACACACTCACCTGTCCAGGGCGCCCGCGATGTCGGCCGCCCGAGGCCGACCCGTCCCTCGGCTCTCGGGGCCGCCATTCCCTCTAAGGTAAACAGGCAGTGGAGCTTTATGGCTTCACTGCCCGTTTCCTACTGCGCATGCGCGAGTCCCGCAGCTACTGCGCATGCGCGAGTCCCGCAGCTACTGCGCATGCGCGAGTCCCGCAGCGCTTTCTGAATGGGAGGCGCTGTGTTCTGGAACACACAGTTCCCAGAACACAGCGCGACCCATTACCCAGAAGACGCCGCGACGAAGAGAGAAGACAGAAGATCTACGCGGAGGAGGAAGAGGAAGATTAGGAGAAAGTGCCTAGCAACAGGCCTTACTGGTAAGTAAAAAAAAAAATTTTTTTTCATTTTATTTTTTTTATATTTTTTTTGTAATTTTTTATATTTTTTTGTTTTCAGGGTGGCCCTCCACTTTAACCACTACAGATCCGCGCTATAGCCAAATGACGGCTACATCGCGGACCTGCTTTGCCGGGACGACGTCTATTGACGTTGTCCCGTGCCTGAGCGGCCTGCACGCCCGGTGCGCTCTGTGATCAGCGAGTCTATGAGACTCGCTGGATCACAGATCGGAGTACGGGGTCGATCCCGACCCCTTACCACATGATCAGCTGTCAGCCAATGACAGCTGATCACGTGATGTAAACAGAGAAAGTAATCGGCTATTTTTTCTCCTCTCGCTGACAGCGTGAGGAGAAAAAAAAAGCCGATCACCGGCGGCCGTGATCGGGACATCAGTCCCAATCACGCCGAGCTGCTGCAGATCGTTAGTGCCCACCTGTGTCCCCTGCCAGTGCCACCTAGCAGTAGGCAACAGTGCTGCCTACCAGTGCCCACCAGTGCCACCCATTAGTGCCCACAGTGCCACCTATCAGTGCCCACAGTGCCATCTATCAGTGCCTCAACAACAGTGCTGCACATCAGTGCCATCAGTGTCACCTAACAGTGCCCATCAGTGCCAACTATCAGTGCCCACAGTGCCACCTATCAGTGCCTCAACAACAGTGCTACACATCAGTGCCACCTATCAGTGCCATCAGTGTCACCTAACAGTGCCCATCAGTGCCACCAGTGTCACCTAACAGTGCCCATCAGTGCCACCTATCAGTGCCCATCAGTGCCATCTATGAGTAGTACCTATCAGTGCCCATCCGTGCCACCCATCCGTGCCACCCATCAGTGGCCATCAGTGCCCATCAGTACCACTTTATTTGTGCCTATCAGTGCCACCTTAACTGTGCCTATCAGTGCCCATCAGTGCAGCCTATCAGTGCCCATCAGTGCAGCCTATCAGTGCCCATCAGTGCAGCCTATCAGTGCACATCAGTGCAGCCTATCAGTGCACATCAGTGCTGCTTCATCAGTGCATATAAATGAAGGAGAAAAATTACCTGTTTGCAAAATTGTATAACAAATTTTGAAACGTTTTTTTTTTTCAAAATTTTCCATCTTTTTTTGTTTGTTTAGCAAAAAATAAAAATCCCAGCAGTGATTAAATACCACCAAAAAAAGCTATATTTCTATATTTGTGTGAAGAAAATGATAAAAATGTAATTTGTGTACAGTGTTGTATGACCGCGCAATTGTCATTCAAAGTCGACAGCGCTAAAAACTGAAAATTGGTCTGGGCAGGAGGGGGGTTTAAGTGCCCAGTAAGCAAGTGGTTAAACCTTTCTTTTTTTTTTATTAAAATAACAAACATGTTATATTTACCTGCCCTGTGCAATAGTTTTGCACAGAGCAGCCCTGATCCTCTTTTTCTGGGGTCCCAAGTCAGAGCTCCAGGCCCCTCCCCTTCAGCTTTCCATCGGGGCACACGTGCGTGACTGGGCAACTCGGCACAGCATTTGATTGACAATGCCTCCCGCTGCTATCAATCTGCCCAATGAGGAGGGAGACAGTGGCGACAGCTGCTGCTCTCGTGCACATCGCTGGATCGGGTTGCATTGGTGTTCACACCCGTGCGATACGATTCCTGCACCATTTGACAGTTCGCACTGCAATCTGCAAACCGATCTGGGGGTGTCACTAACTTTACATTGACACCCCCAAGTGGTTCACAGATCTCTGAGAACCAGTGTGTGATTCCGGTGTGGTGTGGGAACCGGCACTGAATCACAGGTTTTCCTGAATTGCACCAGTGTGAACCAGGACTCTATGCGGATCAGATGCAATCCAAAAAGCATAGATTTGCATGTCATGTGAAAAAGCATTATTGCCTATGAAGGCTGTTCACATACATGACTCTGGGTCGAAGAAAAGAAAACTAGTAGTGTGTACCGGCTTTAGGGAGGAAGGCTGACATACTTTACAGTGCTGAAGTTCACAGGCTGCCAATGTGGGAGAAAGGAGAGAAAATCAAGGGGATAAGATAAGACAATATACTTGTAAGTCTTGTGTCTGCCTGGCAGCAGAGTATGTCATGTCAACTCTCTTGCTTTTCTTTTCTCCCTCCCTAATCTGTGTTCCCTCTGCACAGCCTGCATCATCCCTGTTGCTTTTTTCCCCCTTCAGCAGCGGTAAATCTTAAAGCTGTCAGTTGATCGGCCTCTGATTTTAGGCACAGTGCTGAGAATACTGTGCAGAGCAGGGACATTGGGGTCAGCTCACATAATTTGTAATAAAATCATCTTTGCCATTCTGAAGCTTCCCTCAAACCACTTTTCATATTATTTTATATATACTGCGATTCTGTACTTGCCAAATATGCTGCAGAAATCTCCCTCCACTGAGTCTGACTGTAACCATTTTAACTGTGGGCAGCTGAAGCTGCTGCTTGTTCACTTCCTGGGTTTACACAGACACACATCTCCAGCCCTGCAGCTTTCATTGGCCCTCTTTTGACTCACCCCACCCCTCCCTTCCTGGCAAACTGAGAGTGAGAGAGCTGTGCATGATGTTATAAGCCTAGGCTTTTTACCAGATAAGAAACAGGAAGTGGGCTGTATAAGGTATTTACTGGCAGAAAAAAAATAGTCTTTTACTATCCAAAGTTAAAACAACAACAAAGGCAGAAGATTTAATAGATGGAAAGTTGAAAAAAACACTGAAGGTCTGCTTTAAGGCACTTTTTAACCATTTCAGCCCTGGACCATTTGGCTGGCCAAAGACCAGAGCACTTTTTTGCGATTCGGCACTGCGTCGCTTTAACTGACAATTGCGCGGTCGTGCGACGTGGCTCCCAAACAAAATTGATGTCCTTTTTTCCCCACAAATAGAGCTTTCTTTTGGTGGTATTTGATCTGCAGCTCCTATCTGTGTCTCAGCCACATATGAAAACAACGGCTGGGACTAGGAGGACCACCTTACACATAAGGGCTGCTGTACAAGTGAGGGGGGGAGGGGTCTGTGTGTACATGTCTGTGTGTGTGTGTAATGTCTTTGTGTGTGTCTGTGTGTGTGTGTACTTGTTTGTCATATATAAACATGTGAGGTGGATGAGAGCGTACAGGTGTGAGGGGGGCTGAGAGCGTATAGGTGAGAGGGGGGCTGAGAGCGTACAGGTGTGAGGGGGGCTGAGAGCATACAGGTGTGAGGGGGGCTGAGAGCGTACAGGTGTGAGGGGGCTGAGAGCGTACAGGTGTGAGGGGGGCTGAGAGCGTACAGGTGTGAGGGGGGCTGAGAGCGTACAGGTGTGAGGGGGGCTGAGAGCGTACAGGTGTGAGGGGGGCTGAGAGCGTACAGGTGTGAGGGGGGCTGAGAGTGTACAGGTGTGAGGGGGCTGAGAGCGTACAGGTGTGAGGGGGGCTGAGAGCGTACAGGTGTGAGGGGGGCTGAGAGCGTATAGGTGTGAGGGGGGCTGAGAGCGTATAGGTGTGAGGGGGGCTGAGAGCGTACAGGTGTGAGGGGGGCTGAGAGCATACAGGTGTGAGGGGGGCTGAGAGCATACAGGTGTGAGGGGGGCTGAGAGTGTACAGGTGTGAAAGGGGCTGAGAGCATACAGGTGTGAAGGGGGTTCAGAGCATACAGGTGTGAGGGGGGCAGAGAGAGTACAGGTATGAGGGGGGCTGAGAGCGTACAGGTGTGAGGGGGGCTGAGAGCGTACAGGTGTGAGGGGGGCTGAAAGCGTACAGGTGTGAGGGGGCTGAGAGGGTACAGGTGTGAGGGGGGCTGAGAGCATACAGGTGTGAGGGGGGCTGAGAGTGTACAGGTGTGAAAGGGGCTGAGAGCATACAGGTGTGAAGGGGGTTCAGAGCATACAGGTGTAAGGGGGGTTCAGAGCGTACAGGTGTAAGGTGGGGCTGAGAGCGTAGAGGCATGAGGGGGCTGAGCGTACAGGTGTGAGGGGGGCTGAGAGCGTACAGGTGTAAGGGGGCTGAAAGCGTACATGTGTGAGGGGGCTGAGAGGGTACAGGTGTGAGGGGGCTGAGAGCGTACAGGTGTGAGGGGGCTGAGAGCGTACAGGTGTGAGGGGGCTGAGAGCATATAGGTGTGAGGGGGGCTGAGAGCGCACAGGTGAGAGGGGGGGCTGAGAGCATACAGGGGTGAGGGGGGCTGAGAGCACACAGGTGAGGGGGGCTGAGAGCACACAGGTGAGGGGGGCTGAGAGCGTACAGGTAAGAGGGGGGGCTGAGAGCATACAGGGGTGAGGGGGGCTGAGAGCACACAGGTGAGAGGGGGGGCTGAGAGCATACAGGGGTGAGGGGGGCTGAGAGCGTACAGGTGTGGGGGGGGCTGAGAGTGTACAGGTGTGAGGGGGCTGAGAGCGTACAGGTGTGGGGGGATGAGAGCGTACAGGTGTGGGGGGGGGCTAAGAGTGTACAGGTGTGAGGGGGCTGAGAGTGTACAGGTGTTAGGGAGCTGAGAGCGTACAGGTGTGGGGGGATGAGAGCGTACAGGTGTGGGGGGGGGGCTAAGAGTGTACAGGTGTGAGGGGGCTGAGAGTGTACAGGTGTGAGGGGGCTGAGAGCGTACAGGTGTGGGGGGGGCTGAGACACTGAAGGACTTGGTGGGATGGCTAGTGGATGGATTCGGTGGGACAGCCAGTGGGTGGACCCTGGGAATGTTGATGGTTAGGCTGGGGGGGGGGGGTCCATGCCTAAAGCTGCGTAAGGGGCCCCACAATTTCTGATGGTTAATTTATCACACATGTGACAGCGCAACACGTTTTTTATATATATTTTGATTATATTGTTGTGTACAATATTGTGGTGCTGCTGTTGATTTAATTTTATTCATTATCATTCTACGCACACTTAAGCCCCGTACACACGATCAGAAATTCTGCCGGCAAAAGTCGGATGTGAGCTTTTGGTCAGAAATTCCGACTGTGTGTATGCTCCATCGGACTTTTGCTGGCAGAACTCCAGCCAGCAAAAGATTGAGAGCAGGTTCTCTATTTTTCAGTCGGAAAAAGTTCCTATCCGAAAATGCGATCATCTGTATACAATTCGGACACGCAAAAAAATCACACATGCTCGGAAACCATTCGACGCATGCTCAGAAGCATTGAACTTAATTTTGTACATCACCGCATTCTTGACGGTCGAAAGTTCAGAGAACTTTTGTGTGACCGTGTGTATGCAAGCCAAGCTTGAGCGCAATTCCGTCGGAAAAACCATCCGAGTTTTTTCTGACGGATTTTCTGATCGTGTGTATATGCGGCATAAGCGCAGTTTTCTTTTTAGATATATTTTTGCACAGAGTAGCCCAGATCCTCCTCTTCTCCCCGCCCCCCTCTCTCTCCTGATTGGCGCTCTAACTTTGATTGACAGCAGCGAGAGCCAATGGCACCGCGCTGCCTTCTCAGCCAGTGAGGAAGGAGCGTTCCAGGCAGCCGAGACACCCCTGCAACATCGCTGGGTCTAGATGGACCTCAAGTATTAGGGAGGCTGTTTCACATAGAAGGTTTATTTATCTTAGTGCATAGAATGTATTAAGATAAAAAATTAAAAACAAACCTTCTGCCTTTACAACTACTTTCAAATAATAAAATAACAAGAATCGTATGAGAAAATCTTTTGATGTGCCATACACATACCAATCATATTGTTCTGTGTGATCGGATTTTCCGTCCAGACCAATCAGAATAATTTCTATGAAGTTGATCTGTTTTGCTGGAAATCGATGACACTGTATGTGCCTTTTTGGTAATTAATAGATTCAATCACATTATCTGATTATTGTTCAATCAGATCATTATGTGTATGGCCACCATAAAAATGTGAGTTCTTGGTAGAGACTACAGAGCAATATAATTGCAGTATGAATGGGATGCCAGCCATGAACAGACTCTTGGCATGTCACATTTGGCTCTCTGTTGAGCCCCGGTCTTTGCCAAGTCTTACCTTGGTGCCTGGGATCCTGCAGAGAAGCAGCAGCAAGCGCTGTGACCCTGATCACGTCTTCTGTACTTTGCACAGGGACTGACTCTCCTGGTGACATAACATACCGGAGGAGAGCTGCCAGGAAGTGGAGGTGTTGATAGCTGCAGCTGGAAGCACAACTGCTCTCCGAGAGGTCATATGACTGCACATGAAGCAAGGACAGCCATATTGCCTAAGGGCGCATCATCGTAAGCTTGTGTCCCCTGGATTCACATATTTTTAAATAATTTTGTGTGTGTGTGTGTGTATTTCAGATTACAGTTAAGATACGATCGTGACTTATGCCGTGTACACGCGACCGGACTTTCCGGCAGACTAGGTCTGACGGAAGCATTCCGTCGGATAGTGCGATCATGTGTGGGATAGTCCGATCGTTTTTCTTTAAAAAAAAAAAAATCTGGCGGACCTAGAAATAGAACATGTTTGAAATCTGTCCGACGGACTCAATTCCTATCGGGAAATCCGTTAGTCTGTTTGCTGGTCCGACGGACCAAATATGACGCAAGGGCAGCTATTGGCTACTGGATATTGAACTTCTTTTTCTAGTCCTGCCGCACGTCATCACGTTCAAAACGAACGGACTTTCGAACAGACTTTAGTTTGTTCGTGTGTGGGCAAGTCCATTCGTTCGGAACTCCATTGAAAGTCTGTCGTTGGGAAGACCGTCGGACCTTTTCTGCCGAAAAAATCCGGTCGTGTGTATGTGGCATAACAGTTGTATGTGTAGCATAGACCCTCTGACTGGTCTCACTGTTTTGTCCCAGGTTCTATACTTCTCCTGGTCCCCAGGCAGCCAGGAAAAAGGAAAGAAAAGGGAAGCACCACCTAAGTGTAAAGGTTAAAAATTCATATAATAGCGCAAGGCTTATGAATATTCAGATTAAGAATATAGAGCAAGATATTGTAGTATAAAACGACATGAACTCCATGGGGTTTGTGGAGGTTTTAACTGAGTCCTCTAAGCGTCCTGTGGCCACCAGGAAGCAAACTAGCGTGGAACGCTGGTGAAAATGACATCACCAGGCAAAAGAGGGCTGGGCTTGGTTGTTGGGAGATTAGGTTTGGGGATCAGGCAACGCGCTCCGAGCTCCAGCTCCTTCTACAAAAGAGAAGAAGGAGCTGGAGCTCCGAAAGCGCAGCCTGATCTACCAACAACCAAGCCCGGCTGTCTCTTGCCCGTTGACGTCATTTCCACCCACGTTCCACACTGGTTTGCTTCCTGGTGGCCACAAGATGCTTGGAGGACTCAGTTAAACCTCCACAAACCTCATGGACAGTGCTGAATCCAGAGGATGCTGTGGCATGGCCCCGTCCCTTCCCTGCTTTTGATGAGCCTTTTGATGAGCTGTTTATAACACATGGGGGGGGGAAAGGCAAATCCACTTTGCACTACGAATGCAAACTACACTTTAAATTGCACTGAAAGTGCACTTGGAAATGCATTCACTGTAGATGTGAGAGGTAGATCTGAAATTAGGGGAAGCTCTGCTGATTTTATTATCCAATCATGTGCAAGCTAAAATGCAGTTTTTTATTTTCTTAGCATGTCCCCCTCGGATCCTACAGCGACTTTACTTTCAAGTGCACTTTGCATTTGTAATTTGCACTTGTAGAGCAAAGTGGATTTCCCTTTAGTAAATAACCCCCTATATCTTGTAAGTGATTCTTAATCCTTGTGATATTATATGAATTTTTAACCTCTACACTTAGGTGGCACTTCCCTTTTCTTTCCTTTTTCTTATCTTTTATGCAAAGCTGGCTGTACTCTGAGGGTAGCTGCCACCTCCTATTCTTATTTTCAATATGGACTCATATGTAGTGATGGACGAACTTCCAACGGGACGGTTCGTGAACGCGATCCGCGAACGTGCCCAAATGTTCGCGAACCGCAAGGTTCTCGGCGGACCCCATTCACTCTAAGGCTGCATTCACACCTGAGCGTAGCTTTTTCAAGCGTTTTTTGCGGCGTTTTTTACCGCGATTTGCGGCGTTTTTTACCGCGATTGCAGCGTTTTTTACCGCGATTCGCGGCGTTTTTTTTTGCCGCGTTTTGTCACGAATTTGTGCAGGGCAAAAGGTCACCAATGTTAAGCATTGAGCAGATACAGCGTCAAAACGCCCATAGAAACGCTCGTTGTCGCGCTAAACGCTCGAATCGAGCGTTTCCATTAGTTTCTATGGGAATGAAAACGCCCAAATCAGCCCGATTCGCGCGACAAAAAAGGGTCCGGAACTTGTTTGAGCTTCAGGCGTAGGGCTTCAGGCGACTTGGAGTGGAAATGTGAACCATCTCCATTGAGAATAATGTATTTTTTCCCCTCCAGCGTTTTGTAGCTTCAGGCGTAGGGCTACAAAACGCTCAGGTGTGAATGGGGTCTAATGGCAGGCGAACCTTAAAAATCTCCAGGTCATATTTTCAGCCACAAAATACTTACTAGCTGTGCACACATAGTCCCACCACATGGACACTGACATAACAAAAGTATTAAGTGAATCTGGGATCGACAACCACAAGCATTCTTTTTTTATCTGTGAAGTTTTGTCAATTCAGGAGCGCATGAAGGCCATGGAGGAGAGGTAAGGTCAGGCCAGGCTATGAAGGGGGTTCAGGAGATGATCAGTGCCACAGTCAGGGCAGCGCAGTCTTGTGCCAGTGTCCCAGTGTGCCAACCTGTGCTTGAGCCCCTGACCCCTCCCACTGCCCGGGCCCTTATCCCCACCTATGCAGGGCTCCACTGCGGTGGTCCGGAGGTGCCAGTCCAGTGCTGATCCTCATCCATGGTGCTGGCACTGCTGATTGGCTTCTCCGCTGCTATCTCCCCCACTGACACCAGCACTGAAATAGAACACTGACACCAGCACCGCGATAGAGACTGAGCACTGACACCAGCACCGAGATAGAGAGCACTGACACCAGCACCGTGATAGAGAGCACTGACACCAGCACCGAGATAGAGAGCACTGACACAACAACCGAGATAGAGAGCACTGACACCACCACCGAGATAGAGAGCACTGACACCACCACCGAGATAGAGAGCACTGACACCAGCACCATGATAGAGAGCACTGACACCAGCACCGAGATAGAGAGCACTGACACCAGCACCGTGATAGAGAGCACTGACACCAGCACCGTGATAGAGAGCACTGACACCAGCACCAAGATGGAGAGCACTGACACCAGCACCGAGATGGAGAGCACTGACACCAGCACCGTGATAGAGAGCACTGACACCAGCACAGAGTTAGAGAGCACTTCTGCAATTTCTCACTTTGGCTCAAGCCTGTTGCTCCTGCCCTACCCCTACCACCCCTGTGGAAGGGCCTGCCTCTTCCTCTGCCTGTCATTTTTTAAATGACCCTGTGACAAAAGTCTCTAGAGAAGTGCAGTATATGTGGAAGAAGGTATATAACACCCCACTTTAATCTGTCGTTTTTGGGGGGCCACTGGTCTATCACACCAGTTATACTACTTTTTTCTAATTGCGTTTGTCACTCTTTGTAGTATCGCTGCAGAACCGCTGAGCAGTCACAATGCTGCACAGTGGAAATGCACTATACTATGCTTTCTATATTTGAAAGTATTTTATACGTGTATTACATATACTGCACACCAAATAGTACACCTATACCAGTCCTTAAAAGGACCTTTGTGGACCTAATAGTAGCTAGCTAGTAGCTAGTAAATTGCAGAATGTCCCTGCTCCAAACACCAAACTGTCCCTCCCTACACTGAGAAACAACAGCTGCAGAATCGGTCAGCAGCACTGCAGTGCACTATAATATGCTTTCTATATTTGAAAGAAAGTATATTATAAGTGTATTACAACCCTATATACTGTACACCCATGCCAGTCCTTAAAAGGACCTTTGTGGACCTAATAGTAGCTAGCTAGTAGCTAGTGAATTGCAGACTGTCCCTGCTCCAAACACCAAACTGTCCCTACACTGAGAAAAGACAGCTGCAGAATCAATCAGCACTGCAGTGCACTATAATATGCTTTCTATGTTTGAAAGAAAGTATATTATAAGTGTATTACAACCCTATATACTGTACACCTATACCAGTCCTTAAAAGGACTTTTGTGTAATATAATAGTAATATAATAGTAACAGACTGACTGTCCCTGCTCTACACAGCGTCCTTTCCCTACACTGACAAAAGACAGAATGCAAAATGGCCGCCAGATCAGGTCTATTTAAAAGGTAGGGGGTATATCCATGTACAGAAATGTCTCAATTGGCTGTCCTGTCCCCCATGATGGATGTGTCATGGGTCAAAGTTCTTCACAATGTAAACGAATATGTCTGCCGCGAACAACGCCAGAAGTCTGCCGGTTTGGCGAATCGCGGACGAGCAAAGTTCGCCACGAACCGACCGCCGGGCGAACCGTAAAGCCACCTCTACTCATATGCATATATGTAATAGGCCACTTCCACATTGAGGCACTTTACAGGTGTTTTTGCGCTAAAAATATTGGCTGTAAAGTGCCTGAAAAAAGCCTTTTCTGCAGCCCCAGTGTGAAATCCCGAGTGCTTTCACACTGGGGCGGTGCGCTTGCAGGATAGGAAAAGAGTCCTGCAAGCAGCATCTTTGTGGTAGTGCGGGAGCACTTTATAAACCACTCCTCCATCACCCCTGCCCATTGGAATGAATAGGCGCTGCTTTCAAAGCACCTTAAAAGTGATTTGAAAGCAGCGCTAAGCGGGCACTTTTAACCCCTTCTGGGGCCAAAGCGCAGCTATAACAGAGGTAAAAACTAAAACTAGCAGCACTTTACCGCTAAAGGACCCGTTGCTTCCGTTTGAAAGTGGCCTTATGGATTAATATACTAATCATGGACTATTTTTTTGTATTTTTTACTATTTGTTTTTTTTTTTACATTTTTTTTTACCTTTTCAATCAGCTCCTACTTTTCACCAGGAAATATTTAAATTTGCCCAGGCAGCCAGGCACATGACCTTTGGACAGTCTCTCACAATAACCAGGCAATGGATTTATTTTCTTGGTTTTATTGCTGGTTAAACTTGGATGGAGTGCAAGGAAAGCTTTGGGATACTTCACAATTTACTGTTGTGCACAAACACTTAAAGGACTCTTTCTATTCTGTCTATTGATTTCAGGAAAGCAACCGTCCTTTTTGCAGACTAGAAACACAAGCACTTTTGGGACTCCTAGCAGGGCAAATCCCACTTTCACAGTACTGACACAGTCACACAAGTGGTTAAACAACAGATAGTTACTAGGATCCCATTTCCAGGCCTCTACTTACTGTGTCTCCAGATACTTGGGTACCTCCGGTTCAATATTCGCTGTACCAGGAATCTCCATGCTGCATCCTCAGTGCACCCCTTCTTCTTGACTCATAGTTGCTTCCAGCAAAAAATATAGGCCCTCCAGCGCCCACTAAGCTGGGACCTTGATAGCAAGCATTAGCTAACCTGCCTAGTATTGTGCAGAGTATTGCATAATGCGCTAGAAGCTTCTTGGATACAGCAAACAGCTTTACTTTTCAGTGCAACAATATGGTTATCTTTGATGTCCTTTCCGATAGCACGCAGCTGCTCTATGATCTCTAGCATAGCATTCACAGGGTCACACATTTGCTGGCCTTCTTCTGGTTTCATCTTGTATAACTTAGCAAAACAGTTTGCTGTGTAGACTTGAATGCTCATGCATTTTCTGTAATGAAGTCCACATACCTTTGGCTATTTTCTCTGTTCTTATGTGGATAAGCTTGTCCTCTTCCACTAGTAAACTTATGATTGCTTTTGCCTGCCTATTTTTCCTGTCTCATTCCTCTGTCTCTCCATTTGTAGGTCTGTCTGCATTCATCACTTGCCACAAGTCATCCTTGTTAAGAAACATTTCCAATTTAAACTTCCACAGTTGGTAATTGCCATTGTTCAGCTTTGCTATTGCAAAATTCCATCTGAACCACTTGCCATCTTTCATCTGCTTGCATACAGTATTCACTGACTTGCTGCGCTCACTGAGTATTCTTTCCAGTGCCTCTGGCTGCTGCTGGGTGTCTGGGATATCCTCTCCAATGCCTGGGTGCCAGGGCCCATAACCTATTGTGCAGAATATTGCACCATGGGCTAGAAGCTTCTTGGATACAGCAAACAGCTTTACTTTTATGGAGGATGTTAGATTATGTTTTACAGCATTAGAAACAGGAAGAGAATATAAACAAGTGCGTATAACACAATAAGGATGATACTTCCTCTGATTACCCTACTATAGATAACACATTATTATACTACAGCGCCACCTGCTGGATAGATAGGTATAATGCATATATATAGTTCACAATATAACTTGCTGTTGCTTTTCCAACACCCAGAAGGGCAGCAGTCCTCCAGACCGGGATCTCTTCCTTCAGGACAAGAACCCTGTAGCTCTCCACCTCAGTCAATTTATCTCCTCTCAGCCACCTACCGAGCACTTCTACCCCCAGGGATTGGCTGAGAACTCATAAATATTCATGCCAAAGGTCAGTCTCTTCCAGCCTACTATATTCTAGAACCTACTGGAACACAGGGAGAAGTAGCTGAGCCTGCAGTCTGTGCAGCCCAGAGCAGGCAAAACAAATCAAACACTGCTCCACTGCTTATAGAGGAGCCAAAATCTGGATTTGCCTGAACCTCTTCATAGCAACCTATTCTCGAAGGGTGCTGCATATGTTATCAATCACAAACTGTTTTCACCCTGTAATCTCATAATAGGATTCCCCGACATGTGATTGTTTTCATAAACTATGTAGGCACTTCAATCAGCCAAAGCTCAAAGAGCCCCAAGCAACTTCTGGAGGAACTGTAATTAAGAATGGCTGTGCTGGAGGGGCCCTGTGGCTGTAGACAAACCTGTCTAGCTTGCTGCTGTGTCTCCAGCTACTTGTGACTTACCCAAAGACTCAAGAGTTACCTATGTCACCCCCCGTAACCTCACACAGCCTTATGTACTGTATACTCATGTATCTTCCCAACTGTCCCTCTCTGAGTGCATACCAACTCCTGTCTGTGTCCCCATCTTTGTTCAGGCATCATCCAGGGTTACCATCCACATTCTGGACTGAGATGCCGGCTCAAAAATGACAGAATTATATACATTCTAGTGCCTGTGCAGTTCCTGGTGTTCATAAATGTGTGACACGGATCAGCCCCTGCTGCAGTATCTCATCTTGTGAGTAGTAGTTATAAGCCGAACTGCCCTGTGTTTGGTTTCAGCAGGGGTTCCCCGAACTTCTAAGAAGTTCAGAAGCTTAACCAGACTCCACTGAAATCAATAAGAGACAGATATTTAAAAAAAAGTGGAACTTCCGCTCGTCAGAACCCTCCCCCCCCTTCGGTGTCACAATTGGCACCTTTCAGGGGGGAGGGGGGTAGAGATACCTGTCTAAGACAGGTATTTGCACCCACTTCCAGGCATAGACTCCCACGGGAGTCTATGCTGTTTCCTGTCTTGCCCCGCTGTCTGCTGGGACACACGCGGGTCCCAGAGACAGCGAGGACCATTCCAATTGCGCTGCGTGACTCGCGCATGCGCAATAGGGAACCGGGAAGTGAAGCCGCAACGCTTCACTTCCTGACTCCCTCACCATGAATTCCGAGAGCCGAGTGATTGATCGGTCTCGGCTGCCAACATCTCTGGACCCTGGGACAGGTGATTGTCCATTTATTAAAAGCAGCTGTAGTATTTATAGCTGCTGGCTTTTAATATTTTTGTTTCCAGGGGAATCCCTCTTTAAACATGACCATTTTCTGGGCTAATAGGCAAAGGGATGCAAAAATAAATAAATAGTGGGGTGGTTGGGGGTGTTCACTCCCCTGGGGAACATTTTTTTTTTAAATTCCATGTGGTGGGGAGCAGTGAATTTTTCAGCACTGACACTTTCATAAGAAAAGAGAATTTTAAATTGCCATCAAATGACATCTCCCTCGGGCTTCCTTTCCTAAAAGGCACACAGACTCCAAAGGGGTCTGATATGTATTGTGAGGGAATTTTAGAGGGGTCTTTTTTTTTTTTTTTAAAGATGCCAGCAATGCAGTTTTCTTTGCTGACAATTTAAACTGTCATGTTTTTTCTTTGTAAATTTAATTTTTGTTGGAGCACATCCTAGAGCAAAAGTGAACAAAATTCATAGAGTACCTCCAAAAAGGGAGTGGGGGATGCAGCCCACACCCTACTGAACAATACCAGGTTACATGCCCTCAACAAGAGGGGGAGGGGTGCTTCACCAGGGAGGTACCCCCCTGGCAAAGCACCTTGTCCCCAAGTTGAAGAGGACAAGGGCTGCATCCTACATCCCCAGAACCCTTGCTCGGTGGTTGTGGAGGTCTGCGGGGGTTATCAGGATCTGGAAGTCCCTTTTAATAATTAGGGCGCCCCCCCCGGATACTGCTTCCCCTATATGAATGAGTACATGGTACATAGTGCCCCTACTCATTCACAAATAAAAAAATAAAAAAAGTGACATCATTGACGAAATATGGCCATGTTGCCATATTTAGGACATTAAGTAAAGCTCCATTCCCCTCTTATTTGCTTATGTGGCTGGGGGTCCCCAGCCATGTAAGTGAGTGGACCAGGTAAAGTCAGTGGTTGCTCCACCAAGGAGGGAACTCTCATTCATTTATTGGGGCGATGCTCCAAATTATTTCGCTACTGGAAGGATGTGACAGATACTATTTCTGCATTATATACGATCAAGGTCCCATTGGACCCCATGGTTTTCTTGCTAGGTACAGTGGACAGGGAGATCTTTACTCCCCCAACTAATATAGCTGTAATTAGGCTTTTATATATAGCACAGAAGCAAATAGCTGGTTATCTCCTCATACCCCTACTAAGAAACTTTGTATAGAACAGAAACTCATTAGGGAACGCTTAACATATCAACACAGAAATGCCACCCGAAAGTTCTCTTCTATTTGGCAAGCACGGTTGGATACTCCAGGTGTTGCCCCACCACACTTAGTTACAGTATGTTTCGATTATTACAGGCATAGATGTTTCCTTATTTAGGTTGGGACACAAGGGAACTACTAGTATCAGTCACTCTTCTATAAGATGAACTCAAATTTGCACCCTTTGTCCCATCTTATGGCGACTGTCTTTGTTATTGACTTTCTTTTGGGATAGGGACTGTGTGCATTATATTTGGCTAATTGGCTCTTCAGAGAGAGAGAGGACCCTTCTGTTTGGTTAATTTCGTTTATGTTTTAAAAAAAATTCTGATACCTTCACGTCAAAGTGCCTTATATCTGTATTAGGCATATACTGAACCCTAGATACCCAAAAAAATCTGGGTTCATGTAATATTCTAGTCCTATGGTTTGCTTATTGTATGCGAAATATGCAATATCCTTTGTTGTATGCCTTGGGTTTCTTGTATTGTTTATTGTGTTGTATCCTCAAGGATTTCGGCACAATAAATATTTTTCCGTGTAACCAGGAGCTGGCCATGCTGCCTGTGTTGTTAGGAGCAGCGTCGCTGCTGTGGAACTGTTTTCTCCTAGTGTTCAGCTGGACTTTGTGTTGTCATATCCTGAATATAGAGTGACTACGTTTTATGAGAAATGCATGGCATCTTGAGAAGTATAGTCCATGGAAAGACATGCATGCAGCCATTGTTTGTCCCTTCATCTAAGCCTGTTGGACCTGGTGCAACACTGACCCTTTGGGGAGCAACAGCAGTACTCCTTTTTCACAGGACACCATAAATACCCTTTGCTACACATTGCCTTATATTTAAAGTGTCACCAGGCTACTTCACTTCTCCCAATCACCAGGATATCTTAAGTATTCCATTTGTAGCAAAGTCCCGGGGCCCGTGAAGCCCAATGGTGGCCTCCAGTTAGGGACAGCTGACATCTTTCTGTGTAGAGTGGGTTACAAGGCATGGTGGGTGTAATGCAAGATGAAAAGGGTGGGTGGCAGACACTTTTTGAATGCAAAGAGATTTATTGTCTCTTAAACAGAACTGGGGGAGAGAGGGCTACTGCCAGGACATCCTTAAGTAGATGTAATGTTAATTGGAAGACTCCAAGACTTCTATAGGCAGACAGCCATAAGGGTGAAGGCCTACAGCCGGACACCACTTATGTATAGGTAGGACGCTCTCTCCTATGGTAACAGTCATAGAAGTTACTAACTGTAATTGTATTCAACTATTTGCAAGTCGAACAGTTCTCCGCTTACCCCACAATCACTCACTGTGGTTCTTCATGCAATGAGCTCCCAGTCTCTCTCACTAGACTTCAGATCCACTAGCCACTGGCTCTCCTGACCTCTTCCACTTTAGCACTTAGCATCTTCCTCAAGCGTCACCTCCCCGCTTCCTTGCTGGGTCCCTGGTTGGCACTCACAGATACTCCTCAAGCTTCACCCCCGCTAACACTTTAGGTCCCTGGCTTGGCACTCACTGATGCTCCACAAGCGTCCCCTCTGCTGTCTCAGACTTGCTGAAGTTTTCCCACTTCTTCACTATCCCTGGCTGGTGAAAAGTCTGCTCTGGTACTGGCCTCAGCTTACTCACAGTGGTCTCTGGTAACAAGGCAGATGGTCCCTTAGTGGTGACAGCTTCCCCTTTACCTCAGACCATAACTGGTTCCCCGGCCAGAGGAGCCGTTACTTCTGGTTGGACTACAAGCCGAAGTCCCAACCCTCCGCTGCTCTCCTGCTTCTGGATAGGCCCTCAGACAGCCTAGCAGACAGATAGGCCTAAGACCTAGCAGCTCAGGGCCACATAACACACCTCCACCCAGACAGCCGTCCAGGTGGCACAGAGCCCCTGATCACCTGACTCCACCCAAATAAATAGGCTCTCCCAGCAGGCCAAGAAAATCCCTGCCCATTGGCTGAGACACCCCATTCATTCATAATCTGTCCTTGCTATGCCCTTGTCTTATCCAATGTCACCAGATACCAGGCCACCTTGTGACAGAAGAGAGAAGTGCAGCAATTCCAGAATTAGGGGGAAATCAATTAATCCCCTAACAATTGGCCAAGGCAGCTATCACCTGGCAACTAAATTTAATAGCAGCACTGCCTAAACATCAGGGTGCTACACATTAAATAGCTAGCTGAAGACCAAAGGCTTCTTTCTTCTCTGAGACACAACAACATATCCTGCTCCTCACTAAGGGACTGTTCCGTTAGTAACATATGTACAAGTACCTACACCCAGGACTCCATTTACTGACTGAGAGGGTTTATGTATTTACGAGTTTTATCAATGTAAGGACATTGTTGTATTTTGCTCCATTTGAGCTGTGGTGTTGAGGCCTACAAGGGAGTGGTTAGACACAAGAGCGATCACCCCTCTGCCCTCCTCCTGCCTGTTCACATAGGTTTCAGTGAATAGAGTGTAGTTTAAAAAATCCTTATATTCTACAAATAAGTTACCGCTTCTGTGTCACTGTTTTATATCATTGCCATTATTGTTTTTCTTGCTACTGTGAATCTCCCTTAGGGGTCAAGTTTAACCCTTTAACGTTTGGTAGAGCACGCTTTGAGCTTTGAGTCCATTGAAAAAAGTGGACTTTAAAGGGTTAAACCACTGGGGATTTATGCTCATAGCTTTTCAGTAAACATTGTTCAACTTTTGCACCTAAAGTGTGTGTGCCTTTAACGCTTTGATTATCATTGAAAATGTCGGAATCCATGGTGTCAGAGGAGTCGGAGAACTTGCATGGTCAGGTCAACCAGTGGGGTACACTTTCAGCAATCTGCCCTCGTTGGGGTAGGGCTTAGGGGCGGACTGACCATTTGTGTACTCGGGCACTGCCCCAGGGGCCCATGCCACTAAAAGGGCCCCATCAGGGTTGCCAGCCTCAATAAAACCAGGGACAGTATGTAAAAATCTGTGTTTTTAAAAAAAATCACAAGATTATAGCTGCCCCGCCTCTTCAATACCTTTTCAGTGTGTGTGTGTATATTGTGTGTCTGTGTGTGTATACAGTATGTGTGTGTGTGTGTGTGTATACTGTGTGGCCCCATAATCTATTGCCTGGGGGCCCCATAATCTTCTATTCCCCTGGGGGCCCCTTAATCTCCTATTGCCCGGGGGCCCCATGAGTTGTCAGTCCGCCCCTGGTAGGGCTACATCTGATTAAAAATTAAGTCAGTGGTTGGTAAGGATGTTACGTGGGCACAGGATCCACTGCTTCTTCAACACCTATTGACAGCTGGGATAGTGGTAACCTCATTGTCCAAATATGGCCTTCTGGCCATATTTAGGCAATGATGTAGCCCGTTTCCATTCCCCGCCTATAGGCTTACAAGGCTGAGGATTCCTGGCCACATAAGTGAATGATGTCAGGCTGGTATGAACACAGCGGCTGTGGCTTCCCTAGCAACGATTGACAGCCATAAGCTGTTCTGTTTGTCCACGCTAAATGCCCCAAACATTCGGCGTTCCGACAGACATTAAAACAGTCAATGTTCTGTCTGAGGTAACATGTCTAACTACAAAGCTAAAACAGACGTGAAGATTTTCAAATATCAAGCCGCGCTTTAAACTAAAATGGTGAAAAATATAATTCTATGACTTTATACAGATGAGAAAGTGAATTGATCAAAACTGATCAAATAATGAAAGATTAATAGTCCATTCCAATTGATAGTCGGTCTCCTCTGTGCAAATACCGCACACAACACCCAAGAATGGTGATAAGAGAAAAGGGTCTACCATCCACTTCCACACAAACTGCCTCTTACCAGCTCCTATGGATCTCTTAGTTATATAGGAGATCATATGCACCCGTGGCTTGATACCCAGCCAGGGCCTTTGATTGCACAAGGTCAAGACTCCCTTTGCAGGAGTAGGTGACTCAGTCAGGAGGTTATAACAGATGTTTCCCAGAAAAGAATGATAAAAGATCTTCCATAGCTACAGAATATGTTCCATTTGAAAAATAGTAACTCATGTCAGTGGGCATGTAATTGCCATCACCCCTATGATAAATAAGAAATAAAAAAAAACCTGTAATGTCGCGTACACACGATCTGACTTTCAGGCAGACTTGTTCCGGTGGACCGGAATCCGTCGGACAATTCAATCTTGTGTGGGCTCCAGCAGACTTTTTTTTCCCAAAAGTCAGACAGACCTAGAAATAAAACTTGTTTCAAATCTATTCAACGGACTCAAGTCCGATAGACTAAAAATCAGGAAACCGCTCGTCTGTGTGCTGGTCCGACGGACCAAATACGACGCAAGGGTAGCTATTGGCTACTGGCTATTGAACTTCCTTGTTTAGTCCCATCGTACGTCATCACGTTCAAAACGAATGGACTTTGGTCCGTTCGTGTGTGACCAAGTCCGTCGGAACTCCGCCAGAAAGTCAGTCGGGAAGACCGTCAGACCTACTCTGCTGGAAAGTCTGGTCGTGTGTACATGGCATTAGAGTCTGCAAAAGACTTGAGACTGGGGTGGAGGTTCACCTTCCAGCAGCACAATGACTCTAAACATACAGAAAGAGCTACAATTGAATGGCTTCCAACAAAGCAAATTCATGTGTTATGCCGCGTACGATTGGAAAATGCCACCAGCAAAACTCAGATGAGAGCTTTTTGTCGGAAAATGCGACCGTGTGTATGCTCCATCGGTCTTTTGCTGGTGGAATTCAAGCCAGCAAAAGATTGAGAGCAGGTTCTCTATTTTTCGGTCGAGAAAAGTTTCTATCCGAAAATGCGATCATCTGTATGCAAATCGGACGTGCAAAAAATCACACATGCTCAGAAACAATTCAACACATGCTCGGAAGCATTGAACTTCATTTTCTCGGCTCATCGTAGTGTTGTACACATCACCGTGTTCTTGACGGTCAAAAGTTCAGAGAACTCTTTTGTGACAGTGTGTAAGCACGCCAAGCTTGAGCGGAATTCCGTTGGAAAAACCATACACGTGGCATTAGAATGGCCCAATCAATGTCCAGACCTAAATCCAATTTAGGATGTCTAGCAAGACTTGAAAACTGCTGTTCACAGACGCTCTCCATCTGTGTAGAAGAATTTACAAAAAAAAAAACTTTCATTAACCGCTTGCCGCCCGCCATATAACAAAATGATGTTGACAAAGTGGCTGCGATATCCTGACCATATGACGTCTTTCAGAATATTATGCCGCTGCCCCCGGTGGTGCACATCCCGGCAATCGTTGTTGTGGCGCGTCAGTCTGACACACCGACACTCTGACAGAGACTCTTTACCACGTGATCAGCCGTGTCCAATCACGGCTGAGCACGATGTAAATGGGAAGAGCTGTTGATCGGCTTTTCCTCACTTGCGTCTGACAGATGCGAGTAGAGGAGAGCCGATCGGCTGCTCTCCTGACAGGGGGGGGGGGGTCTGTGCTGATTATTTATCAGCACAGCCCCCCCTCGCAGATGCCCATCCAGGACAACCAGGAATGCCGTCAGGACCACCAGGATGTTGTCAGGCCTACCAGGGATGGCCTTCACACTGGACCACCAGGTTTGCCACCCTAAACCACCAGGGAAATGCCAGTGACCAGGCAGCTGCCAATCAGAGCACAGGCAGCTGCTAATTAGTGCCTATCCCCAATGCCTGCCAGTGCCGCCAGTGATGCCTATCAGTTAAATCTATCTGTGCCAGCCATCAATGCCCATAAGTGCCGTCTTTCAGTGCCCATCAGTCCCATCTACCAGTGCCACCCATAAGTACCCATCAGTGCAGCCTTTCAGTGCCCATCAGTGTCACCGTTCAGTGCCCATCAGTGCCCACCAATGCCACCTATGAGTGCCCAGTGCTGCCTATCAATGCCCATCAGTGCCACCTATTAGTGCTGTCGATTAGTGCCGCCTATCAGTGCCCATCAGTGCCACCTTATCGGCGCTGCCTTATCAGTGCCCATCAGTGCAGCTTATCCGTGCCCATCAGTGAAGGAGAAAACTTACATACAAAATTTTATAACAAAAACAAAAACTTTTTTTCCAAAATTTTCAATCTTTTTTTATTCTTTAGCAAAAAATAAAAAACGCAAAGGTGATCAAATACCACCAAAATAAAGCTCTATTTGTGGGAACAAAATGGTAAAAATTTAGTTTGGGTACAGTGTAGCATGACTGCGCAATTGTGATTTAAAAAGTGACAGCACTGAAAGTTGAAAATTGGCCTTGGCAGGAAGGTGCGAAAGTGCCCGATATTAAACTGGTTAAAGAACTGAATAATTTGTGTTTTTATATTGCCCTATTCAGCTTTCCACTGCTAAAATATTGTATTTGGTTGGACTGTCCAACTCGTTGGGTAAATTGGTAATTTGGGGGTACATGATGAGAATTTTTTTCAGAAGTGTAATCTGTGTAGATAAAATGTGTTGTTGGCCCAACCACCTTAGCATAGCAGAGTCCATTTATATTTTCTTTTATCTTCCCAGTAGCCTATAATTCAGTGATGCATCTTCCCTGTCCTCCCCGAAGGCAGAGAGCCATTATTACATTTAAAGATAATTCAGTTTCTGTCCTGGTAAAAAATTTTAATTCCTTCCTGAACGCTGGTGATGAAGCTGATTATGTTGTTGGGTAATGCCGACTCCACCACAGCTCGCGGTAGAAGACCACCAAGTTCTGTCTGGATGTAGACCACAAGCTTGGAATGTGCTGGGTTCCTGCAGTAAGCAAAAGAATGATAAAAATAATTATAGTGCGCAGTAAGAAAATTCCACATTTGGTGTTACGAAGTGGCCATTTTCGCGGCTTGTTGTGTTTTTCTTTCTTTACCATTTAGCAAAAGTTTAACACGTGTAGGTTGGGTGCAGCATGGCGAGATGGAAATAATTCACACAGTTGGGTGTGTAGCACCTCCTAGTGTGCAACTAGTGTTAGTGTAGTTAGGTTTATTTTGGTATGACTCATGGTAACTGTGTGAGCCTTTAATTAGGTTGGGTTACTGCTGGTCAGGCTGGAAGGCTCTGCAGACCAGTCCTCTATTGTCTCTCCCTGGTTCTGGAGGTCCCTGGAAACTTCTAGAAGGGGATCTAAAAAGGTTGGGTCTAAATGTTGATGGGAGTTTTGGCCAATCCCCAGGCAGGACACCTGGCAGTGTGGCTGAACCAGCCCATAAATATGGTGGAATTTGAGCAGAAGGGAGATGGGTGGAAGATAGAGGGCTGAGGTGGCTGTCGGTGGCCTAGGAGGGGTCCCTTAGGTCTGGGGGGGGGGGGGGGGGCTCTGCCTCCAGGCTGGCTTGGAGGAATCCTTTTAGTGTCCAGTTTGAGAAAGAATGTTGTCTAGGAGCAGAAGGTTGCAAGGAGGACAGAGTGAGTACATCAGCACACCCAGGGATTCACAAGAGTAGAGACAATTTTTTTTTAAAGCACACCCTGTAAGGCAAAGGCATAATGAGCTAGTATGCATAGCTCATTTTGAATAACTTACCTGAGAACGAAGCCCCCGAAGCGGTCCTCCGTCTTCCTCTCTCCTCTTCCTGCCATGGATCCCGGAGCGACTTCCGGGTCTCGCGGCTCCGGCACTGTGATTCGCCGGAGCCGCGACAATGTTACTCCCGCGCATGCGCACGGGAGCCGGCACTCGCGCCATATCGCCGCGATCTGCGGCCTGCCCCAGTGCGCCTGTGGTGGCTGTCTTCGGGTAAATATCTCCTAAACCGTATAGGTTTAGGAGATATTTCTTGGACCTACAGGTAAGCCTTAATCTAGGTTTACCTGTAGGTCAAAGTTGGTTGTAAGGGTTTACAACCACTTTAACCCTTTATCCTTTGTCCTGGGAGATCTTTGGACAAACAACCAGGAGGGCTGGTAGTACCTGCAGGAGGGCTGGTAGAACCTTCAGGTGGTGGAGCTGGGAGCAGTTACACAAGGGGAGAAAAGATACTCCTGGTTACAATTTTGCAACATCTATTTTTCAAAAGGGGGCTAAGAGCTCCTGGTCCATAAGGGACTTTGCCACTAATCCAAGAGACTTGGTGTTTCTAGCAAGCAGAGTAATAGGAAGGAAGGCGTCCTCAGCTGTTGTTCTTCAAGTCAAGTTGGGCACCTCATAATCCCTATACCCTATCCAAGTTGTTTTCCCCAATAAAATAACAAAAACAAGCCCGTGGGCTGATTTCTTGTGTCTGGCTGCAAGCTGGAAATTTGTGTTGCCTGACTGTGCAGGACTAGAGGGAACAAGTAACCAGCTGCTTCAGGTGTAGCGCTATGGGTGCAATAAAGAACTTGTATTGAAGTATGCAGAAACAGCTCACAATAGAACCCGAGGGAAGACCACCCAACTGGGTGCACACTCATGGTTTTCCAGAGGAGTTGCAGACCCTACACTTTCCTTCCTCATCAGGAAACGTTCCCTACCGCCAAAACTGTCCCTAACAGGCAGGGTACCTGTCCCTACACTGCCCACTCGCAAAATGTGTGCCAAACCTGGGAGCCAGGGACTTAAATAGGCTCTGTCTGACCCAAGATGGTTGCCAGAATCACATGGGGTGGCAGTACCCAATAGGATAGCTTCCCCAGTGACCCAGAAAACCATAGAGGAACTCTGCTCCTCTTGACTTCCTTTGCAATAATAATGCCATTGCGGAGAGTACCACCTGCAGTGGGGAAAGTAGACTGCATTTATTGATTTCCTCAGATCCTTATTGATCTCATCAGACCAAATGAGCATTATGCCAAATAACGCCACTGATATCAAATCTTAGAAGGGTCTTGCTTTTCTTAGTTCTGGAAAAGGCCTTTGGTAGGTTGTGCTCTTCCCATGACTGATGATAGGCAGCCATCATAATGATGGGTTATTAGGAATGTGTGGGATGCAAGAAAAACCAGGCAAGCTTCAGCACTACCAGCAAGTGTTGAAGCATTGCCCATCCGAATGAGCTGGCTTTTGGGCATAGTGAGGGGGAAGGAGCACTGCTGATGTCATCAAGAGAGATGATATCCTTAGTGTACCCCCAGCATTCAGCATGGTGCACTTATTTAAAGTGTCATTAAACTCACATCATGAAAAACTATAAAATCAATAAATGCTATATTACATGCTGCTCATACTCAGTCACTATGAGACTGGTTTTCTGTATTTTTCAAAACACCTGGTTGATCCTGCTGCTCTCTAGCTCCCCCTTCTGTCCATGTCCCCAATTCAGCTAGGGATTTTGCAGAGCAGTGGTGTCAACTCTGCACATGCTCAGTTTTCAGTGAGTTTCTATGCTGAACATTTCCTTCCCCTATCACATCAAAAGCAGCTCATGTGACTATAGAGGCACATATGTGGATGTATACACAGTGATAAATGACAGCCCACTCCCCCCCCCTCCTCCTTCATGTCCACTAACCAGCTAAACACACTGGAGGCGGGATATTACATGTAGATTAATGGAGGCTTCACCTCCCCCATATGCTAAAACGCAGGCTGGAGGGGCGTAACACAGCCTGAGACTGACAGAAATCCGCCCCCACCATGTTATTGCCAAAAAATAATAAACATTTAATTTAAAATATATATTTGTATGACCATTTAAAACTGTTTATTAATATTAATTATTTACTTTTACTCTGTATTCCAAAGGCTGTTTTTTTTTTTTTTTAACATGTGACCAGCAGCAGATGACTAGAAGCTCCTCCTGCTTATGTTTCCCTGCAGACAGGCTAGGAAAGAGCTGGGTCATGTGACTGGTAAAAAGGTACTTAGAGTTTTTTTTCAATAAAAAGTGTGTGTGTTTAGTGTCACTTTAATTAGATGAAACACCAATGTTGATGGAGAGGGGAAGAAAAAAGAAAAAGGTAGGGGAAAATTTAAGCAGAATAAACTTTAGTTTTAAATCTCTGAAGAAAATAAAAAATCCTGGACGGTCATACTCCATTTCACACCATGCATTGATGCTTAATCATGATTAAGCACCAGCGCAGGGTGTGAAACGCGTTAGCTGGTTTTCCCTGTCCTTCTTGTGTATGAAGTGACTGTATTGGATTTTATAATATTTTTCAATAAAGGTGCCTTCAGTGGAGTGCGGCCATCCAGGATTTTTTCTTTTCTTATAAATTTTGTGCAGAGCCAGCACCTGCGAGTTCCTAATAGGGCCGGTGCTTTCAAGAGGTCTGGAGCTTTTTGGAGCGGCAATCTCTGTCTTTAAATAATCTCTGGTGATCCTGCCCTGATGGTTCTTGTTCGGGCACTTCCTGTTCCTAGGGTGACAACGCACACTGTTCCTGTCTCCCAGCTTTAATCCTGTTCCTGTCACCTAGGCACTGATGGAAACTACCAGTGGCCATTGTAATGCACATTACGGAGGCACGGTTCACTGTTGCCACCATTAGAAAATCTGCCCTGAGAAATGCCAGGCAGCCATTGCTGGCGTGCATGTAGACAGGAAGTGGCTGTAATGAGGCTGCAAGAGTTCTGCAAAGCTGAGATGCAACAAAAGGGTAAAAAGCAGAAAAGCATTTAATAAAAAAATAAATAAATGTAAAAAAGACAACTGATTATGATACACAGCACTTTAACAAATTAAATGCTTTTATAGGATTTACGGCTTAGGCAAAGACATATTTGAAAATAAGACCTACATTGTTCTGGGGTACTTACTCAGGCAGCGGTGAACATATATATCCAGTTGGGTAATTGAAGCCTCGGACATTTGAGGAATTTACTGGGCATTTTTCATAATCAATACTTATACCTGAATGGAATATAAATAAGGGCTTTTTAAAAAAAATGCAATTGAATAGTTTTACTTTCAACCTGCACTGATACATTTTGGCCATTAGAGGGCAGTACCAACTCATAGAGCGGGGCAGTTGTAAAATACAAGATAGTCATTCCTTTAAAGAGGAAGTAAACCCTGATGGGTTTTATTTCCTCTTTTGCTCGCTGCAAATGAAAAGCATATTGGGATAGTATGCATCGCATACTAGCCCATTATGTGCCACTTACCTGCAAAAGAATCCAGTGATGTCCCCTGTGTAGGCAGCGTCCATCTTCTGGCCCCTCTTCCTTCCAGGCCGCGGACTCCGGCTCTGTGATTCGCCGGAGCTGCGTGACGTTACTCCCACGCATGCGCACGGGAGCTGCGATTAACAGCACAGGCTAGTGAAGAAACTGCTCTTAGTTTCATTTCGTCCACGCGCATGCGCTGTTGGAATTTTCAGCAGACTACAAGTGAAATATCTCCTAAATGGTGCACGTTTAGGAGATATTTCTACTACCTATAGCCTTATTCTAGGCTTAACTATAGGTAGAAGTCCAAAAAGTGGGTTTATAACCACGTTAATTGTAAATCATTCATGATGTGCAAGCTTAGGGGAATCCTACGCTCAGCAGTCAGTGGCTTGTCAAAATCATTGTGAAGCTCTTTAACATTGAGCCCATGCTAGTGTTGATGACCCTCTCCTCCACTTGCGACTTGGACACTTCTGCGCTCAGTGGTGCAGGCTGTGCTCTCTCTCCCATTCATCTTTCCTGCTAGTGCAGCTCCTGTGCGTCTGTGAACACTGCCACCTGCTTGTAATAGAGGAGCATTGCACTGGCAAGAAGGAGGAGGGTGAGAAAGAACACAGCCCGCACCGTTTCCCGGCTCTCTCCTCCTCTCCTTTCTGCTCCCAGGGCTGGGCTGACAAGAGTAGTGATGCCGTTGTCATTAATCCTGTCAGCTTTGTAACAGAAGGAAGGCACCTCATTCCCTACAGGAAACACCCCTCCACCCACCCCTTGTACTGGCCCTGCCAGCATCATCTAGCTTGTTCCCCCTCAACCTGACTGTCCCTGTCCTGGGACTCCTGCCCATTTCATTCCATCAGTTAAGGAGGCTTAGTTTCACATGTTGGTGTTACCCAGTGTGGTTTGCATACATGTGAAGTCTACTAGCAATCAGGGGCGGCCCATCCATTGTTGGCGCATGGGTGCCACTTCCCCTATCCAGCACCGCCACCCTCCCTATCCAGCCCTTTTCAGCACACCGGGTGCATTAATTTCTATGGCGGGGGGGTGTTTTTTGAAGCACCTGATTAGAACCAGAGGCTCTAATAGGCTTCAAAATAAGGTGGGCTCGGGACGCAGAGCATTGCGTCTGGAGCCCACCCAAGTGTGTTGCAACAGTGAGTTAATATTCACTGTTGCAACACTGATCCTCCTCCCAGCCAATTTGGAAGCGGGTCTGATACTCGTCACCAGATTTGCAGAAAGGACAGCGGATCCTATTGGACGCTTGGAAGGGGGGAGGAGACGCACGGCGGAAGCGAGGAGGAGAAGACACAGGAGCCACTGCCCGATGCCTGCTACAGCTTGATGCCCGACGCAGCCTTATGTCCGCCACTGCACAATGTACTCGCCGCTGCCCGATGTGCCCACCAATCCCTGATGTGCCTGCCACTGCCCGATGTGCCAGCCGCCTAGATGGGGTAAGTGCCGGTGGACAGGCAGATAGCAATGGGGGGTTCGGGGAGTTTGAGGTGTTGGCGGGGAGGGGGGTGTTTGTTTGCTGCCCTCCCCCAAACAAAAAAACAGCCGCCACTGCATCAACCAAGACATTGTGATATTAGCACAACTCCACCCAAGAGGAATTTTAGGATGTAAAAATCAAAAAAAGTGGCAACAAATATGATATACAAATAATGTTTAGGATCTCTCCACAGAAATAGATAGTTCCATCATCCGAAAGGTTGGAGGAAATAGGGCAATGAAATCTCTGCACCTGAGTTCCCAGCTCCGCCCACCTGCTGCAGCCATCCAATGGGAGCTTTAGACTCATTTACAGAGGGGTGGATTCATAATTAGGTGCACAAGATGAAAAAGAAATAATAATGACAGAAGCGCACTCACCATTAGTGGAGACGACTCCTCCGTCATATCTCCTAATGTGTACTAAATCCACAAACTCTCTGGATGAAATAAGCCCCATCCCAGAACTGTGTGTGATGGTGTGACAGATCACCGTGTCCTACAAGAAGAAAACTTTATTAGCACAAAACATCAATAACGGTGACGATCATATTGATTTGACTCTACTAGTCCAACAAAATGAACCACTTCAGCCCCGGAAGATTTTACCCCCTTCCTGATCAGAGCACTTTTTGCGATTTGGCACTGCGCCACTTCAACTGACAAGTGAGCAGTCGTGCGACGTGGCACCCAAACAAAATTGACGTCCTTTTTTGCCCACAAATAGAGCTCTCTTTTGGTGGTATTTGATCTCTTGTGCGTTTTTTATTTTTTGAGCTTTAACCCCTTCCCGCCGAGCGTACGAAGATGTGCGTACTCGGCTTTCGGAGGGTATACCGGGATGATGCCCGCACCTGCACCCTTCCCCAAAGCACCCCCTCATGTTGAGGGCACGCGGCCTGGTATGGCTCAGGAGGGGGGGGTGCTCGCTCATCCCCACCCCCTTTTCCTGACTGGCCGGGTAACGTGCTCGGATAAGGGTTTGATATGGACCCGGGGGGGGACCCCCACGCCGTTTTTTCGCCGTAGGGCTTCCCCTTTAAGTCCATACCAGGTGACGGGGCCAGCGACATTGACTTCCTTCGCTAGTCCCGGCTACCTGGAGCCGCGCTCAAAATGAACGGACTTTTCTCTGTGCGGGAAAAGTCAATTCATTTCAAAAGTACAGCAGACTAGCACAAACACGGCCGTATTGTCCACCGGACTGCGAGTCCGGCGGACAATATTTGAGTCAAAACTCCTTTCTAAGTCCGCAGACTTTTGGGTAAAAAAAATCTCGAGTCTACGTTTGGCAAATAAAATCCATTCAAGTAGATCTGTTGTCAGTCTCTTGAGTTATTGGGCAATCTACCACGGGACCAGGGCAGGACTTAGGGTGGTGGGGGCCCCTGGGCTTGAGTCACTTTCGGGCCCTGCCTTCCCTTCTATACATTACCGTATTTATCGGCATATAACACGCACCCCAAGTTTAGGAGGGAATTTTAAGGAAAAAAACTTTTAGGAGGAAAGTTTAAGGAAAAAACTTACATTTAAATGCCTATCAATGCAGCCTTATCAGTGCCCATCTGCAGCCTTGTCCAGTGTCATTGCAGCCTTGAAGTTTAAAAATGACGCCACCGAGATACACAGGACTCTGTATCTCGGTCATTTTTAAACTGTTCTCGGGCCCTCTCGGTGGCTCTCGGGTCCTCTCGGCAGCTCTCGGGTCCTCTTGGGCAGCTCTTGGGTCCTCTCGGGTGGCTCTTGAGTCCTCTCGCCGGATATCGAGCGGAGCCGAGAGTAGCCGAGTGTAGTCGGCTCGGCTCACAGTCACGCCCAGTCCCTGTGTTATGTCCATCATAGGGCGTGACTGTGAGTGGAGCCGTGCCGAGTACACTCAGCTATGTATCTTGGCTGGGCCCGTGGGGCCCCCTATTGGGCGGGGCCCATGGGCTTGAGCCCAGTCAAGCCCAGTGGTAAGTCCAGCCCTGCACGGGACACCCCTAGATGTGAAACGAGGAGAACTGAAGGTAATGGTAAGCCCAAATCTAACCAGCAGCTCTTTCGGGGGTAGTGCTACAAAATTATCTATAAAAAAAGGGAGCTGTGTGATGCAGTGAATCTTACACCACAGCGCCCCCTACTGCAGTCAGAATGGACAGCTGCTGGAGAGAAAAATCACTGCAACTTTCTTCTGCGGCAGCTGTCTAAGTCTGAACGGGCCCTGCAAAATCTCCAGGCACCCGAGTGAGTTACACCATGTTTTTTTTTCCCCAGGACAAATTGGGCCTTCATTTAGGTGTGAATATAATTGATATCTCTTGATATTTTTTTTATTATCATATTTTTTATTCTTATTATTTTATATTATTATATTGTTTTTGTAAAGTTTAGCTATAGACGGTATAGTTTTCTCATTCTGGTATTTTAGAAAACAATACCACATTTTGGCCACTAGATGGAGCTGATGATACAGGAATATATAAAGTATAACTAAAGGAATATAACAAACATTTATAAAGTATACTAAAGGCAAACTTTTTTTAAATAGTTTTGTATAGATTGGGAGGGATCAGAACCCTATTATTACTGTTTATGTCTCAGTTAGGGAGCTTCACCCCCTTTTTTTGTCCTGTTCTTACCATTATCATTGAAAGTAAAAGAAAATCCCAAATTTTGGGTTGTCCCCAGTAAAGTAATGGAGAGGAAATCTTCCAATGGGGACACCAGTTCTGGTGACCTGGGGGGGGGGGGGGGGGGGGCAAAGCAGCCTTACTCAGGAAACTTTTGGCCTGGTGTAAAAAAAAAACCGAGCTCCCACCTACATAAGGATCAGGAAGTCTACAGCCGGTGCAGGTCGACTCCTTCCTAGCCTTCTGCCCTGTACCGGGCCTCCACATGCTGGTCATATATGTACTGGTTTAGGGTGATTGGCTTCCATGCCCCAGCTGTATTAGAGCACCTCCCAATCTGGCTTATATATGGGTGCTGCCTCACCCATGACTTCACTGTAGGAGGGATCTAACTGAAAGAGGCCTAGCACCTGATGACACTGTCTGCTAGAACCAGACTCTGTTCTGACACAGAGCCACCTAGTGGCAGACTAGCTAACTACACCAGCCTACAACAAGTCATATAAGGTATGAGTTCATTAATTAAATGATCTGCAACTTTTTTTTTTTTTTTGTACAGCCAAACCCCTAGTGAAATCTATCACAAGTATAATAGAAGGTGGAGAACCTGGTCAATGTGCTCTAGGATGGAGTAAAGTTTCAAGGATTTGTCCCACTTGTTCCTGTGTTCATCAATATACAGAAATGGAATGACTTTCTCTGGAACTTCTTCGATTATCCCTTCTCCTCGGTATCTGAATAGGGGGATAAAAAAGGACATGTATGAATTATAATGAATCTGTAAATGACACATCAACCTACTACACCCATATAGTTCTTCTTTGGTCAAGTTTTCCATAAAAAGAAAGTGGTGCCCATACATCAATGATATAGGAATACCTTCTCTTCTGGTTCAGTGGAATGTGGTTCTTCCGGTTTCTTGGTTCGATTAGTCCCTCCTCAGCACAACCTTCTGGGTTATATTTTCTCTATTTGCTTTTCTAACACTGAACCGCCTCTCTGCCATTTAGGAAGCGCGGGTCTGTTACCCATCACCTGATTGGCTGAAAGGAGAGGTGCTGTGATTGGACGCCTATCAGGTGGAGAGCAGGAGACGCACGGAGGACACAGCTCACTGTGCCTGACCCGCTGCAAGGCCCCCCAGCTTTCCGCCATCACCCGCTGCCTGTCCCGCCACCGAGAAAGGGTAAGTGTCGGGCAGATGGCAAGCGGGGGGCCCCAGTGGAAAATTTTGATGGGCACAGTGGTGGCATTTGAATGGGCACAGTGGCACTATTTGATGGGCACAGTGGCTGCATTTAATGGTCACAGTGGCTGCGTTTGATGGCACGGTGGCTGCGTTTGATGGGCACAGTGGCTGCGTTTTATGGCACAGTGGCTGCATTTGATAGCACAGTGGCTGCGTTTGATGGGCACAGTGGCTTGTGCTTGAAGGGCACAGTGGTTTGCGTTTGAAGAGCACAGTGGCTGCGTTTGATGGCACAGTGGCTACATTTGAAGGGCACAGTGGCTGTGTTTGATGGGCACAGTGGCTTGCGTTTGAAGAGCACAGTGGCTGCGTTTGATGGGCACAGTGGCTTGCGTTTGAAGGGCACAGTGGCTATGTTTGATGGGCACAGTGGCTGCGTTTGATGGTCACAGTGGCTGCGTTTGATGGCACAGCGGCTGCGTTTAATGGGCACAGTGAGGCTGCATTTGATGGCACAGTGGCTGCATTTTATGGGCACAGTGGCTGCATTTGATGGCACAGTGGCTGATTTTGATGGGCACAGTGGCTGTGTTTGATGGCACAGTGGCTGCATTTGATAACACAGTGGATGCGTTTGATGGGCACAGTGGCTTGCGTTTGAAGAGCACAGTGGCTGCGTTTGATGGTCACAGTGGCTGCGTTTGATGGTCACAGTGGCTGCGTTTGATGGTCACAGTGGCTGCGTTTGATGGTCACAGTGGCTGCGTTTGATGGCACAGCGGCTGCGTTTAATGGGCACAGTGAGGCTGCATTTGATGGCATAGTGGCTGCATTTAAGGGGCAGGGTGGCTGCATTTGATGGGCATAGTAGCCGCGTTTGATGGGCACAGTGGCTGCATTTGATGACACAGTGGCTCTATTTAATGGGCACAGTGAGGCTGCGTTTGATGGGCACAGTGGCTGCGTTTGATGGTACAGTGAGGCTGCAATTGATGGGAGGGATTTTTTTTCAGAATTTTTTCAGTGTCTGTGCCCAGTGGCTGTGTTTAATGGGCACAGCGGCTGCATTTGATGGGCACAATAGCCGCGTTTGATGGGCACAGTGGCTGCATTTAATGGGCACAGTGAGGCTGCGTTTGATGGTACAGTGAGGCTGACATTGATGGGGGTTTTTTTTTCAGAGTTTTTCAGTTTGTTTGCCCCCCCCCCCAAACATTTTGAGCATCAGTCACCACTGGTACAGAATCCCACAACTTGGACCTCCTTCACTCTAACGTACCTCTGGCAGTCGCTACTTACATATTTCCTGAGTATTCAGTGGATGGTTTCCATGAAATAATGATATCATTCTAGGAGGAACAATAGATCACATTAGACATTGTCTTCTGCAGAAATGATGTATTTTACTTATTGGGATGATCTGAACTCACGGTAGATTTGGCCACTTTCCAGCTTGAGGTATCCTCATGATAGGATAAAATCTTCTGGGAAACCTCATCCGCTATCTTCTTATAATCCATCCTGGAATTTTAAAAATGTAGGGAACTTTAAAAATAACATATTTAATAGAACACTGAACACAATATAAACCAACTACAGTAATCCGGGCAAAATTACAGAAACACTACACTTAACCACTTGCCCTCTGGAAAGGTTTACCCCCCTTCCTGACCAGCCCATTTTTTTGAGATACGGCACTGCGTTACTTTAACTGACGATTGCGAGGTCATGCAACCTTGTACCCAATTAAAATTTATATCCTTTTTTTTTCCCCCACAACTAGAGCTTTCTTTTGGTGGTATTTGGTTATTTTTTTTGCTATAAACAAAAAAATACAGACAATTTTAAAAAATATTTTTTACTTTCTGCTAGAAAACATATCCAATAAATAATAAAAAAAAAAATTTCTTCATAAATTTAGGCCAATATGTATTCTGCTACATATTTTTGGTAAAAAAAAATCCCTTTAAAGTGGAGTTCCACCCAAAAATGGGACTTCCGCTTTAAGGGAAGGTGACCCCCCTGACATGCCACATTTGGTATGTCCTCTTTTTAGAGGGTCCCTGCTCCCACTTCCTCCTGGGGGCTCCGCAGTTCCCGAAGTCAGTTCATCTCTCCCCCCCCCCCCTCTCGGCAATCTTCTGGGACATGTCAGAGGTCCCAGTCACAGCACGTCACGCGGCTTGCGCATCGCCTGGTACGGCTCAGGAGGGGGGGCGCTCGCTCGCGCTCGCTCGCGCTCGCTCGTCCCCACCCCTTTAAGTCCATACCAGGTGACGGGGCCAAAGGCGGCGACATTGACTTCCTTCGCTAGTCCCGGCTAGCTCAAAAGAACGGACTTTTCTCCGTGTGGGAAAAATTCGATCATTTCAAAAGTACGGCGGACTAGCACACACACGGCCGTATTTTTGAGTCAAAACTACTTTCTAAGTCCACCAGACTTTTGGGTAAAAAAGCACGTCACGCGGCTCGCGCATCGCACATGCGCAGTGTGTGCCCGGCTGTGAAGCCACAGCCAGGCGCCCACAATGACTATGCCAGTGCCACAGAGAGAAGGGGGAGACGAGCGGGGCTCCCACATCACTGGACTCTGGTACGGGTAAGTGTCTGACTATTAGTAGTCAGTATTTTTAGCTGCTGACTTTTAATTATTTATTTATTTATTTTAAGTAGAACTCCGCTTTAAGTGTATATTGATTTGTTTGCGCAAAGGTTATAGCGAATAATGCGACATTGCGGCGGACAAATCGGACAATAGTGCTGCATACACATGGATCAGATTATCTGGTGGACTTAGTCTGGTGGACAAACCATTGTGAGGTCCGCCGGACTGTCCAAACGAGCGGACCTGGCCACACACGGGACTTTTCCGGCAGACTAGGTCCGCCGGACTATCCGCCGTATTTTTTAAATGAATGGACTTTCCTCTGTGTGTGGGCAAGTCCGTTCATTTCAAAAGTACGGCGGATAGTCCGGCGGACCTAGTCTGCATATACAGGTAGCCGGGACTAGCGAAGAAAGTCAATGTCGCCACCTTCGGCGGCGAGATTGACACGTCGCTGGCCCCGTCACCTGGTATGGACTTAAAGGGGAAGCCCTACGCCGAAAAAACGGCGTGGGGGTCCCCCCCAAAGTCCATATGAGATCCCTTATCCAACAACGCTACCCGGCCAGTCAAGAAAGGGGGTGGGGACGAGCGAGCGTGGCCCCCCCTTCCCCAAAGCACCCCCCATGTTGAGGGCACGCAGCCTGGTACGGCTCAGGAGGGGGGGGGGGGGGCGCTCGCTCGTCCCCACCCCTTTAAGTCTATACCAGGTGACGGGGCCAAAGGCGGCGACATTGACTTCCTTCGCTAGTCCCAGCTAGCTCAAAAGAACGGACTTTTCTCCGTGTGGGAAAAATTCGATCATTTCAAAAGTACGGCGGACTAGCACACACACGGCCGTATTTTTGAGTCAAAACTACTTTCTAAGTCCACCAGACTTTTGGGTAAAAAAAGTCTGCCGGAGCCCACACACAGGTGGATTGTCCGGCAGACTCGGTCGTGTGTACGAGGAATAAGTGACACTTTTTGGGGACCAGTGACACTAATACAGTGATCAGTTTTCAAAATATGCACTGTCACTGTACTAATGACACTGGCAGTGAAGGGGTTAACATCAGGGCAGATCAAAGGGTTAAATGTGTGCCTAGGGTATGGGTGCTCAACCTGTGACCCTCCAGCTGTTGCAGAACTACAAGTCCCTTGAGGCATTGCAAGTTGCTGACAGTTCTAAGCATGACTCCCACAGGCAGAGGCATGATGGGACTTGTAATGGAGGGCCACAGATTGAGCACCCATGGCCTAGGGAGCACTTGCTAACTGTGGGGGAGGTGCTTGTATTGTGGGAAGGCAGAGATCCATCTTTCTGCTTTGTAGGAACATAGGATCACTACCTTCCCTTCTCACAGAATGGCGATCTGCCTTTATATAGGCAGACCGATATTCTGCTTGTGTCCCGAACGATCGGCGGGCCCTGGCAGACATCGCATTCGCAGACCCGCGGTATCCAATCGCAGGGGGAGCGGGTCTCCGGCGATATGCGTGCGCGCCCCAGCCCTGGAAGTGTAGGATCACGTACAGGTACGTGATCTTGCCCACGGGAGCTGCCTTGCCATTGTATATTTACAGTATATGGTCAGCAAAGCAGTTAAAGCGAAATTCAATTTTAAATCAAAACTGTAATTTATTGAAGCTTACCGATCATTAGGTGTGATGGCTGCATTCGTTTTTTTTTTTTTTTTAGGCTAGAATTGTAATTGGTTTGAACATGTTTTTGTTTCACTCAATCAGGGTCTGATTCAATCATTTTGACGAATTGACATTGATTGTTCAGTTTTATTGGCCGTGATTAGACAGGCTGTCAGTGGAAGATATTTTATTCTGGTCAAAATGGTCATTTTATTTTTTTCAAACATTTAGCTTAGATTTTTTATCAAAAATAGAAACTAGGGATGCCGATACCAAGCATTTGCTAGTATCAATACTGCCGATACCGATGCTTTGCGGTATCATTTGCATCATTATAAAATAAATGGGCGCAAATTGCACTGCTGGAGAGGCTCGCAGGGCTGGAGGAAATGTAGAGGCGGGCCACCCCCAACCTGACATCACTTCCGCTCTATACCCGCAGGGTCCCCAAAACTTCTCCTCCCTGTGAGCACCTCCACCAGCCCTGATTTGCTGTCATCAGCGGGACAGGGGCACCTACAGTATGTAGATTATTTTTCATGTGGCCAGATATGTACTGTGAGTTCTAACATTTTTAAAACTGCCCACTAGATGGCGCCTTTATCCCTTTCTGTAGACACACACAGGAGACATGGGGGACATTGCATTCGATTTGGACAGGAATCACACTGCTTTCCTGTTCAAATCACATGCAATTCTTTGCAGTGCAATTTGCACCCATTTATTTTGGAATGACACATAACGTTTTCTTAGTTTCTGTTATAAAATTTTGAAAATAGGTAATTTTTCTCCTTCACTGATGGGCACTGATAGGCGCCACTGATGAACACTGATGAAGCGGCACTAATGAGGAAACACTGATTAGACGACACTGATGAGGACACACTGATTAGGCTGCACTGATAGGTGGCACTGATGAGGTGGCACTGATGAGGAAACACAGATAGGCAGCACTGATGAGAAAACACTGATTAGGCTGCACTGATAGGCAGCACTGATGAGGAAACCCTGATTAGACTGCACTGATAGGTGGCACTGATGAGGAAACACTGATTAGGCTGGACTGAAGGGTGGCACTGATGAGGACACACTGAATAGGCTGCATTGATAGGTGGCACTGATGAGGTAGAACTGATGAGGAAACACGGATAGGCAGCACTGATGAGGAAACACTGATTAGGCTGCACTGATAGGCGGCACTGATGAGGAAACACTGATTAGGCTGCACTGATGAGGAAAGTATCCAAGAAAAAGAACCGCTGCTCCAGGTGTATAAAGATAAGGCTGATTAAAGTATCTTGCAGAGTGCTAGTCCCGACCCGCCTCCGTGGGAAACTTGGAAAGAAGAAAGAAATGGCTGCACATCCAGAACTTCCAATTGCCTTTTATTTTGTTTCACAAAGATAATACCAAAGACACCAAACCATGGTCACGTAGACGCATTTCACACATACATCTTGTGCTTAATCATTACCAATGATTAATGATTAAGCACAAAATATATGTGTGAAACGCGTCTACGTAACCATGGTTTGGTGTCTTTGGTGTTATCTTTGTGAAACAAAATAAAGGGCAATCGGAAGTTCTGGATGTGCAGCCATTTCTTTCTTCTTTCCAACTGATGAGGAAACACTGATTAGGCTGCACTGATGAGGAAACATTGATAGGTGGCACTGATGAGGTGGCACTGATAGGTGGCACTGATGAGGAAACACTGATAGGTGGCACAGATGAGGAAACATTGATAGGTGGCACTGATAAGGAAACACTGATAGGTGGCACAGACGATGAAACACTGATAGGCGGCACAGATGAGGAAACACTAATAGGCGGCACAGATGAGGAAACACTGATAGGCGGCACAGATGAGGAAACACTGATAGGCGGCACAGATGAGGAAACACTGATAGGCGGCACAGATGAGGAAACACTGATAGGCGGCACAGATGAGGAAACACTGATAGGTGGCACTGATGAGGAAACACTGATAGGTGGCGCAGATGAGGAAACATTGATAGGTGGCACTGATAAGGAAACACTGATAGGTGGCACGGATGAGGAAACACTGATAGACAGCACTCATGAGGAGGCACTGTTGGGTTGCACTAATGGGCATCACTGATGGGGCTGCTCTGATAACACTGGTCTACAAGGAGAAAGCCTCAGAAATAAAAGTAGCAACATTTTACCAGAACGGGCTACTAAGGGCCGGTTCACACTTGTGCGGTGCCAGACATCGCATGTAATTCTCAGCGCAGTGCTGTTCACATTACATGCGATGTCTGTGCAGTGCGATATCAGTCATACAGATAGTATGGCTGATATTGCACCGCATTCGGTCCAAACACGCACAGGACCCTTTTTTCTGTTTGGACCAGAATCGGATCGCACGTGTATTCACACATATGCGATATGATTCGTGTCCGAACTGTCAGTTTGCAGTGCGATACGCAAGCTGAAATTGGGGTGTCGTTAACATATAATGACACTCCCCAGCAGTTTGCATATGGCAGTGTGAACTGCCGGGCGTGTTGGGTGCGATTCGGGAGCCCACATTGGATTTGCAGGGTTCTCGCATCGCACAAGTGTGAACCAGGCCTAATAAAGAAAAATGAAGTCCTGAGTATTAATTGGCTCTAGTTTCCAAGACACAGCTTCAGCTCAAAGATGCATCAAAATAATTCTAAATTACAAGGGGGATGTGCTCTTATGCTTCATAACTTTTCTGCAAAATGTGATATAGCAATGAGAATGGTGCCACACCAATCATTCTAAAAGCATCTTTTTGTTAATACCAATAACATAACTTTCCATCCATTTATTGGTTTTTCATGTAACATTTCCATACTCCCTCCACACCATCGGGACTGCGTAAGTCATGGACTTTTTCTTCTTGTTTAGCCAACGACGCAGATAAGTTGCACATGTAATGTAACAATAACGAGGGCCCCAACTCTTCTCCGGATCACCTATTTTGCATCCAAAATATAGGCGGTGTGCCTTTTTTACCACTGCCGTCATACTGAACTTTTTTGATATGCAAATGTAACCTCACCACAAATGTAGCAGAAGTTATCTGCATTGTTTACACAGTTTTGAGAAATCTTTGCTTCTGAGGGAAAACATGACGCAACTGTTCCTCGGTAATGTTAGGCAATGACACTTTCACAAGCCACCAACTGTATGATGCGTAGATCTGGCCAAGATACCTTGCAATAAAAGAACAATATATTACAGTTGGGAGATAGTCTTTAGTCTCAAAGTGAAGATGCATTTATACACTTCCATGCGGTACCGTTTTCATTGTTCTACCATACTTTGTAGAGAAGTTACCAGGCATCATGATCTTCAGACACCTCCCTCCCTTGTAGGCAAATATACTCGTCTGTTTATAAATCTTTATTGTAAAATATAAAATTGTAAAATATCTTGAAAAATTTAGCCAACCAGCACCTTTATCACCTGTTTTCTAATTAAAGATGAAGTAAACCCTAATGGGTTTACTTCCTCTTTGATTCCCTGCAAATGTAAAGCATAATGGACTACTATGCCTCTCATAGTAGTCCATTATGTGTCACTTACCTGACACAGGAGCCAGCGATGTCACCGCTGTCCCCTGTAGTCCGCCGCATCCATCTTCTCGGTGGGTCTCGCTGCTCTACCGCTGTCATTCGACGAAGCCACGATGACGTCACTCCCACGCATTCGCACGGGAGCCACCACCCGTGTAAAGGGTACAGTGCTTCTAAGAACACCATAGGAAGATGGCTGCGAAGGGCCATCAAGGAAGCCTACAAAGCGTCAGGGGTAGATCCTTCCACAGGAGTAGTGGCCCATTCGACCCGGGCAGTAGCAACGTCCTTGGCGGAACGAGCAGGGGCTTCACTGGGAAGAATCTGCAAGGTGGCTACATGGACAAGCCTTTCCACAAGCGTGGTCCCACTATAGAGTAAGTACTCACTATTATCTACAGGTGATGTCCTCGATGACGAGGTGAGAAAAGCTTAGTTAGATTTACCGGTAACAGTATTTCTACGAGTCTTTCAGGACAGCACCGATGACCCGCCCTAGTTGTGTTATAAAATGTGGTGTTATTGCTATGTTCTGCTTATCTAATTTCAGCATGGCTGGAGGTACTCTATAAACAATTGAGGCCATGGTGGAAGTGATCGGTCTTTAAAGAAACTGCAGTGTTTCCTGGGAAAATGGGTGGAGTTGCGCTCTCTCCAGGTGCTGTCCTGAAAGACTTAGAAAAATACCATTACAGGTAAGTCTAACTAAAGTTTTTGCCAATTCTTCTTTGCAAAATAGCTCAAGCTCTGTCAGATTGGTTGGAGAGTGTCTGTGAACAGACATTTTCAAGTCTTCTCACAGATTCTTAATTGGATTTAGGTCTGGACTTTGACTTGGCCATTCTAACACATGAAAATGCTTTTATCTAAACCATTCCATTGTAGCTCTGGCTGTATGTTTAGGATTGTTGTCCTGCTGGAAGGTGAACCTCCCCCCCAGTCTCAAGTCTTTTGCAGACTCTAAGGCCGCGTACACACGGGCGGACTGTTCGCCCAACTTTGTCCGCTGAACAGTGTTTGGGCGGACAGTCCGCTCGTGTGTGGGCTTTCAGCGGACAGTTTCAGCGGACAGTTGGACGGACAAGGTTTTTCGGAATTTCCGAAAAACTGTCCGCTGAAACCTTGTTTCAGCGAACAGCCCGCTCGTGTGTAGGCTTGTTCGTCAAACAAAGTTGCGCGCATGCTCAGAAAGGATTTTCACGCCGAAAGCTATAATGCAGTGTATAGGACGTCGTATTTTTCGTCCCGTCGTACGTGCCGTTCACGTCATCGCGCACGGTTTCAGCAAACTGTTCGTCCGTCGTGTGTGGCCATGTCCGTCCATGCTAAGTTTGAGCGGACTGTTTGCCGAAACTGTTGGACGGACAAAGTTGGGCGAACAGTCCGCGCGTGTGTACGCGGCCTAACAGGTTTTGTTCTAAGATTGCCCTGTATTTACCTCCCCATCAACTCTGACCAGCTTCCCTGTCCCTGCTGAAGAAAAGCATCCATACAACATGATGCTACCACCACCATGTTTCACGGTGGGGATGGTGTGTTCAGGGTGATGTGCATTGTTAGCATTTTGCTTTTAGGCCAAAAAGTTACATTTTTGTCTCATCTGACCAGAACATCTTCTTCCACATGTTTGCTGGTGTCCTCCACATGGCTTCTCGCAAACTGCAAACGGGACTTCTTATGGCTTTATTTCAACAATGACTTCCTTCTTGTCACTCTTCCATAAAGGTCAGATTTGTGGAGAGCACGACTAATAGTTGTCCTGTGGACAGATTCTCCCACCTGAGCTGTGGATCTCTGCAGCTCCTCTGGAGTTCCCATGGACCTCTTGGCTGCTTCTCTGATTAATGCGCTCCTTGTCTGGCCTGCCAGTTTAGGTGGACGGCCATGTCTAGGTAGGTTTGCAGTTGTGCCATACTCTTTCCATTTTCTGATGATGGATTGAATAGTGGTTTGTGAGATGTTCAAAGCTTGGGATTTTTTTTTTATAACCTACCTCTGCTTTAAACTCCCCACAACTTTATCCCTGACCTGTCTGGTGTGTTCCTTGGCCTTCATTAAGCTGTTTGTTCACTAAGGTTCTCTAACAAACCTCTGAGGGCTTCACAGAACAGCTGTATTTATACTGAGATTAAATGACACACAGGTGCACTCTATTTACTAATTAGGTGACTTCTGAAGGCAATTGGTTACACCAGATTTTAGTTAGGGGCATCAGAGTAAAGGGGGCTAAATACAAATACACGCCACACTTTTTAGATATTTATTTGTTTAGAAAATTGAAAACCATTTATCATTCTCCTTCCACTTCACAATTATGTGCCATTTTGTGTTGGTCTATCAAATAAAAGCCCAATAATATACATTTACGTTTTTGATTGTAACATGACAAAATGTGGAACATTTCAAGGGGAATGAATACTTTTTCAAGGCACTGTAGTGCTGTCTCATAGGCAAGTTGGGAATGTTCTGTTTCAATGAAAATCATGCAACCAGCTTAAGAAATAATGCGCTAATCATCCCAGTTGAAGTCTCGACGACGTAGCGCGTAGGAACCCGGAAGTGACGTTCGTATCCGGTTTTGCTTGCTGTCTGTCAAATGTGCTTACTTTTGCTTCACTTGTGAGTAGTTTTAAACTCTTTAAATAAATTGTTATATTTTAAAAAACAACTACACTATGGCGGTTTTCTCTGATCTATTCCCCTGAGTCTACCCACCATCCATGAGGAAGCTAAAAGAAGTCTCCCAAAGAAATTTGTTTATACAGCCATCCCTGCAATCATCTTGGTGTCCATTACTAATTTTGCTGTGTTACCCACAGCAGTGAGGTAATTGCATAGCATTAACACTACCCGCACGGATCACCACGGATGGATTTATTACCCAGCACGTTGCACGTTTAATTCAGTGTGTCTACCGAATTGCACATTTTGATTTGTGTCCATTACTAATTTTGCTGTGTTACCCACAGCAGTGAGGTAATTGCATAGCATTAACACTACCCGCACGGACCACCACGGATGGATTTATTACCCAGCACATTGCACGTTTAATTTAGTGTGCCTACCGAATTGCACGTTTTGATTTGATTGTGTATGGGACATTTTATACAAATCACAATTGTCACTTGGATTCAAAATCTGTCTATTTTTCTTTGCTCATATATATTTTTGGCTTCATTTTTTTACACGTTTAATACGTGCACACATCCTATATTTTGATATATACGTTAAATTCATGTTTTTTGCACATAGAGTCACTTTATGATTTTTGCACTAGGTAATCACCGTATGGTTTATTGCAATTCCACTTTAGTTCATTGTTATATATGTACAGTGTTATTCTCTGATTTATTTATGCACGGTTGCACTTTATACAGCTCTATAATTGCACATTATTAGTTTTATTGTGGCTATTTGAATGTTTTGTAATTAGCGCATCACATCTTTATTCATTTACATTTACCAGTGAGAGACAACTCATTCAGTGATTGCTGCTTTTTTCATTTGTTATTCTCGCCCTCTCCTATTTTTTCCCATAGAGCGCGGAAGTCTCTATACACACAGCTTAAGAAATAGCCTAATAACAATTGTCTTTTCGACTCCATTTTCACAGAACAAATGTAAGCACGCTGGGCAAACTGCTATACATTTTTTTTTTTTCAACATAAGTATAATCCTAGGTAAAATAAATTGATGCCCTTAGCATAGGAATATATTCATTTTGGAAATTGGAGCACTTTTCCATGTGTGACAATCTTCGTTAGTTCCCCCCAATCTTCTGCATTTAAAAAGCAGAAAAGTAAGTGGAAAAGAAAGAGCATAGTAAGCTTCTAGTGAGTGTCAATGACTGATAGGCAGTGCACTGTTGTGTGTCTATCTATGGGCTCTATGGGTTCACAGGCCAGTTGTATTGACTGATAAGGGTATTTCATGGTAAATACACCTGGAGGGGCGGGGGCTACAACAATAGTTTTACAATGCAGCATTTGGGAGGACTGAAACTCATTCTTCTGAAGAAGAAAAAAATGAAGTAAAAAAAAAAAAATACATAACCCAATTTTTTGTAAAATATAACAGATAATATTACATCAAGTAAAAGTAAACATGTTACACTTTAAAATTGCGCACGCCAATGCAACGGTGACAAACAATGTAAATTTTACTATCCATAGGCGATTAAAAGCCTTTACATGTTACTACTTTAGATTTACAGAGGAGGTCTGGTGCTAGAATTACTGCCCATGATCTGACATTCACGTCAAAACCTCACATGTGTGAGACAATCACTGTTTGCCCGCGGAACCAATGCTCACGTTCCCCCTTGCCTGCTGGGGGGAGGGGACGACAACAAGTTTTATTGCTATCACAAAGAATGTAAACTTCCTTTGTTACAACAATAGGCATGTGATGGGTACCTTTTATGGAGGGATCTGGGGTTCATAAGACCCCAAATCCATCCTCTGCCCTTGAAAGCATTCAGAACACCAATATGGCACAGGTGACATCCAGGTAAACCGGAAGCAATGTCAAGTCATCGCTTCTTGGTTACCAGACCTGACCAAAGCTGATCCTAGCTTTGTATGGGTCTCTGACTAGGCAAATGTGCCGGCTAGTAGCTTAGGTCTCCTCATGGGATGGAAGAGCCCAGCCAAGGGCGCCTCCGAAAGTGCTTGTAATAACAATTGAGCGGCTAGATAGGAAGAAAAATGCTGACTATGTCCCCAAGAACATCATCTCTACAGTTAAGCACAGAGATGGCAACATCGTGCTTTGGGGCTGTTTCTCTGCTAAAGGTACAGGCTGACTTTGCCGCATTGAGGGGCCAATGGACGGGGCCGTGTATTGTAAAATCTTGGATGAGCTCCTTCTTCCCTCAGCCAAGACACTGAAGAATGGAGGGAGCTAAAACTTCAAGTTGACAAGAGACAGCCAAGAAACTTTAACTATTTAGAGAAGATCTGTAAAGAAGAGTGAACCAAAGATTCCCCACTGTATACACTATGTTGGATCGCACAAAAAGGGGAATTTTGTGTAGCAGTTCATTCTGAAAACTCAGGCCATTTTCAGGGACAAAAATGAATTTAGACAGACTGAAAAATCAGACTCTACTCTCTCTGGAGACAAAGATAATCCAGAATTTTGTACATTACAGCGCCTTGAAAAAGTATTCATACCCCTTGAAATTTTCCACATTTTGTCATGTTACAACCAAAAAGTAAATGTATTTTATTGGAATTTTATGTGATGCACAAAGTTGCACATAATTGTGAAGTGGAAGGAAAATGATAAATGTTTTTCTTTTTTTTTTACAAATAAATATGTGAAAACTGTATTGTGTATTTGTATTCAGCCCCCTTTACTCTGATACCCCTAACTAAAATCTAGTGGAACCAATTACATTCAGAAGTCACTTAATTAGTAAATAGAATCCACCTGTGTGTAATTTAATCTCAGTATAAATACAGATGTTCTGTGAAACCCGCAGAGGTTTGTAATGCCGCGGACTCGAGTCCGCTGGACAATCCCCCCGTGTGTGGGCTCCGGCGGACTTTTGGGTAAAAAAAAGTAGAAAGTAGTTTTGCATCAAAATTTGTCTGCCGGACTCGCAGTCCGGCCGTGTGTGTGCTAGTCCGCCGTACTTTTGAAATTAATGGACTTTTCCCGCACAGAGAAAAGTCCGTTAATTTTAGCACTGCTCCAGTCGGCGGCGAGATTGACACGTCGCTGGCCCTGTCACCTTGTATGGACTTAAAGGGGAAGCCCTACGCCGAAAAAACGGCGTGGGGGTCCCCCCCAAAGGTCCATATCAGACCCTTATCCGAGCACGCTACCCGGCCAGTCAGGAAAGGGGGTGGGGACGAGCGAGCGCCCCCCCTCCTGAGCCGTACCAGGCCGCGTGCCCTCAACATGGGGGGTGCTTTGGGGAAGGGGGGCCGCGCTGCCCCCCCACCCCAAAGCACCTTGTCCCCATGTTGATGACCTCAACATGGGGAGGGCCTCTTCCCGACAACCCTGGCCGTTGGTTGTTGGGGTCTGCGGGCGGGGGGCTTATCGGAATCCGGGAGCCCCCTTTAATAAGGGGGCCCCCGGATAACGGCCCCCCACCCTATGTGAATGAGTATGGGGTACAATGTACCCCTACCCATTCACCTGTAAAAAAAAATGTAAATAAAACACAACACACAAGGGTTAAAAATAGTTTATTGCACAGCTCCGGGGGTCTTCTTCTGTCTTGGGTCTTGGGTCTTCTCGCCGGACTCCTCCTCTATCTTCTGCTAGCTCTTTTACTAGCGGAGGCGCCCGGCTTTCTTCTTCGCCGCCGCCCGGGGGTCTTCTTCCGACTTCGGGGGTCTTGTCCCCCTCTTCGGTTCTTCTTGCCGGGCCTCCGCTCCTTCTTCCAGCTCTTTTACTGGCGGTGGCCCAGTCTTCTGTCGCCGCTGTCTTCGCCGCCTTCTGTTCTTCTGTTCTTCTCTTCTTCTGTTCTTCTCTTCTTCAGATGTTGCCTTGTCGCTGTCTCTGGCCGCAATGACAGGGACGGGGCGTGCGGCGACTTATACAGGGACATCGCCGGGTGATGTCCCCGCCCATTATGATGTCACAGTCCCATCATCCTCTGGCTGCAACATTGACTTCCTTCGCTAGTCCCGGCTACCTGGAGCCGCACTCAAAATGAACGGACTTTCCTCTGTGTGTTTGGGCAAGTCCGTTCATTTCAAAAGTCTGCCGGAAAAATCCCGTGTGTGGGCAGGTCCATTCGTTCGGACAGTCCGGAGGACTTTACGGCGGTTTGTCTGGCAGACTAAGTCCGCCGGATAGTCAGATCGTGTGTACGTGGCATTAGAGAACCTTAGTGAACAAACAGCATCATGAAGCCCATGGAACACACCAGACAGGTCTGGGATAAAGTTGTGGAGACGTTTAAAGCAGGGTTAGGTTATAACAGAATATCCCAAGCGTAGAACATCTCACGAAGCACTGTTTAATCCTTCATCCGAAAATGGAAAGAGTATGGCACAACTGCAAATCTACCAAGACACGGCAATCCACCTAAACTGATGGACCGGGCAATGAGAGCATTAATCAGAGAGGCCCATGGGAAGAGATCCACAGCTCAGGTGGGAGAATCTGTCCACAGGACAACTATTAGTTGTGCACTCCACAAATCTGGCCTTTAAGGAAAAGTGGCAAAAAGAAAGCCATTGTTGAAAGAAAGCCATAAGAACTCCTGTTTGCAGTTTGCGAGAAGCCATGTGAGGGACACAGCAAACATGTGGAAGAAGGTGCCCTGGTCAGATAAGACAAAAATTTAACTTTTTGACCTAAAATAAAAACGCTACGTATGGCAGAAAACTAACACTGCACATGACCCTGAACACACCATGAAACATTGGTGGGGGCAGCATCATGTTGTGGGGATGCTTTTTTCAGCAGGGGAAGGGAAGCTGGTCAGAGTTGATGGAAAGATGGATTGAGCCAAATACAGGGCAATCTTAAAAGAAAACCTGTTATGCCGTGTACACACAACCGTTTTTTCCGTCGGAATTCCGCTCAAGCGATCTTGCCTACACACGATCACACCAAATTCCGACCACCAAGAATGCGGTTATGTACACCACATACGACGGGACTAGAAAAGGCAAGTTCAATAGCCAGTGCGCCACCCTTTGGGCTCCTTCTGCTAATCTCGTGTTTATCTTGTGTTAGTAGAAGTTTGGTTAGAGGCGATTTTCGTTTTCATCCTTGTGCTTTTCAGATCGTTGCTGCACTTCAGTTTGTGCTTCTGTTCTTCAGTGCGTGCAGTCAGTTCACATTTGTTTGTCAGTGCGTGCTATTTATAGTAGTACCGTATTTGATTTTCATTGCGTTCTGGTCCGCTCGTTTCTGATTTTCAGCTCGTTCTTTCAGGCCTTGCTATTTTTCAGTGCTTTCTGTTAGTTCATTCTGACCAACCGACCGTTTTGAAGCCATGTTGCGGGTACGTACTCGTCGTAGAGTTTGTGCTGTGCGGGGGCTTGGTGTTGGGGTTCTTACTTTAACACAAGCCCAGTCCATGAACAGGGCGAGGAGGAGTTCATGGACGAAGAATTGGTTTCATGGTTTTATGACCCAGAATAAATGGCTACTGTATATACTCAAGTATAGGTCGATCTGAATATAAGCCGAGGCCCCTAATTTACCACAAAAAAAGGGAAAACATATTGACTTGCGTATAAGCCAAGGTTGAGAAATGCAGCAGCTACTCTAAGTGGAAAAGAGGGTCAACAATGCCCATGTGCAGCTGCATACCTCCCTGTGTCCTGTGCCTGCCTACCTGTGTCTATTGCATACCTCCCTGTGTCCTGTGCATGCCTACCTGTGCAGATCTGCCTACCTCACTGTGTCCTGTGTACCTCCTTGTGTCCATTGCAGCCTACCTGTGCCAATCTGCATCCTCTCTGTGTATGCCTCCGTGTGCCGATCTGCAGCTCCGTCTGCTGTTTTGCATCCTCTGCGTGCCACTCTGCATCCACCGATCAGCGTGTCATAAAAACATAAGGCAGTGTAACAACATATTCGCAGTTTGCTATGGAAGTGACGTTCCATCGCCACCATCTTGATACACCCCACACTCGTCCACAGTAAGGATACACTAAGAAGGGGGAAAGCGGACATCTTGGTACACCAGAGTTTTGCATTTTTCACGTATTTATAACAGTAAAGTGAGTTTATATAGTGATATACAGTTCTGTTTAGATGTTGAATTTTAAATGCAGCGAACTTCTGTGAGATTTTTAAACCTGTGAGATGAGCAGGGATGCCGCTGCTATTAAAATTCAACATCTAACTAGTCTGACGGAGTTTTAAGTACTGTATTTGAAGATATAAACTCACTTTTACTGTTATAAATCTGGTAAAATGCAAAACTCCGGTGGGTGTAACAAGATGTCCGCTTTCTCCCTTCTCAGTGTATCCTTAGTGTGGACGAGTGTGGGGTGTAGCAAGATGGCAGCGATTTAACGTCACTTCTGAAGCAAACTGCGTTGGGTTGCCGAATATGTCATTATAGCGGCCATTCCAGTGTTCAAAAGCCACGCATCCTCCTCGTCTGTGATAGGCGGAACACTCAATTTCCCAGCAATCAGCGTTCCGTCTATCACGGACATCCACTCATCCTCATACCACGGACGAGGATGAGAGGATGTTTGTGATAGGCTGAACACTTACTGCTGGGAAATTGAGTGTTCTGCCTATCACAGACGAGGAGGCACGGCTTTTGAACACTGGAATGGCCGCCGCCTGTCTGCATGACATGCTGATCAGGTAGGCAGATGGAGGCAATTCGAGTATAAGCCGAGAGGGGCACTTTCAGCCTAAAGAAAAGGGCTGAAAATTTCAGCTTATACTCGAGTATATATGGTATTTTGATTTCTGAAATACTTGCCTATGTGCTTTTCTTCAAAAAGGACAGTTTGTTTGTGAGTAGGCAGGTAGATTTCAAAAATACAATGTCAATTTAACAAGGGACACCAACCAACCTCTCTGAGATTTACAAATACAAGATAATAATGGTGTTGTGGAAACGTGACATACAAAAAAATAATAATTTGCAATAAAAAACAAAAACAACTGGAGATCTTGATTAAAAAAATAACAAAAAATAAATAAATGTTATTCTAAACATAATAAAGAATTTCACATTGTTCTCTAATACAGGCATCTGCAGAAGTTAGTGTGTGCCTCCAGCACAGTATACACCTGTATCTACCCTTTATTGCTGGTCATGGACGCGGTGCATCGTCATCAGCACCTGGCCATGGGACACGCTTGTCCTTATTTTCGGCAGCTGGATGTGTTAAGCCGCATCATGCTGAAGACTTGGTAGAGTGGATGACCAAGCCCTCTTCATCCTCCTCATCCTCTCTCACCCAGGCTCAGGGTACTAGCAAAGCAGCAGCCAACGCATCCTCTTCTCTCGTCTCAATGTCATCAGTCACTCCTTCCCTAGACCCACCATGTCCTCCTGAGGAGTCCAAAGAACTGTTTGAGCACAGTGTTGGGTACATGCTCCAGGAGGATGCCCAGCGTTTTGAAGGGTCTGATGATGATACTCAGCTAGAGGAAGGCAGTAGCGCGAGCGCAAATAGAGTATATGGGAGAGGTTGCAGTGTCATGGCACCAGCACCAGTGCCTAAGGCCCAATTTTTCAGCCCCTATTTAACAGGGGCATGTAATTACAATTCTTTATATAATATTTCACAGCAGGGCCCGTTCCTGCGCCCACTGAGAGTAACTGTGAGGACTTATAGTGTTGTGGCACCAGCACCACCACCACAACCACCAAAGGCCCAATTTTTCTACCACTGTTCAACAATGGCATGTAAATACAATTCTTGATATAATCGTTCACAGCAGGGTGCTTCAGCGCCCACCAAGATTCACTTTGAGGGCTTACAGTGTTGTGGCAACACCAACGCCTTAGGCCCCCATTTCTGCAGAGCATATAGGGCAGGCCCCTACTTTCAAACATCCAACTTACAAACGTCTCCTACTTGCAAACAGAAGGAGACAGCAGGAAATGAGATGAAAAAAGACAGACGGCCAAATAAATTATACAGGGGTGATAACCCTTCCCTATGTTTTCTGGACAGTTCAAAATTACAAACAGATTCTACTTAACAACAAACCTACACAGTCCCTGTCTTGTTTGCACCGCTTGTATACTGCTGTTCTGAGTATATAGGGCCTGGGGGCCCCACGTCTTTCCTTTTTTTTTTATTTGGGTACGGGGTTCCCCTTAATATCCGTACAAGACCCAAAGGGGCTGGTAATGGGCAGGGGGGGCTACCCATGCCATTTTTTTCTCAATGATTTTCATCCGTATTGCTGGAACCAGACATTACATTAAAACCACAAGCAGTTTTAAATTACTTTTTTTCTGTTAAATGTCATTTTGTGCAGGGACTGTTCTAAACACGGGAAACACGTGGCACTTCACAGGCATACTATAGACACCCCCAGGGGTCAAGTCCTGGGAAAAAAAGTGTGGGAACTCCCACCCAAGATCCATTCCCCCACCAAAAAAAAAAAAAAAGGTACGCTCATATGCATATATACTGCACAGAAAATACAGTACAACATTTATTGTGAAGTGCCAGTTTACAAAAACAAAATAACGTGTCAAACAAAACAATCAACACAATGGGTGATGATCTTTCCCTCGCAGGGAATTTCTACCACAAATACACCCTGTTCCAAATTCTGTTACACAGCCCATTAGAAAATATCCCACAAACAGGAATAAGTATTGGCAGAGTATTGAAGAGTATTGGCAGGGTATTGCAGAGTATTGGCAGGGTATGTATTGAAGAGTATTGGCAGAGTATTGCAGAGCATCGGCAGGGTATGTATTGGCAGGGTATTGCAGAGTATTGATAGGGTATTGCAGAGTATTGGCAGGGTATTGCAGAGTATTGATAGGGTATGTATTGTAGAGTATTGATAGGGTATTGCAGAGTATTGGCAGGGTATTGCAGAGTATTGGCAGGGTATTGCAGAGTATTGGCAGGGTATGTATTGGCAGGGTATGTATTGGCAGGGTATTGCAGAGTATTGATAGGGTATTGCAGAGTATTGGCAGGGTATTGCAGAGTATTGGCACAGTATTGCAGAGTATTGAAAGGTTATTGCAGAGTATTGGCAGGTTATTGCAGAGTATTGGCAGGGTATGTATTGTAGAGTATTGGCAGAGTATTGTAGAGTATTGGCAGGGTATGTATTGGCAGGGTATTGCAGAGTATTGGCAGGGTATGTATTGCAGAGTATTGATAGGGTGTGTATTGTAGAGTATTGATAGGGTATTGCATAGTATTGGCAGGGTATTGCAGACTATTGGCAGGGTATTGCAGAGTATTGGCAGGGTATTGCAGAGTATTGGCAGGGTATGTATTGCAGAGTATTGGCAGGGTATTGCAGAGTATTGATAGGGTATTTATTGCAGAGTATTGGCAGGGTATTGCAGAGTATTGATAGGGTATGTATTGCAGAGTATTGGCAGGGTATTGCAGAGTATTGATAGGGTATGTATTGCAGAGTATTGGCAGGGTATTGCAGAGTATTGATAGGGTATGTATTGCTGAGTATTGGCAGGGTATTGCAGAGTATTGGCGGGGTATGTATTGCAGAGTATTGCAGAGTATTGGCAGGATATTGAAGAGTATTGGAAGAATATTGAAGAGCATTGATAGGGTATTGCAGGGTGTGTATTGGCAGAGTATTGGCAGGGTATTGCAGAGTATTGGCAGGGTATGTATTGCAGAGTATTGGCAGAGTATTGCAGAGTATTGACAGGGTATTGCAGAGTATTGGCAGGGTATTTATTGGCAGAGTATTGGCAGGGTATTGCAGAGTATTGGCAGGGTATTGCAGAGTATTGGCAGAGTATTGCAGAGTATTGGCACAGTATTGCAGAGTATTGATAGGGTATTGCAGAGTATTGGCAGGGTGTTGCAGAGTATTGGCAGGGTATGTATTGCAGAGTATTGGCAGGATATTGAAGAGTATTGGCAGGATATTGAAGAGTATTGATAGGGTATTGCAGGGTGTGTATTGGCAGAGTATTGGCAGGGTATTGCAGAGTATTGGCACAGTATTGCAGAGTATTGATGGGGTATTGCAGAGTATTGGCAGGGTATTGCAGAGTATTGGCAGGGTATTGAAGAGTATTGGCAGGGTATTGAAGAGTATTGGCAGAGTATTGAAGAGTATTGGCAGGGTATTGAAGAGTATTGGCAGAGTATTGGCAGGGTATTGCAGAGTATTGGCACAGTATTGCAGAGTATTGATGGGGTATTGCAGGGTATTGCAGAGTATTGGCAGGGTATTGGCAGAGTATTGGCAGAGTATTGAAGAGTATTGAAGAGTATTGGCAGAGTATTGAAGAGTATTGGCAGAGTATTGGCAGAGTATTGAAGAGTATTGGCAGAGTATTGAAGAGTATTGGCAGAGTATTGGCAGAGTATTGAAGAGTATTGGCAGGGTATTGCAGAGTATTGGCAGGGTATGTATTGGCAGAGTATTGGCAGAGTATTGCGGAGTATTGACAGGGTATTGCAGAGTATCGGCAGGGTATTTATTGGCAGAGTATTGGCAGGGTATTGCAGAGTATTGGCAGGGTGTTGCAGAGTATTGGCAGGGTATGTATTGCAGAGTATTGCAGAGTATTGGCAGAGTATTGACAGGGTATTGCAGAGTATTGGCAGGGTATTTATTGGCAGAGTATTGGCAGGGTATTGCAGAGTATTGGCAGGGTATGTATTGCAGAGTATTGGCAGAGTATTGCAGAGTATTGACAGGGTATTGCAGAGTATTGGCAGGGTATTTATTGGCAGAGTATTGGCAGGGTATTGCAGAGTATTGGCAGGGTATTGCAGAGTATTGGCAGAGTATTGCAGAGTATTGGCACAGTATTGCAGAGTATTGATAGGGTATTGCAGAGTATTGGCAGGGTGTTGCAGAGTATTGGCAGGGTATGTATTGCAGAGTATTGGCAGGATATTGAAGAGTATTGGCAGGATATTGAAGAGTATTGATAGGGTATTGCAGGGTGTGTATTGGCAGAGTATTGGCAGGGTATTGCAGAGTATTGGCACAGTATTGCAGAGTATTGATGGGGTATTGCAGAGTATTGGCAGGGTATTGCAGAGTATTGGCAGGGTATTGAAGAGTATTGGCAGGGTATTGAAGAGTATTGGCAGAGTATTGAAGAGTATTGGCAGGGTATTGAAGAGTATTGGCAGAGTATTGGCAGGGTATTGCAGAGTATTGGCACAGTATTGCAGAGTATTGATGGGGTATTGCAGGGTATTGCAGAGTATTGGCAGGGTATTGGCAGAGTATTGGCAGAGTATTGAAGAGTATTGAAGAGTATTGGCAGAGTATTGGCAGAGTATTGGCAGAGTATTGAAGAGTATTGGCAGAGTATTGAAGAGTATTGGCAGAGTATTGGCAGAGTATTGAAGAGTATTGGCAGGGTATTGCAGAGTATTGGCAGGGTATGTATTGGCAGAGTATTGGCAGAGTATTGCGGAGTATTGACAGGGTATTGCAGAGTATTGGCAGGGTATTTATTGGCAGAGTATTGGCAGGGTATTGCAGAGTATTGGCAGGGTGTTGCAGAGTATTGGCAGGGTATGTATTGCAGAGTATTGCAGAGTATTGGCAGAGTATTGACAGGGTATTGCAGAGTATTGGCAGGGTATTTATTGGCAGAGTATTGGCAGGGTATTGCAGAGTATTGATAGGGTATTGCAGGGTGTGTATTGGCAGAGTATTGGCAGGGTATTGCAGAGTATTGGCAGGGTATGTATTGCAGAGTATTGGCTGAGTATTGGCAGAGTATTGACAGGGTATTGCAGAGTATTGGCAGGGTATTTATTGGCAGAGTATTGGCAGGGTATTGCAGAGTATTGATGGGGTATTGCAGAGTATTGGCAGGGTATTGCAGAGTATTCGCAGGGTATTGAAGAGTATTGGCAGAGTATTGGCAGAGTATTGAAGAGTATTGACAGGGTATTGCAGAGTATTGGCAGGGTATTTATTGGCAGAGTATTGGCAGGGTATTGCAGAGTATTGCAGAGTATTGGCACAGTATTGCAGAGTATTGATAGGGTATTGCAGAGTATTGGCAGGGTGTTGCAGAGTATTGGCAGGGTATGTATTGCAGAGTATTGGCAGGATATTGAAGAGTATTGGCAGAGTATTGAAGAGTATTGGCAGGGTATTGCAGAGTATTGGCAGGGTATGTATTGGCAGGGTATTGCAGAGTATTGGTAGGGTATTGCAGAGTATTGATAGGGTACTGCAGAGTATTGGCAGGGTATTGCAGAGTATTGGCAGGGTATGTATTGCAGAGTATTGGCGGGGTATTGCAGAGTATTGGCGGGGTATTGCAGAGTATTGGCGGGGTAGTGCAGAGTATTGATAGGGTAGTGCAGAGTATTGATAGGGTAGTGCAGAGTATTGGCAGGGTATTGCAGAGTATTGATACTGATAGGGTATTGCAGAGTATTGATAGGGTATTGCAGAGTATTGGCAGGGTATTGCAGAGTATTGATAGGGTATTGCAGAGTATTGATAGGGTATTGCAGAGTATTGGCAGGGTATTGCAGAGTATTGATAGGGTACTGCAGAGTATTGGCAGGGTATGTATTGCAGAGTATTGACGGGTATTGCAGAGTATTGGCGGGTATTGCAGAGTATTGGCGGGTATTGCAGAGTATTGGCGGGTATTGCAGAGTATTGGCGGGGTATTGCAGAGTATTGATAGGGTAGTGCAGAGTATTGATAGGGTACTGCAGAGTATTGGCAGGGTATGTATTGCAGAGTATTGGCGGGGTATTGCAGAGTATTGATGAGTATTGGCAGGGTATTGCAGAGTATTGATGAGTATTGACAGGGTATTGCAGAGTATGGATGAGTATTGGCAATTTGGCAGGGTATTGCAGAATGCAACTTACTTACACATGACACTACTAGTGACTGACCTCCTGGTATTTTCTTCTTCCCTTCTGTTCTGGGGGGAGAAGAAGTAAACTCAAAGTGCACTGCAGCGGCTGTTTCCCCAGGAGGCACTGGGTAGAGGGGAGCGGGAGGACAGTCCGGCGCGCAGCGTGTGTCACACTGACGGGCTCGTGCCAGTGCGTGCCCACGCCGAAGTCATGTGACCGGTTGCTAGATGCGGAGCGGCCTCTGCCTAGCAACCAGTCACTCGGCGGCTGAGGAGCGGCGCGGACTACGCGCTGCATAGCCTCAGCCGGCCCTGCTCAGACAGCTAATGGGAACGGCGTTCCCGCTGTGGAAATAGTACGGGAACGCTGTTCCCATGCGTTCCCGCAGCACTCGAGCCCTGGACACCCCCCAGGCACGATATTTAAAGGAATATTTCACTTTTTTTTCCACTTTAATCGTCATTAAAATCAGTGCTCCCAAAAAAAGTCAGTTTTAAAAAAAAAAAATGAGGCGTTGACCCATGTCCCCTGGGGCAGGAACCGGTCCCCAAACCCTTTTTAGGACAATATCTTGCATATTAGCCATTAAAATTATTTTTATTTCGAACGTTCGAGTCCCATAGACTTTAATGGGGTTCTAAAGTTTGTACGAATTTCCGGTCCGTTCAAAAGTTCTGGTGCGAACCAAACCGGGGGGTGTTCAGCTCATCCCTAGTGGCCAAACACACAGAATGATTTTATATGCGATCATACTGTAGATCAATTTTTACTGTTCAGGAGAAAAATAAGTCTAGAAGATTGGGCAGGCACCAACGCACTAATTAAAATTATTTGATAAGATCAAAATTGATTGAAAACAAGTTTGAAATAGCATAATCGACCCAGTCTAATCCCATATGTTGTGCTGTAATCTACAACAAAAACTTAAAAAGGTATCGATATAATAATGGATATGTACACTAATACTTTTTTGGTACAAATTAATCAATAGGTATTTTAAACTGTGATTTTTAAATAGATATTTCTATGTACAAATAAATTTGATATGTTATATGTAGGAATAAAAAGCGAAATCTTGCTAGCATTTGTTGAATGCTGTTTACTTAACATTGCTTTCAAACTTTTTATTTTTATTTTTTTTAATCATATATCAAACCTAACTCCGCAAATTAATAGACTGAACAATCGTTCAAACAACCAGAATCAAAAAAAAAAAGATCATATGATGCAACATACACTTATTGAGATATACACATCACTGATAAGACACTTATCAGTCTGGCTAGAAAATTCTTTTTAAGTATTATCTACTATCTTCTTTTCTACGATTGAATTTTTCTAGCCAGACTGATATTACTCTACACATATTACTCTGTAGTCTGTGCCAAGGACTCGCATCCTTATGGGGGCCATACACATAACGATCTGATCAAAAAACAATCAGATAATATGATCAAATCTACGAATTATCAAAAAGACAATCATCGATTTTGAGCAAAACCGATCAACTTCATCGAAATTACTCTGATCAGTCTGGCTAGAAAATTCTTTTTAAGTATTATCTTCTATCTTCTTTTCTACAATTGAATTTTTCTAGCCAGACTGATCAGAGTAATTTCGATGAAGTTGATCGGTTTTGCTCAAAATCGATGATTGTCTTTTTGATAATTCGTAGATTTGATCATATTATCTGATTGTTTTTTGATCAGATCGTTATGTGTATGGCCCCCATAAGGATGCGAGTCCTTGGCACAGACTACAGAGTAATATAATTGCAGTATGAATGGGATGCCAGCCATGAATGGACTCTTGGCATGTCACACTTGGCTCTCTGTTGAGCCCCGGTCTTGGTCAAGTCTTACCTTGGTGCCTGGGATCCTGCAGAGAAGCAGCAGTGGCTGTGACCCTGATCACGTCTTCTGTACTATGCACAGGGACTGACTCTGCTGGTGACATACAGTAACATACCGGAGGAGAGCTGCCAGGAAGTGGAGGTGTTGCTAGCTGCAATTGGAAGCAGAACTGCTTTCTGAGAGGCCATATAATCTTTTTTAATTGCCTTTTTTTTGCAGGCATTATGTAAAATAATCTAATCCCCTATGGTAGCCATACACACTTTGATAAAAAATGAGTGATTCCTTTTCTGGTCCATAGGAAGAAATGAATCTATAATTTCAAAATTCAGATCTATTTAAAAAAAAAATATGTTATGTTATTTTTTTTTATTTTAAATTATATTTTTGTATAGTTTTTAATATTTTTTTATTTTTAATACATATAATTTTTTTTATGTTTTATTTTAAAATATATTTTTAAAAATATTATTATTTTTCATTTTTAATATTTTATTATTTTATTTTTTAATTGTATTATTATTATACAGGATTTATATAGCACCAAAAGTTTGCGTAGCACTTTACAACAGCATGAGGGCAGACAGTACAGATACAATTCAATACAGGAGGAATCAGAGGGCCCTAATAATAATAATAATTATTGTTATATAGAATGTATATAGCGCCAGCAGTTTGGGCAGCGCTTTACAACAACATGAGGGGAGACAATACAGTTACAATACAAGAGGAATCAGAGGAAATATCATTTAAAAATATAACAAAAAAAATATTATTTTTAAATCTTTTTTATTATGTGTGTGTGTGTGTGTGTGTGTGTATTTATTTTTTTCAAAATATAACCAAAAAATTGCATACACGCAATGATAAATGAGCGATTCCTTTTATGATCAGTCTCTTTCAGATCTGTAGGAAAAATAGATCTATAGTCAAAAACTCCTTTAATTGATATGCCACATGCGAGAAAGTGGATTTCAATAGATAGTCAAGATAAGATTGTAACTTACAGTCATACGTTATCGATCACCCATTTTCACAAAGTAATCTCATCATCTGAGTGATCGAAATACGATTGTATTCACAAACAAAGTATCTCAGTGCTGTTTTGCAGGACTAGTAAACAAATGCAGAGCACTTGTATTTGTAATTGTATGTACTTCATACATTGAGGCATGGACATGTCCAATATCAAACTTTAATTTAACATTTAAATACACTATATTAACAAAAGTATGGGATGCCTGCTTCTACACGCACATGAACTTTAATGGCGTCCCAGTCTTAGTCCGTAGGGTTCAATATTGAGTTGGCCCACCCTTTGCAGCTATAGCAGCTTCAACTGTACAGGGAAGGTTGGCCACAAGGTTTAGCAGTGTGTCTTTGAGTATGTTTGTCCATTCTTCCAGAAGTGCATTTGTGAGGTCAAGCACTGATGTTGGATGAGAAGGCCTGGCTCGCAGTCTCCGCTCTAATTCATCCAAAAGGTGTTCTATCAGGTTAAGGTCAGGACTTTGTGCAAGCTAGTCAAGTTCCTCCACCTCAAACTCGCTCATCCATGTCTTTATGGACCTTGCTTTGAGCACTGGTGGGCAGTCATGTTGGAACAGGAAGGGATCATCCCCAAACTGTTCCCACAAAGTTGGGAGCATGAAATTGTCCAAAATGTCTTGGTCAATTGGTTCTTAATATGCTATTTCAAACTTCATCTGAAGAGTTGAAAGCTGTTATAGCTGCAAAGGGTGGGCCAACTCAATATTGAACCCTAAGACTGGGATGCCATTAGCCCCTGTACACACGGTCAGAGATTTCCACAACCAAATCCGTCGGATTCTGCCCGTCGGATCTTGTCCGAAACTGTTGCATACACACGGTCGGACAAAGTTGGCGAAAAATCAGATCTTTCAGATCTAACAGGGAAAATCAACACTTTAGAAGTGAAGAAACTTACTGTCTGGGCCAAACTTCCCCTGTCTGTGGTAGGCAGGATTAATCTCATTAAGATGATCCTTCTGCCCAAGTGTCTGTATGTGACTTGTCACATGCCTACATCAATACACAAATAATTTTTTAAAACCCTGGACACGCTACTTCTGACCTTTATTTTGGCCACCCATAGATGGAAACTTAAATTCTCCACTTAAAAGCGAAACTAGGGAACTTAGAACTAGGCACTAGTACCATACACATGGAAAGAGGAAGCCCAATATGGCTATTCCTATGTAAAGTCCACTTTAAGTGTATGGGTCAGTAGAGCTCCAACAGTGTTAAAGCCAGAGCCAGTAAATGTAACGAAGACCCACGTCCGTATCTTTCCAGACAGAGTGAATCTGTCTTTGTTTGAGAGATGCTGTGGCCGTGTGTATATACACCCCGACCATATATACACGCGGCCACAGCACCTGTCAGAGACAGATTCACTCTGTCTGGAGCGATACGGACGGTGGGTCAAGGAACTAATAAAGGCTGTGACCTCCGACCAGAATTTCCTGATCTAACTGTATTCCCACATTAGATGGAAGAATCTGCCATCAGCCATGTTGCATCTGGAGCATATTGCGGGGGGCAATTTGTTGAGTTTAAACAATAATAATGATGTGAAGTAAGATCTATATAGCAGTTTGGTCTGTATGACCTTATCTCGGGAAGATATGACCGAAGGAACCTGGAGGGGAAGTATTTCTTGCCAGATGTCCTCCGTCAGCTCAGGGATGTCAGTTTTCCATTTGTTGGCCGTGTTGCTAAGTCTATGAGTAGTAGAGTGCAATGTTGAGACTAGTTTAGTATGAGAGGGATCCGTTAGCATTCGTTCTAGCGGAAAGGGTTGAACATTTATGGTACGCAGGCCTAACTGCATAGACGTTATGTGGCGTATCTGTCAATAAAGGAAATAGGCTGTACCTGTTATCTAAGAATAAATGCAATATCATTTTCACCCCTTTTTTTGACCACTATCCCCCATCCGTTCTGCGGGAGAATTCCCGCAGGTTTGGGTTTCCCCATAATGGGGTATTTGGCGAGTAGGTTTTGTGCTTAGTTGATGGCAACATTTTAGTCAGTTTAAAGATCCGTAAGTATCCACAAACTTCCATTTTAGAATATGTACAGTTTGAACACCCCTTTAACTTCTCAGATAACTGTCTCAACATGAGATTCTTCTAACTCATGTGTTCTCACACACTTATCTATAACCTTCACACTGTTTCTCAGCATTCTTTAGCTACAGAAGGAATTATGTATCTTTTCTTATATTAATTCAGCTAGCTTAGAACAAAGAACAATAGCGTTTTTGTCTTGACCAGCTGTAATCGTCTTGATGTCTACTGCGCATGTCTTATTCTGTATGACGTGAAATATACTATATCAATCGCTTTGTAATAACTCAATACAATTAGTTCTCGAAGGACGCCATGGTGTGTGTGTGGTTTTATTTGTCCTTTGAGAATTGATTCCAGAGCGCTCTGAATTTATACAATACATTGGATCTAAGGTCTGAGAGGTTGAAGGGACCACCCTAGACACAGGATTAACCCTTTCAGAACTGGGGGCTCGTCCGGGATGGATGTTTATTTAACCCTTAACGGACTTGGAAAGCTACTTTACTACTAAGCTACTAACGGCTCGGTAAGTGAATTCTATTCTTATTGAGTGAAATTGACTTGCCGGAGTCCAGGTGTCAGGTGTGTGACTTGGCTTCCATCCCACAGAGATTGCTGTTGGGTTATAGAACCTCTCATAAGTATATATAAGTTGACCGGTCATGACCTTGGGGGTCATATAGTGTTTTGGGGACACTTGAAAAGATCTTGGCGATCTTAGAAGAATAGGTTTTGGGGACCTAGAAAAATTTACAGAGTACTCTAGAGTTTTAGTTCTGTTCGGGACAGAACTGGTGACTGATGATCAATGTATTGTGTAAACTTTGTGTATGATTGTATAACTGCTTTGCTTTAAATGTATCACGCTGAATGAATTGCGCTGAGTGTGTATATGTGAACTGCTATTTTGTTTCCAGAACCAAAAGGCATACTTGGTGAGTAGTATTCCTGAAGGTTATAAAGTTACAATTTGGGTAAAGCTATTTTGTGAAAGGTAAACAGATTAATGTACATTGCAAGTTAAATTCATCTGTGGTTTAAATTTGTCTGAAACAAAACAGCAGGTCCATGAGCAAGATTGTGTGTTTATTGTATGTCTGAAATACTCTTGAACTTGTTCCAAATTTATTCTGTTACAGTCTTGAAGTGATTGTAGCTGTATTAGTATAAAAAAAGTATCTCGGACAGTACTGATTTATTTTTGGTAAAGGAATCTAGGTTGAGGTATTGTCTAATTGTCTGATTCACACCGTTGTCTGATTGTCTGCACCGCTAGGTGGCAGTCAAGCAAGGTAAATTGTTTTGCTTTCATAGGAAAATGAAATGTGCGGAGCAATGCCTAGTTAACCCTTGGATGGATCATATGGCAGGATGGACAGAAAGCCGGTTTGGGTATTCTGACAATTTTGGATCCATTATTGATCCAGACTTTCCTGAGTAATCTCAAACCCCATTTAGTGGTCCCAGTCAAACAAATGATTACTGAATGGTCAACACTTTCTAGAACTGACTTTGGCAAAGCTCTTTCACAGAAAGATGTCTCCACACAACATTTCCAAGGGAATACGAAGGGGAACTTTAGAGGCAGAGGAAGTTTTAGAGGCAGATTTAAAGACAGAAATGGAAGAGGGATGAGTCGCTCTAGAAACAATGGATGTTTCAATTGCGGTGCTGAGGATCACTGGGTGAGTCAGTGTCCTCACCCCACCGCTCCTCAGACTCCCGATTCCAGCTCTGTCCCTAACCAGACACAACAACCACAGGCATCCATCCAACAAGGTCCAACATTTCCAATCAAATGGGGAAATCAACAACAATGATGGGGCCCGGAGGGTAGTGTCCCAGCTTTTCCTTTTGTCTCAGATGATTTCACTGACAGTCCAATGGTTGCTATTTCAATAAATGGGAGACTCCTCCCCTATCTCGTTGATAGCGGGGCCACTAGGAGTACTATTTGTGAAGATCATTTCAGAGGCAAATGGGAACCAGCGGAACCCTCTTTGGGAATTAATGGGATACTGACAAAAACATATAGGACTCCACCCCTACCAATAGAAGATGATGAAGGGTACACCATATGCACACATTCTTTCAGGATAATACCAAGGTGTCCTGTAAATTTGTTGGGAAGAGACTTGTTTGGGCCACTAGGAATCACAATTAGAACCAACTCAGAAGGAGGTCTAGACATTTCCTCAGATAAAATCACTATAGTAGCATGCAAACCAGGTTTTTTGATGCTGTCACAAGAAAATAGTGAAGAAGATTTTGAGGATATAGACCCCCAGGTCTGGTCTACATCAGATCTGGATGTAGGACTTGTTTCATGCACACCATACAAGGCCACTCTCAAAGAAGGTGCATTTTTTATCTATCATAAACAGTATCCACTTTCTAAAGAAAAAATGGATGGCATAGTGCCAATGGTGAAAAAGTTTCTGCAGGATGGAATCCTGGAGGAAATTATTTCTCCATACAACACACCTGTTAACCCTGTAAAGAAGCCGGATGGCTCCTTCAGATTTGTACAGGACTTGAGGGCCATAAATGACCTCATAGTGCCAATAGCACCCATTGTACCTGATGTTCCATCTCTACTGTCCTCCATTCCAGCAACAGCCAAATGTTTTACTGTAATTGATTTAAAGAATGCTTTTTTCTCTGTCCTTGTAGACAAGGAGACAAGGCCACTCTTTGCTTTTACTGTGTCGATTGACCAACACAATTGCCAGTTTACCTGGTGTAGAATGCCCCAGGGATATATAGACTCACCTGTGGTCTATTCTATAGTACTCCAAGCCACCCTCAGGCCTTGGACTGCCCCTCATGGTTCTGTACTGTTGCAATATGTTGATGATCTTTTGATTTGTAGTTCTTCAGAGGAGGACTGCCGAGCTGATAGCCTATCCTTATTGAAATGGTTACATACGTGTGGTCACAAAGTGTCTAAGAAAAAATTACAATGGTGTAAACAGGAGGTTGAGTACCTAGGGTTTGAGCTGTCTCCGGGAGTTAGGAAAGTCAGTCACAAAAGAATTGTTGCTATAGTGGGTCTGCCCCGCCCACTTACCAAGAAAGACCTGCTAACCTTTCTTGGAATGATTGGTTACTGCCGCCAATGGATACCTGACTGTTCTTTCTATGACAATATATTGAGACAAGCAACCCTCTCTGAAATGTCTGACATTGTAAAATGGTCTGATGAAATGTTAAATGCTTTTACCATGTTGAAAAGTGCAATGGTTACCAGCCCGAGCCTCGGCCTCCCTGATTTTAGCAAAATGTTTCACTTGTTTGCTAGGGAAAATTGCAGAACCATGGCAGGAGTACTGGCCCAGGAACATGGTGGGAGACTGCGCCCTGTAGCTTTTTTCTCAAAGGTGGTTCCAGTACAGGTGCAAGGCATGCCTGCTTGTCTCAGAGCGTTGGCTTTTTGTTCTATGGTTGTAGAGTTGACAGCACCATTTACCTTGGGCCATAACACTACTTTATACACCTCACACAGCGTTACCACACTCCTCAAAACTTTACATACTCAGCATATGTCAGCACAAAGATTGAGTGGGTATGAAGTCATCCTCCTGTCCAATCCAAACCTGAAAATAAAGAGTTCAAACAAACTCTGGCCCAGCTCCAATTTTGAATGCCTTATTAGGTCTTAAAGGAGAACAGGATGACTTACCACCACCTCATGACTGTATACAATCAATACATCAGGACACTTCACCTAGAGCAGATATGCTTTCAGTACCAATTCCTACTGCATAAACAGTTTTTGTTGATGGCTCTTGCAGCAGACCGAGTGATAATGTCTATCATGCAGGATATGCTGTTGTCCAACTGCCGGATACTGTCCTCAAGGCCAATCCAATACCCTATCAGTCTGCACAAGCTGCTGAATTGATAGCATTAACCCGTGCATGCCAGCTGTTTGCAGGAAAAGAGGTAAACATTTACACTGATTCCAGGTATGCTCATGGTGTGGTTTGGGACCATGGTGTAATATGGCTTCGCAGAGGATATGTGGCAGCAGATGGAAAGAGCATCTCACACTCTGACCTAGTCACAGCATTACTAGATGCAATTCAGTTGCCTTCAAAACTAGCTATCATGCACTGTAAGGCACATACAGGCCAAATGACTGATATAGCCAAAGGTAATGCACTAGCTGACAGAATAGCTAAAGAAGCTGCATCTACACAAAAGGCAAACATTCAAATGCCCATGCTAACACCTCAGCCATGTTTCCTGAAAGAGACACATTGGCTCACGGAACTACAGGCTTTTGCCACCCCTGATGATATTGCGCAATGGAACTGTGATGGGATGGTACAAAAGGATCCTAAAACAGGATTAATCTGCAAAGAGGGGAAGCCGTGTATTCCTGTTGCTAGCGCCCCCTTGTTCATTGCACAATACCATGGACTGGGTCACAAGCAGTGGCGGCTGGTGAAGTTTTAGGATGGGGGGGCGCAAGACCCCGCCCATCCAGGGTTGGCCCCTCCCACTTCTCATAAGCCACACCCAGAAATTTCCAAGATTATAGTATGGAACTTGACAGATGTTTTTTGGTTGATCATACATGAGAACGGTCAAACTGGCATCTCTGGGATCAAAGGGGTGTTGACAGAGGCCATCTGATCAATTAAGCCTCTGAGGAGTGGCCATCAAGTTTATGACTGTATCATGGCCCTCCCTTACACACAGTTTTATATTAATATTAATATTCTATTAATAATAATATCGTTCGACATGTGCAAATTGCATTCTAAAAACCTGTAGATTATTGTTCAGCATTCAATTTTCTGTCCAGTAATACTAAACAAAGAGTATTTCGGTTGGGCCTGTGACCCAGGGTGACTGGATCGGACAGTGAGAGCTCCAGTACAGGTGGGAAAAGCAGGCAAACAGTACTACACTGCAGCCCTGATCACTGCTTTTCTGCCCAGCCGACATCAGAGCTTTCCTCTCTTCCGAATCTCACTCCTTGGGCAGACTGAAGATAACAGATGACAAATAGCAGACTGCTTTCTCTCCCCCTGTGAGGCCTGACCTGCTGTTCCTTCTAGACTGTACAATGCTGTGCTGTAATCCTGTGCTGACCCTTGCAGGGCATGTTTACTAAAGAGAAATGTCTTTGAATAGGTTATAACACACACACACACACACACACACTGACACACACACACACCTTACCTGACTGTGTGCTTTCCGCAGCCGCTCCTCGCACCGCTCTACTCGTCTTACTTCCTGTTTCCTCTCTCAGGTGAGATGGGAGAGAGAAGACAGGAAGTGACATCTGAGTCAACTCAGATGTCAATCAAACTGCCCGCCCGGCCGTAGTAACACATACTACAGCGCCGGGCGGAAGCTACTCAGCGCTTCAGAAAGCGCCCTGAGGCGGGCTAAACGCCCGCAAATGAAGCGCCACGCCTGCAATCTCATGATTGCATTGGCGTGGCGTTTCCCGGCGTGCAGTGTGACCGGCGCTCGAGCGCTTCCTTAAAGACCGTTTTTTTTTTTTTTTTTAAAGGGGCAGTTTTAAAACTTTTTTTTTTTTTTGACATTTTTTTTTATTTTTTATTTTTTTTTACCACACAGGGGGGGCGGCGCCCGGGCGCCCCCTATGGACGGGCCGCCACTGGTCACAAGGGATGGCATGCCACATGTGAACTTCTAGATGCAGATTTTTTCATTGCAGGATTACCTAATCTAGTCAAAGCTTTTGTAAGGGGATGTGTCACTTGCATTAGGAACAATCCAACAAACCCAAAGAAATCAAAGCATGAACATCTTGAGTACCCAACAACACCGTTTACCCATTTACAGATAGACTTTACACATATGCCCAAAGAAGGAAAGAAACAACAATATCTTTTGGTCATAGTGGACATGTCATAAATTCAGACAATGGCCCAGCTTTCACAGCTAAAATTTGCCAAGATCTTGTAAAAGTTCTAAAAATAGACTGGAAATTTCACCTCCCCTACCATCCACAGAGTTCAGGAATTGTAGAAAGAATGAATAGAACAATTAAAGACAGGATAAGGAAAGCTACGGGTGGGAATTTTGGCAAGTGGAAAAAAGTTCTCCCAGCTGTATTAGCTGAAATCAGAATGACCCCTCACAGTGTGATGGGTTATTCCCCCTTTGAGGTACTCATAGGTAGGCCATTCCCCACACCGTGGGCTAATCATCCCTTGATGGTAGAGAAAGGTGATTTGGAACAAATACTGGAGGAATATGTAAAAAAAGTGATTGAAACTCTTGATATTGTTGAAAGAAGAGTTGCTCGCACCTCTCCTTCTTCTTCACAGGTACCAACCCACCTGTTCCAGGTCGGTGATCAAGTTGTGGTCCAGAGGCTTCAGAAAGGTCGAAAGCCGCAAGAGGTTCCATTCGGACCAGTGACCAAAGTGGTAGCCGTCACCAGGACCGCCATCCTTACAGAGGAAAGTCCTACTTGGATCCATGCCAGCAGAGTAAAGAAGGTTGATCTACCCTGTTTCCCCGATAGTAAGACACCCCCGATTGTAAGACGTATCGGGAGTTTCAGAGGGGTCGGCTAATATAAGCCGTACCCCGAAAGTAAGACATATGTCTTACTTTCGGGGAAACACGGGGGTATTGCCGCCTCCCTCTCATCTAGCTGCGCGCTGCCTCCTGCCCACGTCCGCACCGTCCCCCTCTCTATACGTCGTCACGTCTGCCATTTCCCTCTGATCTTAATGAGCGCCGCCTCCTACCCACGCCTGAGCCGTCCCCCTCTCCATACGTCACCGCGCCGTCCCCTGCACTTGTCACTGCCGCCTCCTGCTTAAAATACGGTAATGCACACAGTATTAATCATACATCAGTAAAACATACACACTGGCATACTTGGGTATCATCTGCTGTATGTAACCCAGTGGGTATCAGCAGGTGTCACACTGGATTAAATACAGCAGGTGGTACTGTATCACACATAAATCTGTTTTATCTTCCAGTATTCCACTGTTCGTTCTTACCATTTTTCATTGTTTTACATGTTATGCAATGTTGTAACAAGACATTCTTGGCACTTCCTTTTATAAAACTGTTTTGTGGTGAATACAATACTGTTCAGGTTGTTAATAAATGTTAATTTTATGGTTAAAACAAAAAATTCGACAATTTTTTTCCAATATAAGACATACCCCGAAAGTAAGACATAGTGGGGCTTTTGGGGATAAAAAGAAAGTAAGACACTGTCTTACTTTCGGGGAAACACGGTAAGCCCAGGAATTCAAGAAAGGCTGAAAAGAGGTGAAGCAGGTGTTTTAAGTCCTCAAAAGACAAGCACAGACATAAAGGACAGTGATGTCACTCATTTCACCACAGACTTCTGGGAAGGCCTTTTGCCTTCTGGTGATGTTTCTACTTCTGATCTTTGTCCCAGTGTGGATAATAACTAACTGTATCTTTCATCCTGAAGACTTAGGTGCCTTGAAACTCATATGTGGTAAAAGTGAAATACACACCAACCATACTGACTTTCACCTCAGAAATCGCAGTAAAAGAGATGTCTCTAATGAATTGATCAAAGAAACAAGTTTTTTTCTGAAAAAATGTTACTGTTAAAATTTAAATATGCTTATGCTAGAAAGTCAGGATATGAAAAATGCTGGATTTGTAGTAAGTTGCACCCAGAAACTGCTAAAATCCCACTTTTAGCTGTCCCTCTGAACCTCAAGTCATTATTGGAAAATACTCTAGTCTTAAGTATTAAGAATGTCTCGGAAGGGTACCGCAATCAGAGTATTATGTTTTACACTTTAGGAAAGACACATGAACCTGAGTGGTGTGTTCAGTTAGGCAATACATCCAACGGAATAGGTATGTGTTCCAAGTCTGTATTTAACATTTCAAAGGGTATTCCCTTCCACACCAGTAACATTATCATAGGTCATATGTGTAGTTACAAAAATCAATCCCTTAACAACACCATTAGTGAACTTACTACATACAGGAACACAACATCTGGGATACTTGTGAGTAAACTTGTAAGTGCTGCATTTGAGGCTGGAACTGAGCCCCAACGTAGTTCTCTAAGAAGTTTTTCATTGGGAAACAATACATACGTATGCTGTGCTAAAATTTGTTACCCATGGATCCCCGCAGGAGTGAAAGGATGGTGTTATTTAGCACAGTTGGTACCAGTCATGTCAGACCTAGGCCAGAATCAGGAACATCACATACAAGTTACTTCAAGTCCAGTACATAGGTTAACTTATAAATACAAGAGAGAAACCCCACCTATGTTTTCTACTTCAGATAAGTCATGGACATGGTTTCCATCCTGGACAGGATGGGGCATAACCATGATGGACAAATTAAATAACTACACTAGTTTAATAAATGATGTTATGGAAAAAAACTCCCAAGATATAGGACTGCTCAATGTCGAGCTCAAAGCAATTAGAAGACAACTAGAGTTACACGAATTGGCTATTGAAAGCATGAGTGCAGCTCTGACAGGTTTATGCGAAATGACCCAAGATTATGAATGTTGTACATGATTTCACAATACCAGCCTGGAAATCCCAGACTACTATGATGTTATTAATCAACACCGAACACAGGTAAATGAATTAATGAAACAAGCAAGGGACATAGGTAATTATGGATGGAACCCCTTTTTTAGTTTGGGTTTAGGTGGAATGTTTTCATGGTTAAAGGACATAGTGATTATGAGTATCATAGTACTATTGTTAGGATTGATAGGCTACCTGATTTTCAAGCTTATTCTACTTTGTATTAGCAAGTGTACTACACCAGACCAACCTTCTCACGCATATACACAATATCTGCAGCTTTATGTAAATGAATATAACAAACGTAGCAAGAACCGTAGATTTCAGGAGGCTGCGGATCTGTAGAAGTCATTCCATGACTTAAGAGGGGGTTGAAAGGTTATGTTAAGCATCCATCTTGTTTCTGTCAGCCATCTTAATATCCACAAACTTCCATTTTAGAATATGTACAGTTTGAACAGCCCTTTAACTTCTCAGATAACTGTCTCAACATGAGATTCTTCTAACTCATGTGTTCTCACACACTTATCTATAACCTTCACACTGTTTCTCAGCATTCTTTAGCTACAGAAGGAATTATGTATCTTTTCTTATATTAATTCAGCTAGCTTAGAACAAAGAACAATAGCGTTTTTGTCTTGACCAGCTGTAATCGTCTTGATGTCTACTGCGCATGTCTTATTCTGTATGACGTGAAATATACTATATCAATCGCTTTGTAATAACTCAATACAATTAGTTCTCGAAGGACGCCATGGTGTGTGTGTGGTTTTATTTGTCCTTTGAGAATTGATTCCAGAGCGCTCTGAATTTATACAATACATTGGATCTAAGGTCTGAGAGGTTGAAGGGACCACCCTAGACACAGGATTAACCCTTTCAGTCATTGCAAGAATGGAGGTGCCCTCTCTCCCTCTAAGGGACATACGGTGGATCAGGTTTTGGAGGGACTCATAGGAGGCGAGTATAGCTGCTTCCAGGGCCGGGGTCGCATTGTTGGCTTCTGGATAAAACCACCATGTGCATGGGTCAGTTGTGAGGCAATATAATAGGTTTGAAGGCATGGTAGTGCTAGCCCTCCCTCCAGTACTGGTAGTTGTAAAGTATTTTTGACAATTCTAACTGCTCTCCCTTTCCAAATAAACGTGATGAGGATAGTCTATTTCCTTAAATTTTACTTTTGTAACATATACTGGTGAATTACTCACGATGTATAGGAATCTTGGTAAGAAGATTATTTTAAATATATTTATCCTGACTAGCACTGTCAGAGTGAGGCTAGTCCATGTCTTTAATGTGTTTTTCATTCTGCTAATGAGAGGGTCCAAATAAATTTTGATGTAGGAGGAGAGTGGGTGTTGAATCATAATCGGAAGGAGGTGACTATTTGTAGTGGGCAGGAGTGAGGTAGCGTTACCTTCGATTCCTGATCTATCATGAATAGAAGGGACTTGTCCCAGTTAACCTGGAACCCAGAGAAGTGGCCAAAACCTCCTGATCATCTCCAGCAGGGATGGGAGAGACGATTGGGGGTCCGAAAGGTATATTAACATGTCATCCGCATATAGCGATACTTTCTCTTCTAGACCCCCAATCGTCAGTCCTGCCACCTCCCTACTGGATCTTATCATTGCCGCCAGAGGTTCTATAGTTAGCGCAAATAGTAGCGGCGACAGGGGGCATCCCTGTTTGGTGCCTCTCTTTATCAGAAAGGGGTCAGACACCGATACATTTACCTTCAATCTAGCAGTGGGTTTCAGATAGAGTAGTTGAACCCATCTAATAAAGGTTCAGCTCGAACCCAAATTTCGCCAAGACTTCCGGCAGGTATGGCCATTCGACTAAGTCGAATGCCTTATGTGCGTCTAAGGCCAGCAGGGCTCTAGAACCTGTCTTATTGTGTGTAGCTTGTAGGTTGGTAAACAATCTTCGGAGGTTGATAGAGGTTGATCGCCCCGGGATGAACTCAGATTGATCCGCACCAATAATAGTAGTGATGACTGCGTTCAGTCGCCGCGCGAGCACTTTGGCTAGAATCTTAGCATCTGAATTAATCAGTGATAATGGCCTATATGATTCCCAAAGTAGGTGGTCTTTATAGGGTTTGGGAATGAGGACAATCAGCACCTCTTACATAGAGGGCGGCAACTGTCCTGTTTTCATAGCAGAATTGTATATTTTAAGTAGGTGTGGTATTAGTATGTCCCTGAATTTCATATACCATTCTATAGGGAATCGATCCAATCCCGGTGTTTTGTTCCTGGCAAAGGATTGTATGGCTTCCCCTATTTCCTCCTCTGTCAGAGGGTCATTCAGCAGTGAGGCCTGTTCGTCCTGGAGTTTTGCCAATATTTGGTTATTTCAGCTAAATAGTCATCCAGCTCCACAATGGTATAGTGGGCTCTAGTAGCATATAGCGAGAAATAAAACTTGACAAACGCGTCCATTACCTCTTTGTTTTGTTCTACTACTATGCCCTCTAAATTTTTAATTCTCGGGATGCTGCATGGCTGATAGTCAGGTCTAGGTAAATATGCCTCTAATCGACTATTTTTGTCACCGAACTCTAAGAGTCGCTGATTCTGATACAGCAATTTCTTCTGGGTGCGTTCCAAAAGGACCAAGTCCAATTCTCTGGACTTATGTTTCCAAGTGGCATGTGTCTCAGGGGCAGGGGCTGCAGAGTAGGCGGCCTCTGCCTTCTTAAGATCCCCTTCTGCGTCCATCAGTTTGGACTGGGATGCCTTGCGGGCCTGCCCAATTGCCGCGGCTAAAGCGCCTCGTGTGGTGGCCTTAAAAACATCCCAGGTCATCGGGATGGAGGTGCCTTGCCGATTAAGTATCCAGTAGGATTTCATTTTGTTTACACTTTGGTCCACAACTGCTGGATCAGCCAGCCACAAAGGACTTAGCTGCCACATCTGATAAGAAGTGGGGGGACCCAGGGCAAGGTCCACCATAAGAGAGGAATGATCAGATACCACCCTGGGGAGGTATCTGGCCTCATTCACCCTGTTTAGCAGGTCAGATGAGACCAAACATAGATCGATCCTAGATAGGGTACCGTGTGTTACAGATTGATACGATTACTCCCTCCTGTCCCCATGTTTCCACCTCCAGATCTCCACTAGATCAAATTGTGTCAGAAATGAACATAGGGGTGTGGGGGATATCGTAGAACATTTAAACCTATCTATAGAGTTATCGAGGACCGTTTTAAAATTGCCCGCTATCAATAGGGGGCCTTCCGCCATCGCCAGTATGGAGTTCATCACCCGTTCAAAGAATACTTTAGGGAGGGGGAGCGTATAGACTGGTTATCGTGTAGGGCTTGCCTAGGTGTTCAAGTACAACAATAATATAGCATCCGTTCGGGTCAATTTTGACATGTTTGATGGTGATAGGAGCTGATTTGGCTGTAAGGATGGATGTGCCTGTGTCGTATGTGGAGTGTATGGCGTAGGCAATTTTTGCTCTCTTTAGGGCCGTGACCCTCGATCCCTGGAGGTGGGTTTCCTGGAGAAGGTTCACATGCGGATTATGTCTTGCCAGATAATCAAACATCAATGAACGTTTGACCTTGAAGTTAAGCCCCGAACATTCCATGATACTAAGCGTAATGTAGACATTTGTATGAATAAGTTATGTTTGGTGGAGCCCACCTTCCAGGGCCCGCCAGGAGGCCCCAACATCTTGGGGTCCAGCTCACCATGAGAGGTGTACCCCACCCTAGATATTTGTAGTGGTAGCCCATTGATTAGATTTACCGGTTTTGTGCCTTGTGGGCATGAGAGGTCATAAATCGACTGCATATATAGTTGTGAATACCAGTGTTGCATATGGATAACATCAATAGTAAAAAAGAAAAACATAAGAGTCTCTCAACACCCCCCCCCCCCCCTAACCCTCCCGGCTCCCATTCCCCAACCTGTTAGAGCTTTGTTCCCATAACCAAACTTGCCAAGCATGAGGGCCATGGCACAGATCCCCAACTAACAAACCCTGGGGAGCGTGTTAAAGTTCACAGCCATAGGTTTCCATCTGCACTTGTCCACACAGTATAAGTATGTGTGGTAACCCTGAGTCTGAAGGAGCAGATCGGCCAGCACACAAAAAGTAGCAGATCGGCCAGCACACAAAAAGTAGAGAAGTATCATGGGATAGAGGAGGAGAAAGTGGTCAACAAGGAAAATGGCCAGGTATTAGTTGTCCTCCAAGATCAGTAGTGAATGTACTTTCTGCGTTAGAGGATGTGGAACTCAGTCTACCCCAACAATTGTGGAAAACTGAGTGGGGTGATAGGGAATGAGGGGAGTAAAATATTCAAACCATCTTTGTTTTCCCACATCCCCGTTTGCCTGTTGTCAGGAGAGGATGGCGTACAACAGAATTGTCCCGGCTGGTTGTGAAGAAAGGGGAGCCTTAACGGGGAGGAGATCTCCTATTTTGGTTTCTGCGATCTGGATGCCCCAGGGTTTCCACCCAGTGGGACGCTTCCTTGGGATCTGTAAAAAAGTAGGCTTTGCCCTGGTAAATGATTCCCAAGCGTGCAGGGTATAGCATGCCGTATGGTATATGGACCTCACATAACCTGCGTTTAATGGCTAGAAATGTGGCTCTTTGCTTTTGCGTTGCTACCGAGAAGTCCAGGAATATGGTAATTCCATTGCCATTTCAGGATACTTTGCCCTTCTCCCGAGCCGCTCTGAGGACAGCTTCTCTGTCCCTGAAGTGAAGCAGTTTAATAATCATGGCACGTGGTGGGGCCCCGGGTGGCAGGGGTCGCATGGGGATTCATGTCTCATCCTATAATTCGCCAATATAGTGTGGACATCATGTTTAACCACTTCAGCCCCGGCCTATAGACATATGACGCCCACAGATGGGATCTCATATGATGTCCTCCGATTCCCGCCCGTCTAGGTCGCGAGCACCCGCGGCATCGCTTGGGACCCGGTGCGTGTGCCCAGCGGCCACGATGTCCGCCGGGCACCCGTGATTGCCCGGGAACACAGCAGGACCGTGGATCTGTGTATGTAAACATCCAAAGATCCATGCTGTCAGAGGAGAGGAGGCTGATAGTGTGTTCCCAGTACAGAGGAACATTGATCGGTCTCCTCCCCTTGTGAGTCCCCTCCCCCCACAGTTAGAATCACTCCCATAGGGAACATATTAACCCCTGCAGCGCCCCCTATTGTTAACCCCTTTCCTGCCAGTCACATTTACACAGTAATCAGTGCAATTTTGTAGCACCTATCGCTTTGTAAATGGTCCCAAAAATGTGTCAAAAGTGTCCGACGTGTCCGCCATAATGTCGCAGTCACGAAAAAAATGCAGATCGCCGCCATTACTAGTAAAAAATAAAATAAAAATGCCATAAATCTATCCCCTATTTTGTAGATGCTATAACTTTTGCACAAACCCATCAATAATCGCTAATTGCAATTTTTTTTACCAAAATTATGTAGAAGAATACGTATCGGCCTAAACTGAAGAAAAAATGTGTTTGTTTTTTTTTTTAATGGGATATTTATTATAGCAAAAAGTAAAAAATATATTTTTTTTTCAAAATTGTCGCTCTTTTTTTGTTTATAGCGCAAAAAAGAAAAACCGCAGAGGTGATCAAATACCACCAAAATAAAGCTCTATTTGTGGGAAAAAAGGACGTCAATTTTGTTTGGTTGCAACGTCGCAGGACCGCGCAATTGTCAGTTAAAGCGGCGCAGTGCCAAATCGCAAAAAGTGCTCTGGTAAGGAAGGGGGTAAAATCCTCTGGGGCTGAAATGGTTAAGGAAGGATAACTCAGTTTTAATAGTGTCCATTTGTGAGGTAAGTGACGCTGTGTTGGATGGCCTCCATGATTTGAGCTAGGGATGATTCTGCGGGGCCTATATCAGTGTTGCTTGCTCTGGGTGTTGCAGGATTAATGTCCTCATCAGGGGAGAATATCAGAGGGTCCTCCGGGCTCAGAGTAAGGGGGGGATCTTTGCAACTCATCCCTCCCTGCGGTCTGGTTCCAGGGCACTGATGTAAAGGCAGGCTGGCACTGTGTGTTCTCCCCGCTCTGGCTGGCGCCATCTTGCTTCGGTCCACATGTCGGCAATGGCGGCTCGAATCCCGGGGCTTCCTCCATCGGTGTCCCGTATTTGACCATCTCCCAAAGGGCACAATGCTCCCTGGATACTACAGGGGGTAAGTGAGACCCATGAATGTCGGCCGGGTTAGCAGGATAGCTGTAGGATGTGTGTGGCACTGACAAAGCTCAAGCTGAACATGTCCTCACATCCCGGTCGCTGGCCACGCCCCTGCGCTATCGAGGATATGATTAATATGCTTAAGGCATGAGACACCACTAATTGGAGGATAATCCCGCCAGGTTTGCCTGCGTGTATTGTTACTATGCACCTCTGCAAGCTCCTGAAGAAATGCTTAAGGGCGCGTAACATGTAGAGTTTTCTTCACTACGTCTCTACCACCAACCAGCTGCTCCTTCCATTTGACATCATCTCATTTTGAATGATTATTGATTGATCTGTTCCACTGTGGTAATAGTTGGTTGTGTTAGGTGGTGTGGTCGTTTAGACCAAACATCATGTTTTGTTTTTAACATGTTATGTAAATAATGTGAATTTTAATAATTAATAAAAGTTAATTTTGTATATCAACGCTACAGATGTGCCTCTAAAGTCCATGTTTCCTTCTTTTGAATACATTTTGGAACTGTACACAGTAATTTACAGCATAAAGCCAAATATTATAGCACCATTTATTCCAAACTGTCTACAGCTGTCTCTGGCTTGTTGACCATCAACAGTGCAGTGTATGGAAGCAATGGCTTCTCTGGAGTAGGGCTTCAGGACCAAACAAACAGAATAATCCTAAGGTGAGGACAGTGAACAGGCTCTGTTTAGAAAGTCTCAGGATCCCAAGTTTAAAGGAGAATTCAGTTAAAAGCTCTTTTGGCCCCATTTCTCCTGGTGATCACAGGAGTGCCCTTCGTTCTACACTCCTGTGACCCTTATTCAGCTAACAGCAAGCTAGTTAGCTGTTCCAGACTCTGGAGGGATCCCAACTTTAATGTAAGGATCTACCCAGATGCCTGGACCAGCAGCTGATTTAGCCTCTCGATGAGCCGCTGAGAGCCTGAGCCAGCCCACCCTCCCTCTCCATAGCCCAGTGTGGAATGGACTTACAGTCACCGGTTCTCTGCTCACTGAAGACCAAGCCTTTGATCGCTCATTGGAAGATAAATCTCCGTCCCAGTTTCAGGTCTTTTGCAGACTCCAACAGGTTTTCATCCAGAATGGTCCTGTATTTGGCTGCATCCATCTTCCCCTCAATTTTAACCATCTTCCCTGTCCCTGCTGAAGAAAAGCAGACCCAAACCATGATGCTGCCGCCACCATGTTTGACAGTGGGGATGGTGTGTTGAGGGTGATGAGCTGTGTTGCTTTTACCCCAAACATATCGTTTTGCATTGTGGGCAAAAAGTTCGATTTTGGTTTCATCTGACCAGAGCACCTTCTTCCACATGTTTGGTGTGTCTCCCAGGTGGCTTGTGGCAAAATTTAGACGAGACTTTTTATGGATATCTTTGAGAAATGGCTTTGTTGCCACTCTTCCATAAAGGCAAGATTTGTGCAGTGTACGACTGATTGTTGTCCTATGGACAGACTCTCCCACCTCAGCTGTGGTTCTCTGCAGTTCATCCAGAGTGATCATGGGCCTCTTGGCTGCATCTCTGATCAGTCTTCTCCTTGTCTGAGCTGAAAGTTTAGAGGGACGGCCAGGTCTTGGTAGATTTGCAGTGGTCTGATACTCCTTCCATTTCAAAATGATCGCTTGCACAGTGCTCCTTGGGATGTTTAAAGCTTGGGAAATCTTTTTGTATCCAAATCCGGCTTTAAACTTCTCCATAACAGTATTACGGACCTGCCTGGTGTGTTCCTTGGTCTTCATGATGCTCTCTCTGCGCTTTCAACAGAACCCTGAGACTATCACAGAGCAGGTGCATTTATACAGAGACTTGATTACACAGAGGTGGATTCTATTTATCACCATCTGTCATTTAGGACAACATTGGATCATTCAGAGATCCTCGCTGAACTTCTGGAGTGAGTTTGCTGCACTGAAAGTAAAAGGGGCCGAATAATTTTGCACGCACCACTTTTCAGTTTTTTATTTGCTAAAAAAGTTTAAAATATCCAATAGATTTTGTTCCACTTCACAATTGTGTCCCACTTGTTGGTGATTCTTCACAAAAAATTAAAATTGTATATCTTGTCTAAACCAGACCAAATACATGTTCTAGAAGAGGGGCAGTTGAGGGACAGTAGAAGCTATGCATGATGACATCACAGCAGCATAGAAACAATTGGGTTGATTTACTAAAACTGGAGAGTGCAAAATCTGGTGCGGAGACCAATCAGTTTGCAGGATTTTTTGTTAGACCCTTAAAATTAGGTATATTAGGGGACATAATGGACGTGGATTGAAATTTGTTTTCACCTGATGCAGAAATTACTTCAAAGCAATCCTGGGGGACCCCAGGCAAAAATGACATCAACATGGGTTTCCCCACAAAATCCATACCAGACTCTTATCCAGACATGCTGCCTGGAAAGCCAGGAAAGGAAAGGGAAGCTAGCATGAGCACCCCTCCCTAACTATAACCAGTCACATAAGCTAGATAGGGGTCTGGTATGGATTTTTAAGGGAGGTCCTACAGGAAATAAAGACATTGATGGGGATAAGGACCTCATCCCCAAATTCCAGGCCCAATGAAAGTGGGGGATTGCAGGAGAAGGATAATGGAGTCCTCAAATATCCGAGGTGGGGGCTGTGCAAACTGTGTCTGTACCACTCACTCTCCTCTGTGCAATGTCAAAAGTTGATCTCCCTGCTCCAGCTTGGTGAGATGGCATCAAGGGGGGGGGCTATCCAACCACACAACTCAGCAACCAAAGCACAGATTTTAACAAGGACAATTGCGATCTGCACTGGGTCCACGACTTCTGGTGGTGACGTCTGGTGAGCTGAAAAAGGATGGGAGCGCCCCTTAAAAAATGCAAAGAGAAAATATTGTGTAAAAAGGACTGTAGGAATTTAACATTTCTGACAAGATAATTTTATCCTCATAGCGATTTCTTATTGATAGCTAGACTTTGTCCTATTCAAAATTCTCAGACTACTAAGGAATTCAATGATGTAGGCTTGCATGCTGGTATTTTATCTAATCTTCTGTAGATGTCTTATAAAGCATAGACTATAGATAAACAGGGAATGCCAATATAAACATATGCCTTTCCCCTCCTATCACTGATGTGCCTGTACACGTCCATTACATTCTGCCCAGGATGATAACTTTTATTGCTAGAACTTCATGGCTTTTGCACAGTAACAGATATAACAGATCACCCCCACCAGCCCAGGACACCTGGCTCAGATACCCTGGATGCCCCACAAGCCCCGGCTCTCCCTTTGGGCCAGTTGAGTCGGGCTTTTAGATTCTCATAATAGTCTACAGCAGGAGTCCAAACCATCTAAACATATTACATATATTAGCAAAAGTATGTAGGCATAGGACACCCCCCTCCCCCAATTTAGAAATTGGATGAAAAGTTTAATACTGTGAAACACTTTTTGAAAGATAGTCAATTTTACATACCACTATATAGATCAGACCAAAATGAGGGACAATAGAGGAAGAAAGAGGGACTTTTTTCCTAATCAGGGACAGTCCTTCAAAAACAGGGACACTTGGGAGCTATACTGGAGGTCAAATATTGTGCGACTGCCAAGTTACCAAAGTGACTTGACAGGTCTGCGAAGATACAACCTTGCAACACATAATTACTGTGAATGCGACCAAAGGTGCAGCACTCCCTTCCAAGGCTTTAAAACAGAACCTATAAAACATAAGCAGGAACATTTACAATTCCATAAAGTGAAACATTAGCTGCATCATGCGTTTTCTTTAAAAAACTGATATAGTCCCCTCATAAACCTCACTCTATTAAGAAGCTCAACCCTGATGTTATCTGAATCTATGAGATGAACTTAAAATAGAAGTAAACCCTTAATTGGTTAGATTTAGTTTGCTAAAACAATGTGTGTCATAAAAAAGGAATTTTGACTTACCTGTAAATTTCATATCTGTACATACCATACAGCACAGAACAAAGGCTGGATATTTATAGACCCTGGGTAAGAGGCTGCTGCCCTCAAGGGTGTAGACACTGGCAAAGCTTTGGTGGACATGTCCCCTGGGAGCCCTATAACCCTACTCCACTCCGTGAGATCTCTGTGTTTTAGCTAGCGGTGCAGAGTAATGGTACATTCACAAATGTGAATACTGCATATCCAACAATGATTACAGAGGGGATTTCCAGCAATTAGCTGCAGAGGCAGTGCCATTGAAAGCAATAGGAAGCTGCCAGCTCCCGCAGCTAATCGTGGCCGCATGCATGTAATTGCTCATGCAGCGATTACTTACAAGTGATCAGCCCTAGATGCAGACTGTCCTGTACTATATCCAAGACAGGGCTCATGTCCTGTGGGAACGCATGGGAACGGAGTTCCTGTACTTTTTCCACAACAGGAACTCAGTTCTCATTAGCAGCCATGTCCTGCAAGACTTTGAGGTATGTGAGATGTGTGGCAGGTGCTACACCAGCAGCCGTTGACACAGCTCGCAATAGTAAGTGCCGAACACCAGGGGTGGACTGACCATTCAGGCATTGCCAGTAGGGGGCCCCATGACAGCTTCCGCTTCGATCTACCTGTCAATCACAGTTAGCAGACAAGTAGATCAGGTCCCTGCTGGTAAGAGATTGTATTTAGTTAGACTTCTTGTGATGCGCTCCTCCCCGCCGGCCTCTCCTGATTTTCTGTATCCTCACCCCCGCCCCCCCAGTCTCCTGCATACTTGCTCTGTGTGTCCCGCTGAATCCCCCCTCCTCTATCTTCAGTGCCATATGATGAGAGAACCCAAAGGAGGAGCACAGCTATTCTGCTCACAGGACTAGCACTCTCCCCAAGCTTTCTGTCCAGATAATGTGCAGTTCATTTATGACCTTTCCGTTTAACCCTGTGTTATCCAAACTCGAAAAGTGTAAACTCACCACATAAACACTCTATATACAAAAGAACATTCCCCAATAAAGATCAGAACATGATGTTCACATTTGCATAGAAGCACAATTGAATGAATGCTGATTATTCAGAGAATTACCATATTTATGTTTATTGAGGATTTTTTTTTTTAATGTACGAACAGTTAAGCTTCATACACACAGTACGGAAATTGGATGAAAAATACCACTTTTGAAGTGTTGGTGCATATGAGCGTATCATTTTTTATATGTTTTTCGTGGGGTAGTGGATCTTGGGTGGAAGTTCCCATACTTTTTTCCCCAGGACTTGACCCCTGATCCAAGATATGAAATTCACAGGCAAGCCACAATTCTTTGTATCCAAATTATACAATACAGGACATAGACTGGATATTCAAAGAGCCTTGGACGTTCCCATACAAAGAAAAAGAAGGTTGGGGAACAAGAAGGCAAACAGAACTGTACCAACAGGCACAACAATAACAAGGATCAATGGAACCAATACAGAATGCCGCTGCCAGAACCTTTTGGCAAAATTTCATCCACAGTAGCTTAGATGTCCATCTGGTAGAACTTTTGAGAAGGTGTGAACTGAAGATCAGGTGGTGGCCTCTCATAGTTGGGCCACATTAGTGTCAGAATGACCAGGAAACAACCACTGATTGGGAGCACGTAAAAGTGCTTGAGGTCATTTATTCTTTAAGGTATTAGCTCTGGGGTGTGTCCAGAATGAGGCCTAAGTATTCTAGGTGAAGGTAAGGCTGGAGAGCACCGTTTTCCGTTTCCTGAGTTTTAATCGAGAAGCGAACACTATTCAGGAAACATGCAATGAGTGAGCCTACAATATTGGTTCAGTACAGATGTTGCTGACCCCTATTTAGGATCCAGGCTTTACCTATCACAGCTGGCTTCTTGGTTCGTTAGGGATGGACCACCATAGAATGATTTCTCTGGAAGGGAGAAGAGGTTCATCACCTAAGAATACTATCAAAAAACTGAAGTCCCTCAGAGTGAGGAAGGGGTTATTAAGTAATGCTCAGGGGGGCATGTCCAGCAAAGTTTTGCCAAGGTCCAATCTTATCAAGATAGCAGTATTTAATAAAATACGCTTTCCCTTTTTCATTCTTTTTTTCCATCTCAGTGCTGCTGATCTCCTTTTGTATCTTTCAGACGTTTCCTGTCTATATGCTCTCATTCCAGTGTCAGCTGCAGATCGTTTTTCTGGGTTGGCTTCTTGACAACGACAGTGGAGGGCAATGCCTGGACAATGTGCGTCAGCAGGAGCACTTATAGTCCCCGCCAGGGGTGCATATGACAGGGTAACAATGCAGGAGCACATTTGGAAGATGGGGCAGTCTTGTCACCCTATAACAGGAAGTACCCGAGCAAGAACTTTCATAGCAAGATCAGCAGGAATTATTTTAACTAAAGCTGCGGAATAAAAACGATTGAAAACAAATTAACAAATTACATAACATGTCAAATATTAAATGCGACTTTAGTAATTGGATTTAGATTTACTTACAATTACATTTTCAGACCATCCTGTAAGAAATGAATTAATGGGTAAGACCGGCTTAATTCCTACACTATATTTTCATTATGTATCAAACCAATGCTGCAATATCTGCCCTATCTCTGACACTGTGTCCCACAGCACTGTACAGTGCCTTGAAAAAGTATCCATACCCCTTGAAATTTTCACATTTTGTCTTGTTAGAACCAAAAATGTAAATGTAGTTTATTGGGATTTTATGTGCTAGACCAACACAAAGTGGCACATAATTGTGAAGTGGAAGAAAAATAAAAAATGCTTTTGAATTTTTTTTACAAATAAATATGTGAAAAGTGTGGCGTGCATTTGTATTCGGCCCCCTTTACTCGGATACCCCAAACTAAAATCTAGTGGAACCAAATGCCTTCAGAAGTCACCTAATTAGTAAAATAAATATCAGTATAAATACAGCTGTTCTGTGAAGCCCTCATAGGTTTGTTAGAGAACCTTAGTGAATAAACAGCATCATGAAGGCCAAGGAACATACCAGAGAGGTCAGGGATAAAGCTGTGGAGAAGTTTAAAGCATGGTTAGTTTATAAAAAGAATATCCCAAGCTTTGAACATATCCAACGCAGCACTGTTCAATCCATCTTTCGAAAATGGAAAGAGTATGGCACAACTGCAAACCTACCAAGACATGGCCGTCCACCTAAACTGACAGGCCGGGCAAGGAGAGCATTAATCAGAGAAGCAGCCAAGAGGCCCATGGGAACTCTGGGGGAGCTGCAGAGATCCACAGCTCAGGTGGGAGAATCTGTCCACAGGACAACTATTAGTCGTGCTCTCCACAAATCTGACCTTTATGGAAGAGTGGCAAGAAGAGAGGCAAGAGGTGGTCTGTATAGTCCCCTGAAGAAGCCATTAATGGCGAAACATGTAGGGACATGACCGTTCATCAATGACCACCTTATGAATATGGATACTTTGGCCAGTACAACAGTTTTGTAAATATACTCCGTTCCTACTTTTATGAACCCCATTTTATTGTCTTTATGTAATAAAATGTATATATTTTTTTAAATATGTTAGTATTTATCTCTCTGTATATGTGGCGCCGCTATAATCCCAAAATCCTCTCTTTACCATCCTTCGATCCTAAATATGTTTTGCATCCATATTTTTTAGCTGCTTCCCTGGAGTTCAGCTTTAAGTTTTCAGCATTAATCGGCCAAGTGATTTGTAATGCAGATATTTTTTCCTTCCTAGAGAGAAACATCAAAGGCCAACTGAGTCCCCTTTCATGAGCTGGCCCTGCAGGCACTAACCAGGAAAGTAATAAGTAATTATGCAGATACCGTCCACCAGAAGCTAGACTGCGGGCCAATCCAATTTTTCCTGAGTTACGTTGTATCGCAGATTGCGAACACTGGCAGTCTGGGAATTAATAAATATACTGGTCTAATAATAGGCTCCATATACCTGACAGTCATTAGAGATGTCAGATGAATATTTATGGTCACAGTCATTCTCATTCAGATACCTTCTGCCAAGGCAATGCTTCAGATTAGTTTGCTGGGAAGACTGCCAAAATATTCAACTTCCGTGTGATTGGAATTCTAGAAATACATAGATTCCAAGGGTTCATATCAGTTTTTATACCAGTTTATTGCATGGCAGAATGTCTACTCAGATGCCAAGAGTGAGATGTAAATGGGAACTTATTTTTTTCTTATATGCTGGGAGGATATCCTTTGATCCCCACTAATGACATCACCATTAATAACCTAATGCAAGTGTATCTAATTTATCCTGTGTATATGACTCCACCACCAGCAGAGAGTCTGTGACCTTGTCTGTAAGATTTCATTCATCTAGGTCCTGATACAGATGGTAGTGGTCCCACTCAACTTTAAAGTCGCAGACTTTCACCACTCATCCCAGTGGCTTCCTCAGTTCTAATAATTGTCAGGAATGTACCCAGCCATTTATAATCCAGTCATCCTTGGAATGTGTCAAGGCAGATGTTGATTGTTCAAGAACATGATGGCAGGTGTGAAAGTTTGTGAAACCTCCCTGTTCCAAATAGAAGGTCTAACCCAGTGTTTCTCAACTCCAGTCCTCAAGGCGCCCCAACAGGTCATGTTTTCAGGATTTCCCTCAGATGAAATGGCTGTGGTAATCACCACTGATTTTCACTGATCAAATCACCTTTACAAACTAATGGCAAGCCTGAAAACATCACCTGTTGGGACGCCTTGAGGACTGGAGTTGAGAAACACTGCTCTAACCACTATGACACAATGAAGTCTGGGGCAGATGGGGATTGTCTGAGTTATCTTGTCCTTAAAAGTGGAACTCTACTCACCAGTATTGAGCTGTTCTAGGGCTCCTGGCCGGCCACCGACATCTTCGGCCACAGCCTTCCTGATCTTTGGCCACTTTAATTGGCCGAACTGAGAAGACATCACTCTTGTGCATGCAGAGGAAAAAATTCATCTCGGCAGTGCCAAAACTGTACTGCCGATAGGAAACTTGACAGACAGACAGGCAAGAAACTTTAATGCAGAAGTGATATAGTATTATTCTGCATTAAAATTCTACCTGTTCTCCAATTTTATTTTGTTTCATAAATTTCCACTTTAAGGTGTACTGTAGAAAGTCTGCCTGAATACTGACCTGCAGAATGCTCCCATCGATGTGGCCTTAAGCCCCATACACACTATCAGATTTTCTGCTGATTTTTTCCTTCAGATTTACCAAAACCATGTAGTGCAAGGGCCTGCCTGATTGCATACACATTGAAACTCCTAAGGTTTGATCTCATATTATATGGTTTTGGTAAATCTGAAGGAAAAAATCAGCAGAAAATCTGATAGTGTGTATGGGGCTTAAGTCTTTCTATAGTGTGGATATGATGGGCCAGATTTTTGCCAATACAGGAGGGTCCAAGGATATTTAAATTTTTACGAAAAAATCTGTTATAACACTGGTGGCGGTGCCACAGGATCTCTGAGTGAAGCTGTATCATCCGCAAATACTGTAATCTGATGGAAAAGCCATTATATCGAAGAGTACGCTTTAGGTATGTTGTTTAACCTGTTCTCAGCAAAGAACTCTTCACACTTCTCTTCAAGCAAACAGCTAGATACAGAATTGCTACAGTGCCTTGAAAAAGTATTCATACCCCTTGAAATTTTCCACATTTTGTCATGTTACAATCAAAAACGTAAATTTTTTCTTTTTGGGGGGGGGGGGGGGCGGTTTATGTGATAGACCAACACAAAGTGGCACATAATTGTGAAGTGGGAGGAAAATGATAAACGGTTTTCCATATTTTTTACAAATCAATATCTGAAAAATGTGGCGTGCATTTGTATTCAGCCCCCTTTACTCTGATGCCCCTAAACTAAAATCTCATGGAACCAATTGTCTTCAGAATTCACCTAATTAGTAAATAGAATCCACCTGTGTGTAATTTGATCTCAGTAAAAATACAGCTGTTCTATGAAGCTCTCAGAGGTTTGTTAGAGAACCTTAGTGAACAAACAGAATCATGGAGGCCAAGGAACACACCAGACAGGTCAGGGATAAAGTTGTGGTGAAGTTTAAAGCAGGGTAAGGTTATAAAAAAAAATATTGCAAGCTTTGATCATCTCAAGGAGCACTGTTCAATCCATCATCTGAAAATGGAAAGCGTACGGCGCAACTGCAAACCTACCAAGACATGGCCGTCCACCTAAACTGACCGGCCGGGCAAGGAGAGCATTAATCAGAGAAGTAGCCAAGATGCCCATGGTAACTCTGGAGTAGCTGCAGAGATCCACAGCCCAGGTGAGAGAATCTGTTCACAGGACAAATATTAGTCTTGCACTCCACAAATCTGGCCTTTATGGAAGAGTGGCAAGAAGAAAGTAATTGTTGAAAGAAAACCACAAGAAGTCCTGTTTGCAGTTTGTGAGAAGCCATGAGGGGAAACAGCAAACATGTGGAAGAAGGTGCTCTGCTTAGATGAGACCAAAATTGAACTTTTTAGCCTAAAAGCAAAAAGTGTGGTGGAAAACGAACACTACACATCACCCTGAACACACCATCCCCACCATGACACATGGTGGTGGCAGCATCATGTTGTAGGGATGAGTTTCTTCAGCAGGGACAGGGAAGCTGGTCAGAGTTGATGGGAAGATGAATGGAGCCAAATACAGGGCAATCTTAGAAGAAAAGCTGTCAGAGTCTGCAAAAGACTTGAGCCTGGGGAGGAGGGTCACCTTCCAGCAGGACAACAACCCTAAACATACAGCCAGAGCTACAATGGAATGGTTTAGAACAAAGCATATTCATGTGTTAGAATGGCCCAGTCAAGGTCCAGACCTAAATCCAATTGAGAATCTGTGGCAAGACTTGAAAACTGCCTTTCAGAGATGCTCTCCATCCAATCTTACATAGTTACATAGTAGGTGAGGTTGAAAAAAGACACAAGTCCAACCTATGTGTGTGATTATATGTCAGTATTACATTGTATATCCCTGTATGTTGTGGTCATTCAGGTGCTTAGCTAACAGTTTCTTGAAACTATCAATGCCCCCCGCTGAGACCACCGCCTGTGGAAGGGAATTCCACATCCTTGCCGAAATTGAAATCCTATTCCCTCTCAAGCGTCTCTTCTCCAGAGAGAATAAGTTCAGTGCTCGCAACCTTTCCTCATAACAAATATCCTCCAGACCCTTTATTAGCTTTGTTGCCCTTCTTTGTACTCGCTCCATTTCCAGTACATCCTTCCTGAGGACTGGTGCCCAGAACTGGACAGCACATTCCAGGTGCGGCCGAACTAGAGTCTTGTAAAGCGGGAGAATTATCATTTTATCTCTGGAGTTAATCCCCTTTTTATTGCATGCCAATATTCTGTTTGTTTTGCTTGCAGCAGCTTGGCATTGCATGCCATTGTAGAGCCTATCATCTACTAGGACCCCCAGGTCCTTTTCCATCCTAGATTCCCCCAGAGGTTCTCCCCCCAGTGTATAGATTGCATTCATATTTTTTCCAACCAAATGCATTATTTTACATTTTTCTACATTGAAGCTCATTTGCCATGTAGTTGCCCACCCCATTCATTTGTTCAGATCTTTTTGCAAGGTTTCCACATCCTGCGGAGACGTTATTGCCCTGCTTAGCTTAGCATTGTCTTCAAATACAGAGATTGAACTGTTTGCCCCATCCTCCAGGTCGTTTATGAACAAATTAAATAGGATTGGTCCCAGGACAGAACCCTGGGGGACCCCCACTACCCATCCCTGACCAGTCGAGTACTCCTCATTTATCACCACCCTCTGAACTCACCCTTGTAGCCAGTTTTCGATCCATGTACTCACCCTATGGTCCATGCCAACGGACCTTATTTTGTACAGTAAACGTTTATGGGAACTGCGTCAAATGCTTTTGCAAAATCCCGATACACCACGTCTATGGGCCTTCCTTTATCTAGATGACAAATCTGACAGAGCTTGAGCTATTTTGCAAAGAGGAATGGGCAAAAATGTCACTCTCTAGATGTGCAAAGCTGGTAGAGACATCCCCAAAAAGACTTGCAGCTTTAATTGCAGTGAACGGAGGTTCTACAAAGTATTGACGCGGGGAGGCGCCGTACAAAATGTACCCCACACTTTTCACATATTTATTTGTAAAAAAATGTTGAAAATCATTTATTATTTTCCTTCCACTTCTCAATTATTGGCCACTTTGTGTTGGTCTATCACAAAAAAAAAAAACAATAAAATACATTTACGTTTTTGGTTGTAAAATGACAAAATGTGGAAAATTTGAAGGGGTGTGAATACTTTTTCTAGGCACTGTGTGTGTGTGTGTGTGTGTGTGTGTGTGTGTGTGTGTGTGTGTGTGTGTGTGTGTGTATATATACACATACATACACACCCCCTAGAACAGTACTAGTGCAACACAGTTCAATGCAGGAGGGCTTTGCACAGCAAGCTCATAGCTTAAAACAAAAAATCTGCTTGTCCAAACCACTAACTAATCTCAAGTCAGTCTCTGACTAACAGGATGTCCCCTAATTGAATACTCAAAAAAAGCCTAAAAAAAAAAATAAAAAAAAAAATAAAAAATCATGGTTTCCCTTTAAAGTGGAACTGAGCTTCAAAAGTGAACATGTGCTGTGTTACAGGCAATATCTAGAAATGTTAATTGTGCTGAAGCAATATCCCAAAAGATTTACTTCTTGCCTTGAAATTCTCCTGAAAAACAACAGTGCATTTCCTTTTCTGTCTGGTGGCTGTATATCTGCAGTGTGAGCTCAACTAAAGCACTGCAGTTTTAGAAGATTTAAATTGAGATATGGTGATGTTACTACTGTGCAGATCACTGTTCTCCTTGCTGGAGAGAGGAGCTGCGGTGCAAAGATCTCCCTGCTTCTGTTTAATTCATTTTGTGAGTCTGTGCTTTCTTCACCCCTCCTGATGCTTGTTAAAGCATTTAGTCCAAAAAAAAAAAAAAAAAATGTAAAGCATGTTATATGATGCAGTGCTTGTCCCGTGTCATTTGGACCCCTGTAACACCTAAAAAACCTGGCTGATCCTGCCAGTTTCTCCCCACCCCTCTGTAAACTGACCATGGTGTATGATGGCTGCTGAGCCCTGACACCGTGGTCAGTTTACGTGCCTCTGTCATCAGCAGCCTGCTATCAGCTCTCCTCTCTGCGCCGGCACGCTCGCGTGCTGGTCGGGACCCCCGTGAGTCCGGTCGTGGGTCCCGCGGACTAGATCGCCGCGGGCATACCCGCGATCGTCTCACGGGGTGGCTGAATGAGGAAATGCCGTTGTAAACAGCATTTCCCTGTTCTGCCTAGCAACTAGTGACGCTGATCTCTGCTCCATGTGGTAGGAGCAGAGATCAGTGTTTACTAAGTGTTTACTAAATTAAAGCCCAGCCCCTGGCTATACCCGCTCGCTGTATCACATGGCCCTGCCCCCCGGCACTTCGCGTCAGTAGATGTGATTGACAGCAGTGCGAGCCAATGGCTGCGCTGCTTTCCATCCATCCACTCCAGCCAATCAGCAGCCATGCTGAACGGTGGAAAGGACATCGGGGGACGAGCTCGAGGGGTGAGGCAAGTAAAACAGGGGGGCTGGGGGCGCAGGCATTGTGAGATGAATGCATTAAGGTGAAAAAACATTTACCTTTACAACCCCTTTAAAACTAGTCAAGCACCCCATCTCTACCACCCAAAAAAATAAAAAACATAATCTGGTATATTTTTTAATAGAAAGGTCAAAAAGATTTGAATATGTACAAAATAAGGAAAATGGTTTTACAGGTTCTGTTTAAGCATCACATTTTTCTGTAATTTAAACAAAATACAGGTAGGGAGACAGTGACACTTTTCTCATACAGCTCAGAATGACAGAGCTTGCTAATGGTCCTCCTCAGCATGTTATACTTACCGGCTGGGCTGTTAGTAGACATTTTCGCTTTGCCCTAAATGGGTGGGTGACAATGGCCTCTTTAAAAGTATTTTTTGCTTTCTCCACACGGCAAGGCAACATTTTCTCTTAACAGCTGTCTACCTGTTGAACATACTCACCTGGCCTTTGCTTCTTTACTGCTGGGAGTGAAGAAAACGACCCCGTACTTCTAGGTATGGGAAGCATGTGACACACACCGCTTCGTTCCATGCGATAGTGCTGGTGCTTGTCCAATTCCCACACCTAGTGCTGTAACACAGGGTGGGGATAGAGTCCTCAACCCTTTGTAAACCTCAAGTTGTGGTTTGGAGATTACAGATGGCTATCCCTCCTCACCTCCACTGTCTGAATGCACATCACAAACACATTTCCCAACATACTTACCAGCCAGCCTGCAAAAAAACAAAAATGACCCTGTCTAACAATTCATGGTAAAACAGGTTTTGTTGCACAAATTTGAAAATATATGTAAAACATATATGTATGCTCACATCAAAGCTTCTCTGTATACTGCAGTCCCAACGTCCCTGTGCCTTTATGGAGGACTAGGCACCCTCCAGGCAAACCTTGCCCTAGATTTATCCACTGCTATATATGCTGTAATTTGGAGACTCTCAAAACTAGAATACAAAAAATGTAGGACTGCAATATTCAGAAGCCTTGACGTGGGCATTGCAGCTTCCACATATATTTGCAAATGTGTGCAACCTAACCCTCTAATTTAACACCAAAAATTGTCCCCGTCTAATATTTCAAGTTAAAACAGAAGGTTTTGTTGCATTCATTTGCAAATATATGTGAAAGTCGTAGTGCCTACGTCAAGGCTCCTCTGTAAAAAGTGGGCCTAAAGTCCTCGTGCCTTTATGGAGGAGTGACGCTTCATATTCCCACCTCACATGTTCCTGGTATAAGTTCTCAAGATTTGGGTGCTGCAGCAACCACCAGCTGGACACTGGTTCAAGCAACAAAGTAAATATTTGCCAGCACACCAAGGATCGGCACAATGTGGTGTCCAAATGCATAGTTTATTGCATGATCACAACACAAGAAAGGTGAAACGTTTCGGAGTCACGCAGGACCCCTTCGTCAGGCATGTGATGTCATCACATGCCTGACGAAGGGGTTCTGCGGGACTCCGAAACGTTGCACCTGTCTTGTGTTGTGATCATGCAATAACTACCCATTTGGACGTCACTTTGTGCCGATCCTTGGTGTGCTGGCAAATATCTACTTTATGAAGGAGTGGGCTCCCTCCAGGCAAACCTACCCTTGATTTATCCATTGCTATATATGTTCCAATTTGGAGACTGTCAAAATGATAGAGTTAGGAACGCAATATAGAGAGGAACCTTGATGTGGGCAGCGTGGCTTCCACATAGATTTGCAAATGTGTGCAACGAATCCTTCTGTTTTAACGTGAATTGTTAGACAGGGTCCATACAGTTTAACAGTTCACGTTAAATCAGAGGGTTTAGTTGCACACATTTGCAACTATATGTGGAAGCCACAGTGTGCACGTCAAGGGTCCTCTGTATATTGCAGACCTAACTCTATAGTTTTGAGAGTCTCTGAATTGCAGCATATATAGCAATAGATAAATCAAGGGTAGGTTTGCCTGGAGGGAGCCCACTTCTCCATAAAGGCGCAGGGACATTAGGACCACAGTACACAGAGAACTCTCTGATTTAACGTGAACTGTTAGGCAGGGCCAATTTAGTTTGCTTGCAGGCTGGCTGGGAAATGTGTTTGTTTGTGATACGCTTTACCCTTCAATGTGTGCCTTACTGCAAAGGCTAGTTATAAATTGGGGTGGTTGCCATCATTTTTTATGCAGGCTGTCTTAAAGTAGCAGCAAGGAAGACTGGCTGAACTTAAAAAAGGAAAGGTGAGCATGTGCGGCTGGGCAGGGCATCAGTTAAGTGACCTGCATAGGGAAAGAACAGGTTCACTTTAAGTGCTATAATCAACCTTCTTCAACCTGGTTTAAAATATTTTAGCAGGTTGTTCAGCTTTGCTGAGGATTTCGGCCTTTGACCTTTGGCGTTCTTCGCTTTCTCCTGCAATTTCATGGCAGGAATTTTGGGAGTGAGTTCTTTGTGCTTCCAGTCAGCCATTAGTTCTTTCTGTAGTTCCTCTGGAAGCTGAGAAAACACATTCATATCCACACTACTAGGAAAAAAGGAAACTCTGCTGCTGTCACCGGATTCTGCACAGTCCATGTCTGCTTCACAGGGCTGACTTGTTTGGTTGCTGCATGAAATGTAAGAAGAGGAACTGGCACAGGTGGTTTTATCCCCACTGTTTCCATTATCATTGTCTGTACATAAGCTGTGCTTTATGTAAAGCGTTGGGTCACCGGAGTCCATCGTGTTATGTAGACCTTGCATTGGAAGTTCAGATACAGAAGAACTTGCAGCTGTACAAGAACTCTGTGGATGCCTAGAGCTGGCTTTCATAAAGAAACTCTGTATTCCTTTAGGACACGCTGATGGTCTTGTGGTCTTGCTGATTTTGGGCCCTGCTCCAGTTTGTGGGCTGGAGAGGATCTCCTTCCTAATGTCCTCAGGAAGCTGACTGAACACGTCCATGTCTATGTGGTCAGGGATAGATAGCGAAGAAGAGTGATCTGTTTCCACCGAACAGAAGTTTGAAGGATCTGTGTCTTTGGGATCCTCCTCTGCCTTTGTTTCAGGGTCATTATTTAGAAAAAAAGAGAAAATAAAAAAAGAATACATATTGAATTGGGCAGATTCTGGTTTTGAAACATAAATGTGGTCAGTTTTGGGATTCCCAGATTACCAAACATGCCATACCATGTACTATGTTTAATGGGACCCCACTAGTATTGGAATTACAAAATAAGGGTATTAGAAAAATGAGATAAGACACTGGGGTCTCTGCTTAAAAAAAGCTATGGTTTCACAAACACTCCAGTCAGCACTGTCAGCCAATGGCTGATTGGATGCCAATTGGTAGAACTTTTTAGGTCACGTCCCTTCAACAGAAGCTGGATGTTCAGTCGGCTTCTGTTGGGGCAGCTGCCGTACACGGGCCGAATGTCCGCCTGATATTTAGCCCGTGTGTGCGGCCCTTAGGGCCTGCTAGTCACTTAGTTCGAAGAGAGAGCTGTAGTATGATAATGCTTTATTTGGTAAAAGATAAGAGATCCGGGACATCCAGATCGCTTTTCTTTTACTAACTAAAGCATTGTGAAGGATTGTTATCAAGACTCCAGCTCTCACATTGAGTTTTACGCTTACAAGGTGTACAGGAACCTGAGATGTTGAGGCTTTTGTAGGGTCCGCATCTGAACTTGTGACCCATGTGGTGTTTGCCTGTAGCTCTTCTCACTGTGCCACCTGGGATGCTGGACAACTCCCTATCTGATCTCTTAGGACAGTCTCGCTTTGCATCTTGTTTCTCGTGAACCTTGAACCCTTTGCTCCTCCAATGAACTTCCCGATTAAAGCCATTTCTCTGAACTTCCTGTTTGCCAGATTATTGTGCCCTCTCCAGCCGATATCTTTTTCCTTTGCGTATCGGCAGTTGTCCTCACCTTTACTACCACTCGTTACTGACCTTTGGCTTGTTCCTTGACTACACTTCTGCTTGATCTCGACTTGCAATCACTTGTTACTGAACTTTGGTTTGTGTTCTGACTACACTTCTGCTTGATGTCTATCTGCTATATCTGAAAAAAAAAGGGAGGGTGTGTTGCGCTTCCTAAATACCAAATAAGCTAGCAATAATAAAAAATATTAAATAATAATGTCAAAACAAAGAGGTGCAATAGTGCTTGAACAATCAAAATTTGTATCAAAAGTGCATCTGTGCATAGCATAAAATCAACTGATTCAAAGTGCATCTGTGCATAACTCCAGTGTCAACAACAGTGATACTGTGACAAACAAATTAAGGTGCATATAGTAAAAAACATGTACCAACTAGAATACGAAATATAAAAAATAACAAAAAATAACAAATAACAGCAAAAAAAACTAAAACAATAGCAGCAAACAAGTGAATCTAGTTAAAGTGTCCCATACATAGTCCAATCGTGAAAGTTAAATGCAATATCACAATCCAAATAAAGTGCAATGTGCCAAGCCAACTCTCTTCCAGTGATTTTTCGTGTCAGTGCTGGTTACACTAGGTAATTACCTCACTGCTGCGAGGTATGCAGCGGAAAAAAAAACCCTTTTGCAAGGAGTACTTGAAGCAAGGGGATGACTGCAGAGAGGAACTTCTAACGGTACCGAAAATCATCCGATTTCCTCGTGGATGTTACCAACGTATGCACTCAAAGGGACAGATAAATAACATCCACCATAGTGTAGTATGTAAAACCATCAACTTTATTAAACAGGTAATTATCTACTCACAAGAGGATACGGGTTGAGCGCACAGCTAACAGAGGACCGATGAGCGTCTCGCTCGGATGTAAACGTGACGTGAAGTGACGTTTACATCCGAGCAAGACGCTCATCGGTCCTCTGTTAGCTGTGCGCTCAACCCGTATCCTCTTGCGAGTAGATACAGTGGTGTGAAAAAGTGTTTGCCACCTTCCTCATTTCCTGTTCCTTTGCATGTTTGTCACACTTAAGTGTTTCGGAACATCAAACCAATTTAAACAATAGTCAAGGACAACACAAGTAAACACAAAATGCAATTTGTAAATGAAGGTGTTTATTATTAAAGGTGAAAAAAAATCAAAACCATCATGGCCCTGTGTGAAAAAGTGATTGCCCCCTAAACCTAATAACTGGTTGGGCCACCCTTAGCAGCAACAACTGCAACCAAGCGTTTGCGATAACGTGCAATGAGGCTTTTACAGCGTCCTGGAGGAATTTTGGCCCACTCATCTTTGCAGAATTGTCCTAATTCAGTTACATTAGAGGGTTTTCGAGCATGAACGGCCTTTTTAAGGTCATACCACAACATCTCAATAGGATTCAGGTCAGGACTTTGGCTAGGCCACTCCAAAGTCTTCATTTTGTTTTTCTTCAGCCATTCGGTGGTGGACTTGCTGGTGTGTTTAGGATCATTGTCCTGCTGCAGAACCCAAGTTCGTTTCAGCTTGAGTACACGAACAGATGGTCGGACATTCTCCTTCAGGATCTCTTGGTAGACAGCAGAATTCATAGTTCCTTTTATCACGGCAAATCTTCCAGGTCCTGAAGCAGCAAAACAGCCCCAGACCATCACACTACCACCACCATATTTTACTGTTGGTATAATGTTCTTTTTCTGAAATGCAGTGTTCCTTCTACGCCAGATATACTTGGACACACACCTTCCAAAGAGTTCCACTTTTGTCTCATCGGTCCACAGAATGGTGTCCCAAAAGTCTTGGGGATCATCAAGATGTGTTGTGGAGAAATTGAGACGAGCTTTGATGTTCTTTTTGCTCAGCAGTGGTTTTCTCCTTGGAACTCTGCCATGCAGGCCATTTTTGCCCAGTCTTTTCCTGATGGTGGAGGCATGAACGCTGACCTTAACTGAGGCAAGTGAGGCCTGCAGTTCCTTGGACGTTGTTGTGGGGTCTTTTGTGACCTCTTGGATGAGTCGTCGCTGCGCTCTTGGGGTAATTTTGGGTGGCCGGCCACTCCTGGGAAGGTTCACCACTGTTCCATGTCTTCGCCATTTGTGGATAATGGCTCTCACTGTGGTTCGCTGGATTCCCAAAGCTTTGGAAATGGCTTTATAACCCTTTCCAGACTGATAGATCTCAATTACTTTCTTTCTCAATTGTTCCTGAATTTCTTTGGGTCTCGGCATGATGTGTAGCTTTTAAGGATCTTCTGGTGGACCTTACTGTGTCAAGCAGCTCCTATTTAAGTGATGCCTTGATTGTGAACAGGTGTGGCAATAATCAGGCCTGGGTGTGGCTAGAGAAATTGAACTCAGGTGTGGACAACCACAGTTATAGTATGTTTTAACAAGGGGGGCAATCACTTTTTCACACAGGGCCATGATGGTTTGGATTTTTTTTCACCTTTAATAATAAACACCTTCATTTACAAATTGCATTTTGTGTTTACTTGTGTTGTCCTTGACTATTGTTTAAATTGGTTTGATGTTCCGAAACACTTAAGTGTGACAAACATGCAAAGGAACAGGAAATGAGGAAGGGGGCAAACACTTTTTCACACCACTGTAATTACCTGTTTAATAAAGTTGATGGTTTTACATACTACACTATGGTGGATGTTATTTATCTGTCCCTTTGAGTGCATACGTTGGTAACATCCACGAGGAAATCGGATGATTTTCGGTACCGTTAGAAGTTCCTCTCTGCAGTCACCCCCTTGCTTCAAGTACTCCTTGCAAAAAGGTTTTTTTTTCCCGCTGCATACCTCGCAGCAGTGAGGTAATTACCTAGTGTAACCAGCACTGACACGAAAAATCACTGGAAGAGAGTTGGCTTGGCACATTGCACTTTATTTGGATTGTGATATTGCATTTAACTTTCACGATTGGACTATGTATGGGACACTTTAACTAGATTCACTTGTTTGCTGCTATTGTTTTATTTTTTTTGCTGTTATTTGTTATTTTTTATATTTCATATTCTAGTTGGTACATGTTTTTTACTATATGCACCTTAATTTCTTTGTCACAGTATCATTGTTGTTGACACTGGAGTTATGCACAGATGCACTTTGAATCAGTTGATTTTATGCTATGCACAGATGCACTTTTGATACAAATTTTGATTGTTCAAGCACTATTGCACCTCTTTGTTTTGACATTATTATTTAATATTTTTTATTATTGCTAGCTTATTTGGTATTTAGGAAGCGCAACACACCCTCCCTTTTTTTTTCATTTTTCACAGTATTGAGAGCCAACTCATATAGTGTTTGCTGCTCCCGTTAGAATAGAACTGTGCCTTCTAATTAATTTTACATATAGCGCGGGAGCCTTTGAAATACATATCTGCTACTGGACCCGGGCTTGCTCACCTCCTGGTGGAGCGATCCTGAGGACTGCGACCTGGTACTAACACGCAGCATAATCCATCTACATCATCAGAAGCTCAGGTTAAGATCGGTTAGTACTTAGACCATGCAACTCATGTGAGTTGGGAGCCTATCTACCGCTATAGCATCTGGTCTCTGAGCCTGACAGTGACAGAATGACATCCCTGGTGTGTATATTGGCATGGAGGTAGAGATACTTGTGAGGTGCTTCTATGCCCGATAACCACTTTCTCATCACGGCAACCAGTCTACAGCGTTTGTCCTCTTACCTTTATGATCTGACTGGCCTCTGTTGATGGTGCTTTCTTTTGAGTTAGGTAAAATCCAATTGAGTTTCGGGATGAGTTTGAAGACTGAGCAGGCTTGAGGTTGGAAAAGCAGACATTTAGAAGGGTGAGGTGAAAGGTTGACTTAACATCAATCATCTTCTCAAAAAGCTTCATAAGTAGTTCCATCAGAACAGAAAAAGAACTCTCTACGCAAAGAAAAAAAAAATATATAAAAATAAACACAACATAAAACCAAAACTTCAAGCTAAGAAATGAAAGATGAACAAGAAGAGGATAGGAGGTTACCTCAGTGTTCCCTGTCCAGCAATCCATTCATTTCAAGACTTCCTCATACAGATCCTGCAGCAGTCCCAGAAGAAACCCAAATATAACTGTTTGGGAACCCGCTGACATACAGGCCTGAGCACTGTCTGAGGGAATAGGACTTGGCATATAACTTGCAGATGAAGGAGTTGAAGGACTGAGGCCACTGTAACCCCCTAACATTTTTGCGCACCCCCCCAAATATTTGCTGGGTATAGCCCTAGCATACAACTTATGGAATACTGACTAAAGACATCTAAGGGCCCTTTCACACGGGTGCCTTCCGGTCTGACCAGCAGGGAATTTGCTTGGTGATTCCCCTACTGATCAGAGCAGAGTGGGGAAGATGACAGGTCCATGTCCGCTCAGTTTATGCAAAGCAGACATAGACAGAACCCACTCTGCTCTATGGGCATCCAGGAGTAAATAGACTCCACTGTCTGTTTACACCGGGATATCTCTGATTCAGTCCACCCAAATGTAAGAGGACCCAGTCCTCCTCAATTTTTTTTTAGCGGACCTGATAGGACCCGGAGGTAGGTAGGTATAAATGGACACAAGTCAGTTCACACCTTCTGGTCCATAGAAATGCATGGTGCTTCCGATCAGGTCCATCTGAAAAACCAACAGGCAGATTAGATCGTTGGTGTGAAAGGTCCCTGACAGTGGATATGTAACAAAGCAATTAAAAACATATCACACTTAATATAAATGTAAAAATACTGTAAATTGTGTGCAGCCAAAACACTTTCAACCAGTTCCAGACAGATTGGAGACGCGCCCCAAGCCCACCCTTTTTGAAGCCTATTAAACCCTCTGGCTCTAATCATGTGCTTCTAAAAAATAAAAACTTTGGAATCCAGCACCCTACAAGTAAAATCAGGGGGGGCCGGGCACATGGTTGGGGCCGCCACTGCATTGGAGAAGAATTAGAATACATTTTTGTATTGGTTTTTTGGGGCTTTGTTAAACAGATTTCCCCTCACTAAAGCTGGTCATACACAGCCGTGGAGCTATTGGTTCCCCCATCCATTTAAACTCCATGGATGGACAAATCTACACTGTCAGCTATTGTATTCTAACAGCCAGCACTCTCAGCATATCTGAACAGTGGCTGTATCTGATTGGATGCAGTTGCTGCTTGCCCATCAGTTTTCTGCCCTGATCTCTCCCAATTTGCAGATCTAGGCATTTCGGGCGGGATGGTGCCAACGGGGCAACCCACAGCTCAAATTTTGAACCTGCTGAAGTCTGTCCCATGTATGGCCAGCTTTCCTGTCTACAGTTTCTCCAGACAAGTAAACAAAAAAAAAACTGCAACAAGGACATAAATCCAGAAACATTTCTGTTTTTATGCTTGGTTTTCCCTCATTTGAAGAGAACCTTGGGATTATGACTTTCCTGGAAATCATTGAAGTCTAATCCAGGACACACATCAAGTCAATCTGTTCGTCTCTCTAGTCTCAAATTCCATTGAAAAACCTTGCCAAAGCCAACACTGCAGAATCTGCTGACTGAGCATTGGACACATTTCACCCAGGGGTTGCTCACCGCTGCTCAGATTCTGAATCACGTTCTTGGGGATAGGACACTGGCGACTTTCCCGATTGAAATATCTACTGGTCGGTGAGAACTGTCGTAGGGTGAGACGCAGGGTATGAGAACTCCTTCCATCTGTATACAGTCTAGGGAGATGAAAGTTAACAATTATCAACCCTACAAAAGCATCTTTCTGTAAAATGTGAAACGTTGAATGTCATATACACAGAAAGCTATTCCAGAAAACGTTATGTTCCGTTAGCGAAAGTCAGACTTATTCAGCCATGGTTCTGTGGAACCCTACAGTTCCTAAAAAGGTTGCCTGGGGTTCCTTGAGCAATGAGCAGCTCCTGCTTCACAGATAAGTAACTACTGACACCCGGGATCGTTTTAGTTATTAGTTATCTGTAAGGAGCATTCTTCCCACTGACCACCATTGCAATGAGGCCCCTCTCCCAATAATCAATGTACGGTGGTCCTTCTCCCAATGACCATCCATCTAAAGCTGGGGTCTCAAACTGGCGGCCCTCCAGCTGTTGTGAAACTTAAAGTCCCATCATGCCTCATGGGAATTGTAGTTCTGCAACAGATGGAGGGCCACCAGTTTGAGACCCCTGATCTAAAGGGTTTCTACTGACCACCAATGTAAGGCCCCTTTCACACTGGGGCAGTTTTCAGGCACTACAGCGCTAAAAATAGCGCCTGTGTAGCGCCTAAAACACCGGCCCTTTCACTCCAGTGTGAGAGCCCAAGGGGCTTTCACACTGGAGCGATGCGCTGGCAGGACGGTGAAAAAAAGTCCTGCTAGCCACATCTTTGGAGCAGTGAAAGGAGCGGTGTATTCACCACTCCTAAACCGATCCTACCCATTGAAATCAATGGGACAGCGCGGCTTTGCGGGCGGTTTTAACCCTTTTTCAGCCGTTAGCGGGGTGGTTTTAACCCCCACTAAAACGACGGTAAAGCGCTGCTAAAAATAGCGATGCTTTATCGCCGACGCCGCCCCAGTGTGAAAGGGGCCTTAGAGAACTGTTCATTGACCCTCATTATTGGGGGCACATTCACACAGGCCACCAATGTAAAGGCAAACAATACATTTTCTCAGTCTACATTTCTTTTCTTGCAATTATTTTTTGCTTTTTTATTATTATTTTCTCAACTCACTGATCATTCTAATGCCACCCAAGATGAAGATCTAGTAATTAATGTCAGGGGTTCACTAAGACCTGAAATTATTTCAAGGGCTGCTCCGTATTAAAAAGGCTGAGAAAGGCATGGAGCGCATGTATGTAGATATGAAGAAGTGGCTGCAGGAGATCAGCAGCATTGACATTAGAGGGGCACCAAATGGAAATTTTGGTGGCGAAACCGCAAATCCAGGATGCACTTGGCCGAAAACCAAAAATTACAGTTTTTTAAAAAATATTTATATTTTTCTTCTATAGAATTGTATTTGATTCAATTTTTTTAATTAATATCATCAATTTAAATGAATATGAATTTATCGTCGACCATTATTGGCACCTTTAGCGCAACAAAAGCTAAAATGTATCCATTTAAATTCTATGTATGTCACTTGCAAGCGACTGCTACATGCGCAGGTGTGAACGTGGCCTTAAGTTTCACATCTACTTTCACCTGAATTAATATTTTACGCTTACCTATTTAAAAGGCTCCGGAGTAGTTCCTCGATCTTTAGTTTTACTTCCGATACTGTGGAACATTTTTTAAATGAATCTTCTTCACTGAGAGACTGTTTAGATGAAAAAAAAAAAAAAATGCGTCATACAGGAGTGGTGACCTAAATAAAATCTGTACAAAAAAAAAAAAAGATTTATAGAATTATATAAATGACACACATTATATATAATTTATATATATATATATATATATATATATATATATATATATATATATATATATATATATATATATATATATATATACACATATATATGTCATTTTTATATATATTATTAGCATGGACACGGTCCAATATCAAATCTCAATTTAACATTTAAATACACTATATTAACAAAAATATTGGGACGTCTACCTTTTACACGCACATGAACTTTAATGGCATCCCAGTCTTAGTCTGTAGGGTTCAATATTGAGTTGGCCCACCCTTTGCAGCTATAACAGCTTCACCTCTTCTGGGGAGGCTGTCCACAAGGTTTAGGAGTGTGTCTATGGGAATGTTTCACCATTCTTCCAGAAGCGCATTTGTGAGTTCAAGCACTGATGTTGGACGATAAGGCCTGGCTCGCAGTCTCCGCTCTAATTTACCCCAAAGGTATTCTATTGGGTTGAGGTCAGGACTCTGTGCAGGTAAGTCACATTCCTCCACCCCAAACTCGCTCATCCATGTCTTTATGGACCTTGTTTTGTGCACTGGTGTGCAGTCATGTTGGAACAGGAAGGGGCCATCCCCAAACTGTTCCCACAAAATTGGGACCATGAAATTGTCCAAAATGTCTTGGTATGCTGACACCTTACATGTTCCCTTCACTGGAACTAAGGGGCTAAGCCCAATTGATGAAAAACAACCCCCACACCATAATCCCCCCTCCACCAAATGATTTGGACCAGTGCACAAAGCAAGGTCCATAAAGACATGGATGAGCGAGTTTGGGGTGGAAGAACTTGACTTGCCTGCACAGAGTCCTGATCTCAGCCCCCACTGAACACCTTTGGGATTAATTAGAGGGGAGACTGCGAGCCAGGCCTTCTCATCCAACATCAGTGCCTGACCTCATAAATGCGTTTCTGGAAGAATGGTCAAACATTCCCATAGACACACTCCTAAACCTTGTGGACAGCCTTCCCAGAAGAGTTGAAGTTGTGGGGAAAAGCTGCATACTTAAGGTTTTTTTTTTTAAACCTTCAGCTTTTACAACCACTTTAATTTGCCCATACAGGGGATTTTCACAAGGTTTTCGGACCCATTCCTAATTGTGCATTTCATGCTGCATACCTACATGCATGCTTGAGGTGCTCTATGTGTGGTACCATTCACTGTGAATGACACCCAACACACTGCACAGTAGAGCCTAATGCAAACTATTCATGATGAATGAGTTGCCATTAGGTGATATTAAACCTTCCTTTATTAAGCACTTTCAGCAGCTGAAAAAAAATCACTTACTGAGCATGCAGCTTCTTTATCTCTTTCATGCCTAAGCCTTTTTCTGACATTTGTTACTTACAAGTTAAAATCTGTATTTTTTTGCTATAAAATTACTTAGAACCCCCAAACATATATATATATATATATATATATATATATATATATATATATATATATATATATATATATATATATATATATATATATATATATATATATATATATATACACACACACATACATACATACACACACACACATATATACACACAACATTTTTTAGCAGAGACCTTAGGGAATAAAATGGTATTATTGCAATATTTTATGTCACGCGGTATTTGCGCAGCGGTCTTTCAAACCAATTTTTTGGGGGAAAAAAATACACTAATTTCATGAATTAAAAAAAAAAAAAAAAAACAGTAAAGCTAGCCCAATTTTTTTGTATAATGTGAAAGATGATGTAATTGGCTTCTGTACAAAATTGGCCCTAGTATATGAATGGGGACCTTGGATTGTGGGCTCCTTGAGGTTAGGGACTGATGCGAGTGTGGAATTTACAGGGATAGGGACAATTGTAGACACTCACTCAGGTTGAACTGGATGGACTGGTGTCTTTATTCAACCTTACTAAATATGGGCGGTTTCCAGCAAAGCTTTTGCCAGTGTCCTATGACTTGAAGGTAGTGGCATAAACCCATGGTCTAAGGCTTCTTTCACACAGAGAAGAGTCTGCTCCAATCAGGAGAGGATCTGTGAGCAGATCCCCTGATTGGAGCTGAACTGGATGGATGTCACATCGGTGCCTGATCAGACTGTGCATGGTGGATTCGGGGGACTCTTTCAGCTCTATGAATGACCGGGTGAAAACAGACTTAGCTGTCCATTTACATCAGGCCACCTCCAATCCAGGCAGCAAAATCAGAAAAGGATGCAGTGCTTTTCTGTTTTTCTTTTTATACCAGGCCTGGATGGACCCGGAAGTAAACGGGTGTAAATGGAAACAAGCCCGTTTACATCCGCCTGTCCATAGGGCTCCATGGACCTTTCTGACCAGATCCGCCTGCAAAACGTAGTACAGGTGTGAGTAATACCCGTGTGATAGAGGCCCAAGAATCACCTCCTGTGTTCTGTACTGTATGAGTAAGATGATGATTTTTTTTCAAACAGGATCCTATAGGTCTCCGGTACCTGAGGAGGACCAGACGGTGTGACCGGTGAATCATCTTCGCCTTGGCTGAGCTGCTGGATACGATGAGCCATGGAGGAGCCAAACTCCTTTTCCAGCACAGTAATTGGACAGGACTGAAGGGCACATATGCTGGACAACCCCAAACTGACAAGGCGCTGGGCAGTTTTGTAGCCAATACCTATGAGAATCGGGAAAACATTTATCTCTTTGGCACTGTTATAAGTTACTCTAATGCACTCCATAGTGAACAACACATAAAACATTACAACATAAAGTACTTAGAGCTTTATTATTAGCACAGTGGTTAGCAATTCTGCCTTGCGGCACTGGAGTCCCTGGTTTGCACAGTACTTGCATAGAGGTTGCATATTCTCCCTTTGTTTGTGTGGGTTTCCTCCAACATGCTGGTAGGTTAAATGGCACTTGGCACCTTAGATTGTAAGCACCTTCAGTGCAGGAATGTACAATATATAAATGCACTGTGTAAATTGTGAGCGCTATATAAATACCTATAGTAAATAAAGTGCATCTAAACCCAAGAACAAAAGTGTAACATACTGAAATTTACTTGTCAGGACCTGAATCACCTGCTGATGGCACTGTGCTGCTCAGTGTCCACCAGCGGTGGTTCTCCCAGCCCAGTAATCAGCTCCACCTGATGCTGGCTGCTGGGAGGGTATTTAGTCCCTCTTCTGTTAATACAACTTGCTTCAGTGTTTTGCTTGCTGACCAATACTGCTAGCTGTAATCGTGTTCCTGCTCTTTGACTGTGCTCTCTGCCTAGCACCTTAAAGGGGTTCTTGTTTTTTCACCTTAGTGCATCCTTACGACTGGCCCCCAGCCCCCCCCCCTCCCTGCCCCTGTTTTACTTACCTGAACCCTCAAACTTGTCCCACAGGGACGCACCGTCTCTCTGCTAGGGGGTTCTCGACTGTTGATTGGATAGATTGATAGCTGCGCAGCCATTGGCTCTCGCTGCTGTCAATCACATCCAATGACGCAACCGCCCGGGCCCGATTCCTGCATTCAGCGTCTATGGACGCTAACTGCTGAATTCAGGAGCGTGCCCGCAAGGTAACCCCCCAGGAGAGCGCTTCTGCCAGGGGGTTATTTAATGGGGGGGGGGGAGGAGCCGCCGAGGGACCCCAGAAGAGCAGGTTCCGGGCCACTCTGTGCAAAACAAGCTGCACAGTGGAGGTAAGTATGATATGTTTGTTATTTTTAAAAATAAATAAATGAACCTTTAGTGTCACCTTAACACTGAACCCTGCTGCCTTGTTCCTCATGCCAGTTTTGGTTCCCCTTCCCTATACAGCGAATATAAAAAGTCTACATACCCCTGTGTAAACGTCAGATTTCTGCGATGTAAAAAAATGAGAGGAAGATAAATAATTTCAGAACTTTTTCCACCTTTAATGTGATGTACAAACTGTACAACTCAATCGAATAAACAAACAAATCTTTTTTGGGGGGGTCAAAAAATAAAAATAATATGATTGCATAAGTGTGCACACCCTCTTATAACTGGGGATGTAAATGTGTTCAGAATTAAGCAATCGCACCCAAACTCATAGTAAATAGGAGTCAGTACACACCTGCCATCATTTAGTGCCTCTGATTAACCCCAAATAAAAAGTTCAGCTGTTCTAATAGGTCTTTCCTGACATTTTGGTAGTTACAGCCTACAGCAAAAGCTATGGTCCGCAGAGAGCTTCCAAAGCATCAGAGGGATATTATCTCATTGTCCAAAGGGTTCAGTCAGGAGAAGGGTACAAAAGAGTTTCCAAGGCATTAGATATATCATGGAACACAGTGAAGACAGTCATCATCAAGTGGAGAAAATATGGCATAACAGTGACATTACCAAGAGCTGGACGTCCCTCCAAAATGGATGAAAAGACGAGAGGGAGGCTGCCAAGAATACAGCAACATTACGGGAGCTAAAGGAATATCGGGCAAGTACTGGCTGTGTGGTACATGTGACAACAATCTCCCATATTCTTCATATGTCTGGGCTATGGGGTAGAGTGGCAAGGTGGAAGCCTTTTCTTATGAAGAAAAACATCAAAGCCCATGTGGGAAAATGTGTTATGGTCCAATGAAAACAAGGTTGAACTTTTTGCCCATAATTCCAAAAGATAGGTTTGGCGCAAAAACAAAACTGCACATCTCCAAAAAAAAAAACACCATACCCACCGTGAAGCATGGTGGTGGCAGCATCATGCTTTGGAGCCGTTTTTCTTCAGTTGGAACAGGGGCCTTAGTCAAGGTAGAAGGAATTATGAACAGTTCCAAATACCAGTCAATATTGGCAAAAAATCTTCAGGCTTCTGCTAGAAAGCTGAACATGAAGGGAACTTCATCTTTCAGCATGACAATGACCCAAAGCATACATCCAAATCAACAAAGAAATGGCTTCACCAGAAGAAGATTCAAGTTTTGGAATGGCCCAGCCAAAGCCCAGACCTGAATCCCATTGGAAATCTGTGGGGTGATCTGAAGAGGGCTGTGCACAGGAGATGTCCTCTCAATCCGACAGATTTGGAGTGTTTTTTGCACAGAAGAGTGGGCAAATATTGCCAAGTCAAGATGTGCCATGCTGATGGACTCATACCCAAAAAGACTGAGTGCTGTAATAAAATCAGAAAGTGCTTCAACAAAGTATTAGTTTAGGGTGTGCACACTTATGCAACCATATTATTTTAGTTTTTTAGTTTTACTTCCCTCCACCTAAAAAGATTTCAGTTTGTTGTTCAACTGAGTTGTACAGTTTATAGATCACAGTAAGGCAGGGTTCACACTGCTGCAGTGACGAGATCGGATGCGATTCGCACCGCACTGCAGTGCAAATCATATCCGATCTCTGTGCGATGCGAGTTCAGCCATACAGACAGTATGGCTGAATTCGCATCGCACCCAGCCCAAACTCGCACAGGACCCTTTTTTTGGTCCGCAGCAGAATCGGATCGCATGGGTGTTCACACCATGCGATCCGATTCCTGTCCGAGTTTGCAGATCGCACTGCGATATGCAAACTGATCTGGGGGTGTTAATAACTTTTCACTGACACTCCCAGCAGTTCGCATAGGGCAGTGTGAACTGCCGCCGGGAGGCATGCGATGCGGGAACCCGCAGCGGATTCGCAGCAGTGTGAACCCAGCCTAAAAGGTGGAAAAAGTTCTGAAATGATTTATATGTGATACATGCGATATGATTTTATTTCTTGGATGTCTTTTGTTTTACTATTAAAGTGGCTGTACACCCTGTTACAACCACTTTTACCTACAGGTAAGCCTATATTAAGGCTTACCTGTAGATGCTGGAAATATCTCCTAAACCTACACGGTTTAGGAGATATTTACAAAAAAAGCTGTGTACAATGCATGTGCACTTTAGAAAGGGCAGATCGCGCCATTTCTAAAGGGGTCATGCCGTGACTGCCGGCTCCCGTGTGCATGCATGAGAGTGATGCCATGCAACTCCGGCCAGTCACAGAGCCGGAGTTCGTGGCCCTGGAAGGAAGAGGTATGAAGATGGATGCTCGCTGCTAGTGGGGACAGCGGTGACATCGCAGGTTTCGGGTTTCAGGTAAAACATAATGGGCTGCTATGCGATGCATAGTAGTCCATTATGCTTTTCCTTTGCAGGTGAAATAAAGAGGAAGTAAACCCCATCAGGGTTTACTTCCTCTTAAATAAATACGTCCCAATTTCCTAGTGTGGCTACACAGATTTGGCCATCCTTGCTGCTGATTCCTGACATTACCATTTCTTAAGATTTATTTTTCTGGCTTTCTTTTCCTTTATTTTTACATGGTGATCCTTCCAGTAACATACACCCTGTTCTAAGGTGACGACACTCACTCACTTTACTGTATCTATGGAAGAGCCAAATTGCCACCCATGGACAGAACTACAGAACACCTCCCTCTCACCTGCATACATGAGGAAAGGGACAGGCCAAGGTAGTTCAGACCACCCACAGCCATGCCAAATTCAAACCATAACAGAAGGCCGCAGGGGGCAGGGTTTTAAAGTGGGGGGCTGGGGAATTTGACCACGTTTCAAACTAAGACCCCTTTCACACTGAGGCGCTTTTCAGGCGCTTTCACGCTAAAAAAGTGCCTGAAAAGCTCACGAAAACCTATTTTCATTAAAATCAATGAATTCTTTCACACTGGGGCAGTGCGCTGGCAGGGTAATGAAAAAACGCCCCTCTCCATTGAAATGAATGGAACGCTCTTCAAAACCACCTGAAAAGCTCTTCCGTTTTTAAGGTCTTAAAAACAGAGCTCCACACAAAAGGGGACGTTACACTTTAAGCACTCCCCCCTCTCTCCTATGTCACATTTGCCATGTCATTTTTTTTGGGGGGGGGGGGAGTGGGTACCTAGTTTTCACTTCTGCTCAGACCTCCTAGGCAATCTGAGTGGAAGTTCTCCTCTCCCCTCCTGCAATCTTCTGCGACAAGTCACAGGTCCCAGAAGATTGCCCGAGCATTGAGGAGGCGCAAGTGCTCACACTTGTAATGCCAGCATCGGGGAGAGAACTGAGGGTTTGGGTGGCTAATTTGCTGGACCATGGGACAGGTGAGTGTGTGTTTATTAAAAGCCAGCAGCTACACTTTTCGCAGCTGCAAACTTTTAATAAGCACAAAAATGACTGGAACTCCGCTTTAAAGTCTAAGTTCACCATTAAGTAAAAAAAAAAAAAAATGTACATAGTTTTGCAGGTCAAGAAAAATGTGCATTTATTATTATTTTTACACAAGAGCCTGCATAGCAGTGCACCCATGATCAGTGGAACGTGGGTGCAATGCCAGGCTCCTGTACACTCTCCCTCCAGCTTTCTGCCTGTACCTCTGTAGGGTCTTTCATTCAGAAAGCTGGAGGAAGATTCAATGGACTACGAGCGTACTGATCAGCTCACTTGTAGCCCATTGAGAACTACAAGTATTCTGCCATGGTAAGACTTGCAGTTTCTTCACCCACAGATCTCTGTGAATGAATGACGCAACTATTTGGGAGGAGCCCTGCACAGCCACGCCAACTTTAAACGTGACATCAGCTGCGGGGTAGAAAAAAAGCCCCGCCTGCTGTCATATAAAGGGAGGCTCTGGAGGTGATGGTGTTTGCACCCTAAATATGGGTGTAACATGTAATACGATGCTAAAGTTGAACCCATCACTCTATACGTGGATATCCATCCTGTGCTCATCCTTCATTGGTCTGAAAGACAACACTGTTCACTCACACATTACAGCTGATTAGAGCCATAACTCAGAAACTTACTGAACATGTCAGGACAGAATATAGCAGTATAAAGAAAGTTCTTCCCGGTGTGGCCAACTCACCGGATTCCAGCCAAAGTCCGACCGACTACTACTAACATCTAAGCAACTCCAACAAAATGCAAGGCATCGCTTGTGTGCAATGACTGCAGTTCGGAGATACAGGGCACAAACACTGGGCATTCCAGTACCTGGCTAGGGTTAGGCCAACGCCTCCGTTCTCAACGACCTGCCCCAACGCTTACACAGGACATACCTGGAATTCGCTGCACATAGTCTAGGCTGTTGATCAAGTGGCTGCTGCTTTCAGGAAACAGAACAGTTTGTTGGTTTGGTTTAAAGGTCCCAGATACCAGTTTAGCCAGCACCTTATTACACGCTATCCCAGCGCAGCCTGTGAGACCCAATCTGCTGTGCACGGCTGCCCGGATATCAGCAGCGATCTGAGAGCCAGCAACCAATCGCCTGTGAGTCCAGTCACTGCCGTTAACTCCTGCAATCACAAACAATGGTCCGTGTCAAAATTTCTGGTCCATGAACAGGGTCTTAGGCTGGCCATACGTTATACAATTTTCCTTTAGGATTTACCAAAACCATAGCAGGCTGTATTTCATGGGCAGTGATGGGCACTGGCAGGCTGTATTTCATGGGCACTGATAGTCTGTATATGATGGGCACTGGCAGGCTGTATTTCATGGGCACTGATAGGCTGTATATGATGGGCACTGGCAGGCTGTATTTCATGGGCACTGATAGGCTGTATATGATGGGCACTGGCAGGCTGTATTTCATGGGCACTTATAGGCTGTATATGATGGGCACTGGCAGGCTGTATTTCATGGGCACTGATAGGCTGTATATGATGGGTACTGGCAGGCTGCATTTCATGGGCACTGATGGGCCCACGCTAGGCTTACACTCGAGTCAATACGTTTTCCCAGGTTTCTGTGATAAAATTAGGTGCCTCGGCTTACATTCGGGGCAGCCTATACTCGAGTATATACGGTAGAGCTGCACGATTAATCGATAAAAAAAACGCAATCTTGATTCACCCCCCTGACAATCTCTTCTGCTGAGAGTAGGCAATTCTTTCATATAAACAAGTGGAGAGATTATCTGCTCACTCAGCTGTCAAAAGAAAGCATCCAGGCAATCTGCCAAATTTAGAACTTGAAACATTGTAACTAACACTTCTTAGATCAAAGGGATAGAACTTCTTGTGTAAACAAATAATCTGGGCAATCTGGCAAGCTTTGTGGAACTGCAGGAAGTTTAACCACTTAAAGTCTAAATTTCTAAATAAATAACTTTCTTAAGTTAAAATCAATATTTTTTGCTAGAAAATTACTTGGAACCCCCAAACATATATATATATATATTTTTTTTAATCAGAGACCCTAGGGAATAAAGCGGCAATTGCTGCAATATTTTATGCCACACTGTATTTGCCCAGCAGTCTTTTAAATGCAATTTTTTTGGGAAAAGATACACTTCAACAAATAAAAATAAAAAAAAAATCGTAAAGTTAGCACAATGTTTTTTGTTTTAATGTGAAAGATGATACGCCGTGAGAATCGTGATCTATCTTTTAAGCAAAAAAAATCGTCATTCTCATTTTAGCCAGAATCGTGCAGCTCTAATATACGGTAATATGAAGTCTAACCTAAACACTTTCAATTTGTATGCAATCAGGCAGGCCCTTGCACTACATTAGTCGAAGGTAAATCTAAAGGAAATTGATTAAGAAAATTGTATAATGTATGGCCAGCTTTATTTATTCTCTTAGTTGTAGGGTACATACACAAAAATGGAGTATAGAAGGAATTATAATATTTAAAAAAAAAATAACAACCATGTTATACTTACAGTGAGAGAAAAAAGTATTTGATCCCCCCTGCCGATTTTATAGGTTTGCCTACGGACAAAGAAATGATCAGTCTATCATTGGTAGGTTTATTTTAACAGTGAGAAAAAAAAAATAAAAGTTCTAAATTGATTTATAGGTTGGACTTGATGAACTTGTCTTTTTTTCAGCCTCATCTACTATGTAACTATGATTTGCATTTTAATGATTGAAAAAGTATTTGACCCCTTCACAAAACATGACTTAGTACTTGGTTGCAAAACCCTTGTTGGCAATCACAGAGGTCAGACGTTCCTTGTAGTTGGCCACCAGGTTTGCACACATCTCAGGAGGGATTTTGCAGCTCCTCATTAAGGATTTCGAGGCTGACGTTTCAGCTCCCTCCACATATTTTCTGTGGGATTAAGATCTAGAGACTGGCTAGGCCACTCTAGACCTTAATGTGCTTCTTCTTGAGCCACTCCTTTGTTGCCTTGGCCGTGTGTTTTGGGTCACTGTCATGCTGGAATAACCATCCAGGACCCATTATCAATGCCATGACTGAGGGAAGGAGCGTCTCACCCAAGATTTGATGGTGCATGGCCCCATCCATCATCCCCTTGATGTGGTGAGGTTTTCCTGTCCTCTTAGCAGAAAAACACCCCCAAAGCATAATGTTTCCACCTCCATGAATGACGGTGGGCATGGTGTTCTTGGGGTCATAGGCAGCATTCCTCCTCCTCCTCCTCCAAACACGGAGAGTTGAGTTGATGCCAAAGAGCTTGATTTTGGTCTCATCTGACCACAACACTTTCACCCAGTTCTCCTCTGGATCATTCTGATGTTCATTAGCAAACTTCAGTCTGGCCTGTACATGTACCTTCTTGCGCAGGGGACCTTGCGGGCACTGCAGGATTTCCGTCCTTCACAGTGTAGTGTGCTACTAATTGTTTTCTTGGTGACTATGGTCCCAGCTGCCTTGAGATCATTAACAAGATACTCGCCGTTCTCATCATTATTGAAACTCCATGAGGTGAGATCTTGCATGGAGCCCCAGACCAAGGGAGATTGACAGTAATTTTGTGTTTCTGCCATTTGCGAATAATTGTATCAACTGTTGTCACCCTCTCACCAAGCTGCTTGGCGATGGTCTTGTAGCCCATTCCAGCCTTGTGTAGGTCTACAATCTTGTCCCTGACATGCCCCTTGGACAGCTCTTTGGTCTTGCCCATGATGGAGAGATCGGAATCTGATTATTTCTGTTTTATACAGATAACAAGCTGAGATTAGGAGAAGTCTCTTTAAGAGAGTGCTCCTAATCTCAGCTTGTTACCTGTATAGAAGACACATGGGAGCCAGAAATCTTGCCGATTTATAGGGGGATCAAATACTTATTTCACTCATAAAAATGCAAATCAATTTTATAACTTTTTGAAATGCGTTTTTTTCTGGATATTTTCCTTGTTATTCTGTCTCTCACTGTTAAAATAAACCTACCATTACAATTATAGACTGATCACTTCTTTGTCAGTGGGCAAACATGCAAAATCAGCAGGGGATCAAATACTTTTTTCCTTCATTGTACCCGCTCTGTGCGTGGTTTTGCACAGAGCAACCCCCGACCCTCTTCTTCTCGGGACCTCAGCTGGCATTTATGGCTCCTTCCCCCCTGATTGGCTTCAATAGCAAGTCGCTGGCTATGGGAGCACTCGTGTGGGTTTGATCCCATTGAGCCATACAGTGCGACTCAGCCTCCTCCCCCGTTCACTGGCTGTGACTGACAGCAGGAGGAGCCAATGACTCCCGCTGCTGCCTCTCTGTCCAGTGAGGAGAGAGCCCCTGCTCCCATGCACATCGCTGGATTGAAATCAGGCACAGGTAAGTATAAGGGGGGCTTATGTATTTATTATTATTTTTTCCTTGGGAGCCTGTAAAGCATTGTACCTGTGATCAGCCGATCGAGGGTGCAATGTCAGGCTCTTGCAGACTGTCAGCACACCGTCTGCCTTTACCTCCGATATGGACAGGCAGTTACTGAAGTCCAGGAAGATCAATGGACCACGACAGCGCTCACCAGCACCCTCCTCACAGTTCACCGACAATTACAAGCCATCTGCTGCAATGGCTGGTGGTAGTTGTAGTTCATTCGTTAACAGAACTCTGTCAATGAATGTCACCCCCGTAAAAACACGTAACATGTTGAGAAAAGTGAATTTTTCCTTTAAAGGTATAAATACCTTCTGCCTTTAGAACCACTTTAAAAATTGTATAACAATGCTTCAAATTTGTGCGATCAATAGCACATACAGCTTTGTGTATAGTGTGCAATAATGTGATCATAGGCAATTTTTGTAGCACAATCGCACTAGCACAATATCAACTGACAACTGGGCAGAACACACATAGAGATTATATTGTATATATATATCTCTATCTATCTATGTGTGATTCTGCACTTCCACCTGCAGGGGGCACGCACATTTATATAGATATATATCAATCTCTAATATATAGATATATATATTTATATCTAGATAAGTGTGTGTGATTCTGCACTTGCGCGCGCCACCGGTGGGCTGCTTCTGCTTCTGATTATTCACAGCAGAAGCTGATCAGCAGATGGCGGGAGATGGATGTCCACCAGCACCCACGGATTGTCGGGCAGGAACACAGAATGGGGCTCTGCCTATGTAAACAAGGCAGAGCTCTGTTCTGACAAGGGAGAAGGGTTAGGGTTGGTGTCCCTGCAAAGCAGCGAATAAAATCCATCTGTTCCCCTAGTAACAAACACTGGCTAGGCACACAGTTAAAGCGGGAGTCCACCGGGACTCCGCGTTTTTTTTTTTTTTTAAAAGCCAGCAGCTACAAATACTGCAGCTGCTGACTTTTAAAATAGTGACACTTACCTGTCCAGCGTGCCCGCGATGTCGGCACCTGAAGCCGATCTCTAGATCGGTACTCGGGTGCTGCCGCCGCCATCTTGGGTATGGGAATCAGGAAATGGAGCCTTTCGGCTTCATTTCCCGGTTCCCTACTGCGCATGCGCGAGTAGCGCTGCGCAATAAGGACGGTCCCCGCTGCCTCTGGGATCTGTGTGTTTCCCAGCAGGCAGCGGGGCACTTGCGGAAGGGGGCGGGCACTTGCGGAAAGGGGCGTAATCTACGCCCCTTTCCGCAGAGAGCTATCCCGGAAGTGGGTGCAGTTACCTGGATTATCCAGGTAACTGCACCCCCCTCCCCCCTGAAAGGTGCCAATTGTGGCGCCGGAGGGGGGGGGGGGATTCCGATGAGCGGAAGGTCCATTTTAGGGTGGACCTCCGCTTTAACCCTTTCATCCCCCTAGATGTTTAACTCCTTCCCAGCCAGTGTCATTAGTACAGTGACAGTGCATAGGTTTAGCGCTGATCACTGTATTAGTCACTGATTTCCGCAAAGTGTCAGTTAGGCCCCTTTAACATTGAGGCGCTTCTAAACTGCCAGTAAAACACCGACCAATTTTGAAGAGCTTTTCAGGTGCACTTGACGAGCTTTCCATTAATTTCAATGGAGAGGGGTGTTTTTTTCACCGCCCTGCCAGCGCACTGCCCCAGTGTGAAAGCAGTCATTGATTTTAATTGAAATCGTTTTTCGTGAGCTTTTCAGGTGCTTTTATTAGCGTGAAAGTGCTTCAGTGTGAAAGGGGCATTGCTGATTGCCTCCATTACTTGTATCAAAAAATAAAAATCCATAAATACATCTCATAGTTTGTAGACGATTTAACTTTTGCGTAAACCAATATACGCTAATTAGGATTTATTTTATTTTTTTTACCAAAAACATGTAGCAGAATACATATTGGCCTAAATTGACGAAGAAATTATATTTTTTACATGTTTTCATTGATATGTTTTATAGCACAAAGTAAAATATTGTTTTTTTTTTGGTTTTTTTCCAAAATTGTCGCTCTTTTTTTTTTGTTTATAGTGCAAAAAATAAAAACCACAGAGATGATCAAATACCACCAAAAGAAAGTTCCTTTTACTTTTTGTTATAATAAATATCCCCCAAAAATATATTTAAAAAAACATTGTATTCCCTCAATTTAGGCCGATACGTATTCTTCTATATATTTTTGGGAAAAAAATAAAAAATCGCAATAAGTGAATATTGATTGGTTTGCGCAAAAGTTATAGTGTTTACAAAACGGGATAGATTTATGGCATTTTTATTAATAATTATTTTTTTACTAGTAATAGCTGCGATCAACGATTTTTATTGTGACTGCGACATTATGGACAGACACATCGGACATTTTTGACACATTTTTGGGACCGTCATTTATACAGCAATCGGTGCTATACAAATGCACTGAATCCTGTGTAAATGACACTGGCAGTGAAGGGGTTAACCAGGGGTGGCAGTGTAGGGGTTAAGTGTTTCTAGGGGTGTGTTATTAACTTTGGGGGGCTGGGCTTTGTGTTAGTGAATACTGATCTTTGCTCCAATCACATGGTGCAGAGATCAGAGTCACTTGTTGCTAGGCAGAACGGGGAGAAGCTGTTTACAACGGCATCTCCCCGTGAGACGATCGCGGGTATCCCCGTGGCGATCGAATCTGCGGGACCCGCGACCGGACTCACGGGGGTCCCGACCGGCACGCGAGCGCGCACGCAATGGCATACAGAAATGGACGTACCTGTACGCCAATATGCCTGCCCGTGCCATTCTGCCAACGTACATCGGCGTGCGCTGGTCGGGAAGTGGTTAAAGGGGAAGTAAACCCTAATGGGTTTATTTCTTCTTTGTCTCCCTGCAAAGGTAAAGCATAATGAGCTACTATGCATCGCATATTAGCCCATTATGTGTCACTTACCTGACACAGGAGCCAGCGATGTCACCGCTGTCCCCTGTAGCACGAAGCGTCCAACTTCTTCCGGGTATCGCTGCTATGGCCACTAACAGGGCCGGAGCAGCGATGACGTCACTCCCGCACATGCGCACGGGAGCCGCCACTATATGGCCGTTAGCAGTGGCATGCTGTTAACGGCGATAGTGCGCCTGCACGCCGTAGACTGCGGTGACTGTCTTTTAGTAAATATCTCCTAAACCATGTAGGTTTAGGAGAGATTTCTTGGACCTACAGGTAAGCCTTAATCTAGGCTTACCTGTTGGTCAAAGTGGTTTGTAAGGGTTTAACTAACTTGTGCCGTATCACAAAAATTGGCCTGGTCATGAAGGGGGGGGGGGGGGTAAATCTTCCAGAGGTCACGTGATTAAACACAATGAAATAATCTTTGTGCATGAAGCAATAACAAAAAACAGCGTTATAGCGCCCTCTTACTGTGATCATTGTAGACGTGCCCAGACACCTCTAGGTCGCCATCATTCTGCTGCTCCTGTAACTTCTTATCCACCAGTTCTGTGATATCAACAAAGTTTTCATCAAAACCCAGCCGCTCCACCTTCACACCGAATTCTTCCAGCAGTTCTAAAAAAAAAAAAAAAAGAAAAAGAAAATTGCATCAGATGACACTCCAGATGTTACACTGCAGAGTGCATGAGAATCATGGGAAATGTAGTTCCAAGACATCTGGGGTGCCAAGGATCCCCATCACTAATAAAATGAATTATATTATAAAATATATATAATGTTTGGGGGTTCAAAGTAGTTTTCTAGAAAAAAAATTACAGGAAGTTTACTTGTAAACTTGTCAGAAATGGGCGCGGCCCTTAGAAATGGGCAATGCTGAACTTCACATCATTTCTGGAGGGATTGTTGGTTCCTTTTGGCCCCTTAACAGAACTTTATTGGTTGTAATATCCTAAAACTGTAAGTTGCCCCGACTGTGCTGGTATGGGGGATGCATAAAGACATTGGACACAGACTCATTTCACTCTCCTTAGGACACTGTAATGTGTTGTGGCGGCACCCAGCAAACAAATGTCTTTACCACACGTTACAGAAACGCAAGATCCGTAGTATGGAGCGTTTACTTTGATGGGGCCACTCATTCTGAATGGCACAGAGGGGCCAACTGAAACACAAAGAATAGGAGCAGGTACCTCCCCTTCCGAGTTTCTGCCCCCCCCCCCCCCCCCAATCACAGTCCCTTGGTTAAACCCCCTACTTAGAGATTACAGGACCGAGTATAATTATTGGTGCTAAGTAGTTTGTATGGATTTTGCTAACAAAAGGCAGTAAAATAGATCCCTCCCCAGCAACAATAGATCCCTCCCAGCAACAATAGATCCCTCCCAGCAACAATAGATCCCTCCCAGCAACAATAGATCCCTCCCAGCAACAATAGATCCCTCCCAGCAACAATAGATCCCTCCCAGCAACAATAGACCCTCCCAGCAACAATAGATCCCTCCCAGCAACAATAGATCCCTCCCAGCAACAATAGATCTTCTCAAGCAACTATAGACCCCCCCCCATCAAAAATAGATCTCCTCAGCAGCAATCGAATTTTCTACAACAAAATAGCTCTCGCAACAATAGATCCATCCCAGCAACAATAGATCCAGTATCTCTCCCATCAACAATTCACTCCCCAGCAACATAAAATCCCCCCAGCAGAAATATCCCTCCCCAGCAGCAAGAATCAGTAGACCCTCCAGCACACCCCAGCACCCCTTGGAATTATATACATTCAGTGCTGGAGGTGCCGGAACTTGCTGAAACATATCAATGATGACCTCTGGTTATGTAGGGGTTAAGGAAGCAGAAGGTAAGTACCTGTGACCTTGTAGGACATCTCTCTGTAGTGTGTCAGATCCTCCCCGCTGACCAGCACAAGCTGCGGACATTTCTCCTTGGCTTCTTTGATGGACATGCATTTGTTGACCCCACACTCTCTGGCTACATAATTACAGGTGACCATGAGGTATTTCTGCTGGACACCTACAGGAGACGTGTAACAAAAACATTAAAAATCATTTTAAAGTCCACTATAAAGAAAACATCACCTCTTACCGGGACCCTGAAGCACAAAGACAGACTTGAGGTCTGCAGCTCAGAATGGGGTCATCAGGACTTCAACGTTCTGCTGTCTTCATTTCCACATCTTTGCCACAGTGGGGCAGAAGTCCCGATTGGCTGTTGCCGCAGGGTCAGCCAATCAGAGCCTCTGATTTACAGTGTGCTGCTTTTTTTTAAATGAGGGCAACACGAGGGAGCTGAGGACCCAAAGTCAGCTTTGACTTTATATCTACTTTAAGATTGGACATCACAAACCTTTCATCCTAAGGGCCGGTTCACACTGCAGGCGATGCGAGGCGACACCGACTTGCCTCGCCGCGACCTGCCGCGACCTCAGCGGCGATTTGCAAATGACTTCTGTATAGAAGTCAATGCAAGTCGCCCCGAGGTCACCCAGAAGTAGTACAGGAACCTTTTTTCTGAGTCGGAGCGACTCGAGTCGCTCCTCTCAGAACGGTTCCATTGTACAGAACGGGGGCGACTTGTCAGATTGCGGCGAGGCAAGTCGTGTCGCCTCGCATCGCCCGCAGTGTGAACCGGCCCTAAGGACACCAGTAGGAGAGCTACAGATTCCTTAATAAAAGATAACATTTATTTCAACTGGGGGACACAGGAAGTCATAAGCGCTCCAATTATACTACCAGCTACAGGAGGATTGGACTCCAAAAAAATGATTTTACGGCGACTACAAAAATTCTGGTATGCCCAAAAACAGTCCAACTGTCCACTATGGTGTTCCTCGACTGGCTCCAGATTGGATAGCCCTCCAACAGGATGGTCCAACACTGAAAGGACAGTCAAATCGCCCGAAAGCTCTAGGAGGTTCTCTCTGCTGACGAACAAATCTCCTGCACCAACATGGTGCCCAGGACTTCTCCCCAGAGCTGGGTTCCTCAACCATCAAGCCAGGGAAAGCTTGGTCCTTGGCATTAAAGTGTTTGTATGGTCAATTTTTTAACTTTTACCTACAGGAAAGCCTATAATAAGGCTTACCTGTAGGTAAAAAAAATATCTCCTAAACCTGTACGGTTTAGGAGATATTCCCCTCGGTATGCGCCGCTGACTGCAGCGGCGCATGCGCACAAGGGGGTTCTCGCCGTGGAAATCCGGCAGCGCTCGTGCGGCCGGAATGAATCGCCGGAGCCGCGATACCCGGAAGAGACGCCGAGGGAGCATGTCAGCTCCCTCGGCATGGATCGGGCCAGATGTCGGGGCCTCGTTCTAAGGTAAGTATTTCATAATGAGCTAGTATGCGGTGCATACTAGCTCATTATGCCTTTTGCTTTGCAGGTTTAAAAAAAAAAAAAAAATTGCGGGTTTACTACCGCTTTAACCAAATTGGCCTCTCTGGAGAGGACAGATTTGTCCCACAATGACAGAATGCTGCATTACAGATGACTGGAATGGAAATGGGCAAAGGAAACCTAAACTCTAGTTACCTGCCCGCCTTTGAATAGACAAGGCACACCAACAGCCACAAATGTGTTTGCATTGAAGTCAATGAGACGTTGACAGGGGGCGTTTTTGCATTGAAGTCAATAGGATGCAATTTTGCCTTGAAATCAGTGGGACGTGATTTTGCACTGAAGTCAATGGGATGAGCTTTTGTATTGAAGTCACTAGGGCAGGGGTGTCCAAACTTTTTTCAAAGAGGGCCGGATTTGATGAAGTGAACATGCGCGAGGACCGACCATTTTGCCTGACATTCTTTGAATCGTTAAAATTCGGTCTAAGTGTGTTCGTTAGAGCTCTAATACATTGCCCAACAAGAATTCTCTTGCCTTTGTGGCTGTGTGTGGGAAGAAATGAGCTTGGGCGTATTTGTACATACTGTATTAATTGGCGTATAACACACACCTTCACTTTAAGAGGGAAGTTTCAGGAAAAAAAAATGTTTAAATAAAGAACTGTGAAGCAAAATAATGGTCAGTGCCCACCAATGCAGCCTAATCAGTGCACATCTGCAGACCCACCACAGCCAGGAATGCCCCCACCATAGCCAGGAATGCCCCCCCCCCATAGCCAGGAATGCCCCCCACCATAGCCAGGAATGCCCCCACCATAGCCAGGAATTCCCCCACCATTGGCAGGGACGCAGCACCATTGCCAGGGACGCAGCACCATTGCCAGGGACGCAGCACCATTGCCAGAAATGCCTCCCCAAATGCCTCACCATTGCCAGGAATGACTCACCATTGCCAGGGACGCAGCACCATTGCCAGGGACGCAGCACCATTGCCAGGGACGCAGCACCATTGCCAGGAATGCCTCCCCAAATGCCTCACCATTGCCAGGAATGACTCACCATTGCCAGGGACGCAGCACCATTGCCAGGGACGCAGCACCATTGCCAGGGACGCAGCACCATTGCCAGGAATGCCTCCCCAAATGCCTCACCATTGCCAGGAACGCAGCACCATTGCCAGGAACGCAGCACCATTGCCAGGAACGCAGCACCATTGCCAGGAACGCAGCACCATTGCCAGGAATGCACTGACGAGCGCCAAAGGAGAATCTCCTGTTTACACGGCGGCTTCTTTAATAGAAAGTCCCGCCTCCTTTGATGGACAGAAAAGTCGTCCAATGGCAGTGCAGGAGAAGGACTTCCTATTACAGAGGCCGCCCGTAAACAGGAAATTCTCCTGTGTACGGCGCTCGGTCCTGTCCTCCCTGTACCTTCCGAAGCATATATATCAGGGGTAATGAATTAAAATTAAAGGAGGTCCGGTCGCCAAAATTTTCTTTGGGCCGAGGTCCGAATCTCAAGTCTGTGCTACGACTCAGAAATATTGTAGTAACTGTATATCTATCAAAAACATGAGAAATGTACAATTTCCTTTGCATTTCAACAATATTTATTGTCAAGTTAAATCTGGTGTCCCCATCACAGTGCCCCTTTACATCAGGTGTCCCCATCACAGTGCCCCTTTACATCAGGTGTCCCCATCACAGTGCCCCTTTACATCAGGTGTCCCCATCACAGTGCCCCTTTACATCAGGTGTCCCCATCACAGTGCCCCTTTACATCAGGTGTCCCCATCACAGTGCCCCTTTACATCAGGTGTCCCCATCACAGTGCCCCTTTACATCAGGTGTCCCCATCACAGTGCCCCTTTACATCAGGTGTCCCCATCACAGTGCCCCTTAACATAAAATGTGCACATCAGGATTTCCCTTAACATAAAATAAGTGTCATGCTGATGGGCACATTTTATATTAAGGGGCACTCTGATGGACACAACAAAACATGCCCCTTAACTTAAAATTTGCCCATCAAAGTGCCCCTTTTAATATAAAATGTACCTATCAGTGTTGCTCTTAAAATAAAATCTGCCCATCAGCGTGCCCCTTAACATGAAATAAGGGTCACACTGATGGGCACCTATTATGTTAGGAGGCATTCTGATGGACAATTTTTATTTTAAGGGGCATGCTGATGAGTATATTTTTAATGTGCACATCGATGGGCATATTTTGTAGGGCACATTTTGTTGTACCCATCAGCGTGCCCCTTAACAAAATATGCCCATCGATGTGCACATTAAAAATATACCCATCAGCCTGCCCCGTAAAATAAAATGTGTCCATCAGATTACCCCTTAACATAAAAGGTGCCCATCAGCGTGACCCTTATTTTATGTTAAGGGGCACGTTGATGGGAAAATTTTATGTTAAAGGGCACTCTGATGGGCACATTTTATTTTAAGGGACACGCTGATGGGTATATTTTTAATGTGCACATCAATGGGCATATTTTGTTAAGGGGCACCTTAACAAAACATGCCCATCAGTGTGCACATAAAAAATATATCCATCAGCGTGCCCCTTAAAATAAAGTGTGCCCATCAGAGTGTCCTTTAACATAAAATTTTCCCATCAGCGTGCCCTTTACAAAAAAAAGCCCTTAAAATATGCCCAACAGTGTGCACAACACTGATCACTAATAGATAACTAATGTGCCCACATACCTTAACTGCAGCAGGAGTGTGGGCACAACTGAAGCTGCCTCGCGATGAGATCCAGGACCCGGGAACCGCGGGCAGCAGGGGGGCGGGGCGCGCACGTGACGTCACACCCCTACTGCCCGTGTCTCTTCAGCTCCGAGAGACGCGGCCAGGAGCAGGGGGCGGGCGAATGCGCGCAGCGTCACTGGTTGCTGGGGAAACCCGCGGTCCCAGCAAACCAGTGATTGCTGTCGCTTGCTACACTGGCGGCATGGCGGTCCGGGCAGAAGCGCTGCTCGGTCCGGACTCGGACCGCCATTTTAGTGACGGCTGATATATATCTTTTGTGGCCCCCGGCGCTGGGAGATCGTCGGGGGCCACAAAAGATATGTATGTCCAAATAACCAGGCGGGCCGTTCAAAACCGGGCCGCAGGCCGCAATTGGCCCGCGGGCCGGACTTTGGACATGCCTGCACTAGGGGATCGTTTTGCCTTGAAGTCAAAAGGAAGCGATTTTGCATTGAATCAACGGGACGTAATTTTGCAATGACGTCACTAGGGGGCGTTTTTGCATTGAAGCCAATGGAATGTGGATTTTGCAATGAAGTCACCAGGGGGCGTTTTTGCATAGAAGTCAATGGGATACAATTGTTCATTGAAGTCACAAGTGGGTGTTTTTGCATTAAAGTCAGTGGGACGTGATTTTGCACTGAAGTCAACGTGATGCGATTTTTTAAGTCAGTGGGGGGGCATTTTTGCATTGAAGTCAGTGGGGGGGCATTTTTGCATTGAAGTCGGTGGGACGCGATTTTGCATTGAAGTCGGTGGGACGCGATTTTGCATTGAAGTCGGTGGGACGCGATTTTGCATTGAAGTCGGTGGGACGCGATTTTGCATTGAAGTCAGTGAGACGCGATTTTGCATTGAAGTCGGTGGGACGCGATTTTGCATTGAAGTCGGTGGGACGTAATTTTGCATTGAAGTCGGTGGGACGTAATTTTGCATTGAAGTCGGTGGGACGCAATTTTGCATTGAAGTCGGTGGGACGCGATTTTGCATTGAAGTCGGTGGGACGCGATTTTGCATTGAAGTCGGTGGGACGCGATTTTGCATTGAAGTCGGTGGGACGCGATTTTGCATTGAAGTCGGTGGGACGCGATTTTGCATTGAAGTCGGTGGGACGCGATTTTGCATTGAAGTCGGTGGGACGCGATTTTGCATTGAAGTCGCATTGAAGTCAGTGGGACGCAATTTTGCATTGAAGTCAGTGGGACGCGATTTTGCATTGAAGTCAGTGGGACGCGATTTTGCCTTGAAGTCAATGGGACGTGATTTTGCATTGAAGTCAATGGGGTGCGGTTTTGCATTGAAGTCCCTAGGGGGCCTTTTGCCATTGAAGTCAATGAGACGTGATTTTGCATTGAAGTCAATGGGGTGCGGTTTTGCATTGAAGTCCCTAGGGGGCCTTTTGCCATTGAAGTCAATGAGACGTGATTTTGCACTGAAGTCTATAGGATGCAGCAATCCATTATTGGCCCCTTTTTTTTCTTCTATCAACAAAATGCCGCTAACCCCATTTCCAGGAGATAATTTTTAGTGGCTGATATATCGGTGCATCCCTAGTGGACATATCTGGTAGGAGAATCAGAAGTTTCTCCCATGGACCGGACACTCTAGCCTGAGATGTTTCCAAATGATGAGTTGGTTCCAACAAGAATTTCTGAAGGTTCAGGAACTGCTGTAAGGTCCGGACAGTAAGAAATAAGGGGCGGGGTTTAATACCACCAAGGGGCCGTCACGCATCAAGAGAGCCCAACTATGCCCATCCTTTCCGCCCAGCTCCTCCATTCATAGAACCCGTACTGCAGCTTGTATGAACGGAACACCATCTATGAATGGAGGATGGGTGGATGAAAGCTAGCTCCTCCCCCTCTATGAATGGAGGATGGGTGGATGAAAGCTAGCTCCTCCCCCTCTATGAATGGAGGAGCTGGGTGGAAAGGACGAGCATAGTGGGGCTCTCTTGATGAGAACCTATGATATCTTCTTTATTGTATTAACCCCCGCCGCACCAGAGGATTATGGGGAATGGGTGGTGGAGAACAGGAGGACTAAAAGAAAAAGAATCAGCCCGAGGGACCCATCCTACTGACCGAAGGTTATGTCCCTTCTGCTGATTTTTTGGGATTTGATTTTGGCTGCACTTATGGTGGCCATACACACTTCGATAATCGATTGATTTATTTTCCGATTGATCTTTTCCGATAGGAAAAATTCCAAATATAGTTAACATCCAAAAGGTCGATATGCCACACACACACACGGGGAAGTGGATTTTGATCGTAACTTATGAACACAAGTTATCGATCGCATCTCTGTTTCCACAGTGTAATCTTTCGATCTGATGAATCAAAATACGATTGTCTTCAAAGTATCTCGGTGTTGCCGATCAATGCAAAAGGATTTATGGCCAATTGACTGAGTTCAATCGAATCTCATCGAAATCTTACCCTACGTTCCCACCTATGCGTTTTTTTGGTGCATTTTTCAGAAACGCACTACAGTCCATGTAGCACGGGTCCCCCTATGGGTGTGGTTCACATCTGTGCTTTTTTTCCCCCGCAGCAGATTGCGTTTTGCGTGTAATAGACTTCAATTGACCCACATCAAAAATGCAAATGTTGCGTTTTTGATGCGTTTTGTGTTTTTTTCCCCCTCTTTCACACACTGTGTATAGCAGGTTGCTAAGGAGCGGGCCGTGAAGCCGGCTGCTGTGTCCTTAACAACCGATGAGTCATCAGCTGTCAGTGGGCTTATCACGCAGACAGCTGATGACTCATCGGTTGTTAAGAACACGGCAGCCGGCTTCCCATCCCGCTCCTTAGCGACCTGCTATACACATTATACAAATTCTGGGAACAAAACCCATCAATTGCATCCACTGTGCCAATAAAATGCTGCCACTGTGCCCATCGATAGGCGCTGAAAGGCGGCATTGATGGGCAGAACTGATGAGGAAGCACTGGCAAGCATTACTGATGGGCACTGATTGGCATCCCTGGTGGTCATACCTGGTGTGCACAGGTGGGCTTCACTGATCAATCAGCGCAGACGCCCCCGTAAGGAGAGCAACTGATCAGCTCTCCTCTATTTACTGTGTTTGATCAGACTGACACACCAGACCACCGACCAACAGGCTGCGTGCCCCCGCTGGGGGGAACGATTGCGGCTTATCCCGCTGGACATCATATGACGTCCAGTCAGGATAACTTAACCACTTTCTGTCATTACCCGTCATTCTGCTATATGGCGGGCGGGAAGTGGTTAAAGTGTATTTTTTGTTCCAAAATAATTGCGTTTTAAAAGACCGCTGCGCAAATACCATGTGACATGAAATATTGTAACAACCGCCATTTTTTTTCTCTTGGGTCTCTGCTTTAAAAAAATTAAAATAAATAATGTTTGGGGGTTCTAAGTAATTTTTTAGTTAAAAAAAAAAAAAAGTAGATTTTACATGCATATAAGAAGTGTCAGAATTGGCCCGGTATTCAAGTTGTTAAAGAGAAAAAAAAAAAAACACACACAAAAATGCATGAAAAAATTAGTGCAAAAAATGCAAACTGCACATCTAAGCGCTGCCACATAGATGTGAACCTAGACAAAATCAATCATAAGGGAAGTTATGGCCATACAGAGACACCCGCTGGTGAACACTGGAACTACAACCTACTCTGGGAACACAGTGCCACCGAGTCATGACACATACAGTGTATGACCACCGGCTTTCACATATACTGAGATTTTATACCAATGTTGAAGATAAATGTTGGAGGTCTCGGGCCTCGGAATAATTACCAAGCAAGTATCATTAGATGGGGACACTGGCCCGGATATTTTATTTATTTATATAATATATATATTTTATATATATACATATACACGCACACACAGATGGCGCCCTTCCTTCCTTGACTTCGCTCTGCATTGGAGACCCGATTTGGAAACCACATCTTATTGGCGCGTCTACAAACATATGGAAGATCATGAGATCTCAGCAATAAATTATTACCTAGAGGCTTATCCCTGAGCTCCGGGTTTCTGATCATCTCCACTTGTGCGTAGAAGCAGTCCATGTCCAGGTGAACGATGACCCTTTTGCTGTCAGATTTTGTCCGCTGTCTGGAAACTAAAGAGAACGCAATATAACAATCATTCCTATAAAAATAAACTTCAGATCTACTTTTTTTTTCCCCCCACCAGCCGCCTAGCATAAAATGGCATGCATGTCTAAAGGGATGCCAGAAATGTGTTCTTTCATATAATGCTGCAGCATCCCTTTAGACGTGCATGCTGCTTTATGCTAGCCCCTGGGTCCTGCAGGATTTAGCTGTGCAATCTGCTGAGCAGTTGCTGGATTTGTACCGTCTTCAGTTCTTGTCCGAGTGACTTGAGTTTCTTGATCTGTTACCAGCAGTACCCGCTCACAGCAGATGCCTGGGCACTATGCCGGCAGCTTTTTCCAGGGACGCCCCAACACACAGACAAGTGCGAGTTTCCTGAAAACAAAGTACTGCTGGTGGTACTTTTCTTGGTGATGGCTCTGAGATTTGTGAAACAAAAGAAGAAGTGCCCACACCCCAGAGGCTGTGCTATTGGCTGATGTGAGTGAGTCCTCAATCCTTTTGTTCCCAAGCATTATATGAAAGAACACATCCCCGGCATCCCTTTAGATATACAGACATCCTCAGTGGTGCCCCTTTAGTTGTGCAATCTACTGATCAGTTGCTTTGATTTGTAGTTCCTTTATTTGCTGCAGTGAGGCGCTATAATGTACAGAGATTGGAGAATAGTGACATGACATGGCGACAAAATAATGATCAACACAAAAACATCAGCAGCTTCACTTAAAGGCAGATTGTGTACCCCAGATAGTTCATAAGGGGTGCAGGGATATAATGGACAGTGTGGGGGGAGGGGTGCAGGGATATAATGGACAGTGTGGGGGGAGGGGTGCAGGGATATAATGGACAGTGTGGGGGGAGGGGTGCAGGGATATAATGTACAGTGTGGGGGGAGGGGTGCAGGGATATAATGTACAGTGTGGGGGGAGGGGTGCAGGGATATAATGGACAGTGTGGGGGGAGGGGTGCAGGGATATAATGGACAGTGTGGGGGGAGGGGTGCAGGGATATAATGGACAGTGTGGGGGGAGGGGTGCAGGGATATAATGTACAGTGTGGGGGGAGGGTGCAGGGATATAATGTACAGTGTGGGGGGAGGGTGCAGGGATAAAATGGGCAGTGTGGGGGGAGGGGTGCAGGGATATAATGTACAGTGTGGGGGGAGGGGTGCAGGGATATAATGTACAGTGTGGGGGGAGGGGTGCAGGGATATAATGTACAGTGTGGGGGGAGGGGTGCAGGGATATAATGTACAGTGTGGGGGGAGGGGTGCAGGGATTTAATGGACAGTGTGGGGGGAGGGGTGCAGGGATTTAATGGACAGTGTGGGGGGAGGGGTGCAGGGATTTAATGGACAGTGTGGGGGGAGGGGTGCAGGGATATATTATACAGTGTGGGGGAGGGGTGCGGGGATATATTATACAGTGTGGGGGAGGGGTGCAGGGATATAATGGACAGTGTGGGGGAGGGGTGCAGGGATATAATGGACAGTGTGGGGGGGAGGGGTGCAGAGATATAATGGACAGTGTGGGGGAGGGGTGCAGGGGTATAATGTACAGTGTGGGGGAGGGGTGCAGGGATATAATGGACAGTGTGGGGGAGGGGTGCAGGGATATAATGTACAGTGTGGGGGAGGGGTGCAGGGATATAATGTACAGTGTGGGGGAGGGGTGCAGGGATATAATGTACAGTGTGGGGGAGGTGTGCGGGCATATAATGTACAAGGTGGGGGAGGGGTGCGGGGATATATTATACAGTGTGGGGGAGGGGTGCAGGGATATAATGTACAGTGTGGGGGAGGGGTGCAGGGGTATAATGTACAGTGTGGGAGGGGTTCAGGTGTATAATGTACAGTGTGGGGGAGGGGTGATGGATATAATGTACAGTGTGGGGGGAGGGTGCAGGGATATAATGTACAGTGTGGGGGAGGGGTGCAGGGATATAATGGACAGTGTGGGGGAGGGGTGCAGGGATATAATGTACAGTGTGGGGGGGGTGCAGGGAAATAATGTACAGTGTGGGGGAGGGGTGCAGGAATATAATGTACAGTGTGGGGGAGGGGTGCAGGGATATAATGTAGTGTGGGGGGAGGGGTGCAGGGATATAATGTAGTGTGGGGGGAGGGGTGCAGGGATATAATGTACAGTGTGGGGGAGGAGTGCAGGGATATAATGTACAGGGCGGGGGAGGGGTGCGGGATATATTTGCAGTGTGGGGGAGGGGTGCAGGGATATAATGTACAGTGTGGGGGAGGGTGCAGGGATATAATGTACAGTGTGGGGAGGGGTGCAGGGATATAATGTACATGGTGGGGGAGGGGTGCAGGGATATAATGTACAGTGTGGGGGAGGGATATAATGTACAGTATGGGCGGAGGGGTGCAGGTATATAATGTACAGTATGGGGGGAGGGGTGCAGGGATATAATGCACAGTGTGGGGGAGGGGTGCAGGGATATAATGTACAGTGTGGGGGAGGGGTGCAGGGATATAATGTACAGTGTAGGGGAGGGGTGCAGGGATATAATGTACAGTGTGGGGGAGGGGTGCAGGGGAATAATGTACAGTGTGGGGGAGGGGTGCAGGGATATAATGTACAGTGTGGGGGGAGGGGTGCAGGGATATAATGTACAGTGTGGGGGAGGGGTGCAGGGGAATAATGTACAGTGTGGGGGAGGGGTGCAGGGATATAATGTACAGTGTGGGGGAGGGGTGCAGGGATATAATGTACAGTGTGGGGGAGGGGTGCAGGGATATAATGTACAGGGCGGGGGAGGGGTGCGGGATATATTTGCAGTGTGGGGGAGGGGTGCAGGGATATAATGTACAGTGTGGGGGAGGGGTGCAGGGATATAATGTACAGTGTGGGGAGGGGTGCAGGGATATAATGTACATGGTGGGGGAGGGGTGCAGGGATATAATGTACAGTGTGGGGGAGGGATATAATGTACAGTATGGGCGGAGGGGTGCAGGTATATAATGTACAGTATGGGGGGAGGGGTGCAGGGATATAATGCACAGTGTGGGGGAGGGGTGCAGGGATATAATGTACAGGGCGGGGGAGGGGTGCAGGGGATATAATGCACAGTGTAGGGGAGGGGTGCAGGGATATAATGTACAGTGTGGGGGGAGGGGTGCAGGGATATAATGTACAGTGTGGGGGAGGGGTGCAGGGGAATAATGTACAGTGTGGGGGAGGGGTGCAGGGATATAATGTACAGTGTGGGGGAGGGGTGCAGGGATATAATGTACAGTGTGGGGGAGGGGTGCAGGGATATAATGTACAGGGTGGGGGAGGGGTGCGGGGATATATTTGCAGTGTGGGGGAGGGGTGCAGGGATATAATGTACATGGTGGGGAGGGGTGCAGGGATATAATGTACAGGGTGGGGGAGGGGCACAGAATATAGTGTACAGTGTGGGGGGAGGGGTGATGGATATAATGTACAGTGTGGGGGAGGGGTGCAGGGATATAATGTACAGTGTGGGGGAGGGGTGCAGGGATATAATGTACAGGGTGGGGAGGGGTGCAGGGATATAATGTACAGTGTGGGGAGGGGTGCAGGGATATAATGTACAGTGTGGTGGAGGGGTGCAGGGATATAATGTAGTGTGGGGGGAGGGGTGCAGGGATATAATGTACAGTGTGGGGGAGGGGTGCAGGGATATAATGTACAGTGTGGGGGAGGGGTGCAGGGATATAATGCACAGTGTGGGGGAGGGGTGCAGGGATATAATGCACAGTGTGGGGGAGGGGTGCAGGGATATAATGTACAGTGTGGGGGGAGGGGTGCAGGGATATAATGTACAGTGTGGGGGAGGGGGACAGGGAAATAATGTACAGTGTGGGGGAGGGGTGCAGGGATATAATGTACAGTGTGGGAGGGGTGCAGGGATATAATGTACAGGGTGGGGAGGGGTGCAGGGATATAATGTACAGTGTGGGGAGGGGTGCAGGGATATAATGTACAGTGTGGGGGAGGGGTGCAGGGATATAATGTACAGTGTGGGGGAGGGGTGCAGGGATATAATGTACAGTGTGGGGGAGGGGTGCAGGGATATAATGTACAGGGTGGGGAGGGGTGCAGGGATATAATGTACAGTGTGGGGGAGGGGTGCAGGGATATAATGTACAGTGTGGGGGAGGGGTGCAGGGATATAATGTACAGTGTGGGGGAGGGGTGCAGGGATATAATGTACAGTGTGGGGAGGGGTGCAGGGATATAATGCACAGTGTGGGGGAGGGGTGCAGGGATATAATGTACAGTGTGGGGAGGGGTGCAGGGATATAATGTACAGTGTGGGGGAGGGGTGCAGGGATATAATGCACAGTGTGGGGGAGGGGTGCAGGGATATAATGCACAGTGTGGGGGAGGGGTGCAGGGATATAATGTACAGTGTGGGGGAGGGGTGCAGGGATATAATGTACAGTGTGGGGAGGGGTGCAGGGATATAATGTACAGTGTGGGGGGGAGGGGTGCAGGGATATAATGTACAGTGTGGGGGAGGGGTGATGGATATAATGTACAGTGTGGGGGAGGGGTGCAGGGATATAATGTACAGTGTGGGGAGGGGTGCAGGGATATAATGTACAGTGTGGGGAGGGGTGCAGGGATATAATGTACAGTGTGGGGGAGGGGTGCAGGGATATAATGTACAGTGTGGGGGAGGGGGACAGGGAAATAATGTACAGTGTGGGGGAGGGGTGCAGGGATATAATGTACAGTGTGGGAGGGGTGCAGGGATATAATGTACAGGGTGGGGAGGGGTGCAGGGATATAATGTACAGTGTGGGGAGGGGTGCAGGGATATAATGTACAGTGTGGGGAGGGGTGCAGGGATATAATGTACAGTGTGGGGGAGGGGTGCAGGGATATAATGTACAGTGTGGGGGAGGGGTGCAGGGATATAATGTACAGTGTGGGGGAGGGGTGGTGAGGGTATTACATGCTGTCGCGTGTAGAGGGGTGTCTGTAGGCTCCTCCCCCTCCCAGTCCTCTTCTTCCTCCTCCATTCCCGGGGATTCCATGTCTGTTTGGTCTCCAAACTGTCACGGGATGGGCGGAGCTTCCTCCACACGTGACTCTACGACGAGAAAGGATACGCCCCCTGCTGTCCTAAGCTGCTCTTCCGCCCGGTTTCCCCACCCCTTAGACGTCACCTGTCAATCCAACCGAGAGTAGTCGCCGCTAGGTGGCGCTGCCTCGCGGTCACATCACAGCGTGTTTTTTTCGTTGAAAAGGTGGCGCTGTCTCAATCCAAGGTCGAGAACACGGCGGCGGCATTCCTGTCCTTGCCCGCTAGGTGGCGATGTCTCCGCAATGTTATCACAGTACGGCGGCACCGCTTCCTTATTCCGTCCAGCAGGTGGCGCTGTGTATACTGTGTGTATATTACATCACACTAGGCTAGTTTTGGTTCTTTGGGGGTTCAGATCATTAATCTCATTCACTTACATCTGATTTCATCCTGTGCTCTTCTTCCCTGCAGTTCCAATGATCACTGCAGGGGGCGCCTCCATACAGAAGAATACAATATATTAATACAATTCCCAGGCTGGCAGTACACACCTTTCTTCCTATAATGGACTTTTAGCCACCAATTCTGACACTCCTACATGTAAAGATCAGTATTTTTTGTGCTCGAAAATTACTTAGAACGCCCAATAATAATAAATAATAATAATTATATATATATATTTAACAGAGGTCCTAGAGAATAAAATGGTGGGTGTTGCAATTTTTTTATGTCACACATGACTTGGGCAGCGTTTTTTCAAAAGCAATTTTTGGGTAAAAAAACACATTTAATGAATTTTATTGCACACAATATAGTACTCAATTTATTGGTAAAAGTGAAATATGATGTTACGCCGAGTGAACAGATACCTAACATGTCATGCTTTAAAATGGCTCACACCAGTGGAATAATACCAAACTACGGTACTGAAAAGTGTACAAATTTTTTTTTGTAGGTTACCAGTTTAGAGTTACAGAGGAGGTCTAGTTCTGGGATTATTGCTCTCGCTCTGGCGCTCATCGTGATACCTCACATGTGTGGTGCGATCACCGTTTACATATGTGTGTGGGACTTACGTATGCGTTCGCATGTGCACATAAGCACGGGGGGTGGGGGGGTGGGATGCTCTAAAACCACTTCCCGTCCATAGGCCATCATATGTCGTTGTGGACATTGAGTGGGGATATCTGAATGACAATGGGTACATAGCTCCCAATTGTCCCGGATTTCAAGGCACTGTCCCTGATTTGGAGGGACTGTCCCTGATTTGGAGGGGCTTTCCCTGGTTTGGAGCAATGTCCCTCATTCATCCTTATTTGTCCCTCATTTTGGTCTGATCTATATAGATGTATATAAAATGCACTTTTTATCCATCAAAAAAAGTTTCCCAGCACTAAACCTTTCATCTGATTTCTAAATTGCTGCATCTGTAAATTCCAAAAGCCAATATAAAGGAATAGTAGTGGTAAAAAAAAAAAACACTTGTGGGTTTAACCAATCTTGTTTTCTTGTACAATTCTCCTTTAAGGGGGCGTGGCAAGGGGTGTGTCCTATGCCGGCATACTTTTGCTGATAGGTGTCCCTCATTCCCATCTCAAAAAGTTGGGGGGTGTGGGGGTGCAGCTGCAGGCATCATTCAGATATCATCTTTGTCAGCCGGCAATTTATCTGCACTGTAAAGACAATTATAGCGGTAGTTCAGCCGCCTGATCGTTCTTACCATTATTACAGGCGGCGGGAGGGGACACTCCCCCTCCCCCCACCACCGTGCTTCTACCGGCTCTAATTCAGGAATGAATCAGTCACCATTGGCAGTTGAGCATAGAGACTTCCCCAGTCATCTCTATGACCCTTGGAGGCACGGGCGCGATATTATGATATCACGTCCGGGCCGGCGGATGTAAACAATGCCGGGGATTCGCAGGAAAGACCGAAAGTGAGTTCTTTTTTTTTATCTCGGTCTTTCCAGCCTGAAGGAGGGATCTGGGGTTTTATAGACCCCACATATCTCCATAAAGAGGACCTGTCACTCACTATTCCTATTACAAGGGATGTTTACATTCCTTGTAATAGGAATAAAAGTGATACAAAAAAAATGTACAGAGAAAGTGTAAAAATAAAGGTAAAATAAACAATAACTTTATTTTTTTATTTTTATAAAGCGCCCCAGTCCCCTCGAGCTTGAGCACAGAAGTGAACGAATGCGTAAGTCGCGCCCACATATGTAAACGGTGTTCAAATTACACATGTGAGGTATCACCGTGTGCGTTAGAGCGAGAGAAATAATTCTAGTCCAAGACTTCCTCTGTAACTCTAAACATGTAACCTGTAAAAAAATTAAAGCGTTGCCTATGGATAGTTTTAAGAATCAAATTTTGGCGCCATTCCACGAGTGTACGCAATTTTAAAACCTTGACATGTTAGGTATCTATTTACTCGGTGTAACATCAATTTTCACATTATACTGTTTTTGTGTTTTTTGTTTGTTTTAATTCATGAAACTTTTGTTTTTGTCTGACTATCCATTACCGAACTTTGTTTTGACCACGTTTGTTCTATTTACTTTTATTATTAAACAAGTGTGATTTGTTTGTACTTCTGTCTCTGTCTGTTTCATGGTTTCTGTCAGTACGTGAAGGCCATGAATTCAGAAGATACAGTCAATTCACTTGTTGGTAATATTTTTTCCAGATTGGATGAGTAGGATCTCCGCATGGATCAGTTTGTCTTGGCATTACAAATGCTCCTGAATCGCACGGCTCACCTGGAATCCCCCACGGTGGCTGCTCCGGTACAACCTGAGTCGCAGGCCGTCCCTGATGCTGCGCCAGTCTTTGTGTAGGCACCCGCCTCGAGTATTACCTCTATAAGAGGTATGTCTGGTTCTGCTCCGCTTCCCCAGTGATTTGGGGGCGATCCAGTCCAATGCAGAGGGTTTCTCAATCAGGTTGAGATATACTTTGAGATGCTGCCCCAGGCGTTTCCCACAGACAGAAGCAAAGTAGGTTTCATGATATCTTTGCTTTCTGAGAGAGCCTTGGCCTGGGCTAACCCTCTATGGGAGACGCAAAAAAGGGTATTTGACGTTCCCGCATGCTCCGCTTCTGCTGCCAAGTGCCTCATGTCCATCAAACAGAGTACGAGAACTGTTGCCGACTACGCCACTGAATTCCGTACTCTGGCAGCAGAGGTCTCTTGGAACAATGAGGCCCTCGTGGATTCCATCAAGGATGAGATAGCAGCCCGAGATATATCCACTGAGCTGGAGAGGTTGATCACTGAGCACAGAGTGACCAGTATGGACACCACAGACCCACTGAGTGTTGCTTAAGGCAGTTGCCTCTCTTTGCCTTATTGGTGGCATGCCCCTGCATAGCAGGCTTTGTAGTGGGAATGCTGCCTACAATGGTGCAGATTGTTTCAACAAATGAAAGAATGAACAGTACAGGATGCAGATGTGTGAAGGGGTCCTTAGATATATGTGGGGTCTACAACTGCACAGCTGCATGCAGAGGGTACCAAGATCTAAATATACAGCTGAAGATCTTTGTATGGGGGGGGGGGGGGGGGGGGGCGGCACAGAGCCACGTCATTACTGTCTCCTCACCTCTGTCTACAGATCTCTGGAGGTCTTCTCGTGAAACCAAGACTTGTGACTAATACCTTTCATGACTGGATGAGTCACTCAGAACCTCCATCACCCCAAGTTTTCTGTGACACCAAGGCCACATACCTGACACCTTCCTCACCACATCCCTCTCCTTCCCATGGGACCAATTTTTAAAATCTAAATATTTCTATTCATGGTAGAGCAGATACGTCCTGGGTTCCCGTTGTCACAATTCACCTGTTGGAGCTGTAAAGAAACACGCAGAGGGAAAATGAAGACTTCTGGGGTGGGGCTGCTATTCCCACGCTGCAATTACGGCGGAGACGTCTGGTCTTGTCTGCTGTGACTAATCAGACTCTTGGGGTGAATGTAGATGGGGCAGGGGAACGCCGATCTGCTGCTGAAAATGTGACATTGCCTTCTCTGAGTGATCAGTAAAGAAATAATAATATCATATCTTACAATTGTGTCTTTTATAATTTGAAGGCGATTAATTGTTGCTTCACATCAACATTAGCCGATATTTTATAGATTTGAACTAACCAAGGTGTGCAGGCGAGGTTACAGTATAAATAAAGGGAAACCTTTTATTTGTAGTTTTGGACAGGGTGGAGAGGGATTAGAACCCCTGTCAGTTTTTATTGCTGTCTGTCTCCCCCTCCCCTCCTCGTTAAAGTGGAAGTTCACCCATAAATGGAACTTTCGCTGAAATGATTCCCCCCCCCTCCCGGTGCCACATTTGGCACCTTTCAGGGGGGGAGAGGGGAGCAGATACCTGTCAAATCCAGGTATCTGCTCCCACTTCTGGGCATATAACTACGCAATGTCCGGCCCCTCCTCTTCCCATTTAGATCATGCAGCACATTGTAGCAAACAGGCTTCACTTCCTGTTTTCCTTAGTAAGGATGTCGGCGCCTGTACCCGGAGCGGAGGGGACGGGTCGGCTTCAGGTGGCGACATCACGGGCGCCCTGGACAGGTAAGTGTCCTTATATTAAAAGTCAGCAGCTGCAGTATTTGTAGCTGCTGACTTTTGTTTATTTTTTCCCAGGCAGAACTCTGCTTTAACCACTTCCCACCCGGCCTATAACAGAATGACGGCTGGGAAGTGGTTGTGTTATCCTGACTGGGTGTCATATGATGTCCAGCAGGATAACAGGCCGACACGTGCCTGACGAGTGCGGCGTGTTAGTATGACATGCCACATTTCCGATCATAATAAGAAGCCTCTGTGAAGCCGCGTACACACGGGCGGACTGTCTGGCCAACTAAGTCCGTCAGACAATCCGACGGACAGTCCGTCCTACTTTTGAATGAACGGACTTGACCACACACGATGAACAGACAGTCCGCTGAAAGCTTGCGCGATGACGTGTACAGCACGTACGACGGGACTAGAAATACGACGTCCAATACACAGCAATGCAACCTTCGGCCGTGTAAATCCTTTCTGAGCATGCGCCATACTTAGTCCGTCCAACTAGCCTATTCACGAGCGGACTGTCCGCTGAAACCAAAGTTGGACGGACTGTATTACGGAAATTCCGAAAGACTTAGTCCGCCAGACTGTCCGCTGAAAAAGTCCGCTGAAGCCCACACACGAGCGGACTGTCCACTGAAATGTGTTTCAGCGGACTAAGTTGGACGGACAATCCTCTCGTGTGTACGTGGCCTCAGAGGCTTCTTACCACGTGGTCAGTTGTGACCAATCACAGCTGATCATCGCGAGAACCAGGAAGTGCCGGTAAACGGCATTCCTCGGTTCGCGCTGGCAGGGAGAGCCAATCAGCGGCTCTCCCTGTCGGGGGGGGGGGGGATCTGTGCTGATAATCAGCACACTGATTATCAGCACAGCCCTCATCAAATGTACCCATAAGCTGCCAATTGGTGCCCAGTCAGTGCCCCATCATAACCCCCTGCCAGTGCTCAATAAACTGCCAATCAGTGCCTACCACAGTACAAATTAGTGTCCACCATAGTGCCAATCAGTATCCATCACAGTGCCAATCAGTGCCCAGCATTAATACCTGTCAGTACCTGTCCAATCAGTGCTGCCCATCGGTGCCATCTATTAGTGTCCATCAATGCCACCTGTCAGTGCCAAACAGTGCCACCTGTCAGTGGCCATCAGTGCCGCCTGTCAGTGCCCATCAGTGCCGCCTGTTAGTGCCCATCACTGCTGCCTGTCAGTGCCCATCAGTGCTGCATATCACTGCCACCTATCGGTGCCTATCAGTGCTGCATATCACTGCCACCTATCGGTGCCCATCAGTGCTGCATATCAGTGCCGCCTATTGGTGCCCATCAATTCTACATATCAGTGCCTCCTCATCAGTGCCCATCAGTGCCACCTTATCAGTACCAACTAATCAGTGCCCATAGGTGCTGTCTCTCATCAGTGCCCATCAGTGCCGACTCATCAGTGCTCGTCAGTGAAGGAGAAAACCACATTTTATAACAGCAACAAAGAAAAACTTTTTTTTTTTTCAAAAATGTTGGTCTTTTTTAGTTTGTTGAGCAAAAAATAAACCCCCCCCAGAGGTGATCAAATACCACCAAAAGAAAGCTCTATTTGTGGGAAGAAAATGATAAAAATGTAGTTTGTGTACAGTGTTGTATGACATTCAAAGTGCGACAGCAGTGAAAGCTCAAAATTGTCCTGGGCAGGAAGGGGGTATTGAAGATTTACCCTCTCTATTTCTCCTGTTTACCATTATCATTAAAGAGGAAGTAAACCCTGATGAGTTTACTTCCTCTTTCATTCCCTGCAAAGGCAAAGCATAATGGACTACTATGCATCGCATAGTAGTCCATTATGTGTCACTTACCTGACACAGGAGAGCCAGCGAAGTCACCGCTGTCCCCTGTAGTCCGGCGCATCCATCTTCTTGGTGGGTCTCGCTGCTCCGCCGCTGTCGAAGCCGCGATTACGTCACTCCCGCGCATGCGCACGGGAGCCGTCACTCGCGGCATATCTCTGTTGACCGCGGCGAGCTCAGTGTGCCTGCGCGCCGCTGTCTACGGCGCATGCGCCATAGACAGCGATGCCTGTCTTTCGGCAAATATCTCCTAAACTGTGTAGATTTAGGAGATATTTCTTGGACCTACAGGTAAGCCTTAATCTAGGCTTACCTGTAGGTCAAAGTTGGTTGTAAGGGTTTACAACCACTTTAAAAGTGAAAATAAAAGAAAATCACACATTTTGGGTTGCCCCCAGAAAAGTAATAGAGGGTAAATCTCCCAATGGTGATTTGGGGGGCCCAAAGGAATTCCATTTATTTACAGGGATTTCTTCTCACTTCCTGTTTGGCTATGGGACAGGAAGTGAAGGAAAATCTCCTCAATTGGACACAGATGGCAAAAAAAGAAAAAATCTGACAGGGGTTAGAACCCTCCTTTCTTCTATCCGGAAAAAAAAATAAAAAGGTTTTGCCTATAGTTATAGTTTAAAGATCTAACAAACAATGCTAAGGAAAGGTTTTAGTGACACTATATGCAAAAGAGGAGTGCAGTGAGTATGATGGTGGGCAGTAGTGAAAGGAGACAAGTCTGAAGGGTATGATGGGGATAGAATGTGCAGGAGAGGAGTGCAGAAGGTATGGTGGTAGACATTATGGGTGAGAGAGGAGTACAGAGGGTATGATGGGGGATAGAATGTGTAGTAGAAGGGTGCCAAGGGTATGATGGTAGACAGTATGTGTGGGAGAGGAGTCTGGAGGGTATGGCAGGGATATAATGCGCAGAAGAGGAGTATGGAGGGTATGAGGGCCATAGAATGTGGAGAAGAGGAGTGCAGAGGGTATAAAGGGGATAGAATGTGGAGGAGAGGAGTGCAGGGGGTATGATGGGAATAGAATATGCAGAAGGTATGAAATGGATAGAATGTGGAGGAGAGGAGTATGAAAGGTATGATGGGAATCAAATGTGCTGGAAAGGAATGCAGAGGGTATGATGGCAGACAGTACAAAAAGGAGAGGAGTCTGGAGGGTATGACAGGGATAGAATGTGCAGAATAGGAGTGTGGAGGTTATGAATGGATAGAGTGTGCAGGAGAGGAGTGTGGAGGGTATGAATGGATAGAGTGCACTGGAGAGGAGGAGTATGAGGGGATAGAATGTGTAAGAGAGGGTACAGAAAGTATTGACAGAGATAGAAAGTGCAGGAGAGGAGTGTGCAGGGTATGACCCTGTCTACATGAGAGTGGCAACTCTGCTCTGAATTCAGGAGCAGTGCAGCATTTTGCATGTCACATAGGGCCACCCTATCCACTTGAATGGGCTGCCCTACCTGTCTCTGTCGCCCAAAAAAGAAGCTCCTGCTCCCTTTCAGGCAACAAGCTTTTGAAAGGGGCAGTTTGCCGCAATTACAGGACGATCCTGTCACATGACAATCACTGCAGAATTGTGTCGTGTTTGGGGTGCCATTAAGGCATAATGGCACACAAACGGGCATTGCGATTTGGAATTGCTGTGATTCTGCCCATGATTCCAAATTGCAAAGTGTGAATGGAGCCCTAGGGGAGGCTGTAGTCTTACTTTAACCTCATCCTGCCCGGCCTATAGCAAAATGACAGCCTGACATCCTTCCCAATAGTGATGGACGAACTTCCGACGGGACGTTTCGCGAACGCGAAACGCGAACGGACACAAACGTTCGCGAAAACGACCGTTCGCCGCGGGCTCCATTGACTTCAATGGGAGGCGAATTTCGCAAACCTTTAGGTCGAATTTGCGGCCACGGGGTAATTATTAGGGGGTAGCACGTAGTCCCACCACCTGGACAATAGCATAATACATGTATGAGGTGAATTTGGGATCGATAACTACAAGCATTTTTTTTTTATTTGGGAAATTGTTCTGACAATTCAGGACTATGGAGCTAATGAAGGCAATGGAGGAGAGGGAAGGTCAGGGACCAGGGTAGGCAAACAAGAGGGTGCAGGAGATACAGAGCACTGACAGCAGCACCGTAATACAGAGCACTGACATCAGCACCGTGACATACAGCGCTGACAGCAGCTCCGTGACATACAGCGCTGACAGCAGCTCCGTGACATACAGCGCTGACAGCAGCTCCGTGACATACAGCGCTGACAGCAGCTCCGTGACATACAGCGCTGACAGCAGCTCCGTGACATACAGCGCTGACAGCAGCACCGTGACATACAGCGCTGACAGCAGCTCCGTGACATACAGCGCTGACAGCAGCTCCGTGACATACAGCGCTGACAGCAGCTCCGTGACATACAGCACTGACAGCAGCTCCGTGACATACAGCGCTGACAGCAGCTCCGTGACATACAGCGCTGACAGCAGCACCGTGACATACAGCGCTGACAGCAGCTCCGTGACATACAGCGCTGACAGCAGCTCCGTGACATACAGCGCTGACAGCAGCTCCGTGACATACAGCGCTGACAGCAGCTCCGTGACATACAGCGCTGACAGCAGCTCCGTGACATACAGCGCTGACAGCAGCTCCGTGACATACAGCGCTGACAGCAGCTCCGTGACATACAGCGCTGACAGCAGCTCCGTGACATACAGCGCTGACAGCAGCTCCGTGACATACAGCGCTGACAGCAGCTCCGTGACATACAGCGCTGACAGCAGCACCGTAAGCAGCCCCAGGAGGAAGTCAGCACAGCACAGGGATGGTGTGATCCCCTCATAATAAGAACCCCCAGGAGGAAGTCAGCACAGCACAGGGATGGTGGGAGCCCCTCATAATAAGAACACCCAGGAGGAAGTCAGCACAGCACAGGGATGGTGGGAACCCCTCATAATAAGCAGCCCCAGTAGAAATATGACACCGCTCAACCTCTTCAAAGAGGAGGGTAGGGGCATATAGTACGGTGTGCTTTTTTGGGTCAGGGAAGTGAGCCAAATGAATTAAGAAGGTCTGTGTGCTTGATTCCAAAAATTGTTTATAGACATATACATGGTCTACTGATCACATGTGTTGAATTCCTCCGAGATCCATGCCTCATTCATTTTTAGAAATGTGAGGTAGTTAACACTGTGGTGAGCTAGGCGAGTACGCTTATCGGTCACAATCCCCCCTGCTGCGCTGAACGTCCTTTCGGACAGGACACTGGATGAGGGGCAAGCCAACAGTTCGATTGCAAATTGGGCAAGCTCTGGCCAGAGGTCAAGCCTGCCCACCCAGTAGTCTAGGGGTTCATCACTCCTCAGAGCGTCCACATCGGCCGTTAACCCAATGTAGTCGGACACCTGACGGTCTAGGCGTTCCCTGATGCTGGATCCGGATGACACCTGTCGATGGGTCGGCTGAAAGAATGACCTCATATCCGAAGTCACCAACACATCTTCAAACCGGCCTCTTCTTGCAGGCGCTGTTGGATTGGTACCCGCAAATCCTTCTCTGGGAGTGGGAATTGCTCCTCTGCCAGCGCACGCAAAAGCAGAATGCAGCATTTCTCGAAGCAAGGCCTGGAAGTGCTGCATTCTGACAGCCCTCTGCGACGGCGGTAACATTTCCGCCATTTTGTGTTTGTACCGGGGGTCTAAGTACGTTGCCACCCAGTACTGGTCCTTGACCCTCATGCTTTTTATACGGGGGTCCCTATTAAAACACTGGAGCATGAAGGCCCCCATTTGCACTAAAGTGGAAGCGGTGTGGTGGCCTGGCTCCTGCTCATCATCCAGGATAATGTCGTCCTCTTCATTCTCCTCTCCCCATCCTCGCACAACAGGGATCCCAGAAAGGTTTAAAGCATGCTCTTCTTGCTCCTGCTCATCCGCCCCGGCACCATCCTCCTCTGACTCCTCATCAGACTCCTGTTGTTGACTTGTCTCAGATAGAGTAGCCCCCCCTGGGAATTCATCCAGCATTGCGACTTCCTCATCTTCCCGCTCCTGCTCCTCCACAGCCTGATCAATGACACGACGCAATGCACGCTCCAGAAAGAAGGCATAAGGTACCATGTCACTGATGGCGCCATGGCTGCGACTGACCAGTTTGGTGATCTCCTCAAATGGCCGCAGAAGTCTGCATGTGTCGCGCATGAGCAGCCACTGGCGCGGTGAAAAAAAACCCAGCTCCCCAGAACCGTTTCTTTCGCAGAGTTCATACAGGTAGACGTTAACTGCACGTTTCTGCTGGAGCAGCCTATCAAGCATATAGAAGGTTGAGTTCCATCGCGTCGGGCAATCGCAAATAAGACGTCTGACCGGCAGATGGTGTCGCCGCTGAATGTCAGCAAGGCGAGCCATGGCCGTGTAAGATCTTCTGAAATGGGCCGAGATTTTCCTTGCCTGCCGCAAGATGTCCTGGACCCCAGGGTATTTGACAAGGAATCGCTGCACGACCAAGTTTAAGACGTGTGCCATGCACGGCACGTGCGTGATTTTGCCCTGTTTCAATGCGCTAAGCAGATTGGCACCGTTGTCACACACCACTTTACCAACTGTCAAATTGAGCGGTGTTAGCCACTCATCTGCCTGTGAACGCAAAGCTGAAAGGAGTGCCGGGCCAGTGTGGCTCTTTGCTTCCAGGCACAACAGACGCAGCACGGCATGGCAACGTCTCACCTGGCATGTGGAATAGGTTCTGGGGAGCTTGGGCGGTGCAGTGGAAGAGACGCTAGCAGCGGAAAAGGAGGAGGCAGCTGAGGAGGAGAGGGAGGAGGATGGAGTAGGAGGAGGAGAAGAAGAGTCAGGCCTGCATGCAATCCGTGGCGGTAAAACCAAATCTACACGGGTGCCACGGGTTACATGCTTGACGGCCGTCAGAAGGTTCACCCAGTGGGCAGTAAAACTGATATACCTTCCCTGCCCGTGTTTGCTAGACCACGTGTCTGTGGTCAGATGTATCTTGGCACCGACACTGTGTGCCAGAGATACATTCACTTGCCGCTGAACATGGCCATATAGCTCTGGGATGCCCTTCTCTGAGAAATACTTCCTTCCTGGGACCTTCCATTGTGGTGTTCCAATGGCCACAAATTTGCGAAAGGCCTCCGAGTCCACCAGTTTATATGGCAGTAGTTGGCGGGCTATGAGTTCTGACAAGCCAGCCGCCAACCGTTGGGCAAGAGGGTTATCCGGCGTCATCATTTTTTTACGCTCAAACATTAGGCCCACGGAAGCCTGCCTTTTTGCAGAAAAATGTGAGCTTGGCGTGATGGAAGGTGGAGTGGAGGACAATTGTGAGGAGAGAGGAGAAGGAGAAGTAGAAGACGAGGCTGGACGGTGAGAGCCTGCAGTGTGGCTTTGTGTGTTCCGTTGCTCCCACTGGGCTCGGTGATGGCTGCTCATGTGCCTTCTTAAGGCGGTCGTCCCTAGGTGAGTATTGGGCTTACCGCGACTAACGCGTTGACTGCAAAGATTGCAGATGGCAACGCTATTGTCAGCAGCGGACACGTTAAAAAAAGCCCACACTGCGGAGCCATGTGCCGGTGTCCTGGGAGCGCCAGATGTGACCGTACATGGTCGATGACTCGCTCCTGATACATTTGCAGTCTGCTTTGTCCCTGCTGTGCAATGTAAGTCATTGCTGCTTCTCCTCCCTATCTGCTGGTCCATATCTCCCTCTGAACTCCCCTCCTCTTCCTCTCTTGTGGGCACCCACGTGACATCACTAGACACGTCATCATCAACGTCACCTTCCCCACCGCTATAAGTAGAGTAGGCAGCAACACCGGGGACCAACCTCCTCCTTGGGCTGATCTGGGTACTGGCGTCAGACTGCTGAGTAGCGCTTGTTGCTACCTCCTCTTCCTGATCCAATACCAAGAGTGGCTGCGCATCAGAAATGTCCTCTTGATATGGATCGGAAAATAATTCCAGTGACTCAAGCGGAAGGTATGTGGTGGTGGTGGTGGTGGTCGTGTTGTTGGTGGTAGTGTCTTTGGGGGTGCACATAGCAGAGAGTGAAGAAGAGGGTGCAGATCGAGAGGATGAGGAGGGTGCAGAAGAGTAAGGCTGAGCGAGCCACTCAACCAAGTCTGGTGCATCCTTTAAAGTAATTGAACGCACCTTCTGCAACTTCCCACTTTGGCTCAAGCCTGTTGCTCCTGCCCTACCCCTACCACCCCTGCGGAAGGGCCTGCCTCTTCCTCTGCATGTCATTTTTTAAATGACCCTGTGACAAAACTCTTAGTCCCTATACCAATGAAGGACTGCTGCAGTATAGGGCAGCGGTCAGCAGTAGTGCACGGCAACCCTATGTATTGTGGACCGATAGCGGTCCTTACAGAACAGCAGACTGTACTGCACTCAGGCCTATGTACCGTAGCACCCTATACCAAGTTACCAGTCCTTATAAAAACTTTTGTGGACCAAGCAGGTTGTGTGTTAGTGTTTAGCAGACTGTGCGTCAGTCCCTATACCGCTGAAGGACTGCTGCAGTATAGGGCAGCGGTCAGCAGTGGTGCACGTCAACCCTATCTATTGTGGACCGATAGCGGTCCTTACAGAACAGCAGACTGTACCGCACTCAAGCCTATGTACCGTAGCACCCTATACCAAGTTACCAGTCCTTATAAGAACTTTTGTGGACCAAGCAGGTTGTGTATTAGTGTTTAGCAGACTGTACGTCAGTCCCTATACCGCTGAAGGACTGCTGCAGTATAGGGCAGCGGTCAGCAGTGGTGCACGTCAACCCTATCTATTGTGGACCGATAGCGGTCCTTACAGAACAGCAGACTGTACCGCACTCAAGCCTATGTACCGTAGCACCCTATACCAAGTTACCAGTCCTTATAAGAACTTTTGTGGAACAAGCAGGTTGTGTGTTAGTGATTAGCAGACTGTACGTCAGTCCCTATACCAATGAAGGACTGCTGCAGTATAGGGCAGCGGTCAGCAGTAGTGCACGGCAACCCTATGTATTGTGGACCGATAGCGGTCCTTACAGAACAGCAGACTGTACTGCACTCAGGCCTATGTACCGTAGCACCCTATACCAAGTTACCAGTCCTTATAAGAACTTTTGTGGACCAAGCAGGTTGTGTGTTAGTGTTTAGCAGACTGTGCGTCAGTCCCTATACCGCTGAAGGACTGCTGCAGTATAGGGCAGCGGTCAGCAGTAGTGCACGGCAACCCTATGTATTGTGGACCGATAGCGGTCCTTACAGAACAGCAGACTGTAACGCACTCAGGCCTATGTACCGTAGCACCCTATACCAAGTTACCAGTCCTTATAAGAACTTTTGTGGACCAAGCAGGTTGTGTGTTAGTGATTAGCAGACTGTACGTCAGTCCCTATACCAATGAAGGACTGCTGCAGTATAGGGCAGCGGTCAGCAGTAGTGCACGGCAACCCTATGTATTGTGGACCGATAGCGGTCCTTACAGAACAGCAGACTGTAACGCACTCAGGCCTATGTACCGTAGCACCCTATACCAAGTTACCAGTCCTTATAAGAACTTTTGTGGACCAAGCAGGTTGTGTGTTAGTGATTAGCAGACTGTACGTCAGTCCCTATACCAATGAAGGACTGCTGCAGTATAGGGCAGCGGTCAGCAGTAGTGCACGGCAACCCTATGTATTGTGGACCGATAGCGGTCCTTACAGAACAGCAGACTGTAACGCACTCAGGCCTATGTACCGTAGCACCCTATACCAAGTTACCAGTCCTTATAAAAACTTTTGTGGACCAAGCAGGTTGTGTGTTAGTGTTTAGCAGACTGTGCGTCAGTCCCTATACCGCTGAAGGACTGCTGCAGTATAGGGCAGCGGTCAGCAGTGGTGCACGTCAACCCTATCTATTGTGGACCGATAGCGGTCCTTACAGAACAGCAGACTGTACCGCACTCAAGCCTATGTACCGTAGCACCCTATACCAAGTTACCAGTCCTTATAAAAACTTTTGTGGACCAAGCAGGTTGTGTGTTAGTGTTTAGCAGACTGTGCGTCAGTCCCTATACCGCTGAAGGACTGCTGCAGTATAGGGCAGCGGTCAGCAGTGGTGCACGTCAACCCTATCTATTGTGGACCGATAGCGGTCCTTACAGAACAGCAGACTGTACCGCACTCAAGCCTATGTACCGTAGCACCCTATACCAAGTTACCAGTCCTTATAAGAACTTTTGTGGACCAAGCAGGTTGTGTATTAGTGTTTAGCAGACTGTACGTCAGTCCCTATACCGCTGAAGGACTGCTGCAGTATAGGGCAGCGGTCAGCAGTGGTGCACGTCAACCCTATCTATTGTGGACCGATAGCGGTCCTTACAGAACAGCAGACTGTACCGCACTCAAGCCTATGTACCGTAGCACCCTATACCAAGTTACCAGTCCTTATAAGAACTTTTGTGGAACAAGCAGGTTGTGTGTTAGTGATTAGCAGACTGTACGTCAGTCCCTATACCAATGAAGGACTGCTGCAGTATAGGGCAGCGGTCAGCAGTAGTGCACGGCAACCCTATGTATTGTGGACCGATAGCGGTCCTTACAGAACAGCAGACTGTAACGCACTCAGGCCTATGTACCGTAGCACCCTATACCAAGTTACCAGTCCTTATAAGAACTTTTGTGGACCAAGCAGGTTGTGTGTTAGTGATTAGCAGACTGTACGTCAGTCCCTATACCAATGAAGGACTGCTGCAGTATAGGGCAGCGGTCAGCAGTAGTGCACGGCAACCCTATGTATTGTGGACCGATAGCGGTCCTTACAGAACAGCAGACTGTACTGCACTCAGGCCTATGTACCGTAGCACCCTATACCAAGTTACCAGTCCTTATAAAAACTTTTGTGGACCAAGCAGGTTGTGTGTTAGTGTTTAGCAGACTGTGCGTCAGTCCCTATACCGCTGAAGGACTGCTGCAGTATAGGGCAGCGGTCAGCAGTAGTGCACGGCAACCCTATGTATTGTGGACCGATAGCGGTCCTTACAGAACAGCAGACTGTAACGCACTCAGGCCTATGTACCGTAGCACCCTATACCAAGTTACCAGTCCTTATAAGAACTTTTGTGGACCAAGCAGGTTGTGTGTTAGTGATTAGCAGACTGTACGTCAGTCCCTATACCAATGAAGGACTGCTGCAGTATAGGGCAGCGGTCAGCAGTAGTGCACGGCAACCCTATGTATTGTGGACCGATAGCGGTCCTTACAGAACAGCAGACTGTACCGCACCCAAGCCTATGTACCGTAGCACCCTAGACAGACCAAGTTACCAGTCCTGATAAAGAGCTTTGTGGAACAAGTGAGTTGTGAATGATTAGCAGACTGCAGCAGAAGGGCAGCAGTCAAGTATAATATTCTTTCTATATTTGGAAGAAAGAATATTATACGTGTACAAGCCTATTACCGTACCACTGATACCAGTCCTGAAAAGAACCTTTGTGGAACTAATAGTAACAGCAAGTCTTTAAAATTATCCTCACTGCCTGACACACTGCTTCCTGCCTGTCCCTATACAAATTGGCAAAAAAGAGTAGGCTGGAACGATTAGCTGGAACAGCTCTTTTGTGGACCTGATAGTAACAGCTAATGATGATGATGATGATGATGATGAAGAAAGACTAATCTGGCTGAGCTGTCCCTAAAATAGCAGCATACAGCGCTCTGTCCCTTTATCTAAACTGACAAAAGAAACTCAGGCTGCTGACCTAACACCTATACCAGTCCTGAAAAGAACTTTTGTGTACCAAATAGCTAGCGTTTTCTCTGTCCCTACTCCACACAGGATCCTTTCCCTACAGTGACAGAAGAAAGAATGTAAAATGGCCACCGGATCGGGTGTATTTATAGGTTAGGGGGAATGTCCAAGTGTCCATGAGCTGTCATGTCTCAATTGGTTGTCCTGTAACACATGATAAACGTGTCACGAAAGGTTAAAGTTCTTGTATACATTAAACACGTAAGTCCGCCGGGGCGAACGACGGAAAAAGGCGTTCGAACCCGCGGACGGCGAAAGTCGGAAATTCGCCGCGAAACGACCGCCGGGCGAACCGTTCGGCCATCACTACTTCCCAACATGCAGCTCGTGGGCGCCCCTGGCATAGTTGCCAACATCGTAAAAAAAAATAATTGTGAAAAATGGGCGTGGTTTACGTAAAATAGTGGGTGTGGTTTACATGGGGCGTGGCTCAAAGGGGTGTGGTTAGAGTCTGAGATGAATGCGGGATGGAGAGGGAAAGGAGGGGGGTGGAGAGAGGGAAAGGGGGGAGGGAAAGGAGGGACAGCAGCCCCCCCGATCCTACACCACAATAGCAATATGTGTTTTCCAGAGATTGACAATCAGCAGATAAAGATACTCCAAATACCTGGTGTTTGCGCTTCAATCATCCCGGCGCCATGATTGTTATGGTGTCAGGATGATTGAAGCGCATTATTTCTATTATTACATTGTAATATGAAATGAAATCATTCCACTCACCATAATGCAGAATCAGTGGTAGCCATGCGTGCGGCGTCACTAGCCACGTTGCCTGCCACCAGATGCCATCAGGTGTCCCAAGCGGAGTCTGTCCTTACATCAGGTGCCCCATCAGAGGTACCTTCCTCACATCTGTGTCCATCAGCGGAGCCCCTCCTTTCATCTGGTGCCCCTCTGACATCCACAGACCACCCCCCCACATCCTGCACAGACCTGCCCCCACATACTCCACAGACCGACCCCCACATCTCCAGACTTGCCCCCGACATACCACTGGCCTCCAATATCCACAGACTGGCTCCCCATATCCACAGACTGGCCCCCGACATCCACAGACTGCCCCCCACATCCACAGACTGGCCCCCAACATCCACAGACTGGCCCCCGACATACCACTGGCCCCCACATTCACAGACTGGCCCCCCACATTCACAGACTGGCCCCCACATTGACAGACTGGCCCCCGACATCCGACTGGCCCCCGCCCCGACATCCACATTGACAGACTGGCCCCCGACATGCCTCCGTTGCCACGCGCAGACATTTAACTGTGGCACCGCCCTTTACACTGACACAAACACACACTAGCAGTGGGGGTGGGCGGCGCCACAGGTGTAGACCAACTTCTGGTCTTCTTAAAAATGGCGGCCGGCGGAGACATTGTCTCCGCCGGCCGCTGACCTCTAGCGGCCGGCGGCAAAAAAACGGGAAATTCAATTTCCTGGGACAAACCGAATTTCCCGGGACATTTCCCGGGACAAAATTAATTTGGAACAAATGTCCTAATCCCGGGAATGTCCAGCGAAATTCGGGACAGTTGGCAACTATGCCCTGGGGAGCCTATGATGTAGGCTCTTTACCATGTGATCATCTGTGTCCAATCACGGCTGATCACAGTGTAACTAGGAAGTGCTGGTTATCGGCATTCCTCTATTTATGCTGACAGCGTGTGAGTAGAGGAGAGCTGATAAGCAGCTTTCTTGACAGGGGGGATCTGCACTGATAATCAGTGCAATCATTATCAGTGCAGCCCCATCAGCAATGCCCGACAGTGCCCATCATCAATGCCCACCAGTGATGACCATCAAGGATGCCCGCCAGTACCCACCAGTGATGCCCATCATTGAAGCCCACCAGTGATCACCATCAGCGATGCCCGCCATTACCCACCAGTGATGCCCATCATCAATGCCCACCAGTGATGCCCACCCAGTGCCCACCAGTATTGACTATCACCGATGCCCCCAAGTTCCCACCAGTGATGCCCATCAGTGATTCCTGTCAGTGCCTCCTCATCAGTGTGACCATCAGTGTGACCATCAGTGCCACATATCAGTGCTCACCATTGCCGCCTATCAGTGCCCATAAAGGCAGCCTATCAGTGCTCACCAGTGCCGCCTATCAGTGCCCATCAGTGCTGCATATTAGTACCTCCTCATCAGTTCCCGTCAGTAAAGTAAAGAAAAATTACAAATTTACTAAATTTTATAACAGAAACGAAGAAAAACGTAAAAAAAATAAAAAAAATCATTCTGTCTTTTTTAATTTCTTTAGCAAAAAATAAAAAACCCAGCGGTGATTAAATGCCACCAAAAAAAAGCTCTCTCTGTCGCAAAAAAAATGCTAACAATTTGAGTACAGTGTTGTATGACCGCCATAGGTGTGCACACAGGGGCGGACTGACAACTCATGGGGCCCCCGGGCAATAGGAGATTATGGGGCCCCCAGGCAATCAGAGATTATGGGGCCACACAGTATACACCCACACAGTATACAATCACATAGTATACACATACATGTTCACACAGTATACACAGACATGTTTCTGTTGGCTGAGAAAGTACTGGAGAGGTGGGGCAGCTATAATCTCAGGATTTTTAGACCAAAAGGATATTTCTGAGACAGATATAATGTAAAAAAAACAGATTTTTACATACTGTCCCTGGTTTTACTGAGGCTGGCAACCCTGATGGGGCCCCCTAATGGCCTGGGGCCCTCAGGCAGTGCCCGAGTGGTTGAATGGTCACGCCCTAATGCAATAGGCTGTGCACGCCCCTGTGTGCACAGCCTATTGCATTAGGGTGTGCACCCCTAAGCTCAAACACACATGCGTGTATGTAAATATATATAGGGCAGTAGGGCAGAGGTTGGTATTGTAGAGCAGTGGAGGTGTCAGTAGGGCAGAGATTAGCGTCAGTAGTTTATTTTTATTATTTTTTTAAAATATTTGTACAGTTTTTTTGGAGCCCCATTGACGGACTTTGGTGAAATATTAGGGGTCTAAACCCCTGATGTCTCACTTTAGATACAGAGAAAGGGACAGAGGACAGAGATTCCCCAGTCCCTTTCTCTGCAACCAAGCAGCAGGGGGAATCTGCGCAGCACAGGGTGATTAGGGTGGGCCCAGGCACACCTGGCACACCCTGTGCGCACACCTATGATGACTGCGCATGTCTCATTCAAAGTATGACAGCGCTGAATGCTAAAAACTGGCCTGGGCGTGAAAGGGGTGAAAGTGCCCGGTATTGAAGTGGTTAAGATTTGCAGTCCATGTATTCCGCTGTGTGCCTGGCACTGCCCTTTAGCACACTAGTTCTTTTTACAACCCGACATAAAAAAGTGAAATCAGTGAATGTAAGATTGCGTAAGTAGAAGACGGATGTGGACCAACCCTGTCTACCTGTCAGAATTCAATCCCTTCCCTCCCCGGTGCAGACTCGCGCTTCGCTTTGTGTGGATTGGACTTTTTTTTGTATGAGCTAAAAAATCAGAAAAGTGAAAACAATTTCATGATATTGCATAACTGCGCATTGAGTCAGCGAGGGCTGAGGGCCAGAGAGATCGTTCTGGCGGTCAACTGCAAGGGAAGTTTTACGGGAATTGTGACAGAATGGAAGCATGTGATTTGCTCATTCAGGGTTAACCCTTTTGTCACCGGACCTGTAGACGAGTTCAATGTGTGTGGGGCTTAAAGAACTTCATACTGCATAAGGAGCGATCAAGAGTGTCGATAATATGCTGCAATTAGACTGGGTAGAATTTGGGCTTCATGCACACTGTATTATTGGTGCTTCTTTTTCCTATAGGAGTTTAGCAGCAGCAAAAACGCAGTAAAAAGTAGCATTTTCGCATTTCCATTTATGTGCGTTTATGCACTTTCCCGCGTCTGGTGTTAATACAATCTATTGGCCAGTATTCTGAATGCATTAATGCGGGAATGCACCTAACGTTAATGTGCGTTAGCACGCATTTAGGTGCTTTTGAGTGTTTTTTAATGCTCAAAAGCTCTTCTCCTGAAAGCACAGGTGATGTTTTTTTTCTGTTTATTTTTTTATTTTTTTGCCTCTAAACCCGGCAGGGTGTTTAGAGGCAGAAAAAAAAGCTCAAATGCCTGTAATAGCAGTGTTTTCGGGTCAAGCTCAAGAGCTCCCATTCTCAGGCCGGGTTCACATATGTGCGAATTAAATGTGATTTTCCCCACATCCAATTCGCATTGGCATGTGAGTGTGACTGGCTCTCAATGGAGTCGGTTCATACAGGTCCAAGGCGGCTGCGGTCCGCATTCTAAAAGGGTCCCTTTGCGTGCTTGGGTCCAATACAGCTGCCAATTCAGGCAAAAAGTTGCACCTGAAGCGGTGAACAGGGACGCACCGGACCGCATGCTGGGAAACATGGCGCATACAGTATGTGGACCCGGCCTTAGGGATTTTAATAATAACATTTCATTGCACCCTATGACCTTTAGATTAGGGGATGGAGCATTTCCTTACACCTCATATAACTCTATGATGAGATATTAAAGAAGAACCCCGGCCAACACTTCTACAGCCATAATCAACCTTTTGCAAAATTTTAAAGTGGACGCTCACTTTAGCCACTTAAAGGGTTACCAAACAAACATGTCATACTTACCTCCACTGTGCAGTTCATTTAGCACAGAGTGGCCCCAATCATCCTCTTCTGGGGTCCCTCAGCAGTGCTAGTAGCTCCTCCCCACATTGAGTGGTTACTAAACAAACATGTCATACTTACCTCTACTGTGCAGTTTGTTTTGCACAGAGTGGCCCGATCATCCTCTTCTCGGGTCCCTCATGGGCGCTAGTAGCTCATCAAGGGGCCCGTATGAGCGATCTCCTATGGCAAACCCGTGCGGGCTCGCTCCCGAGCCTTGCTTCTGCATCTATTGACACAGAAAGATGGACTCGGCCCCGGCGTCATTGGATTTGATTGACAGCAGCGGGAGCAGGGTCTGTAAGACAGAGCAGAAGAGGCAGCTGCCCTGGGCCCTGTCATTGTTGTGGGGCCTGAAGCAGGTGCCTCATACCGGCCAACTATCCTGGTTTAAATTTCCTTGTCCCATGAAGTTTTAGTCCTGTGCTGTGTCCCAATATCTCAGTGTGAAGTGCTGGTACTAATGCTGCCCAGCTCTGCACTATTGTTGTGTACAGATGACTCATCTGCAGACCCTGTGTTTACATGTAAATAGTGGCAGCATTCATATGTGCATAGCAGCAGCCAGCGGCATTCATATGTAAACAAAGGTGGCATTCATATGTATTCACATGCCCTCCTGAGGTCATATCCATACCTCCCAACTTTTTGAAATGGGAACTAGGAACACGTTATAGCAAAAGTATGTAGGCATAGGACACACCCTCTGTCACACCCCTTTAAAAAAGAATTATACATAAAAAAAGATTAGTTAAACTCACAAATGCTTTTTTTACCACTACTATTCCTTTATACTGGAATTTGAAGTTTACAAATTCAACAATTTAGAAATTGGATGAAAGGTTTAGCCCTGGGAAACACTTTTTGATAGATAAATAGTGCATTTATTCACACTAGTGTCCAGTGTGAATATTCCCCGTACGTTAGTGGTCAGTGTAAATCCCTCCTTTCATTGGTGGTTACTGTGAATGCTTCTATTACATTGGTGGCCAGTGTAAACTCCTATTACATTGGTGGCCAGTGTTAAATCCTATTACTTTGGTGGCTAGTGTAAACTCCTATTACATTGGTGGCCAGTGTAAACTTCTATTACATTGGTGGCTAGTGTAAACTCCTATTACATTGGTGGCCAGTGTAAACTCCTATTACATTGGTGGCCAGTGTAAACTCCTATTACATTGGTGGCTAGTGTAAACTCCTATTACATTGGTGGCCAGTGTTGAAACTTCTCTTTATATTGGTAGTCAGTAAAAAAAAAAATCAGCATTGCCAATGATCACACCTTCCCCCCAGCACAACCACTGATCCCAGGAGTTTTAGGTTTCCTAGGAGTTTTCTGTCTATTGATGGGTCCGCTCAGCTCCTCAGTCCATGGTGTGCAGGAAGTGAGGAGATGATGTGCTGTAACCTCTAGCTACCAATCAGTAAGCAGTATTACTGTACAGTAATCTCTAGCAACCGATCAACCAGCAGAAATCATGTGCTGTAACTTCTAGCAACTAATCAGTGAGCCGTAATGTATGCTGTAACCTCTAGCAACCAGTCACTAAGCGGTAATGATATGCTGTAACCTCTGGCAGTGGCAACCAATAGCAATCGCTGCCTGATCTGTTACAGTAAAGAAATTTACTGCGGCGTTTAGGAGATATTTACATTATATGCAGCCAGTGACATCACCAGCGCATGTGCTCTGAAGGATCTCCCACTAGTGGCGTTGCTTTCGAGCCCTGTGCCATGAATGGCGACTCTGGCGTGCATGCGCGTGAGTGACGTTATTGCGGTTCCGGCCAATCACAGAGACGGAACATGCGAACCCAGAACAAAGACAGGTAAAAATGGAAGCTGCTGCAGCGCTGCCATCGCGGCGCTGGAACAGATTCATTTTAAGGTAAGTTTCACATGTGCGATGCATATTAGTACATTATGCCTTTGTCTTGCAGGAAGAAAAAAAATACAAATTCCAGCGGTATACAACCAATTTAAGTTATAAATACTGTGCAGAGAGATAACAGAGGGAGTTCGGCTAGAGACTTGGGCTAGAGAGGAGTCAGGGAGTGGAGTTGGCCTCATGGGACTGGTCAAGGCCCAATTCGCAGTTACGAAGCCCTGGAAGTGTGAGGAGTTCTTCGGCTGGGGAATGCTTTCAGAGGTTCTGGTATCCTAGTTGGGAGTAGTAATAGGGACAGGATTAACTCTGCCCACCCTATGGAAAGTACTGACAACCACCGCTGGAATTATGAGCAGGGTCGTTTTTAAGGCAGGGCAAAAGGGGCAGCTGCCCTGGGCCCTGTCATTGTTGTGGGGACCAAAGCAGCTGCCTCATACTTGCCAACTATCCCAGTTTAAATTTCTTTCTCTGTGTGAATTTCTGCTACTAATGCTGTCCAGCTCTGCCCTATTGTTGTGTACAGATGACTCACCCGTAGACCCTGTGTTTACATGTAAATAACCGGCATTGATATGTAAATAGCAGCAGCATTCATATGTAAATAACTGTATAGATATGTAAAAAAGGCGGCATCCATATGTATAGCATGACCCCTGGAGTGAGGAGATGATGTGCTGTAACCTCTAGCAATGAAACAGTGAGCAGTATTACTGTACAGTAATCTCAACAAGCAGAAATCATGTGCTGTAACCTCTAGCAACTAATCAGTGAGCTGTAATGTGTGTTGTAACCTCTAGCAACCAGTCAGTGAGCGGCAATGATACACTGTAACCTCTGGCAACCAATCGCAATAGCGGCTTGATCTGATTCAGTAAACTGATTTTGAGACTACCTGCTATTTATTGTATGTCTCAGAGCAGGTGGAGAGCAAAACTGCATGGGGGAGGGGCCCAAGAAAAGTTTTGCCCAGGGTCCAATCAATATTAAAGACAGCCCTGAAGAACTCGTCTGCCCTACTTTTCCCTAAGTAAATAATTGAAAACCTACTGGACACGTTTCTTTCTTGTGCTTGGCCTATTCTGAACTGGTACCCACCTCAGCTGGGGAGAATGTGGGTTGAAGTGTCATGGCATGGTGATGTACATATAGTGGTGACTTTCCACAGAAAATAGGGCAAGAGGCCTCTTAGTGGTTCCCGGAAATTAAAACATTATGCCAAAGTTTTCTTGGCCCTGACTACATGCATATGATATTGGCAATGATACAGTGGTTGTGGTGGCACGGGATCAGTGTATAATTCATTTAATTGAGATACAATGTAATTTTTACTTGTATAGAATTCAGGCTGCTTGAATTACTCCTATATGGAGGGCCTTCATATCTTAGAAGACAATGTAGAGGAGCGCCAAAGACCAAGTAATCAAAAATTGAAAAATTCCAAAATTGATCTTTCATATTAAAATATCATGAAACTGGCCAACGCATTTTGGATTTTGAGACCCCCTTCTTCAGTGTTTGAAGCTTGAAATGCGTCCATAGACAAATGTTTGTTCTGAAAGTATCAGCTTACAAGTTGGAACAGAGAACAAAGAAATATGGATAGTAGCAGTCCAGCGGTTGGTGCTCCATGTGTCAGTGTTTTTCCATATGGAACTTTTCCCACCTATGTGAAGCAGCCAGACCTTCTGTCCATTGGTTGGTCACATGAGCACCATTTCTGTCCATTGAGTACTGCATGGTTAACTGCCATATCCCCTCTCGAAGACAGGGGAAGTAGCAGAACAGCAGAATGTGAAACACTGAGCAGCCTTAATCAATCAACCCCTGCTCCACTTATTAGAGAGCAGCTACACTAAATTTACCTAGCAGCCTACTCTAAACTAAGAGGGTGCTACCAGGGATGTCTTTAATATTGATTGGACCCTGGCCAAACATTTTCTTAGGGCCCCCCTCCCCCCATGCAATTTCGCTCTCCACCTTCTCAGAGACATACAATAAATAGCAGCTAGACTTAAAATCAGTTTACTGTATCAGATCAGGCAGCGATTGCGATTGGTTGCCAGAGGTTACAGCATATCATTACTGCTTACTGATTGGTTGCTAGAGGTTACAGCACTCCTTAAGGCTCACTGATTAGTTGCTAGAGGTTACAGCACATTTCTGCTTGTTGATTGTTGATTGGCTGCTAGAGTAATACTGCTCACTGGTTGCTATAGGTTACAGCACATCTTCTCTTCACTGCAGGGGGGCATGATATACCTATGAATGCTGCCTTTATTTACATATCAATGCAGTTGGCCTCAGCTATTTACATATGCATGTCACTGCTATTTACATATGAATGCCAGTATTTACATGTAAACACAGGTCTGCAGGTGAGTCATCTGTACACAACAATAGGGCAGAGCTGGGCAGCATTAATAGCAGCACTTCACACTGAGATATCGGGACACAGCACATGACTAAAACTTCAAGGGACAAGGGAATGTAAACTGGGATAGTTGGCAAGTATGAGGCAGCTGCTTTGGGCCCCACAACAATTACAGGGCCCAGGGCAGCTGCCCCTTTTGCCCTGCCTTAAAGACGGCCCTGGGTGCTACATATGTTGAAAATGTGAATAGTCTATATTTCTCCCCAAGACAAGCACAGTTGAAATGATCACAACCCCCCCATCTCAAGGACAATCCGATCGACCTCTGGCCACCGTATGAAGCCTCGCCTTCTCTGTACACCTCTTCTAAACTGATCAAATTATTCTGTGTGGGCGATGACTCTCCTCGCCTCGCCTGGTGTACATTACAAACAGTGCTTAAAAACGTACTATCCTACAGTAATCAACGTGTGCCTGGCAACTCCACACAGCAGGCCTGACAATAGAAACAAAAGTTGAACTGTCAGTTAGTCCACCACGCTATTGTGCTAGCTCGCGTTTTATTCTGAATGACTCTCAAGGAAGCTTTGTTGGGTTTCCTGTAACCTTTGTAACTCATGGCTGTTAAAAAAAAACAACCCCATAAAACAACCGTATTCTTTGCAGTAGGTAATTGTATCACACAGACAACGACAAAAGGAAGACATCAGAGTTTAAGCCCCTTTACCGCAAATGCTGAGGAATCCCTAATGACTGAAAATGACACATTCCCAGCAATGTGTGCAAGTATGTGCTTGCAGCCCATGGCCTCTTTCATGGGAAGATTGGGAATTGGCCTGAGCAACTTCCAGGAATGGGCGTTAGGCTGCCAATAGAGCCAATGCCGGTTATCTGACAAGACAACCAAAGAATAGAATGCAAGAACTGAAGCAATGGTGGCCATAGAGCTGTAGTTAGTGCGTAAATGACCTATTTACACGTAAATGATCATAAATGTAGTGAGGTCTCTGGCTTCCTTCCGTCTAATGAGAACCTCCAGAGCCAGAGATAGCTGACATCCTTCTGTATGTAGTGGGTTGTGAGGCATATTGGGTGCAAAGATGGTAAAGTCATTTGGCGCCAGACACTTCTTGGATGTAAAAGAGGTTTTATTCCTCTTAACATTCCCTTTTTGTATTTTTTTTTGGGGGGGGGGGGGAGAGGGTTAGGGCCAGGACACCCTTGGGCCCTTGGGTAGTAGGAAGACAGCCGTGCAGGGAAAAGCCTCCAGCAAGAAGCCACATCAGCACGTACAGGAATGGCAACAGTCTTTGACAGTTCCTAACACAAACCGTTACAGTTCTTTCAGCTTCACTACAACTTCTCCTTGTAGTTCTTCTATGCACTGAGCTCCCGGTCTCTCACTAGACCCTCTGATTCACTGTCACTGAATCCCTTGAGCTCCTTCAATCTTCACAGTGGTATCTTCCCCAAGCGTCACCCCCGCTGGCCTGCTCGGTCCCTGGCTTGACACACAAGGCTGCTCTGCAAGCTTCACCTCCGCTGGCTGGGTTCCTGGCTTGATTCCCACTGAAGTTTCCTGATTCTTCACCATCCCCGGTTGGTAAGAATACTGCTTCGATACTTGTTTCAGTTTTTTACTGTGGTCCCTGGTAATAATGCGGACAATCCCTTACTGGCCACAGCTTCCCCTCTACTTCCGACCACAACAGGTTCTCCGGCCGGCAGAATCGTCACTTCTGGTTGGACTACAAGCCACAGTCCCAACCCTGCATTGCTCTCTTACTTCTGGATAGGCCCTCAGACAGCCTAGCAGCCAGATGTGCCTGGGATAGGCCCAAACATAGCAGCCCGGGCAATACAATACACGACCACCCAGACAGCCCTTCAGGTGGCACAGACCATAGACCACCTGACCCATCCCCCGAATATATAAACTCTCCCAGCAGGCCCGAGGGATCTAAGAAAACCCCTGCCCATTGGCTGAGATACCCCATATACCCATAACCTGACCTTGGGTTGCCCTTCTCGTAGCTAGTACCACCAAGTACCCGGTTACCTACTCCTGGCAAGTAAATTTGTGAGAAGCTCCCTGCCTAAACTACAGGGTTCTACATCAAATATAGGAAGAGTCAAACAGGAAGTGAGAGGAAATCCCTGTAAATTAACCACTTGAGATCCGCGCTATTGCCAAATGACGGCATTAGCGCGGATCTACTTTTCCGGGACTACGTCTATTGACGTCGTCCCGGTTACGAGCGGCCTGCGCTCTGCGCGGCGCGCTCTGTGATCGGCGAGTCCACGAGACTCGCCTGATCACCGATCCGTGCAAGGGGTCGATCCCGACCCCTTATCACGTGATCAGCTGTCAGCCAATGACAGCTGATCATGTGACAGAACGGAGCCGGTAATCGGCTATTATTCCTCCTCGCGCTGACAGCGCGAGGAGAGAAAAAAAAAGCCGATCACCGGCGGCCGTGATCGGGACATCAGTCCCGATCACGGCCAGCAATACAGCTGACCACCTGCCTCCTGCCAGTGCCCACCTGCCCACCGCAGTGCCATCCTGAATGAAAGTAAGTGCCCCCCATCAGTGCCACCCAGCAGTGCCCATAGTGCCCACAGCGCCACCCACAGTGCCACCCACAGTGCCACCCACAATGCCACCCACAGTGCCATCCAGCAGTGCCACCAACAGTGCCACCCACAGTGCCCACAATCTTCCTTAAAGGTGCTGCACCCCAGTGCCGCCCATCAGTGCCCAGCAGTGCCGCCCATCAGTGCCCAGCAGTGCCGCCCATCAGTGCCCAGCAGTGCCACCTATCAGAGCCACCTATCAGTGCCACCTATCAGTGCCCATCAGTCCCATCTATCAGTGGTACCTATCAGTGCCCATCCGTGCCACCCATCCGTGCCACTTATCTGTGCCACCCATCCATGCCATCTTATCTGTGCCCATCTTTGCCCATCAGTGCCGCCTTATCTGTGCCGATCGGTGCCGCCTTATCTGTGCCTATTAGTGCCACCTTAACTATGCCTATCAGTGCCCACCAGTGCAGCCTATCAGTGCCCACCAATGCAGCCTATCAGTGCCCACCAATGCAGCCCATCAGTGCCCACCAATGCAGCCATCAGTGCCGCCTAATCAGCGCACTTCAATGAAGGAGAAAAATGACCCGTTTGCAAAATTGTATAACAAACTATTAAAACATGATTTTTTTTTTTTTTTTTTGCATCTTTTTTTGTTTGTTTAGCAAAAAATAAAACTCCGAGCTGTAACTAAATACCACCAAAAGAAAGCTCTATTTGTGGGAAAAAAATGATAAAAATTTCATTTGGGTACAGTGTTGTATGCCCGCGCAATTGTCATTCAGAGTGCATCAGCGCTGAAAGCTGAAAATTGGTCTGGGACTGAGGGGGGTTTAAGTGCCCAGTAAGCAAGTGGTTAAGGGAATTCCTTGGGGACCCTCAGACCACCAGGACTAGTGTCTCCAAAGGAAGATTTCCCTTCTATTATTTTTCTGGGGACAACCCAGATTTTCTTTTACTTTCACTTTCAATGATACTTGTAAACAGGACAAATACAGATTATTTGTAAAGAAGGACAGGTTTTGGGAAGGGACTATTGCGTTGCTTATACAGATAATAATGAGAAACCAATCAAATATATATAAAAATATACAAATTATGTTTTATTATAGACAAAGATTAAAACGGATAACAGAGTCAATTGGGTCGTTGAATTTCACAGAACATATCCAATTATGATGGTTTAAACAAAGAGGTTTTATAGAAATTGCATGGTCGTATATTATCCTGACATGTTTCGCCTCACGGCTTCATCAGGGGAAATACGTATCAACCATAGACTAGCGGAAAAGCTATACAAAGATGGAAAAATATATATATAGAAAAACATAGACATATACATATGAAAAATACAAATGATAAATATTAACAGACAGGAGCCATTTTGCCACAATTCACCAAGAGACAGAGAAGGATTCACCACCTCAGGGCCCACCCCCTAGGCACAGGCAGAGGAAAGGGGTCAACAGGCAAATACAGAGGGGGAATCTCTCTAATGGGGGCAAAGACAGCAATATAAACTGACAGGGGTTCTAATCCCTCTCCACTTTATCCAAAATAAAGACATTTTTTCCCTTTAGCTGTACTCCATCTTACCAGAGGGAAGACCATTGAGGTTTTTCTTCTCACTTCCTGTCCAAGACCCTGACTCCCAATGACAGATGCAGGAAGTGAAGAGAGATCTCAAAAATGAAGACTGATATAACCATAAAAACCTTAAGGAGTTGCTGACTGCCCCATAGCAGTTTTACTGCTACAGGTCAGCCATTCAGAATCACACACACACACATATATATATATATATATATATATATATATATATATACATACCGTATATACTCGAGTATAGGCCGACCCGAATATAAGCCGAGGCCCCCAATTTACCCCCAAAAAAACTGGCAAACTTATTGACTCGTGTATAAGCCGAGGGTAAGACATGCCTGTCCATCCCTGTGTGTGTGTCCGTCCATCCCTGTGTGTCCGTCCATCCCTGTGTGTCCGTCCATCCCTGTGTGTCCGTCCATCCCTGTGTGTGTGTGTCTCCATCCATCCATCCATCCCTGTGTGTGTGTGTGTATCCGTGTGTGTGTGTGTGTGTGTGTGTGTGTGTGTGTGTGTGTGTGTGTGTGTGTGTGTCCAGCCTACCTGTGTCCTGAGCCTTTGTCCCGAGCCTCCGTCCCGTGCCGAGCCTCCTTGCCTCCGTGCCTCGCCGCCGTGCCTCGCCGCCGTGCCTCGCCGCCGTGCCTTGCCTCCGGTCCCGTCCCGTCCCGTCCCGTGCCGTGCCGTCCTGTGCCTTGCCTCCGTCCCGTGCCCTCTTCGTTCGTCGGCGGCCATTGTAAAATTCAAAAGCTGCGCCGCCGCCTTCGCCTGTGATAGGCGGAACACTGAATTTCCCAGCAGCCTGTGTTCCGCCTATCACAGACGTCGTATCATCCTCGTCCGTAGTACGAGGATGATACGAAGTCCGTGATAGGCGGAACACAGGCTGCTGGGAAATTCAGTGTTCCGCCTATCACAGGCGAAGGGGGAGCCGGAGGCGCGGCTTTTGAATCAGAATGGCCGCTGTCTGTCTGCTCGACACGCTGATCGAGCGGGCAGACAGCGATGACTCGAGTATAAGCCGAGGGGGGCACTTTCAGCCTCAAAAAAGAGGCTGAAAATCTCGGCTTATACTCGAGTATATACGGTATACATATATATATATATATATATATATATATATATATATATATATATACAGTGGTGTGAAAAAGTGTTTGCCCCCTTCCTCATTTCCTGTTCCTTTGCATGTTTGTCACACTTAAGTGTTTCGGAACATCAAACCAATTTAAACAATAGTCAAGGACAACACAATAAACACAAAATGCAATTTGTAAATGAAGGTGTTTATTATTAAAGGTGAAAAAAAATCCAAACCATCATGGCCCTGTGTGAAAAAGTGATTGCCCCCTAAACCTAATAACTGGTTGGGCCACCCTTAGCAGCAACAACTGCAACCAAGCGTTTGCGATAATGTGCAATGAGGCTTTTACAGCGTCCTGGAGGAATTTTGGCCCACTCATCTTTGCAGAATTGTCCTAATTCAGTTACATTAGAGGGTTTTCGAGCATGAACGGCCATTTTAAGGTCATACCACAACATCTCAACAGGATTCAGGTCAGGACTTTGGCTAGGCCACTCCAAAGTCTTCATTTTGTTTTTCTTCAGCCATTCGGTGGTGGACTTGCTGGTGTGTTTAGGATCATTGTCCTGCTGCAGAACCCAAGTTCGTTTCAGCTTGAGTACACGAACAGATGGTCGGACATTCTCCTTCAGGATCTCTTGGTAGACAGCAGAATTCATAGTTCCTTTTATCACGGCAAGTCTTCCAGGTCCTGAAGCAGCAAAACAGCCCCAGACCATCACACTACCACCACCATATTTTACTGTTGGTATAATGTTCTTTTTCTGAAATGCAGTGTTCCTTCTATGCCAGATATACTTGGACACACACCTTCCAAAGAGTTCCACTTTTGTCTCATCGGTCCACAGAATGTTGTCCCAAAAGTCTTGGGGATCATCAAGATGTGTTGTGGAGAAATTGAGACGAGCTTTGATGTTCTTTTTGCTCAGCAGTGGTTTTCTCCTTGGAACTCTGCCATGCAGGCCATTTTTGCCCAGTCTTTTCCTGATGGTGGAGGCATGAACGCTGACCTTAACTGAGGCAAGTGAGGCCTGCAGTTCCTTGGACGTTGTTGTGGGGTCTTTTGTGACCTCTTGGATGAGTCGTCGCTGCGCTCTTGGGGTAATTTTGGGCGGCCGGCCACTCCTGGGAAGGTTCACCACTTTTTGTGGATAATGGCTCTCACTGTGGTTCGCTGGATTCCCAAAGCTTTGGAAATGGCTTTATAACCCTTTCCAGACTGATAGATCTCAATTACTTTCTTTCTCAATTGTTCCTGAATTTCTTTGGGTCTCGGCATGATGTGTAGCTTTTAAGGATCTTCTGGTGGACCTTACTGTGTCAAGCAGCTCCTATTTAAGTGATGCCTTGATTGTGAACAGGTGTGGCAATAATCAGGCCTGGGTGTGGCTAGAGAAATTGAACTCAGGTGAGGACAACCACAGTTATAGTATGTTTTAACAAGGGGGGCAATCACTTTTTCACACAGGGCCATGATGGTTTGGATTTTTTTTCACCTTTAATAATAAACACCTTCATTTACAAATTGCATTTTGTGTTTACTTGTGTTGTCCTTGACTATTGTTTAAATTGGTTTGATGTTCCGAAACACTTAAGTGTGACAAACATGCAAAGGAACAGGAAATGAGGAAGGGGGCAAACACTTTTTCACACCACTGTATATATATATATGTGTGTGTGTATATATATATATATTTACAGTATCTCACAAAAGTGAGTACGCCCCCCTTTTTTGTAAATATTTTATTATATCTTTTCATGTGACAACACTGAAGAAATGACACTTTGCTACAATGTAAAGTAGTGAGTGTACAGTTTGTATAACAGTGTAAATTTGCTGTCCCCTCAAAATAACTCAACACACAGCTATTAATGTCTAAACTGCTGGCAACAAAAGTGAGTACATCCCTAAGTGAAAATGTCCAAATTGGGCCCAATTAGCCATTTTTCCTCCCCGGTGTCATGTGACTTGTTAGTGTTACAAGGTCTCAGGTGTGAATCGGGAGCAGGTGTGTTAATTTCCTCAGTGTTGTCACATGAAAAGATAGAATAAAATATTTACAAAAATGGGAGGGGTGTACTAACTTTTGTGAGATACTGTATATATACGTGATTTGGCACTTCCCGGTAGGTGGCCCTCGCACCACCGGTGTGCCACTTCTGCTGTGGTTAGTCGCAGCAGAAACCAATCGGCGGGTGCTGACTAATGGATGTCCGCCGCCACCCACCAATTGTCGAACAGAGACACAGAACGGAGGCAGGGCTGGGGAAGTGACATACTTTCTTTCCCTGCAAACCAGGGAATAAAATCTATCACATCCCTCAGTGAAAGCACCTCACATAGTACACACAAACACTGGTTAGGCACACATTTAACCCTTTGATGTTTAAACCCCTTCCCAACCACTGTCATTAGTACAGTGACAGTGCATATTTTTTAGCACTGATCACTGTTCTAGTGTCACTGGTTTCCACAAAGTGTCAAAAGTGGCAGTCAGTGTCAGGTTGTCCACTATAATACTGGAAGAGGAAAAATGTAGCGCTAAAAAATGTGAAATCAATCTATCGTGAAAATAAGAAAAAAGTCCACTAGAAGTCTAGATGGATGGTGGGCCACCAAAACTCGGAAATCAATCCTGCACAGGGGGAACCAGCAGTCGACTATACTTTTGAGAAGTAGTGAGATCTAAACAAATGGATATGATAAAACACTCTTACCAGAGTTGGTGGACCTGTATGTCAGCGACACCAGATCTTACAGGCATGAAACGAAAACCACTTGGAAAACAGGCTGTATATGGTCCTTCACTGTCAGCAATCATCTGGGAGGTCCAGTAGGCCAAAGCACAGGCAACAAGGAGGTCCGGATATGTGTTTCTCAGAACAATCAATGCAAACGTGGAGCAAGTGACATGTAAGAACATAAAAAAGACAAGCTCCCAATGGTGTAGGTCTGAGAATAAGTGTTGGCGTTTTTATTTGTCGTTTTTGTTTGCAAAGAAGTGCCAGCAAATAAACAAGATTATAATGACAAAAATATAAAAATAAATAAAAAATTGTGATCACATAATATTAAAAGCAATATGGGAAGCATAAGGAGCAGCTCTACGTGTTTCGTCCAAGTGGGACTTCAGCTGGGGCATCAAACAACTCCTCCATATTGCTCAGCTTTATATATACATATCCTGGCTGTATACACCAATGACATCATTCCAAAAAGGTCAATGAGCATAGTGGCCAATGAAAGAGGGGCAGACATTCATGCACCTATATCCTACCCAAACATTGGCCGCCACAATATGTTTAAAACCTAAGTAATTGGCCACCGCAAGTACCCGTAAAAGTTCCCACCAATCACAGAAAAGCAACAAACAACCAATCATATCTAAAAAAGTCCAACTTGGACGAATTTACCCAATCGCAAGCCGGTTTCACTTCAGTTTCAGTTTTCAGTTTATTGCCACTATAATACTGCAGTCCCTCTATAAGTCGCTCAAAATATCTCAATATACTCAAAAAATGGCCAGGTCATGAAGAGGGGTAAATCTTCTGGAGGTCAAATGGTTAAAGTGGATGTAAGTCTTCCCTGCTCTATACAGAGCAAGCAAAGGGTGTGGTTGAACTAACACTTAAATTGTGGCCATACTTTTAATGGAAGAAGTAATAAGAAATGCAGCAGGTAAGATGTTCTATATGGCCAAAATATTGTGAACACATGACCTTCACACATCATGTGGTCAAAAGCTGGTGGACCCCCTCCAATTACTTAGTCCAGGTTCATACTAGAGCCTACAAACCTTGTGGCAACAGTCTGTGAAAGTTATTTTTCTGTACCGTCATGACTATTCCCCTGTGTACAAAGCCAGCTCCGTATAGACATCATTTAATGAGTTTGGTGTGGAGGAACTCGAGAGTCCTGATCTCAACCCCAATGACCAGAAAATAATAAAGGTAAAGTGATTTAAACTCACCTACCCAAAATACAATCAACCAAAATACAATAAAAAATGCCCACAACATTATATATTGATTAAATCTATAAACATAAGTCCAAATTCTGAATATTGTGTATCCCAACACCATAAAAATGATATATGCACTTGTGGTTCTATCCTCGTCCTTTCTACTTCGACAGGAGCATATGTGTTCCACCACGTGTGAGAAAAATGCACATTCACTACAAGAAAATGACCCCTAATATAAGAAGGTTAACTAGAGCTTTATCAGACAGTAATGAGTACTGGAAAGCCCAGGTCCTGCATGATCCCCAGCGGTTCTGCTGATTCACTGGTATCCCATATATTCTTCTTCCATAGAACCTAAGAGACAAGTAATAAAATAAATCCTCATAGTGCAGTATTTATTAATAAAATGAACACTCACATTTTACAGTGCTGCAAATTGGCACCAATATAGACAGCCTTTAGGAAATGAATGCCCCGCCACTCTGATGCCTGGAGTCGACGTGTGCTCTAAAGCCTGGAAGTCGGCCCTGGAAAAAAAAGGAAGTGGCAGACTTAGTTCTAACGCAACGCGTTTTGCTGCTCTGGTTTCTTCAGGAAGCTATACACCGCCATTTTACCAGAGCCTTTTATAACCCAACTTAACTCCTGATTGGTGTATATAGTGGTGAACCACAAAAAGAGAAAAAAATAATTCTCAAAAGAATGTTGCCATCATCCCAAAATATATTGTAGAAAAAGTCCCTGAAAACAGGGACAATTGTTCCCCTCCCGGTACATAGGGATTTTGTAGGCAAACAAAGGACTTTTTATAAAACCATATTATTTATTGAAAAAATTTGTTTAAAAAAGCATGTATAAAAACATACTAATAAACATACAAGCTCAGAGAAGCCCACGCAAGAGGTCCCAGGATGGGATGATCACCACAACACAACCACAATGGAGCTTTTTAAGATGGATACAATTTGTGTGTGACTGCAGCGTTGCTCGACACTTCATGCCGAGCAACGCTGCAGTCACACACAAATTGTACCCATCTTAAAAGGCTCCATTGTGGCTATATTGTGGTGATCATCCCATCCTGGGACCTCTTGCATTGGCTTCTCTGAGCTTGAACGGAGTCTATCACCTTTTGGTGAATAATTGGCGGCGGAAGCGTTTCAAATTTCTTTTAAAAAAATCACTTCTTTGTATACAGTCATATACTTTCTATAATTTCAATACTGAAGATACTAATTTTCTCTCCTAAAAACGCCTCTGAAGAAGGGACATCTGTCCTGAAACATGTCAAACCTATGAAGGAATGTGTACTCATGTTTGAATTTGTAGAAAATGTGTTATATGTAAATTGTTTTGTCTTGCACAAATGTTTTGTATAAATTATTAGTATGTTTTTATACATGCTTTTGTTAAGCAACTTTTTTCAATAAATAATATGGATTTAGAAAATTGTCCCCTGTATAGCTCCTGATTGGTGGAATTCCATGGAATTGAGAATATGTGCCCAGGCTGTACATTTTGTTCTGCAGACATAAAAGATAACTTTATCGAAAACCTCACAATCCCTAAGTAAACAAAAAAATTCTCACTCTCACTGGTGAAGTTACATTTAGAGATAAGAAAGTTCATATAAATAAATGTAACAGTTATTCAGTATCTCAACCCTACTGATTACCTTTGGGATGACTTGGAATGCTGATTGCGATCCAGGTCTTTTTATCCAACATCAGAATCAGAGTGGCCCAGAGAAAAGAAGGACATATGCATGGGGGGGCTCATGACAGGGCTGAAGGGGTGCCAGGCAGTTGGAAGGTCAAAAGAATAAGAAATTGGGGGCGTGGCCTGGTGATGTGCTAGAGCAGACGTGTGCTCTGTGAGCTCCGAGGCCGACACCGAGAAAAGTACCTAAATTCATCCAAAAAACTACATTTTTGTTACCTGAACGATGGGCCGGCGGACGGGCAAGTCTCTGCCCAAGAAAGGAGCCTCGACGGGGTCAATTAGTAGATCTCACCCCCCGCGATGGGCCGGACCGGAGGTCGCGCTCGCCCGAGTCCTCGGCGGGCTCGGGAGATGAAGGGGAGCAACATCCTTCCGCCGGAGCGGCGCCGAGAGTGAGCGGTCTCCCTACCACCTCCGATCTCGCCTCCATGCTACTGAACCTCGAGCGGGTCATTAAGAAGGAGGTCTCCGCAGTTCGTTCGGATCTCTCGCAAGTATTGGTTCGTGTCGAAGAGTCGGAGCAACGTCTAGATCGCCATGCGAACGCTATCCGATCCTTACAGGCGACTACACGACAACTTGCCATTTCCCATCGTACGACCATTTACAAGATCGAAGATCAAGAGAACCGTAACAGACGTAATAACGTTCGGATTAGGGGTCTTCCCGAAGCGACTGGGGACGACGACCTGTTACTGACCGTTCGGGGCATTTTCAACAGCCTTCTGGGCCGAGCAGCTGACGCCCCCTTGAGGATTGACCGGGTGCACAGGGCACTCCGACCACGCAATATTGCTACAGACGTCCCACGGGACATCATTTGCCGGGTCCACCATTATCCTGAAAAGGAACTGATTATGCAGAAAGCCAGGGGAGCTACTCCGTTTGATTTTCATGGAGCGATGTTATCCTTTTTCCCGGACCTAGCTAAGGAAACCTTGGATCGACGCAGGGCCCTACGACCCCTCACAGGAACTGCTTCGGGCGGCGTCCATTAAATACAAGTGGGGCTTCCCGGCGGCCTTGATCGCCTCTAGAGATGGCAGAACCGCAATACTTTGATTCCCGGAGGAGCTGCCCAAATTCTGCACGGATATGTCCGTTCCTATCCCGGAGCTGCCTGGATGGCAAGACGGCATCCCGCCACTGCCCACTGGGGCCGACCAGGGCTGGCAGAGAGTGAGCCGTGCCCGCCGCACTTCTGCACCTGATTACCGCCCTTGAAATGGCAACCTGCCCTTCAGCTTGTTTACCTGCTCAAGATGCCTACTTACATTTGTGGGACATACCGCCTGAACGCAATTGGGGGGGCTCCCTTACCAAGTTTGTGCGAGGAAGCTGACCGCCTCTGGAGGCAACGAGTTTTTGCAAGGCCACGGCTGAGTCACCTTTGGCCGTGTGGCCCACACCCCGGTACCTCCTTGGGGGCCTCAGTTTGGAGGTGAAAATTACTGTTCTTTTACCTTATCTAATGGCGTGTGATTTTTCCCTCTCCCTCTCTGTGCCTTTGGAGCGTGACTGACTCGCGGTACCCCCCCCCCCCATTAGGTATCTTACCGCCTTAGCTTCATACCCATATTGTTCTTTACAGGCGTTTTACCGTTTTATGTTTTGGATGATGTTATCTCTAGATTTTTATGCCTTGGTGTCGGCACCGGACCGCGGGGCGCTACTTTGGACCTTTATGGTGTGGTTTGCGCCTGGCTGTCCGAGTCCCGTCCCCCCCTTTTTGAGTGGGGGCTGCCCGGCGCGGGGCCCTGGCGTCCGTTCCCCTGTTGGGGTGGCGGGCGTGGGGACCCTGTGGCGGTCACGCAGCCCGCTCGCGCACGGCATGGAAATGCGTGCACTACTAGCTGTTCTCCGACAGCACCTTTTTTGGTTCATTTTGTTTTTCCCACTGAGGTGGGGTCTTTCATTTTCTTGTCTCCTCTCCTTCTCCTTTCCTTTTCTCTTTCACCTCTCTTGCCTATTGCCTCCACCTCCTCTGATCTCCGCCCCCCTATTTTGCGGCAGACCGCCTCTGTATTGCATCGATAATGTTGTGGTGATCGCGGTTCCTCCTCCTGAGACCCAATGGCTACTGTGAACCTTGTATCTTTTAATGTACGGGGCCTTCACGCCCCGGGGAAGAGACACAACTTATATAGGGAGCTGGACCGTTTGCGGGGGGACGTGGTCTTCCTCCAGGAGACCCACCTCACGCAGACGACTCGAGTTAGACTGCACTCACCGAAGTACCCCACGTGGTACTACAGCCTCTCCGACATTTCTAAGGCAAAAGGTGTGGCCATTGGGATTCGTAGGGGAACCGCGTTCACGTTTGAGGAAATGTTGTGTGATCCTGCGGGGCGTTTTCTGTTTCTGCGGGGCACCCTGGGCAGCATGCAGTGTACTTTGGCCACCTTATACTCCCCTAACAAAAACCAGGTGCGTTTCCTGGCTTCCACACTCAACTCCCTACGGAATTTTGCACGTGGATGCATTCTACTAGCGGGCGATTTTAATGTTCCCCTGGAACCTACTTTGGACACCTCTAGAGGTGGTTCCTCGCTTTCCGGCAGGGGAGTGAGGTATATACGTTCTCGACTCCACGACCTACAGTTGATGGATGTCTGGAGAATTAATCACCCGCGGGAAAGGGACTTTACCTACTTCTCTCCGGTGCACCAAACATACTCTAGAATTGATTTATGCTTCATTGATCACCAGCACCTCCCGCTCATAGTGAAGTCAAGCATTGACTCATCCCCCATTTCGGACCATGCTCCGATTTCCTTAACCATTAGAGTGGCGTCCATACCCCTGAAATCCACTAACTGGAAGTTGAACGAGGACCTTATAGCCGAAGAGGCAGATAAAAAGGTGATGGGTGACAGTTTGGAATTTTATTTTAAGACTAATGTCAGTCCTGAAGTTTCGCCGGGAGTGCCATGGGAGGCCCACAAGGTGTATATTAGGGGAAAGTTCATGGAATTGGGTTCTAGGAAAAAGAGAGAGCGCTTACTACAACAGTCCGACTTGTTGCGTGACATTACGGACTTAGAACGACGGCATAAGCTGACCCAGACTCCGGCCCTTTTCCACGCCTTAACGGAAAAACGGGAGACCCTGAAGTCCCTCCTTCACTTAGATCAAAAGCGACGCTCGCGGATAGTAGCTCACCGATTTTATGAGTGGGGAGATAAGCCCAGTAGGCTGTTGGCCAACTCGGTGCGACAGCGTAAAAACGCAGCGTTTTTTAGCCAAAGTTAAGACCCCCTCGGGAGACCTGGTGTTTGAGACCCCCCGTATAGCCAAGACATTCAGGGACTTTTATCAGCGTCTGTATCAGGTGCGCCAGGGTGTCCAGGATAGAGAGGCTCGGGGACGCCTTATTGGGGACTATCTGGCCCGTGCCGCCCTCCCGAAGCTCTCCGAGGAGGCTTTGGCTTCCTTGGAGGGGGAGTTTACGGCTGCGGAGCTTCTGGGAGCCATGAAAGCTATGGCGCGCGGTAAGGCACCGGGACCAGACGGCCTCACGGTATCTTATTATAGAGCGTACGCTGACATACTGTTGCCGTATCTGACCAGATACGCTAACGTGACCTCGGACGGCGGGGACCTTCGCCCGGAGACCACTCATGCCCACATCACGGTATTACCCAAGGACCCTAGTGACTGCGCGAGCTACCGCCCCATTTCACTCTTGAATATTGATGCGAAGATTTATGCTAAAGCCATAGCGAATAGGCTGCTCCCCTTGGTGCCACAGTGGATTTCACGGGATCAGACAGGATTCATCCCCGGGAGGGAAGCGCGGGATAATTCTCTCCGCACACTGTCCTTGATGGCTTATGTGCGGCGGACTTCCCAGCCCACCCTGTTACTTTCCACGGATGCTGAGAAGGCGTTTGACAGGGTGGACTGGGACTTCCTTATGGCTACGCTGGCGCGCTTGGGTATAGGACCCACTTTGCGCTCTAAAATAGCGGCGTTGTACCACTGCCCCACAGCTCAGATACGGATTAACGGTACCCTTAGTGAACCCTTTACCCTATACAACGGCACTCGCCAGGGTTGCCCGCTCTCGCCGATTTTATTTGCGATCTCCCTGGAACCATTTTTATCCCTTATTAGGCGAAACCCAAATATACATGGCGTGACAATAGGTACGACGGAACACAAATACGCGGCTTACGCGGACGATATTTTGTTTTATGTGCAACAGCCCCTGATCACCCTCCCAAATCTTATGTCCGAGTTTTCGGCCTACGGCGCGGTGTCAAATTTTAAAATCAATATGTCCAAATCGGAAATGTTAAACATCTCTGTCCCCGCCAAACAGGTATCTCACCTGAAAAAGAACTATCCCTTTACCTGGCAGTTGAGCTCCATGAAATATTTGGGCATTCAACTTACGCCCTCCCTATCGTCCCTGTTCCGCGCTAACTTTCTACCTCTGCTCAACACACTTAGGTCAGATATCCAGAAGTGGTCCCAGCTACGACATTCTTGGCTCGGCAGAATTGGTCTGGTTAAGATGAACTTGCTGCCCAGGGTGCTCTTCATGCTTCAGATGGTCCCGTTTGGGATACCGGTGGGGTTTTTTACAATCTTGACATCTTTGGTATACCGGTACATATGGAATAGGAGAAGACCCAGGCTGAATAGATCTCTCCTCATCCGCCCTAAGTGTAGCGGGGGTTTAGCTGTACCAGACTTCAAGCTGTACTATAGGGCCGTTGTGCTGACTAGGCTCTCTGACTTGAAGTACTGCAAGGCCACGAAACTCTGGGTAAACTTAGAAACGGACCTATGTGGAGCTGAACCTTCCACACTGATGTTGTTTCCGAGGAAGTTCCGGACCCTTTTGCCCACCACGTCACCGCTTACACACTCCTCCTTGATGGTGTGGGACTCTATCTGTAAGATGTATGGCTGGTTGTATAACTCCCCCCTGATGCCCTTGGTGGGTCACAATTTTTTCCCCCCGGGTAACATGGACCCTCAGATTCACCCGTGGCGGCTGGGCACTAACACATGTCTACATCAGTTCACCGGCTCATCCGGGGTGTTGCCTCTTTCTTCCATCATGGGTGACTCCCCCATATCCTACATAGATCGATGGAAACATCATCAACTATTGAACTTTGTGCGCATGCTCCCAAAGCCCTTGCGCACCTTGGCGGAGCTTACACCTGTGGAAACCGCATTTGCCGAACCTGGCCCGATTGAGCGGCCGGTTTCGTACTTTTTATCAGGCATTGGTGTCCCTCACTTCTACGGGTACTCCCTCCTTCATACGGTACTGGGAAAGGGAACTGCATACGGCTCTGTCTCCGTCCCAGCAGTCACAAATCCTCACCCTGGCTCATACCTCCTCTGGATCCTCTAAGACATCAGAAATGGCGTATAAACTTTTGACCAGATGGCACTACACACCGGCTGTTTTACATAGGTTTTCTCCTCAGTCCTCCCCACTTTGTTGGCGGGAGTGCGGGGAGGTAGCCACTCATGCTCATATTTGGTGGTACTGCCCGAGCATCCGCCCATTCTGGCTGGCGATTTTCTACACGATTAAAGAAATCCAGGGGTGGGAGGTGCCCAATGACCCGTGGTATGTTCTGTTCCATTGCACGGGGAGGCCGACGGGCCCCTATAAGAGGTCGATTACACCACACCTCTTAAACGCTGCCAAAACCCTAATCCCTCAGTTTTGGAAGCTGAAGACGATCCCCACGCTCCGGCGTTGGTTACTTAACGTGGATACCACATATTACATGGAGGACATGACTCTCTCCCTCCGGGGTAAATCTGAGTTGGCAACGAAGATCTGGGCCTGCTGGGTTGCCTTTAAATATTCCCCTAGTTATGCAGCCATAATGTCTCAACCAGTGTGATGTGATCATAACTCATGTTCTTACTATATCTACTGTAATTTTGCAAGTGTTTATCTGAGGGTGGTCTGCCCTCCTTCCCCCCCCTCCCCCCCCCCCTTTTCTTTCTCTTTTTCTCTCTCTTTCTGTTTATTTTCCCTTTCCTTTACTCTCCCTCTATTTCTGTCCACTATATTCCCTCTTTCATAATAGAAGAGGTGGGTGTATTTGACTGTTCCATTGTAATTAACGCTATAATGCTGCTGCCATTGATATTGGTTTATGTATTGATCGTTATGCTTTGTACACGCTTCTCTTCTTTAATAAACATTAATTATAAAAAAAAAAAAAAAGAATAAGAAATTACCTACGGTTTTCTCTGTCTGGTGAATGGGGTCTCAGAAGACGGGCTCTTCCAAATCATTCGGCAGGGAGTAACAAGTGTCAGAAACCATGAAATCAGACCGAGACAGAAGTACAGTTAAATCACACTTGTTTAATAATAAAAGTAAAAAGAACAAACTTAGTCAAAACATAGCCAAAGTTCAGTTACTGGAACAGATAGTCAGCCAAGCCAAAACTCAGGAATCAAAGTAGTGGAACAGCAAGCAGGATCTGGAGCCAGAAGGCATGTCAGCAAAGCTAGTCTTTAAACAGAAATGCAGGAGATGTTTCTTGTCATGTTGACCAAGACAAAGGCAGAGACCCTCTGCACTGGCTAACAGGATATGAACAACAGCTGAGTAATTGTGGAGAGAGATAGGAGCTGGAAATTAGCTGAGAGCTGAGTGGCCAGTTCAAAGAGGGAAGGGCTGAGCCCAGCCCTGACAGTGCCCCCTCCGCAACGACCCATCCCCCTCAGAGGACCACCAGGCTTGAGGGGAAAACGTCTATGGAAATCATGGAGGAAGACAAGGCATGTACGTCCAAGAATGAAACACAATATCGTTCCTCCAGACCGTACCCCTTCCAATGCACCAGGTACTGTATGTGCCCATGGAACCTACGGGAGACAACAATGGACTGTACTTCATACTCCTCGTGGTTCTCAACCTGTACAGGGTGAGGATGTGGCAGCGAGGTGGTAAAGCGGTTGCAGACCAAAGGTTTAAGGAGACATGAAATACATTCGGACTACCCATATTATAAGGAAGGTCTAATGCGTAAGCCACTGGGTTAATCCTGCGAAGAATACGCAGCAGCAGCACACAGTCACTGGGATCTTATACACCGGTTTGTACTCACTAATGTCCTCGGATAATTGGACGACTCCTTCCAATATTTTCCATACACCTCTCCTGTGACTTCTCTAGACCAGATCCCAAAGAGAAGTCCTCAGTCAGCTTCAGCAAACTTCATTAGAATAGCCCCCCCCCAGATAGCATTGCTGGGACCTTGATGAGGAGTAGAAAAACACAGGCTGGAATCCCTCCTTTCTGGACAAATAATTGTCGGTCCAGGCCCCAAACTATTTATGCCCCCAGCCACCATCAGGGCACCCTCCTCCAGGGATTGGCTGAGATTGCATAAATATTCAGCAGCTAATTTGACTCTCCCAACCCACTACTTTTCATGTCTCTCTAGAAGGCAGGGGGAAGTAGGATCTTTAGGGGCTGTGGGATTTTGTTATAATCCTGGGACAGTCCTGTTACTCTTGGGTGTTATGCATAGAGGAAAATATCAGTAGACCTCATAGATCTTCGCTGTGTGGCCCTTCCTAGCACTGTACAACCTTTGCTTTGGCCGTGTCTTGTGCCTGCTGCATGCATGGGCCACATTCTTATTTGTTGCCATAGCTGGCCCAGATTAATGGATGATATAGTCCATCAGAAGAGCATGGACTAGCTTGTGGGCGAGGTCTACTGAGCCCGTACATGCAGGTTAACACCCTGCCAGGAGGTGTGCTCACTAATGCCCAGGACCAGGTAGATGCTGCTGTAACTGAGATGTTTGCATTAGCAAGGACGTGTTGAGCCTGCGCCCACTCCACTAGTCCAGCCTCCTCTGTTATCTCACTCCCGGTAACAGAATGGAGTCCCGATGAGCACCTAGCGAGCTCCATCCGTGCTTGTTAACCCTTTCCTTCCCATGCCTCGTGATCAGGCCATGTATCTCTGTAAGGCTAGTCTCCTCACAGTGATCAAAGGAGAAGGACAGCTAGAGAGGGAGCCAGAGCACCGACTCCCTCGCTACTGGGGACCTGTTGCGTAACCAGGTACCACGCCAAATGACTGGTTGTTGTAGCTGTTACTCAAGGCAACTACCTCCTCTTCTTTACCTTGCCATGTTTTCGCTTTGTAGCGATGTTACACATACCCCATAGTGTTTTTACAGACCAGGTTCTACGGGGTACACTAGAACTCAACATGCACCCCTTTGAATAACTTCAGACCAGGCTCAAAGCAGTTGGAACAATGTTACTGTAAATGTAGCATAACAGTTACAACAGAGCAGAACGTCTTTTCCCTAACTATTGTGGCTGCCCCAGCATACCTGCACAGGTTGTGTCCTTATAGGCAAAGTCCATTTATGGAAAATCCAGCATGGTAGTGTCCATCATTATGATGTCCTAACGAGTTGGCATCAACAGGTCCCAGCAACCCTTTTCGTCTTCATCTACCTGCAAACTAACCCAGAGAAGGAAAAACATTAACCCCTTCTGACTTGGGCAGCCAAGCTGGCTAGCTAACTCAGTAGGCAACCTGCTGTTACGTACCTGATAGGAGACTGATATGACGAGGTCGGCCTCGTGTATCTCCAGCCCTGGCCCCACTGAGAGTGAAACAGAGGGCACTGAGGGACAGGAGGAACACAAGTTCCAGCAGGTGTTGATAGGAGAACTTGCAGCTGGAGTAGAAGATCCTGGGAAGTAGGTGGACCATCAAGACAGGAACGGTAGCTGTGCTCGGATCTCAATCCAACAGAGCACCTTTACTAGCAAGGCATACCTAATAAGGGGCCCTGTGAGAGTGTGTAGGTGTGTGTATGTATGTATGTATATATATATATATATATATATATATATATATACACACACACACACACACACAGTATATACCCTTTTATGCATTGGAGATATTGTTATCTGGATATTCCATTTTTAGGTATCTAATTATGAAGTATTTCACTGACATATGTCATGGTTGTGACAATTTGGAGGACACGCAGCCATTCAATCCAGTTCCAGCTCGGACTAGCATTTCTGGCATTTGGCACCGGGCCGGTAGCTGGCATGTCTCAGGGTATTTATTGTCTGGTATTTCCTCCTGTAGGCTAATTAAATGTGACCTATACAAATTCTACTATAGTATTGAACTGAGAGTGAAGTTCTCTTATTTGCTCCTTTTGTCTGTTAATATACTATTGCACTACATTTTCTTATAAATGTTTTATTTAAATTGAAAAATAAATCCTGCCTGAAATCCAGTGAGCTACCTTTCAGAGGGGAGCAGATAACACGGTGCTCTGCTGCAGTGAAATCTCAAACAGTGTTATTAGCCATGCCCTGTTCACCTCTGTAGACTACAAAACACATCCACCCCCATGTTCCCCTCTTCCTTTACTAGGGTGATAACGCTAATTCTCCATAGATAAAGTACAGTGAGTGTTGTCAATAGGTGAAAATAAAGGAAACAGGCTAAAAATGAAGGCTAATGCAGCCACCACCACATCTAAGGACTGGTAAGCTGCAGTATATTACATTTTAGTTTTGGGGTTTAGATACACTTTAGGGATTATGCCCACAGGGGGTTTTAATGGGCATTTTATATTCCTAGCGTATTATCACAGCCCTTTCCTGCACAAGCTGCGTACAGCCTGCCATACAACGAATGGCTGTATGCTGCTGTACTCTTGTAATTAATAACCTATTCTTCTTTGTATCAGTGCTTACCCATGCATGCGCCTGCAATGAATTTTCCAAACAGGAGTACGCATGTGCGGGTAAGCTCCAATGTAAAAAGCATAGCTGCTTACAGTTATTCACTTGTATGTACATGTCAGGCTGCCTGGGCATGGGACAGTTCTAGGAAAATACACTAGGCATATAAAATGCCTGCATATGAAGCCCACAAGCATAATGTTCCGGGATACAGTGCAGCTGAGTGACCAGCATGCACCGCCCGTTCTCGCACATTCGCAGTATTACCGAATCGAAGCGCCGTAAACTCCTCACGTTGCCATCACAACGGGCGGCAGAAGTGCCCGCCCCGTTGTGATGGCAATGAAGCCCTTGGCGCTGCCCACTGACTCCTGAGAAACGATGACACACTTCTACCAGGAGCACTGGTGAGCACGGGCACCGAGGGAAATGACGTCAGGCACCAGGGAGAGGAAGAGGCAGATTACAAGGCACCCCTTAGCAACAGCCAGGAAAGAGTAAGTAAAAAAAATATTTTTTTTCCAAATGTTTTTTTCCAAATGTTTTTGCTTTTTTTTTTTTTTTTTTTTTTTGATGATTACTGCAAAGAAAATTTTTTTATGGGTGGAAACCCGCTTTAACAACGCAGCACTAATTTTTGTTTTTAAATCTTGATTAACCACTTAAGGACCGAGCCTCTTTCTGAGATTTAGTGTTAAAAACTTTTTTTTGCTAGTAAATTACTTAGAATCCCCAAACATTATATATATTTTTTTCTAAGACCCTAGAATAAAATAGCGGTTGTTGCAATACTTTTTGTCACACTGTATTTGCGCAGCGCTCTTACAAGTGCACTTTTTTGGGAAAAATCACACTTTTTTTAATTAAAAAATAAGACAACAGTAATGTTAGCCCAATTTTTTTTATATTGTGAAAGATAATGTTATGCCGAGTAAATTGATACCCAACATGTCACGCTTCAAAATTGCGCCCGCTTGTGGAATGGCAACAAACTTTTACCCTTAAAAATCTCCATAGGCGACGTTTCAAAAATTCTACAGGTTCCATGTTTTGAGTTACAGAGGAGGCCTAGGGCTAGAATTAGTGTTCTCGCTCTACCAATCACGGCGATACCTCACATGTGTGGTTTGAACACCGTTTTCATATGCGGCTCTACTCACGTATGCACTCGCTTCTGCACGCAAGCTCGGCAGGATGGGGTGCGTTTAAAGCTATTTTTTATTTTTCTTATTTATTTTACCTTTTATTTTTTTATTTTTACACTGTTCTTTAAAAAAAATAAAAATGTGTCACTTTTATTCCTATTACAAGAAATGTAACCCTTGTATGAAAAAAAGCATGACAGGACCTCTTAGGCTCGGTTAACACAGGGGCGACTCAGATCCGACTTCAGGTCGCCCCTAGTCGCCTCAGGTCGGACAACATTTAAAAATCAATGTAAGTGAATGAGAGCCGTCTTAATGCAAGCTACTGAAGTCGCTCCAACTTCAAAAGAAGTTCCTGTACTACTTCAATCTGACTTGTAGGCGACTTGTACCCATTGATTTCAATGGAGGTCGCCTCCAAGTCGGATCTCTGTCTATACGGAGGCGACTTTGACAGAATTATTAGCTCTGAAGGGGGAACTCCACGCCAAATTTCTGAAAAAAATTTGGCGTGGGTTCCCCCTCCGAGAGCATACCAGGCCCTTAGGTCTGGTATGGATTCCAAGGGGAACCCCCTACGCCGAAAAAACGGCGTGGGGGTCCCCCCCAGATCCACACCAGACCCTTATCCGAGCACGCTACCCAGCCGGCCAGGAAAGGGGGTGGGGACGAGCGGGCGGCCCCCCCCCTGAGCCGTACCAGGCCGCGTGCCCTCAACATGGGGGGTGCCTTGGGGGAGGGGGGGCGTGCGGCCCCCCCACCCCAAAGCACCTTGTCCCCATGTTGATGAGGATAAGGGCCTCTTACCGACAACCCTGGCCGTTCGTTGTCGGGGTCTGCGGGCGGGGGGCTTATCGGAATCCGGGAGCCGGCCCCCGGATACCGGCCCCCCACCCTATGTGAATGAGTATGGGGTACAATGTACCCCTACCCATTCACCTGTAAAATAAAGTACAAAAAAAAAAAAACACAACACACAAGATAAAATAGTTTATTGCACAGCTCCGGGGGTCTTCCGTCTTCGGGGGTCTTCTCACCGGACTCCTCCGCTATCTTCTTCTAGCTCTTTTGCTAGCGGAGGAGTCCGGCTTTCTTCCTCGCCGCCGCCCTCTTCTTCCGACTTCGGGGGTCTTGTCCCCCTCTTCGGTTCTTCTGCCGGGCCACCGCGCCTTCTTATAGCTCTTTTTACAGGCGGTGGCCCGGTCTTCTGTCGCCGTCTCCAAGTTGCCTCACAAAGTCGTCCTGAAGTCGTGTCGCCCCTGTGTGAACCGAGCCTTAAATATGAGATCTGGGGTCAAAAAGACCTCAGATCTCATATTTACACTAAAATGTAATAAAAAATAAATAAATGTAATTTAAAAAAACAAAAGTCTCTTTAAGAGCTATGGGTGGAAGCAACGTTTTGACTTCGCTTCCACCCTGCAATGGTAAAGAGATGGGTGGAGAGACCACTTTTATCTGAAAGCGGACCGCCCGCTGAAGAAGAGGATACCAGGGTTATGGTAGATAGCTCCTGCCATAACAACGATATCCCTCTTCAAAGTACCAACGTATATCGGCCGGTCCAGAAGTGGTTAAGCTTTATGCCCCATACACACGGTCGAATTTTCCAACGGAAAATGTGCGATCGGACCATGTTGTTGGAAATCCGATCGTGTCTGGGCTTCATCAGACTTTTTCCGTTGGATTTTCCGATGCACAAAGTTTGAGGGTAGGATCTAAAATTTTCTGACAACAAAATCCGATCGCATAAAATCCGATTGTGTGTAGACAATTCCGACAGACAAGGTGCTCAGAATAAACTAAGAGACGAAAGCTATTGGCTACTGACCCGTTTATAGTCCCGACGTAGGTGTTTGATGTCACCGTGTTCAGAACAAACTGATTTTCTGACAACCGTGTGTATGCAACACAAGTTTTGGCCAAAATCCGTCGGAAAAAAATCAGACTGATTTTGTGGTCGGAATGTCCGACCGTGTGTACAGGGCATTAGTCATAGTCTTTTGACTAAAATGCCATTTTACTTTTAGTCGTATTTAAGTCTTCACAAATTATGGGAGAAGACTGCAGTTCCTCTTTAATTTCTTTCAGCAGCTTAGTAGATGCCCCCCTATTTATTCTTACACTATATTGTCAAAAGCAGTAGTGGCTGGTGCTCAATATTTGGGGGGGGGGGTGCAAACCAAATCCAGCCCCCCCCCCCCCCCCCCCGAGTCGGGCAGGAAGGTGGCGATAGCTCACTACAACAACCACTGATGTATGGCCCTGTAGGGTTTAACTACTTTTTATTTTTTACACTTGGTGTTTACATGTCAATATCAGGTTTTTTGCTAGAAAATTACTTAGAACCCCCAAACATTATATATATTTTTTCAGACACCCTTGAGAATAAAATGGCGGTTGTTGCAATACTTTATGTCACACCGTACTTGTGCAGCAGTCTTAGAAATGCATTTTTTTGGGGAAAAAATACAACTTTAATAAAAAAACAGTAAAGTTATCTCAATTTTGTTTTATAATGTGAAAGATAATGGTAAGCCGAGTAAATTGATACCCAACATATGACACTTCAAAATTGCGCCTGCTCGTGGAATGGTGGCAACCTTTGACACTTAAAAATGTCCATAGGCGACGTTTAAAAATGTATACAGGTTACCAGTTTTGAGTTACAGAGGAGGTCTTTTGCTAGAACTTTTGCTTTGTCTCTAACGATCGAGGCGATACCTCACATGGGGTTAGAACACCATTTACAGTGGTGTGAAAAAGTGTTTGCCCCCTTCCTCATTTCCTGTTCCTTTGCATGTTTGTCACACTTAAGTGTTTCGGAACATCAAACCAATTTAAACAATAGTCAAGGACAACACAAGTAAACACAAAATGCAATTTGTAAATGAAGGTGTTTATTATTAAAGGTGAAAAAAAATCCAAACCATCATGGCCCTGTGTGAAAAAGTGATTGCCCCCCTTGTTAAAACATACTATAACTGTGGTTGTCCACACCTGAGTTCAATTTCTATAGCCACACCCAGGCCTGATTATTGCCACACCTGTTCACAATCAAGGCATCACTTAAATAGGAGCTGCTTGACACAGTAAGGTCCACCAGAAGATCCTTAAAAGCTACACATCATGCCGAGACCCAAAGAAATTCAGGAACAATTGAGAAAGAAAGTAATTGAGATCTATCAGTCTGGAAAGGGTTATAAAGCCTTTTCCAAAGCTTTGGGAATCCAGCGAACCACAGTGAGAGCCATTATCCACAAATGGCGAAGACATGGAACAGTGGTGAACCTTCCCAGGAGTGGCCGGCCGCCCAAAATTACCCCAAGAGCGCAGCGACGACTCATCTAAGAGGTCACAAAAGACCCCACAACAACGTCCAAGGAACTGCAGGCCTCACTTGCCTCAGTTAAGGTCAGCGTTCATGCCTCCACCATCAGGAAAAGACTGGGCAAAAATGGTCTGCATGGCAGAGTTCCAAGGAGAAAACCACTGCTGAGCAAAAAGAACATCAAAGCTCGTCTCAATTTCTCCACAACACATCTTGATGATCCCCAAGACTTTTGGGACAACATTCTGTGGACCGATGAGACAAAAGTGGAACTCTTTGGAAGGTGTGTGTCCAAGTATATCTGGCGTAGAAGGAACACTGCATTTCATAAAAAGAACATTATACCAACAGTAAAATATGGTGGTGGTAGTGTGATGGTCTGGGGCTGTTTTGCTGCTTCAGGACCTGGAAGACTTGCCGTGATAAAAGGAACTATGAATTCTGCTGTCTACCAAGAGATCCTGAAGGAGAATGTCCGACCATCTGTTCGTGTACTCAAGCTGAAACGAACTTGGGTTCTGCAGCAGGACAATGATCCTAAACACACCAGCAAGTCCACCACCGAATGGCTGAAGAAAAACAAAATGAAGACTTTGGAGTGGCCTAGCCAAAGTCCTGACCTGAATCCTATTGAGATGTTGTGGTATGACCTTAAAAAGGCCGTTCATGCTCGAAAACCCTCTAATGTAACTGAATTAGGACAATTCTGCAAAGATGAGTGGGCCAAAATTCCTCCAGGATGCTGTAAAAGCCTCATTGCACGTTATCGCAAACGCTTGGTTGCAGTTGTTGCTGCTAAGGGTGGCCCAACCAGTTATTAGGTTTAGGGGGCAATCACTTTTTCACACAGGGCCATGATGGTTTGGATTTTTTTTTTCCCCTTTAATAATAAACACCTTCATTTACAAATTGCATTTTGTGTTTACTTGTGTTGTCCTTGACTATTGTTTAAATTGGTTTGATGTTCCGAAACACTTAAGTGTGACAAACATGCAAAGGAACAGGAAATGAGGAAGGGGGCAAACACTTTTTCACACCACTGTACATACGTGGACACAATTTATGAAAAAATCTTTTGCATAACTTTGAATCCTATTACAAGGAATGTATACAGCCCTTGGAATAGAAAAAAACATGACAGGACCTCTTTAATGTGAGATCTGGGGTCAAAAAGACCTCAGATCTCATATTTACACTTATGGGCCGTACGCATGATAGGATTTTCCGACAACAAATGTTGGATGTGAGCTTGTTGTCGGAAATACCGATGGTGTATATGCTCCATAGAACATTTGTTGTTGGAATTTTGGCCAACAAATGTTTGAGAGCAGGTTCTCAAATTTTCCAACAACGAGTGTGTGTACATAAGTCCGATGCTCAAAAGTCGACGCATGCTCAGAATCAAGCAGAAGAGCCGCACTGGCTATTGAACTTCAGTTTTCTCGGCTCGTCGTACGTGTTGTACGTCACCGCGTTCTTGACGTTTGGAATTTCCAACAACATTTGTGTGACCGTGTGTGTATGCAAGGCAAGTTTGAGCCAACATCCGTCGGGAAAAAATCCACGGTTTTGTTGTCCGAAAATTCTAAAGTGTGTACATAGTCTTACATGCAATAACATATTTTTTTTTTTAAAAAGTATTTTTTTAATAAAAAAAAAATTTCCCCTTTAAGACCACTGGGCAGAAGTGACGTATGACGTCGCTTCCGTCATCCAATGCCATAGAGTCCAGTGGGGTCCATCATTCCCTCACTCGACTCCATGCCTCACAGGGGAAATCAGATCATCTCCACCATTACCAACAGCTCCGGTAAGTGGCGGAGACGGCTGGAAAGCAGCGGAAAGGGGGCTGGGCACCTCTCCCACCGCAGATAAAAGTGATCTCGCGGCAAATCCTCCGCAGAGACCACTTTTATCCGAAAGTGGACCACCCGCCGTTTTTTAACTGATTCAGCCCCGGGACATTTTACCCCCTTCCTGAACAGAGCACTTTTTGCAATTCGGCACTGCGTCGATTTAACTGACAATTGCGCGGTCGGGCGACGTTGCACCCAAACAAGTTGACATCCTTTTTTTCCGCCACAAATAGAGCTTTCTTTTGGTGGTATTTGATGACCTCTGCGGTTTTTATTTTTTGCGCTATAAACAAAAAAATTGCGACAATTTTGAAAAAACTAAATTTTTTACTTTTTGCTATAATAAATATCCCCAAAAATATATAAAAAAACACAATTTTTACTCAGTTTAGGCCGATGTGTATTCTTCTACATATTTTTGGTAAAAATCACAATAAGTGTATACTGATTGGTTTGTGCAAAAGTTATAGCGTCTACAAAATAGGGGATCATTTTATGGCATTTTTATTATAATTTTTTTTTTTACTAGTAATGGCGGCGATCAGCGATTTTTATCATGACTGCAACGTTATGGCGGACACATCGGACACTTTTGACATTATTTTGGGACCACTGTCATTTATACAGTGATCAGTGCTATAAAAATGTACTGATTAGGCCCCTTTCACACTGGGGTGGTGTGGGCATCGGCGGTAAAGCGCTTTACTGTAGTTTTAGCGGTGGTATGCTAGCGGGGCGGTTTTAACCCCCGCTAGCGGCCAGAAAAGGGTTAAAACTGCCCCCAAAGCGCCGCTGCAGTGGCGTTTTGCCGTCGGTATAGCCGCACTGCCCCATTGATTTCAATGGGTAGGAGTGGTTTAGGAGCGGTGAATACACCGCTCCTTCACTCCAAAGACTTTTTTCACCGTCCTGGCAGCGCACCGCTCCAGTGTAAAAGCCCTCCAGCTTTCACACTGGAGTGAAAGGGGCTGTTTTTTTTCAGGCGCTATTTTTAGCGCTGTAGTGCCTGAAAAACACCTCGGTGTGAAAGGGGCCTTACTGTGTAAATTACACTGGCAGGGGTTAAGTGTGTCCTAGGGAGTGATTCTAACTGTGGGAAGGGTGGGTTTCAACTCACATGACAGTAATCACTGCTCCCAATGACAGGGAGCAGTGATCTCTGTCACGTCACAAGGCAGAACGGGGAAATGTCTTGTCCCCGACCTGCGGCTCCGTGACACTATGGCTGGGAGACCGGCGGACATCGAGTCCGTCGGTCCCACAGGCACGGTCACCCTGTATGCGGTGGGCACACTGTGATGCGCGTGTGCCCGCTAGCCCCACCAAGCCTATCCTGCCTCCATCTAACAACTTCACTATTGTCTCCATTACCTCATCCCCCACAGCTTTTACCCTTTTGTACAAGTTTACCCTCCCTCCTAGATTGTAAGCTCTAACGAGCAGGGCCCTCTGATTCCCCTTGTCTTGAATTGTATTGTATTGTACTGTCTACCCCAATGTTGTAAAGCGCTGCGTAAACTGTCAGCTCTATATAAAACCTGTATAATAATAATAATAATAATTAAAGGGGACGTACAGGTATGCCCATTTGCCCACCGCTGCCATTGTGCCAACATATATCGGCGTGCAGCGGTCAGCAAGTAGTTAAAATATCGGGGTTTTGGCCACTATCTGCTGCCTAAAAACAGTATTCAACGTCAAAGTACCGACGTATAACAACGGCGGGTGGTCCAGAAGTGGTTAAAGGACTGAAATTGCTTTATAAATTGTTGTATTAAATGAACCCCGAGGGGTTCCTTGAGTGGCCATCAAGGAAACTGAGTGAAAGTTCAGTACCAGCTAGAGCTATTCCAGGATTCAGTGATTGATGAAGGACAGATTCATTAATGAACAGAGTGCAGCTTCTGTATCATAGTATGCCGACTCGAAATGCATGCAGCAAAGTGTGAAGGAACGCAGAGTGCAGCGAGTAGCTACGTGTTTTAGCTCTGATCAAAGCGGAGATTAGGAGATCCTCCGAGACTCCCGGTTATGGATGCAGGACATTCCCGAGAGTCCTGACTGTCTTGGTGGATGTATTAGCTCAGCGTCCACCCAAGCAATGGCGTCCACTGCTTCTCCTACCGGCCGAACAGGAAATGGGTCCTAAGACTCCCGTTCAATCGAGTCTCCGGACCCGTCTCCTTATTGGCCAGGAGGAGAATCAGGAAGACAACAGCGAAAATGACTTAGTTATTGCCACACAACTGGGTGGGCTCAGGGCGCAGTGTTGTGCACCCCAAGCCCACCCTTTTTTTAAAGCCAATTAGAGCCTACAAAATAAATAAAAAAACCCTATTGAAAACCAATGCATCCGGCGCCCTGCATGTAGATTAGGGGCGGGATGCATGGATTCGAGACAGGGGCCGCCACTGGTCAAAAGTATTGGGACTCCTGCCTTTACAAGCACATGAACTTTAATGGCATCCCAGTCTTAGTCTGTAGGGTTCAATATTGAGTTGGTCCATCCTTTACAGCTGCAACAGCTACAACTTTTCTGGGAAGGCTGTCCACAAGGTTTAGGAGTGTGTCTATGGGAATGTTTGACCATTCTTTCCATTTCTGAGGTAAGGCACTGATGTTGGACGAGAAGGCCTGGCTCTAACCCTATGGGCTAAGACTGGGATGCCATTAAAGTTCATGTGCTTGTAAAGGCAGGTGTCCCAATACTTTTGACAATATAGTGCATATGCATACCTCCCAACTTTTGAACTTTCAAATGAGACACAATTTGTGGAGCGCATAGCGAGCTGCGGGAAATGTGGGTATGGTCAAACTTTTAACAGTGAGAGGGGTTAAATGAGTGTGGTGGACAGGAATGGCAGAGGAGAAGGGTCTGAAGGGCAGTGTACGGGGGTCATCACAAGGGCAGAGGACAGAGGCTAGGGGTCAGTAGGGCAGTGTAAAGGAGTCAGCAGGATGGAAGACAGGGGGTCAGTAGGGCAGGGCACAGGGGTCAGGACAGAGCACAGGGAGTCAGTAGAGCAGGGTGCAGGGGTCAGCATGACGAAAGACAGGGGGTCAGTAGATCAGCGTAAAAGAGTCAGCAGGACAGTGGATAGGGAGTCAGTAGAGCGGAAGACAGGGAGAGTCAGTGGGGCAAGGTACAAGGGTCAGCAGGACAGAATACAGGGGGTCAGTAGAGCAAGGTACAGGGGTTAGCAGGATGGAAGACAGGGGATCAGTAGGGTAGCGTACAGGAATCAGCAGTACAGAAGTCAGAGGGTCAGTAGGGCAGGGTAAAGGGGTCAGCAGGACAGAAGACAGGGGGTCAGTAGAGCAGGGCACAGGGGTCAGCAGGATGGAAGATGGGGGGTCAGTAAAGCAGCGTACAGGGGTCAACAGGACGAAAGACAGGGGGTCAGTAGGGCAGCTTACAGGGGTCAGCAGGACAGAGGACCAGAAGTCAGTAGAGCAGGGTACAGGGGTGAGCAGGACGGAGGAAAGAGTTTCAGCAGGGCAGGATACAGAGGTCAGTAGGACGGAGGACCAGGGGTCAGTAGGACAGGGTACAGGGGTCAGGACGGAGGACCAGGGGTCAGAAGGGCAGGGTACAGCAGGGGTCAGGAAGGAGGACCGGGGTTCAGTAGAGCAGGGTACAGGGTTCAGCTGGAGGAGAACCGGGGGTCAATAGAGCAGGGTACAGGTGTCAGGACAGAGAACCGGGGATCAGTAGGGCAGGGTACAGGGGTGAGCAGGAATGGAGGAAAGAGGGTCAGTAGGGCAGATTACAAGGGTCAGGATGGAGGACGGGGGTCAGAAGGGCTGGGTGCAGGGGTCAGCAGGACGAAGGACCAGGGGTCAGTAGGGCAGGGTACAGGGGTCAGGATGGACAACTGGGGGTCAGTAGAGCAGGGTACAGGGGTCACCAGGATGGGGGAGAGGGGGTCAGTAGGGCAGGGTACAAGGGTGAGCAGGACGGAGGAAAGGGAGTCAGTAGGGCAGGATACAGGGGTCAGCAGGACAGAGGACCAGGGGTCAGTATGGCAAATTACAGGGGTCAGGAGGACCCGGGGGGTCAGTAGAGCAGGGTTCAGCAGGACGGAGGACTGGGGGGTCAATAGAGCAGGGTACAGGGGTCAGCAGGAATAAAGACAGGGGGTCAGTAGAGCAGGGTACTGGGGTCAGTAGGGCAGGGTACAGGGGTCAGCAGGACAGAAGACCAGGAGTCAGTAGAGCAGGTACAAGGATGAGCAGGATGGAGGAGAGAGTGTCAGTAGGGCAGGGTACAGAGGTCAGTAGGACAGAGGACCAGGAGTCAGTAGGACAGAGTACAGGGGTCAGGACAGAGGACCAGGGGTCAGAAGGGCTGGGTGCAGGGGTCAGCAGGATGAAGGACCAGGGGTCAGAAGGGCAGGGTACAGGGGTCAGGATGGAGGAACAGGGGTCAGTAGAGCAGGGTACAGGGATCAGCAGGACGGAGGACCGGGGGTCAATACAGCAGGGTACAGGGGTTAGCAGGATGGAGGAAAGGGGGTCAGTAGGGCAGGGTACAGGGGTCAGGACGGAGGACCGGGGGGGTCAGTAGAGCAGGGTACAGGGGTCAGCAGGACAGAGAACCGGGTGTCAGTAGGGCAGATTACAAGGGTCAGGACGGAGGACAGGGAGGCAGTAGGGCGGAAGACAGGATGAAGGAACAGGGGTCAGTAGGGCAGGGTACAGGGGTCAGGACGGAGGACCAGGGGTCAGTAGAGCAGGGTACAGGGATCAGCAAGATGGAGGACCGGGGGTCAATAGAGCAGGGTACAGGGGTTAGCAGGATGGAGGAAAGGGGGTCAGTAGGGCAGGGTACAGGGGTCAGGATGGAGGACCGGGGGGGGGTCAGTAGAACAGGGTACAGGGGTCAGCAGGACGGAGAACCGGGTGTTAGTAGGGCAGATTACAAGGGTCAGGATGGAGGACAGGGAGTCAGTAGGGCGGAAGACAGGGAGAGTCAGTAGGGCAAGGTACAAGGGTCAGCAGGTCAGAAGACAGGGGGTCAGTAGGGAAGGGTACAGGGGTCAGCAGGACAGAAGACAGGGGGTCAGTAGGGCAGGGTAAAGGGGTCAACAGGACAGAAGACAGGGAGTCAGTAGGTCGAAAAAGAGGGGGTCAGTAGGGCAGGACCGGGGGGTCAGTAGAGCAGGGTACAAGGGTCAGCAGGACAGAGGACCAGGGGTCAGTAGGGCAGATTACAAGGGTCAGGATGGAGGACCAGGGAGTCAGTAGGGCAGGTTACAAGGGTCAGGACGGAGGACCGGGGGGTCAGTAGAGCGGGGTACAGGGTTTAGCAGGACCGGGAGTCAGTAGGGCAGGGTATAGGGGGTCAAATCCCCCCCATTCCTCTTCTTAACTAAAATCCCCATACCCCCTCCTAGCACAACCCCCCCTCCCAGTCTATGAACCTTTACTCTTACACCCCCCAATCTTTCCCCCCTTTACTCTTTAGACTCCCCAATGACTGCCCCCCTCCCTGGTCACATGGGACCCCCATCAAAGTATCTTCAAGTGATCTTCCAGCGATCAGTGGACGGAGCATGTTTCCTCTGCAGACTTGCACAGACCTTAGATCGCCATTCTGGCAGAGTAGAGTGCATGCTCCCGGCCTCCTCCTTTGTACAGGAAAACAAATCATCACAGGAGGAGGAGGGGTGGTTTCAGTGCGCTCCACTCTGCGCTGTGCGTGTGTGTGTGTCAGAGGCAGCCGGACCGGCGAGGAGAGATGCCGACTGGTGGCTGCCATACACAATGTTGATCCGGCACTTAACCCTGATTTGCCGGGACTCCGGGACAGGGACCAATATCCTGGACAGTCCCATTGAATCAGGGACGGTTGGGAGGTGGTGTATGTATTCTTATAGGCTGGGGATGGAATTGTGCTGCTGAAAATGCACACAGGGGTCGCCAAAGAGATAGTGAGAATGAGTGTAATGCGTGGAACTGCATAGGAAAGAGAAAGCACGGATGATTGTTTTTTATTAGCAGAGCACTGACTCAGTGGGGCAGAAATGTGTGATGAGGTGGGAGGGAGTAGATTTCTAAAAAATAGATGAGAGTGTGAAGTATACTTTTTGGGGATGGGGAGAGGAAGTAAATGAGGATGAGGGATGGCACAGAGCAGGGTGCAGTGTACTTTGGGGATGTGGAGGTGACTGGCAAGTGGGGAATGCAAAGTAAATGGGAGTGAGGGAGTGCATAGCAGAGTTAGCCCCTGTACACACGGTCGGAGATTCCGACAACCAAATCCGTCGGATTTAGTCCGAAACTGTTGCATACACACAGTCGGACTAAGTTGTCGAAAAATCCGATCTTTCAGAACGTGATGACGTAATTTCGTTATGATGGGACTACGTTCAGGCTAGTAGCCAATAGCTTTGATGTAAGAATTTGATCTGAGCATGCGTGGCACTTGGTCCGATCAAAATTCGCTACACATGATCGGAGTATGTCCGATCGGCCCAGTTGGTGGGGAAATATTTCCAACATGTTGGAAAATTGGGTCCGACGGATATTCGGACGGAATCAGTCCGATGCATACCACACACCGTCGGATTATCCGACGACACGGTCCGATAAGACGCATTCCGACGGATTCTCCGACCGTGTGTACAAGGGCTTAGAGTGTTACTAAACCCAGGACCCTGCATTCACTATATCTGGTCTCCCACAGTACACAGAACATGGAAATGCAATTATTTTAGTAAAAAATAAACTGCTAAATATCTTTTCTCATCAGCAGTATATTGCCTTGTGATTTTATCAGTCTGGTTAAAGCTTGTAGGAGGAGATTTGACCCCCCCCCCCCAACTGTCCTATGAGGCTGCAGGACCCCTGACCCTCTGTCTGAACAGTGCTGATTGGCCCTGTGCTTATCACATGCACCCTCCCAAGAAAAAAAAAAAACTCTCTAGCAACACACAACAAACTGAGCATGCACAGTCTGTCCCCTAGCCTCTGTACTATAATGAGATGCATTGGGGGACAGTGGAAGAAGGGAAGGATCAGAGAAGATCGCATCAAACAGCTTTATTTACATAAAGCAGAGGAATAACCCTCTTAGGTTCCACAGTGAGTATAACAAGCATGCTTTACTGCACATACAGACTGATTTTAGTTTTGTGGGTTTAGTAACACTTTCATTTTGTCGAAAATATTTTGACTGACAAAATTAACACAAATTGAAATCAATTTTCGTCACAGGTTTTTGTCAATTGAACTATTTCTAATTTTATTTTCCTTTAGTTTTCATCACTGAAAACATGCAGCTGGTGAAAGCTATGATGAAAATTCTTTTGTCAACGAAATGAACACTGGTGTGTTCAGGCATGTACTGGCCATCGAGACTACCGGGAGTTTCCCGGTGGGCCGATGGCTCAGTGGGACACTCTGATGTAAGGGGGTGATGATGGGACACTCTGATGTAAGGGGGCTGGTGATGGGCCACTCTGATGTAAGGGGGTGGTGATGGGACACTCTGATGTAAGGGGGCTGCTGATGGGACACTCTGATGTAAGGGGGTGGTGATGGGACACTCTGATGTAAGGGGGCTGCTGATGGGCCACTCTGATGTAAGGGGGCTGCTGATGGGACACTCTGATGTAAGGGGGCTGCTGATGGGACACTCTGATGTAAGGGGGTGGTGATGGGACACTCTGATGTAAGGGGGCTGCTGATGGGCCACTCTGATGTAAGGGGGCTGCTGATGGGACACTCTGATGTAAGGGGGCTGCTGATGGGCCACTCTGATGTAAGGGGGCTGCTGATGGGACACTCTGATGTAAGGGGGCTGCTGATGGGACACTCTGATGTAAGGGGGTGGTGATGGGACACTCTGATGTAAGGGGGCTGCTGATGGGCCACTCTGATGTAAGGGGGCTGCTGATGGGACACTCTGATGTAAGGGGGTGCTGATGGGACACTCTGATGTAAGGGGGCTGCTGATGGGCCACTCTGATGTAAGGGGGCTGCTGATGGGACACTCTGATGTAAGGGGGTGCTGATGGGACACTCTGATGTAAGGGGGTGCTGATGGGACACTCTGATGTAAGGGGGTGCTGATGGGACACTCTGATGTAAGGGGGCTGGTGATGGGACACTCTGATGTAAGGTACTACTGATGGGACACTCTTATGTAAGGGGGTGCTGATGGGACACTCAAAATGTAAGTGGGCCGGTCTGGATGAAGTCCAGGGCCAAATTTCTGTCCCAGTCCAGCCCTGGGTGTGTTACTGACCAGATCGCCAGGTGAAAGCAGAGGGGAGAAAAGCTAAAGAAAAGAAAACGAATGCAGCCACCACATATAATGATTGGTAACCTGCAATATAATACATTTTTGTACTAAACCTTTCATTCTGCTTTCAGATCATGGCTTTGGTTATAAAGGAACAGGAGTTGATCATTCTGGTGCTCTAATTTGTCATGGTCCGTGTGATCAGCGAGTGCGGTAAAAGGTGTCCCTCTACTCATCTTGGAAGGAAGAGGATATGCTTTCATAACCCAGAAATCCATGAGATACCAACATTCTATAAGTAGTAATGGTCTTTAAAGCTTTATGATTTGTTTAAATAAAGTTTAAAATGCTTAAATCAGATCTCTCAGATCTTTTTTCCTCTTAAATGCTCCACTACCCAACTCCTATTTATAAAAAATACAGTTTAAGGGCCCATTTACATTTTGCAGTGCAATAAATCATTATGTCATATGAAAGTGGTTGTAAACCTGGTTATGTTACTTTTTCCTGCAGGTAAGCCTATACTAAGGCTTACCTATAGGTACTTGAAATATCTCCTAAACTTGCATGGTTTAGGAGATATTTACCATATACGCTTGAGCCTACGTCATCGCGGCTCCAGCGTGCATGTGCGGAAGTGACGTCACGCGACTCCGGCCAGTCACAGAGGCGGAGTCCATGACCCCGGAAGGAAGAGGGGTGAAGATGGATGCGACCACCAGCGGGGACAGTGTTGACATCACAGGCTACGTTTGCAGGAAAGTGGCACATGATGGGCTAGTATGCGATGCATACTAGCCCATTATGCTTTTACCTTGCAGGGAACAAAAGACAAAGTACAACCCAAGTGTTACATTGTTGCCAATGCACCAAAACATCCTAAAAAAGGGGTGTATCACAAAATTTGTAATAAAAAGACATGTGCATTGCTCTAGTGTTTTGGTGTACCTTTCAAAATGAATGGCGACACAATGCACAATGCAGTACCAAGTATGAAAACCGATCTTTCTGTCCTTCCCACCCCCCCCCCCCCCCCCCAGTTAGAACACACTAGGGAACACACTTAACCCCTTGATCACCCCCTAGTGTTAACTCCTTCCCTGCCAGTGTCAATATCGCAGCCCCGATAAAAATTGCCACCACTACTAGTAAAAAAAAATAATAATAATAAAAATGCCATAAATCTATTCCCTGTTTTGTAGACGCTATAACTTTTGCGCAAACCAATCAATAAACGCTTATTGCAATTTTTTTTACCAAAAATATGTAGAAGAATACATATTGGCCTAAACTGAGAATTTTTTTTTTTTTTTTTTTAATTGGGGATATTTATTATAGCAAAAAGTAAAAGATATTGTGATTTTTTTCAAAATTGTCGCAATTCTTTTGTTTATAGCACAAAAAATAAAAACTGCAGAGGTTATCAAATACCACCAAAAGAAAGCTCTATTTGTGGGGAAATAAAGGACATCAATTTTGTTTGGGTACATCGTTGCACGATCGCGCAATTGTCAGTTAAAGTGACGCAGTGCCGCATCACAAAAAATGGCCTGGTCATTGAGCAGCCAAATCTTCCGGGGCTGAAGTGGTTAAATAACAAACATGTCATACTTACCTACACTGTGCAGTTCATTTTGCACAGAGTGGTCCCAATTATCCGCTTCTAGGGCCCCCCCCCCCGGTGGCACTATCTAGGCGCCCCCCTCCCCTCATCCGTAAACCCTGTAGGAGAAGCGCTCTCCCTGGGGGTTACCGTGCAGGGGAGCTCCCGAGACCGGCTTTTGCGTTCCATAGACACAGAATAACGGACTCAGCCCCGCATCATTGGATTTTGACTGACAGCAGTGAGAGCCAATCGCTGCGCTGCTATTAATCTATTCAATCAAGGGCCGAGATAACAGGCCAAGAGGTAGAGCGCGTCTCCGCCGTGGGAACAAATGGGCTCAGGTGAGTAAAATGGAGGGGGTCAGTGTTAGCAGCTTTTTCACCTTTATGCATAGAATTACCTGTACAACCCCTTTAACTGGTAGACAAGCACATGATGAAAAAAATTGTTTTATTTTGCTTAGATTTGTTAATTTAATTATTTTGTTTAGTTAAAGCGGAGGTCCACCCTAAAGTGGACCTTCCGCTCATTGGATTCCTCCCCCCCTCCGGCGCCACAATTGGCACCTTTCTGGGGGGGTGGGAAGTACAGGTATCTGCACCCACTTCCGGGATAGCTCTCTGCGGAAAGGGGCGTAGATTACGCCCCTTCCCGAAAGTCCCCCGCTGCCTGCTGGGAAACACACAGATCCCAGAGGCAGCGGGTCCATCCTTATTGCGCAGCGCGACTCGCGCATGCGCAGTAGGGAACCGGGAAATGAAGCCGAAGGTAAGTGTCACTATTTTAAAAGTCAGCAGCTGCAGTATTTGTAGCTGCTGGCTTTAAAAAAAAAAAAAAAAACGCGGACTCCCGGCGGACTCCCGCTTTAAATTTGGTTGATTCGTTCAATTCACATTCAGGATTCGTGCTTGGAATTGGTATTCGGAATTCATTCTATGTATTTTTCGAATTCTCTTTGAATTTACGATTTTTTTCTCGATTCGAAAAATTTGAATTGATAGATTTCGGATTTGTCGAATCAAAATGTTTTTATATTTTTTTTCTATTTGAATGCAGCAGCCGAGTAACCAAACATCTGATTGTGTGACGAGCCCATGCACACAGCCATATGAGCTTATGTAGGATCTTGATGCCAGCAAGATCCAGTGCAAAATCTTCTCTGTGCACTATATGCATTTTACATATACATGCAGTGAGTGCAAACAGCGGACGCAGCCATCTTGATGCTCTGCCACAGACTTTTATTGGACTCCCAATGCAGTAAAATGCAGGAAAAAACATATGTATTATTTATTTAAATGCAATGCACAGACACTAGTTAATTATTGAGAGCTTGGATGCATACATTTTAGTGCATTGCAACTTGTAGGTGCAACGGTGTGCGCATGTTTTTCCATGGGCTGCCTTATAAGCAAAAAATGCACAAAAGACATGCATAACCAATTGTTTTAAATTGCACAGCAACAAAACACATGCACAAAGGTTATTGGGAGACCAACAGGCATCCTATGGTTAGGAGGAATAAAAAAAGAGGAGGATTTTTAGTGAATTTAAGGAAGCCAGAACCCGATAAGGTCACGTATTTCCATCCCTATGGTACTTTAAATGAAATCACGGCCCGGTAAGGTCACATATTTCCATCCCTATGGGACTTTAAATGAAATCACGGCCCGGTAAGGTCACGTATTTCCATCCCTATGGGACTTTAAATGAAATCATGGCCCGGTAAGGTCACGTATTTCCATCCCTATGGGACTTTAAATGAAATCATGGCCCGGTAAGGTCATCTATTTCCATCCCTATTGAGTTAAAAGGAGGGGAGTAAGGGGAGTGGAACTTTGTATGAAGCACATGGTAGCGAGAGAGTAATTTAGCTGAACAAAAGGAATTTTATTAACGTAGAATTGTAAACATATATATAATGATAATATCAGGTTAATTGATAAGCATAGTAACAACAGTAATCATGATGATAACAAAAGTGTCTCAAAATGTAACCACTGGTGTCAAGGTAAAAAATATAAGCATGATAATGAACAACAGACAAATTAATGACAATAATATCTCAAATAAGACATTACACACTCACATTGGTCCCTACCCTCAAGGAGCCCACAATCCAAGGTCCTCATTCATATACTTGGGCCAATTTTGGACAGAAGCCAATTAACCTACCTGCATGTCTTTGGTTTGTGGGAGGAAACTGGAGTACCCGGCGGAAACCCACAAAGGCACAGGGAGAACATGCAAACTCCAGGCAGGTAGCGTCATGGTTGGGATTCGAACCAGTGACCCTTCTTACTGCTAGGCGAGAGTGCTACCCACTACACCACTGTGCCGCCCAACAAAAGTGTCTCAAAATGTAACCACTGGTGTCAAGGTAAAAAATATAAGCATGATAATGAACAACAGACAAATTAATGACAATAATATCTCAAATAAGACCATAATAAAATTCCATAGTTCAACAAACGCAAGGTTAGATAAAATCATAATTGCGAGGTAATACCTAGAGGACCTATGGCATCACTAGACCTGTAGAGGTAGATTGCATAGTAGCTTAGAAATCTGGATATAGATAGGTAGAAACACGGCATCAGGTAGCTCTACGCGTTTCATGGCTGATACGCCACTCATGGGGAGCATGCACGTGATAATCTAGAGTGGAAATGATAAGGAAAAGATCACTAATCATTTAGAGCATGGACAGGGGTAAGGTAAAACCCCCAACAACACTGAATTGCGTACTTACTAATTGAGGTTCGCTGGTTAATGGTGTGGTGTCGGGGAGCCAAAAACATCCGGGAACACCCCACACCCGGCGGCCGTGGTGGATAGCCCAACGGGGGTGACCCACACAGGCAATCATCAGGACGGGCATAGGACCACAAGGCATCTCTGGTGGGGGAAATGAAAATTAATTGAAATTAGGTTAGGGAGTCACATAAGGTGGCTGAAAGTGAGGGTAGGGAAAGGGCCTGTGCTGGTGAGGAAGGATGATGCTGAAGTGAAAGCTGGCGGCCGGGGGGCTGCCAGGGGAAGTGATCCATGGTGAAGCGGGTGGTGAGAGTGAGGGACTAAATTACCAGTGAAAGAGAATAAAAGAGTACAAGTATACCTCGTTTGGATGAGGAACCAACTGGAGGAAAGGAGATTCCAAGCTGTGTAAGGTCAAATGTGCAGGGAGCCTCGAGTGCCAGGACCACCCGGAGAGATGCCCATATATGCGTCACCGCGGGGCCGTCCACCACCATCATGCTGTGTAGCACAAGGTACTCTCTCGCTACCATGTGCTCGATACAAAGTCCCACTCCCCTTGCTCTCCTCCTTATGGTTAGGAGGAGGTGCTAGAGACCGCCTACGTTCAATTCTGAATTGTATAGTAACCGCACGGTCTGCCCTTACATTATAAAGCAGTGCGCAATTTGTTGGCGCTATATAAATCCTGTATAATAATAACAATAATAATAATAATAATACATGTATTGGGGGGGACCAGTAGATTTCCGATGATTATTGAGGGGCCAGTAGATGTCTAAATGTTTTGGTGGGATCCAGTAAATGTCTGAAGGTTATTGGGGGGTGCCTGTAGATGTCCAAAGGTTATTGGGGGGGACCTGTAGATGTCTGAAGGTTATTGGAAAACGAATAGGTTTCCCGTGGTTAGTGAGGAACAAATGGCTTCTGCATTTATTGGGAGGACCAGTAGATGTCTGAAAATTATTGAGGAGGCCAGTAGATGTCTGGATGTTTTGGGGGATCCAGTAAATGTTTGAAGGTTATAGTGGGTACCTGTAGATGTCTGAAGATTATTGGGGGGGGGGCCTGTAGATGTCTATAGGTTATTGGAAAACAAATAGGTTCCCCATGGTTAGTGAGGAGCAAATGGCTCCTGCATTTATTGGGGCACCAGTAAATGTCTGAATGTTTTGGGGATCCAGTAAATGTCTGAAGGATTTTGGGGGGCCTGTAGATGTTACCCCTACAATTATGGGGTGACTCTAGATGTCTGAAGGTTATTGGAGGGACCTGTAGATGTCTGAAGGTTGTTGGGAAATGAATAGGTTCCCCGTGGTTAGTGAGGAGCAAATAGCTCCTGCATTTATTGGGAGGACCAGTAGATGTCAAAAAATTATTGAGGGGTCAGTAGATGTCTGGATATTTTGGGGGAACCAGAAAATGTTTGAAGGTTATTGGGGGTACCTGTAGATGTCTGAAGATTATTGGGGGGACCTGTAGATGTCTCAAGCCTAGGTTATTGGGGGACCTGTAGATGTCTGAAGGTTATTGGAAAACGAATAGGTTCCCCATGGTTAGTGAGGAGCAAATGGCTCCTGCATTTATTGGGAGGGCCAGTAGATGTCTGAATGTTTTAGTGGCTCCAGTAAATGTCTGAAGGATCTTGGGGGCCTGTAGATGTGACCCCCTACGTTTATGGGGTGACTCTAGATGTCTGAAGGTTATTGGGAGGACCTATAGATGTCTGAAGGTTGTTGGGAAACTAATAGGTGCCCCATGGTTAGGAAAGCGCTAATGACCTCCCATATTTACTGGAGGGACCAGTACATGTCTGAAGATTATTAGGGGGGCCAGTAGACGTCTGAAGGTTATTGGGGGGAACCAATCAAGGTCTGAAGGTTATTGGGGGAACCAATAGATATCTGAAGGTAATTGGGGAACCTATAGATTTCTTAAGGTTATCGGGAAACTAATAGGTGTCCCATGGTTAGGGAGGAACTAATGAGCTCCTTCATATATTGGAGGACCAGTAGATGTCCAAAGGTTATTGGGAGACCAACAGGTATCCTATGGTTTGTGAGGCGCTAATAACAGCCTTCATATTTTGGGGGACCAGTAGATGTCTGAACATTATCGAGGGACCAGTAGATATGTGGATTTTTTTGGTGTGCGCAAAAGCACGTTCATTAGCAAGGTGTGTTGGAGCGCTTTTAATGCCATGTACACAAGACCGGACTTTCCTGCAGAAAGGGTCAGACGGAATCATTGCATCGGATATTCCGATCGTGTGTGGGCTTCAGCTGACTTTGTTTTTTTCAAAAAGTCTGACGGACCTAGAAATAGAACATGTTTTAAATCTTTCAGATGGAATCAATTCCTATTGGGAAAACCGTTTATCTGTATGCTAGTCCGATGGACGAAATACGACGCAAGGGCAGCTATTGGCTACTGGCTATTGAACTTCCTTTTCTAGTCCCATAGTACGTCATCACATTTGAAAGGAATGGACTTTGGTGTGATCGTGTGTAGGCAAGTCCGTTCAGTCGGAACTCTGTCGGAAAGACAGTCAGAGTTTATTCTAATGGAAAGTCCGGTCGTGTGTACGCGGCATAAGACTTGATGGTACAGGCCACAACATGGCTACAAAAAGTGTATCCGTTTTTTGTGCATTGTATGAACGTGTGTAATTCTGGCAATGAACAAATATGAACCTAGCCTAAAACTGAACCCCTGGGAAAAGCAAAAATTATCAAAAAAAATTTGTTAATTCTTCCTTGAGGTTCCATTCACACCTTGCGATTTGGAATTGTGGGCAGAATTGCTGCGATTCTGCCCATGATTTCAAATTGCGTGGTAGTTGATGCAAAACATGCGTTTAGGTTCCATTTATTATCTTGTGCAATTTTTTTTTGCAAGTAGGTGACAAATGCACATAGGCGAGTGAATGGGCTGCCCTATGTGTGACACGCATCCAGTCATTCTCTGCAGCTATTACTTTTTCTACCACCACCCCCTCCCTTTAAAATGTAAGCTCTACGAGCAGGGCCCTCCTGTACCTTTTGTATTGTACTGTAATTGTGTTGCCCCCCCCCTATACATTGTAAAGCGCTGCATAAACTGTTGGCGCTATATATATTGTGTATAATAATAATAATTGCGAGCAGGAATGAGAATTCCAACTATGCAAGTTGTGAATGGGACCTGAATCTTGTTGAGCTTTGTGTGCTTCTTCCAGATCTGTGCAGTAATCCAGTGTGAGACTTTCCATCTGTGCAGGAACTTCCTGTAATAAAGACCGCTCACTGCTGCTCTCTCTCCTTCTGCAGGGTGACTGGTCTTGACTCCGCCCCCTCTTGTTGTTTTCTGCAGTCAGCCTGTAGAGGGTGGAACCTGCTGAGCTCCTCCCACACCTCTGTTCTCTGCACAAACTATGTACAGCCCAGTGATGACATGACATTGCTGCTACTTTCACAAGGTAAAATCTGGGTTTGAAAAGGCATTTGGTGCACACAAGGTGGATTTATATGTTTTGTGACTATTGAGGAATGAATGATAAGGAAAGTTTTGGGGTCTGGAGTTCAGCTTTAAAATGCACAGTGTAGGGCCCCAAGCCTTCTATTCACACTTGAGCGTTTTTCATCTTGTCTCCTACGCCTGACTGCACTCAACATGCAGAGTCTCATCCCAAGGTTGATCACTTTTCAGAGGCGCTTGACAGATGGCGAGGAGGTGATATGTCATCTTCTCACTGCCTGCTTTAACCCTGTAAATTCCGCATTACCGCACTGCAACTGAGTGTATAATATGCGTTTGCAGGGCAGATGCGGCGCGGCCCCATTTACTTAAATAGGTCATGTTCAGCAGCAGTACCGCCCACCCAATGCGACATGCTGTTTCATTCTTGCCGCAGCTGCGACACAAAGCATCGTGGGTGTGTGTACAGTCTCGAGCGGCTGCGTGGCTTTTGTTACATGGATGGTGAGAGTGTGGTAAAACAATGACTCAACTGCCCATGTAAGTGCCTACTTTACATTTGAAAATGGGGGGGGGGGGGGGAGTAAAAACTGATGAGCTTCAGTTTTACTCTTCCAACCTAATTCTAATGCCCCTTACACACGATCGGACATTGATCGGACATTCCATCAACAAAATTATTTTCCGACGGAAGTTGGCTCAAACTTGTCTTGCATACACACGGTCACACAAAGTTGGGCGGAAATCGCGTCAAGAACGTGGTGACGTACAACACGTACGACGAGCCAAGAAAAATGAAGTTCAATAGCCAGTGCGGCTCTTCTGCTTGATTCCGAGCATGCGTGGGACTTTGTGCGTCAGAATTGTGTACACACAATCGGAATTTCCAACGACAGATTTTGTTGTCGGAAAATTTGAGAACCAGCTCTCAAATTTTGCGTGACGGAAATTCCGATGGAAAATGTCCAATGGAGCCTACACCTGGTCGGAATTTCCAACAAAAAGCTCCCGTCTAACATTTTCCATCGGAAAATATGACTGTATGTACAGGGCATTAGGATAGGTTCCCATCTATGCGGGTGCAGGAATGCGTATAAATTGGTCACATTCCTGCACCTGTAGCCAAAATGCTCTGATCTTTTGCAGAGGTGTGGGGTGCCATTAAGAAATGACCCCTACATATAGTGGGGGGGAGGGGGGCAGTACATGTTTTAAGGTTATTGAGAGAACAACAGGTATTCTATGATTAGGGAAGAGCTAAAGACCTCCTACATGTGTCGTCCGAATGTTTTTGGGGGATCCAGAAAATGTCTGAAAGTTATTGATGGGACCACTAGATGTCCAAAGGCTATTGGGGGGGACCAGTAGATGTCTGAAAGTTACTGGGCGGGGATCAATCAATATCTGAAGGTAATTGGGGGGGGGGGGGGGTCTGCACATGTCTGAAGTTTATTGGGAGACCAAAAGGTATCCTATGGTTAGGGAGGAGATAATGACCTCTTGATGTTTTGTGAGGGACCAGTAAATGTCTGAAGATTATTGGGGGGACCAGTAGATGTCTAAAAGTTATTGGGGGGACCAGTAGATGTCTGCAGGTTATTAGGGGGAACCAATCAAGGTATGAAGGTTATTGGGGGGACCAGCAGATGTCTGAAGATTATTGGGGGGGCCAGTAGATGTCTGAAGATTCTTGAGGGATAAGTAGATGTCTGAAGATTATTGGGAAACTAATAGGTATGTCATGGCTAAGGAGAAGCTAATGACCTCCTACATTTATTGTGAGGACCAGTAGATTTCTGAGGGTTTTGGGGGGACCAGTAGATGTCTGAAGGTTATTGAGGGAAGATATACTGTAGATGTCCCACGGTTATAGGGGGGCTTGTGACCCCCTACATTTATGGGGTGACTCTAAATGTCAAAAGGTTATTTGGAGACCAACAGGTATCCTATGGTTAGGGAAAAACAAAGACCTCCTATGTGTATTGGGGGGACCAGTAGATATCTGTAGAACATTGGGGCACCGGTAGATGTTTGAATGTTTTTGGGGATCCAGTAAATGTCTGAAGGTTATTGGGGGGACCAGTAGATGTCTGAATGTTTTTCGGGGATCCAGTAGATGTCTGAAGGTTATTTAGAAACTAATATGTGTCCCGTGATTAGGGAGAAACTAATGACCTACATTTATGGGGGGACCAGTAGATGTCTAAAGGCTATTGGGGAGAGTTGTAGATGCCCCATGATTTGGGGGGAGCTGGTGACCCCCAAGGTTTATGGGCTGACTTTAGATGTCTGAAAGTTTCTGGGGGAATCAGTACATCTGAAGGCTATTAGGAGACCAACAGGTATATGGTTAGGGAGAAGATAATGACCTGCTACATTTATTGGGGGTAGCAGTAAATGTCTGAAGGTTATTGGAGGTACCAGTTGATGCCTAAAGGTTATTGGGGGAGTTGTATATGTCCCATGGATATGGGGGAGTTGGTGACCCCCCCTACATTTATGGGTGACTGTAGACATCTAAAGGTTATTGGGGGACCAGTAGATGTTCAAATGTTATTGGGGCACCAGTAAATGCCTGAAGGTTATTGGGGGAACCAACCAAGGCCTGAAGGTTATTAGGGGGACCTGTCTGAAGGTTATTGGGGGGACCTGTAGATATCTGAAGGTTATTGGGGGACCTATATATGCCTTAAGGTTTTTGGGAAACTAATAGGTATCCCATGGCTAGGGAGGAGCTAATGATCTCCTACATTTATTGGGGGGAACAGTAGTTGTCCGAATGTTATTGGGGGAAGTTGTCCCATGATTTGGGGGAGCCGGTGACCCCTCCCCCATTTATGGGGTGACTCTAGACTTTTAGAAAGTTACTGGGGGAACCAGTACATATCTGAAGGTTATTGGGAGAGCAACAGGTAACCTATGTTTAGGGAGGCGCTAATGACCTCCTTTCTGTATTGGGGGGACCAGTAGATGTCCAAGAATTATTAAGGAGCCAGTAGATGTCTGGTAGTTTTGGGGATCCAGGAAATGTCTAAAAGTTATTGGGGAAAGTTGTAAATGCCCCATAGTTTGGCGGGAGCTGGGGACCCCCCACTCTTATGGGGTGACTCAGGACATCTGAAAATTCAGGGGAACTAGTACATGGTGGGACCAGTTGATGTCTGAAGGTTATTGGGGGGAGTTGTAGATGCTGCCTACATTTATGGGGTGACTGTAGACGTCTAAATGTTATTGGGGGACCAGTAGATGTCTGAAAGTTATTGGGTGGACGTATTAGGGGACCAGTTGAAGTCTGAAGGTTATTGGGGGGACCAGTAGATGTCCCATGGTTATAGGGGAGCTTGTGACCCTGTACATTTATGGGCTAACTGTATACGTCTGAAGGTTTTTGGGGGATCGGTAGATGTTTGAAGGTTATTTGGGGGGAATTATTGGGGAACCAATAGATGTCTAAAGATTATTGGGGGGGGTTGTAGATGTCCCATGTTTAGCCCCTAGCTGGTGAACCCCTACATTTACGGGGTGACCGTAGACGTCTGAAGGTTATTAGGGGGGCCAGATGTCTGAAGGTTATTGGGGGGACAGTTGATGTCTGAAGGTTATTGGGGAGACTTATTGGGGGGACCAGTTGATGTCTCAAGGATATTGGGGGGACCAGCTGATATCTGAAGGTTATTGGGGGTGTGGTTAGAGGGAACTGATGACCCCCCGCATTTATGGGGTTGCTGTAGATGTCAGAAGGTTATTGGGGGCACTTATTAGGGGGACCAGTTGAGTCTGAAGGTTATTGGGGGAAGTTGTAGGTGTCCCATGGTTATGGGGGAGCTGGTGACCACCTACATTTATGGGGTGGCTGTAATGTCTGAAGGTTATTGGGGTGACTTATTAGGGGGACCAGTTGAGTCTGAAGGTTATTGGGGGAAATTGTAGGTGTTCCATTGTTATGGGGAGCTGGTGACCCCCTACCTTTATGGGGTGACTGTAGATGTCTGAAGGTCATTGAGGGACCAGTAGATGTCTGAAGCTTATTGGGGGGGAGTTGCAGATGTCCCATGACTATGGGGGGGCTTGTGACCCCCTACATTTATGGGCTGACATTAGATGTCTGAAGGCTCTTTAAGGACCAGTAGATGTCTGAAGGTTATTGGGGGGAGTTGCAGATGTCCCATAGTTAGGGGGGAGCTGGTGACCTCCTACATTTATGGGGTGACTGTAGACATCTGAAGGTTATTAGAGGGGGGCAGTAGATGTCTGAAGGTTATTAAGGGGGATCAGTTGATGTCTAAAGGTTATTAGGGTGACTTATTAGGAGGGCCAGTTGAGTCTGAAGATTATTGGAGGAAGTTGTAGGTGTTACATGGTCATGGGGGAGCTGGTGAACCCCTACATTTGGGGGAACTGGTGACCCCTACATTTATGGGGTGGCTGTAGATGTCTGAAGGATATTGGTGGGACTTATTAGGGGAAAAAGTTGAGTCTGAAGGTTATTGAGGTAAATTGTAGGTGTTCCATGGTTATGGGGGAGCTGGTGACCCCCTACATTTATGGGGTGACTGTAGATGTCTGAAGGTTCTTGAGGGACAAGTAGATGTCTGAAGGTTATTGGGGGGAGTTGCAGATGTCCCATGGCTAGGGGGGAGCTGGTGACCCCCTACATTTATGGGGTGACTGTAGACGTCTGAAGGTTATTGGGGGTAGTAGATGTCTGGAGGTTATTGGGGGGACCAGTTGATGTCTGAAGGTTATTGGGGTGACTTATTAGGGGGACCAGTTGAGCCTGAAGATTATTGGGGGAAGTTGTAGGTGTCCCATGGTTATGGGGGAGCTGGTGACCCCCTACATTTGGAGGAGCTGGTGACCCCTACATTTATGGCGTGGCTGTAGATGTTTAAAGGTTATTGGGGGAACCAGTTGAGTTAGAAGGTTATTGGGGGGGGGAGTTGCAGATGTCCCATGGCTAGGGAGGAGCATGTGACCTCCTACATTTATGGGGTGATTGTAGATGTCTGAAGGTTCTTGAGGGACCAGTAGATGTCTGAAGGTTATTGGGGGGGTGGTTAGGGGGAACAGATGAAACCCTACATTTATGGGGTTGCTGTAGATATCCGAAGGTTCTTGGGGGAACTTATTAGGGAGACCAGTTGAGTCTGAAGGTTATTGGGGGGACTTATTAGGGGTCCAGTTGAGTCCAAGGCCCCTTTCACACATGCGGACATTATGTCCGTATTTCATCCATCCGTTTGCGGATGAAATACGGACATACATGCATTCCTATGGGATAGCCGGTGTCTGCGTACAAACATCCGCAGACACCCGCTATCGTCCGCCTCCGCTATTGTCCGATTCTGCAGACGGAGGAAAATCCTATTTTTCTATCCGTCTGCAGAGCGGATTGGATGAACACGGACAGACGGTCCCCCATAGAGGAGAGCGGAGAGCTGACAGGGCGGTCCCTGCAGTGTGCAGAGACCGCCCTGTCCGCTGCCGGCTCAGTGAGGACAACGGAGCGATCCCCACTGAGCAAGCGGATCATCACGGGGTGGATCATTACTGATCTGTCCCATGTGAAAGGGGCCTTAAAGTTATTGGGGGAAGTTGAAGGTGTCCCATGGTTATGGGAGAGCTGGTGATCCCTACATTTATGGGGTGACTGTAGATGTCTGAAGGATATTGGGGGGACTTATTAGGGGGACCAACTGAGTCTGAAGGTTATTGGGGAAGTTGTAGGTGTTCTATGGTTATGGGGTGCTGGTGAACCCCTACTTTTATGGGATGGTTGTAGATGTCTGAAGGTTATTGGGGGGACTTACTAGGGGGACCAGTTAAGTCTGAAGGTCATTGGGGGAAATTGTAGGTGTTCCATGGTTATGGGGGAGCTGGTGACCCCCTAATTTATAGGGTGACTATAGACGTGTGAATGTTTTTGGGGGACCGGTAGATGTGTAATTCTCCTAGTTTCGGTGAGAACTTCACAAGTGTTATAATTGTCAGCCGACTGTAAATCGCACTCTGAAAAACGATCAGCCAAAGATCACATTTCAGAGGGCAGCAAAACTGTGAATGAGCCCCAATGCTGAAGGAGAAGCAGCAGTCTGTCATCCCGATCCTCGGGTTTCTCTCACAGACACCAGACCAGGGTCTGTGACGCAGATAGTTGTGAGCCCGGAGGAATAGGGTGACAGTCAGCTGACAGCTCCGGGAGAGGACTGCTTGAAGCCAGTGACACCAGGCAGCCTGTGTGACACCCCGCCCACCCCAGTGACAGCACAGGACTACAACCCCCACACCGGTCCCGGAGGGACGCCGCCTGCCCGGGCTGACGGAAGTTGAGGTCTCCAGCCAGCTGGTGGAGCGCTCCGACCGCCTGGAACCACGCCCACCGTGACGTACTTTTTTTTGCTGTATTACGTCACCAGCCGACCGCATCACCGGCTGTCAGTGGCTGTGCCTCTATGGGAGCGTATCCCTCCGCCGTGGAGCCCGGGGCGCGGAAGGGTACGGCGTTGCTAGGGGGCGCTGTGTCAGTCAGACTCAGTGGGAGAGGCGGTGGGAGCGGGACATGCTGGTGTAGGAGGACAGTGCTGAGCGCTGCTCTATGGAGAAGAGGAGGATGGAGTGCCCGGCTCTACCACCGGGCTGGAAGAAGGAGGAGGTCATCAGGAAGTCCGGCCTGAGTGCGGGCAAGAGCGATGTCTACTACTTCAGGTACCCGGGGGGGGGGAGGGGAGGAGGGGTGACACTGACAGCTCGGTGACAGATCATAGAGTGTACGATCAGGGGGGAGAGAGGACTGAGTCCGGACACCCTGAGCCGGAGGAGACACAGGGGGTCCTGAGAGAGACAGGGTTCATAGTTGAGTGGGGGACCCCCACATTTATGGGGGTGCTAAAGACATCTGAAGGTGATCGGGGGCACCGTAGCCGTCAGATGGTTTTTGGGGGAGATTATATATCTGGTCTACGGGTCAGAGGAGAGCGGGGCACCCCCACAATTATTGGGGGGCTGTAGACATCTGAAGGGTGTTTGGGGGATCCAAGGCTATATGAAGGTTATTGGGGTAACTATGGGACCCCCTACATTTATGGAGGGGCTGTAGACATCCTATGATCACAGGAGAGTGGGGGACCCCAACATTTATGGGGGGCTGTAGACATCTGAAGGGTAGCGGAGGTAGCTATAGATAATTGATATGGGGGAGATATATAGCCTACGGGTCAGAGGAGAGTGGGGGACCCCCACAGTTATCGGGGGGGCTGTAGACATCTGAAGGGTATTTGGGGGATCCAAAGCTGTCTGAAGGTTATCGGGGGGGACTATAGGACCCCCTACATTTATGGGGGGACTGTAGAAATCTGATGGTTTTGGGGGAGCCATAGGTGTCCTATGATCACAGGAGAGTGGAGGACCCCTACATTTATGGGGGGCTGTAGACATCTGAAGGGTAACAGAGGTAGCTATAGATAATTAAAGGTTAATGGGGGGAGGCGTAGTTGTCCTATGATCACCAGAGAGCGGGGGACCCCTACATTTATTGGGGGGGATTGTAGACATCTGAAGGTTACATGGGGAGCTGTAGGTGTACTATGATCACAGGAGAGTGGGGGACCCCTACCTGTATGGTGGGGGGTTGTAGACATCTGAAGGTGATCAGGGGGAACCATAGCTATCTGAAGGTTTTTGGGGGAGATATATATGGTCTACGGGTCAGAGGAGAGTGGGGACCCCCACAATTATTGGGGGGCTGTAGACATCTGATGGGTATTTGGGGATCCATAGCTCTCTGAAGGTTATTGGGGGAAACTACGGGACCCCCTACATTTATGGAGGGGCTGTAGAAATCTGAAGGTTGTGGGGGGAAGCCATAGGTGTCCTATGAACGCAGGAGAGCGGGGGGGCCCCTACATTTATTACATTTGAAGGATATTTGGGGGATCCATAGCTGTCTGAAGGTTATTGGGGGGGGGGGGAACTATTGGACCCCTTCATTTATTGGGGGCTGTAGACATTTTGAAGTTAATATGGGGAGCCATAGGTGTCCCATGATTACAGGAGAGCGGGGGACCTCTACATTTATTGGGGGGGATTGTAGACATCTGAAGGTTACATGGGGAGCTGTAGGTGTACTATGATCACAGGAGAGTGGGGGACCCCTACCTGTATGGTGGGGGGTTGTAGACATCTGAAGGTGATCAGGGGGAACCATAGCTATCTGAAGGTTTTTGGGGGAGATATATATGGTCTACGGGTCAGAGGAGAGTGGGGACCCCCACAATTATTGGGGGGCTGTAGACATCTGATGGGTATTTGGGGATCCATAGCTCTCTGAAGGTTATTGGGGGAAACTACGGGACCCCCTACATTTATGGAGGGGCTGTAGAAATCTGAAGGTTGTGGGGGGAAGCCATAGGTGTCCTATGAACGCAGGAGAGCGGGGGGGCCCCTACATTTATTACATTTGAAGGATATTTGGGGGATCCATAGCTGTCTGAAGGTTATTGGGGGGGGGGAACTATTGGACCCCTTCATTTATTGGGGGCTGTAGACATTTTGAAGTTAATATGGGGAGCCATAGGTGTCCCATGATTACAGGAGAGCGGGGGACCTCTACATTTATTGGGGGGGATTGTAGACATCTGAAGGTTACATGGGGAGCTGTAGGTGTACTATGATCACAGGAGAGTGGGGGACCCCTACCTGTATGGTGGGGGGTTGTAGACATCTGAAGGTGATCAGGGGGAACCATAGCTATCTGAAGGTTTTTGGGGGAGATATATATGGTCTACGGGTCAGAGGAGAGTGGGGACCCCCACAATTATTGGGGGGCTGTAGACATCTGATGGGTATTTGGGGATCCATAGCTCTCTGAAGGTTATTGGGGGAAACTACGGGACCCCCTACATTTATGGAGGGGCTGTAGAAATCTGAAGGTTGTGGGGGGAAGCCATAGGTGTCCTATGAACGCAGGAGAGCGGGGGGGCCCCTACATTTATTACATTTGAAGGATATTTGGGGGATCCATAGCTGTCTGAAGGTTATTGGGGGGGGGGGAACTATTGGACCCCTTCATTTATTGGGGGCTGTAGACATTTTGAAGTTAATATGGGGAGCCATAGGTGTCCCATGATCACAGGAGAGCGGGGGACCTCTACATTTATTGGGGGCGGGGGGCTTACAAAGAAAAATGATTGAATCCGAATGGCCGCACTCCCAACGATAAAATCTTTTATTAGTAAAAATCCATACAGCAAAAGATAAAATGGGTCGCTAACATGTTTCACGCCGTAATTACTGGTGCTTACTCATAGCTGAATCTTTAAAGAGGAAGTAAACCCTGATGAGTTTACTTCCTCTTTCATTCTCTGCAAAGGTAAAGCATAATGGACTACTATGCATCACATAGTAGCCCATTATGTGTCACTTACCTGACACAGGAGCCAGCGAAGTCACCGCTGTCCCCTGTAGTCCGGCGCATCCATCTTCTCGGTGGGTCTCGCTGCTCCGCTGCTGTCATTCGGTGAAGCCGTGATGACGTCACTCCCGCGCATGCGCACGGGAGCCGCCACGCGCAGCATATCACCGTTGACGGGTGCCGCGCTCAGTGCGCCTGCGCTGTAGACAGCGGTGCCTGTCTTTAGGCAAATATCTCCTAAACCGTGTAGGTTTAGGAGCTATTTCTTGGACCTACAGGTAACCCTTAATCTAGGCTTACCTGTAGGTCAAAGTGTGTTGTAAGGGTTTACAACCACTTTAACCACTTGCTGCCCGCCCACCATCAAGTGACAGCTGGTTGGTGCGGCTCTCGTTCTGGGTGGATGTCATATGACGGCCTCCCAGAACAGCCGGTCACGTGTAAACACGAAGATGCTGCTAATGGGCGCTCCTCGCCTCACACCGAGAGCCGATCGGCGGAATCTCCTTACAGGGGACAGCTAGGTACGTAATCGGGGCACTGATCATCGGTGCCCTGATTACAATTAGTGCCAGCAATGATTGCCAGCAGTCAGTGCCAATCAGTGCCCAAAAGTGCCACACAATCTGTGGCCATTAGTGATGCCGGTCAGTGCTGCCCATCACTAACGTCTATCTGTGCCCATAAGTGCAGCATATTCGTGCCACCTAATCAGTGCCCATAAGTGCTGCTTCATCAGTGCCTATCAGTGAAGGAGAAAAATTTATTATTTACAAAATTTACTGACAGAAACGAAGAACCTTCTTTTTTTTTTTTTTTTCAAAATTTTTGGTCTTTTTATTTTTCCCCAAAAAAAAAATTTGATAAAAACCCAAGAGTGATTAAATACCACCAAAACACAGCTCTCTGTGTGAAAAAATGATAACAATTTCATGGGTACAGTGTAGCATGACCGCGCAATTGTCATTCAAAGTACGGCAGCACTGAAAGCTAAAAAAAAAATGGCCTGGGCAGAAAGGGGGTGTAAATGTCCGGTATTGAGGTGGTTAAACAAGTGACAATGGTTTATATATACATGCCAATACATACACAGTTGGCTTGATTGAACAATTTAAAGATTGACAGACCTGTTACAAATCGCAGCTTTACAACCCCTTTAATGTAGGGGACATTACACCAAAGATACATTTATTTTTTGATGTTGATTCCGCTTCCTGCAGACATTCCCACAAGAGTTATTTCTCCTCCAGCATGATGTTCCGCACATATGTCAACGCACATGTCCTGTTTTTTTTTTTTTTTTTGCTGGTTTTACTTCTTATGTTTTTAGATGTCTAGGTATACATTCCGCTACCGGCAATTCTAATGCCCTGTACACATGATGGGATTTTGTTGTCGGAAAATCCTGATGTTGGCTCAAACTTGTCTTGCATACACACGGTTGCGCAAATCTTGGCGGAAATTCCAAACGTCAAGAATGCGGCGACGTACAACAAGCCATGAAAATGAAGTTCAGTAACCAGTGCGGCTCTTCTGCGTGATTCCGAGCATGTGTGGAACTTTGTGCGTTGGAATTGTGTACACACGATCGGAATTTACGATTTTGTTTTGGGAAAATTTGAGAACCAGCTCTCAAATTTTTTTGTGTCGTCGGAAATTCCGATGAAAAATGTCTGATGGAGCCTACACAGGGTCGGAATTTCCGACAACAAGCTCCCATTGATCATTTTCCCTCGGAAAATCCAACCGTGTGTACGCAGCATAAATGTCATGAAATGTACACATTTAAGTAATGATCTGGGCTTTATTGTCTAAATTGTATCAACAAAAGGAAATCTTTATGACATCCATGAAGACCTCAGTAGATCTATTGCAATGTTCATCAGAGTCAAGTTGTGATTTGTAACAGGAGTCTGTGTATGTATTGGCATGTGTGTATAAACCATTGATAAACCATATAAACCCACTTGACCACTGGGCACTTAAACCCCCTTCCTAGCCAGACCAATTTTCAGTTTTTGGTGCTCTCACACTTTGAATGACAATTACTCAGTCATGCAACACTATATGAAATGTTTGTCCTTTTTCACACAAATAGAGCTTTCTTTTGGTGGTATTTAATTGCTGTTGGGTTTTTTATTTTACATACTATAAATCAAAAAAGACTAAAAATTCAGTAAAAAAAAAATTTGTTTCTGTTAAAATTTAAGGCAGAGTATTGTAGAATATGGGCACTGAGCAGCGCTGTGGGCACTACAGATCCAGCCCATGGCGCTGCTGCCACTGATCTCTCCCCTCACACTGTACAGATCGGTACAGAGAGGGGAGGGAGGGAGGAGGCTTGTTTACAAGTGAACGCTCCGTCAAGTTGACGGAGCGATCACATGGTAAACGGGCGCTACCAGCGGCCATTTACCGTGATCCGATCACGGATCTTTCCAGGAGCGTGCCCCAGGGGGCACGTGGGAGCAAGATTCTGGGAGGACGTCCTCCCAGAATAAGCCAACCGTGCTGTAGACGTCTTTCGGCTATGGCCCGGTCGGCAAGTGGTTAAATTTTTTAGCTATGAGTAAGCACCAGTAGTTAAGGTGTGAAACATGTTAGCGATCTATTTTATCTTTTGCTGTATGGATTTTTACTAATAAAGATATTATCGTTAGAGTGCAGCCATCCGGATTCAATTTTTCTTTGTATGCCACTTGCATACTGAGCCAGCACTCGTACCTGATGGGGGAGGAGATTTTGTGGCTCAGACATCTGGAGCGGGTTTTTCCTGTCTGTTTGTTTATTTGGGGGGGGGTTAACTATGGGACCCCCTACATTTATGGGGGTTAGTAGTAATCTGAAGGTTACTGGGGGGAGCCGTAGGTGTCCTATGATCACGGGAGAACAGGACCTCCTACATTTATGGGGGGGCAGGGGATCTATAGACATATATGGAGGTTACTGGGGGAGCCGTAGGTGTCCTATGATCACAGGAGAGCGGGGGACCCCTACATTTATGGAGGGGCAGTAGACATCTGAAGTTTTTTTGGGGATCCATAGCTGTCTGAAGGTTTGTGGGGGGTATTGTAGACATCTGAAGGTTATCAGGGGAGCCACAGGTGTCCTATGATCGCAGAAGTGCGGTGGCGTCTACATTTATGGGGGGGTGGGGGGGGCGAGAGCCAGAGCTGTCAAAAAAGTTATTGGCGGGGGGAGGGGCAGGGCCAAAGCTATCCTATGGATCATAGGGGAGTGGTGACCCACAACATTTGAGAGGACTGTAGACATCTGGGCGACACAAGAGAGCGGGGTACCCCCACATTTATGGGGTGGGGCTATTAGATAGTAGGTGAGGTTGAAAAAAGACACAATTCCATCAAGTCTAACCTATGTGTGTGATTATACAGTATGTTAGTATTACATTGTATATCCCTGTATGTTGCGGTCCTTTAGGTGCTTATCTAATAGTTTTTTGATCGTTGCTCCTCACTGAGACCACCGCCTGTGGAAGGGAATTCCACATCCTTGCCGCTCTTATGCCACGTGGAGCTTTGTACTCGCCCCATTTCCAGTACATCCTTCCTGAGGACTGGTGCCCAGAACTGGACAGCTTACTCCAGGTGCGGCCGGACCAGAGTCTTGTAGAGCGGGAGAATTATCGCTTTATCTCTGCAGTTGATCCCCTTTTTGATGCCAATATTCTGTTTCCTTTGTTAGCAGAAACTAGTCTTTGCATGCCATTGCTGAGCCTATCATCTACTAGGACGGAGCCCCAGGTCCTTTTCCATCCTAGATTCCCCCAGAGCAGTGATGGCGAACCTTGGCACCCCAGATGTTTTGGAACTACATTTCCCATGATGCTTATCCACTCTACAGTGTAGTAGAGCATCATGGGAAATGTAGTTCCAAAACATCTGGGTTGCCAAGGTTCGCCATCACTGCCCCAGAGGTTCTCCCCCCCCCAGTGTATAGATTGCATTCATATTTTTGCCACCCAAATTCATTATTTTACGTTTTTCTATATTGAACCTCATTTGCCATGTAGTTGCCCACCCCATTAATTTGTTCAGATCTTTTTGCAAGGTTTCCACATCCTGCGGAGAAGTTATTGCCCTGCTTAGCATCGTCCGCAGATACAGAGATTGAACTGTTTACCCCATCCTCCAGGTTGTTTATGAACAAATTTAAATAGGATTGGTCCCAGCACAGAACCCCGGGGGACCCCCACTACCCATCCCTGACCATTCTGAGTACTCCCCATTTATCACCACCCTCTGTACTCGCCCTTGTAGCCAGTTTTCAATCCATGTGCTCACCCTATGGTCCATGCCAACGGACCTTATTTTGTACAGTAAACGTTTATGGGAACTTTGTTTAAGGCTGGGTTCACACTGCTGCGGCTAGGAGACCCGGATGTGATTCGCACCGCACTGCAGTGCAAATCACATCCGATCTCTGTGTGATGCGAGTTCAGCCATACAGACAGTATGGCTGAATTCGCATCGCACCCACCCCAAACTCGCACAGGACCCTTTTTTTGGTCCGCAGCAGAATTGGATCGCATGAGTGTTCACACCATGCGATCCGATTCCTGTCCGAGTTTGCAGATCGCACTGCGATATGCGAACTGATCTGGGGGTGTCATTAACGTTTCACTGACACTCCCAGCAGTTCGCATAGGGAAGTGTGAACTGCCGGCGGGAGGCATGCGATGCGGGAACCCGCCGCGGATTCGCGGCGTTCCAGCATCGCTTCAGTGTGAACCCAGCCTAAATGCTTTTTCAAAATCCAGATACACCACGTCTACGGGCCTTCCTTTATCTAGATGGCAACTCACCTCCTCATAGAAGGTTAATAGATTGGTTTGGCAAGAACGATTCTTCATTAATCCATGCTGATTACTGCTAATGATACCGTTCTCATTACTAAAATCTTGTATATAGTCCCTTATCATCCCCTCCAAGAGTTTGCATACTATTGATGTTAGGCTAACTGATCTGTAATTCCCAGGGATGTATTTTGGGCCCTTTTTAAATATTGGTGCTACATTGGCTTTTCTCCAATCAGCTGGTACCATTCCAGTCAGTAGACTCAGTAAAAATTAGGAACAATGGTCTGGCAATTACTTGACTGAGTTCTCTAAGTACCTTCGGGTGCAAGCCATCTGGTCCCGGTGATTTATTAATGTTAAGTTTCCCAAGTCTAATTTTAATTCTGTCCCCTGTTAACCATGGAGGGGTTTCCCGTGATGTATAATGAGGATAAACACTGCAGTTTTGGTTACTAAAGCCCCCAAATCCCTCGGGAAGACTGAGTAGAAAAATAAATTCAATACCTTCGCCATCTCCCCATCCTTTGTAACCAGATGACCTTCATCATTCTTTATGGGGCCAATATGGTCTGTCCTTCCTCTTTTATTGTTTTTTCTTGGGATTTTTTTTGCTCTCCTCCGCTATGTGTCTTTCATGTTCTATCTTAGGCGTCCTTATTGCACCCTTAGATGTCTGAAGATTTTTTTTTAGGGGGACATAGATGTCTGAAGGGTTTTGGGGAGCTGTAGATTTCTGAACGATTTTGTGGAGAACTACAGGCCTCCAAAGGTTTTTGGAGGGAGCTGTAGACATCCGTTTATACGTAGAGCTGTGAACAAACAAAGCTTAATTGGGGCGAGCAATAAATGTCCAAAGTTACACACACGCTGTAGATGCCCAGAGTTAATTATGTAGAGCTATCGATGTCCGGAGGTAATTGGGGGAGCTATAGATGTCTGAAGGATTTTGTGGGAGCCGCAGATGTCAGATTTTTTGGGGGGGATATTCAGATGTCTGAGGCTGGGTTCGCATATGAGCAAGCAGCGGCTCACAGCAGGAGTTCGGTGCGTCCTTATTCACTGTTTCAGGTCCGATTTCAGGCCGAAATTTTTGGCTGAATTCGGACCTGAAACAGACCAAAAGACACAAATGCAAATTGCACCGGAGCCGCTGCGGAGATATGTGGATATGTGTATTGACACAGGCCTACTGTGGCTAATGGTAAATCCGGACATGAATCAGATGGTTACTTGAGGGTGTCCTAGACACCTGGGGGGGGGGGGGGGGGGGGGGGCAGGGGATGGAGACGTGGGTGTCTAAATGTGATAAAGGAGATGCAGGTGTCCAAACTTTATGGCAGTTACTGGTTGTTAAGAAGCTGTGGGGATCTGGGAGGAAGCAGTAGACCTTTACAGGTGGCCGTAGACTTTGAAGAATTCAGAGTGAAGGTAGTTGGGTCACGTCCCATGCATGGTCCCATGCAATCGGAGGGGGTGTAGTGGGATAGGTAGGCTTCAGTGTGTCTGGGTGGTGCGGTAGCTATAGGAGGCATGGGAAGGGTTAGCATTGGGCTGTAGGAGAGGACCACCAGAGTGTCTGTCTGGCTGTCTGCCTGGTTCTGTAGCCATAGGGGCATGGGGAGGGTGGCCATTGGGCTGTAGGAGAGGACCATCAGTGTCTGTCTGGTTGTTTCTGTAGCCATAGGAGGCATGGTGAGGGTTGCCATTGGGCTGTAGGAGAGGACCATTGGAGTGTCTGGCTGGTTCTGTAGCCATAGGAGGCATGGGGGAGGGGGAGTTGGTGTTGTGCTGTCTGTAGGGGCTATAGGAAGCTATCTGGGGGGATCCTGTCCCATTGGTGTTGGCTTCACAGCCTTGGCTCTCATAGTTGGAGTATTTTTAGGAAGACCTGGGTGTGTTTTCACTGGGCCTTTGCATTTGGGAGTAAAGTTGATGTCTGTGGCAGTAACTTGCATGACATTTGTGCGGTTCCTGCTTCTAGACTAAACCCATCAATGCTGATCTCTTCTCCGAAGGTAGAGCGATCTTTCATGAAAAGTGATACTGTGTTGCTAGAATGGACTTGCGTTTATCTGCAGCCATAGTCGGTTCCGGTGTCGCTGTGTCTATGAAATGGGCACACGGTGAGGTTCATTTACTAGCAGACTGGGGACTGTTTGCTTTACTATACTGGCTAAGCTTACTGGACGGTCGCTTTGTAAACAGTAAGTATGGCCAGTATAGTAAAGCTGTGTTCACTTCAATCATCCCGTAATGTGCAAGCAAAACCTGTGTTGGGTTTTTTTTTTTTTCTTTCTTTCTTTCTTTTTTTGTTTTTAGATATAAGGAAACTCATTCGCTGTGTTTTTGTTCAGCCGTCGTGCCGGTGGAGTTGCTTTGGAAAGGATTAGTTGGCAGTTGAGGTGTGGATCCAGTGTTTATTATCCAGGAAAGTGTCAGTGTGGTAAGGGTGTGCTAATTCTGCGTGGGTTGGGGCGGGTGGAGCGCTGTGCATCTGCGACATGTGTGAGAGCGTGCGATATGCAGGACTTTCATTTCCTTAAAGAGGACCTGTCATGGTCACAACTGCATTCTACTCTTGTCACCTGTCACCGTGGCCCAGAACGTCACAAAGTTTAACATTGGCCTTACTAGAGTTCGCATATAGGCTGCTAATGTGAAGATTGAGGCCCCTGGTGTGAGCTTGGGCAGGTGATTTAGGAGCTTATAGCAGAGGAGCAGAATTATGCATTATTATATGGTTCAAATCTTGGTCATTTCAGCAGGCACCGGCTGAGATTTGAACCACGCATGTCGATCGATCAGCTTGGGTATAACCAGCCTGCCGGATTTTACATGCAATTATTGCTAGTATAGCCGCTAGCAATAATCACGTGTTCTCCTGGTGGGGGACGGCTTCCATTGCAAAGCCCCCCACCCCCCCCACTGGTTGGACACAATTGCTTGGTGGGAGAGATTCCCCCATCAACACTGTCTTTGTTGATGGGGAAACCGAGCGATTTGAAATTTGCTCTGTCTATGGCCAGCCTAAGTGAAATCGATTTAAACAGGTGCCATTAAAAAGAATGGGCTGAGACTTGTCATGTGACTTTGTCTAAAGTTGCTTGACAAACCACACAAGTATGCATGGAGCCTAATGCCGCGTACACACGATCGAATTGTAGTCCGCCGGACCACAGCACGCCGGACTATTCGATCGTGCATGGGCTCCAACAGACTTTTTCATCGTAAAGTCCGGCGGACTTAGTCAGTAGTTTTGACTCAAAATTTGTCCGGACTTGGCTTTCAGAGGACAATCCGTTCGTCAGTGTGCTAGTCCGGCGGACTAAGAATGGCGCATGCTCTGAAGCAAGTATGAGACGGAGGCTATTGGCTACTGGCTATTGAACTTCCTTTTTCTAGTCCCGTCGTACGTGCTGTACGTCATCGCGTTAGAAATCGTCAGACTTTCGGAGCGTCCGTGTGTGGCCAAGTCCGTTCGTTATAAAGTCCGGCGGATTGTTTGCCGGACCAATTCTGCCGGACAATTCGATCGCGTGTACGCGGCTTTAGTGTTGCTGCACTTCAGAGTCATGCAAGAAAACTCTCAGGTGTGATTGGGGGTGGTTTGGGGGTTAAGATGATCCCAAGAGATTGTGTACATGGGTGCCTTTTCTTGTACTTACCGTCGTCTTGCACCAAAAGAGCTCCTTCACAAGTGACTGTTGCTCCACTGAAAAGTGAGCTACGCTCAGAATGCTTTTCAGAGTTGCTGACAGGCAATGAGGAGTCATTATGTCATCTCACTGCCTGACTTGCCCCATAATTGCCATACTGCCACGCTGCAATCGCGTGCATGGCGCACAGTTGTGGTGCAACCCTATAGAACTGCATTGGCCACATTCAGCGGCGGTGCTGCCTGCTGAAAGCAACGTGCTGTTTAGATTTTGCTATGGCATGTGTACAACCCGCGAGCCACTATGTTTAGTATTCAGGCAGGTGGTGGGGGTAAAACCGCAGCTCAACCACTTGTGTGAACAGACCCTAAAGTAGTTGGAGCCAAGCTAGCACTGCGTGCAGAATTATTCAGTTTATTGCATGAATTAATATTGCACTGACATATACCATAGTGCTCTACAGAGCCCATAAATCCAGCCATATCAGATCCTGCCCCAGGGAGAGTCCACAATCATTGTAGCACTGTGTTTATGGTTGAAGACTTGGGAGGAAACGCCCAGAAGAAATCCACACATACTAGTGAAGAACATACAGTTATGCCGCGTACTCACTGACTTTCCAACGAGAAATATTCGATGTGAGCTTGTTGTCGGAAAGCCCGACCGTGTGCATGCTCCGTTGAACATTTGCTGTCGGAATTTCCGGCCACGAATGTTTGAGAGCAGGTTCTCAAATTTTCTGCCAAACTTCACTTTGTCGGAAATTCTGATCATGTGTCCACAAGTCCGGCGCACAAAAGTTCATGCATGCTCAGAATCAAGCAGAAGGAGCCACACTTCCTATTGAATGTCTATTTTTCTCGGCTCGTCGTACGCTTTGTACATCACCACGTTCTCACGTTTGGAATTTTGGGCCGACATTTGTGTGACCGTGTGTATGCAAGAAAAGTTTGAGCCAACATCCTTCGGAAAAAAAATCTATGGTTTTGTTGGTGGAAAGTCCGATCGTGTGTACAGGGCATAAGTGTCCCTGGTGGGTAGTGAACCCAAGTCACAGTTCTGCACGTGCTAACTACATGGCTTACTGAGATGTTCAGGGTACCATCAGCCATTGGAGAATATTCACCCAGCTAGAGGATTAATGGTGGAATTGGCAGGCTATAGGGTATGTCTGTAGGTCACCCTGGGGGTCTGCTGGTTGAGTGCTCTGGTAGGATGAAGTCTTTGGCCCAGAATGCATTGTCCCAGCTCATTACTATTATTATCCACTCATGTAAAGTTCCATGGACATTCGTGGTTGTAGACCATGGGTCTTCAAACTATGGCCCTCCAGTTGTTCAGAAACTACAATTCCCATCATGCCTAGTCATGTCTGTGAATGTCAGAGTTTTACAATGCATCATGGGATGAGTAGTTTCACAACAGCTGGAGGGCCGTAGTTTGAGGATCCCTGTTGTAGACCCTTACATATCCCCAGTAAAATGACTGGCCTCAGGTAATACACAGAGATGAAACAAATCCTCCTTTTTTGGAAAGTAGACAGCCCAAAGTATTTAGTATGAGGCATGGTGAGTTTTATGAAGCTGGAATTTTTTTCCTTCGTTTTTTTCCGTCATCATAAAAAGTTATTTTTCCACACCAGAAGGCATGGATCCAAATACCAACATACCTGACACCAATGTTCATGAGGCTTTAGGTGCTCCTCCTCCTTCTGTAGGCCCAAACCTGGCCGTTCTCATGAGAATATACCTGTAATGACCATACATGGCTGGAATTTTGGCCGATTCCTTCAGAACTGGCCAAAATGTGAGCCATGGTGGACCTATCTTGACAAACTTCGATCTGAAAATCGAAGGAACTGAGTGGTAAGTCGTCATCTGAAAATGACTGACTGTATCCAGTTTGATGAAGTCACTGTTGGGTATTATGGTAGTCATGGAAGAAGTGGCTTCCAGAATACGATAGTTGGCAGAGGGAGGGATTCCTCTATTCATGCAGTTAAGCTTGGATGGGGTAATCTCTTGATTTATTTTTTTCTTTATTCAGCCCTTGGAGCTGAACTAAGAGAAATCTTAACTTGTATTACCAACTTTTATTTGTACGATGATCTTTCATAAAATATACTGCTGATCAGCTGGATTGTGCACACACGAGCAGTTGGCCCACCAGTTCCTGTAGACACCAATATTTAATAGTGCAATGAGCACAGCACTAAGTGCACTGCCCACAGCACCCCATCAGTGGCCATCTTGTACCCCAGTGACTACAGCACAGCCGAGTCTGATTTGGCTGGTTTGCGTTCTTGGTGTAATGTCTGAAGAAGGTCTAATGCCACGTACACACGATCGGAAATCTTGTCGGAAAAAGCTCTGATGGTTTTCCCGTCGGAATTCCGACAGAAATCCGCTCAAGCTGTCTTGCCTACACGCGGTCACACCAAATTCCGACCGCCAAGAGCGGTGACGTTCAACAGGTACGACGGGACTAGAAAAAGGAAATTCAATACCTAGTAGCCAATAGCTTCCGTCTCGTAGTTGAATCTGAGCATATGTGAGTTTTTGCACGTCGGAATTTCCGATAGAACGTTTTTCAGTCTGGAAAATTGAGAACATGCTATCAAATTTTTGCTGGCGGGAATTCAGCCAGCTAAATTCCGATGGAGCATACACACGGTCGCATTTTCCGATGAAAAGCTCTCATCGGTCTTTTCCTGGCCAAAATTCCGATCGCGTGTACACGGCATTACAGGCCGTTGCCAAGTGTAGACTGAAGGGTCATGACTGGTGAGTTGGGAGAATGGCCAAGCGTCGCGTCTTTGATGTTTCAGCAGAAAACTCCTTTCTATGTCTAATGGCACTCAGGCCGCTGTCTTGGTGAAATAATGGGCATCAGTTACAAAGCAAGTAAGCTTTTGGAGAAGCCTCGGGCTAATGTCAGGCGTGTGACTCTACTGCTGGTGTTTTGTTATTGCCAGCGGAAGAATTGCTAAGAGCCTGCCTGTTCCTAATGGATCGCTCCCTCGCTAGCTGAAGCAGCACAATGTCGCTCCCATCGCTAGCGGTCAAAGTGATTTACTGTATTTGATATGTATTCTGAAAAATGATGTTCTAATTGAGGCTCCTCACAAAGGTGTTTTGTTTTTAGTAGTTTCATTGTGAATAAGAGAAACTTTCATCAGTGGTAATTTTGTTACTTTCAGATTACCGCTAGTCACAGGTTTTATTTAAAGCTGATCTCCGGTTGGCTATAAAAAAAAAAAAAAATACAATTATTGGTGATCGCCCATGCCCCTTCCCTGGGTATATTTTATGATCACCAGCTTCTGCCCTGCAATGCAGTGGCAGGCGGCCCGTCCTGATCAGTGCAGTGCTCCTGTCCCAATCTTGGCGGACTGTTCCGTGTTTTTTTTTTTTTTTTTTTTAAATGAGCTTTGAGTACATCACCCGCAAACGGATCAGTGGTGTGAACCGGGCAGATAAGGAGGCAAGACATTTTGCCTTGGCATGCGCCGCTATAGCCACCTAACGCAGTCCCTCCTCATCTGGTGTGAACGGCCCTTCGTTTGGTGGATGGATATTGCAGAGCAATGCTTACCTTTATTCCTCTGTGTCATGGCAGCTGGCTATCTTCCTTGCTCCTCCTCCAGCCCCAGGATGTGGGCAGACCCTCCGGGTCGTTTACCCCCTTCCTGACTAGAGCACTTTTTTGCGATTAGGCACTGCCTCATTTTAACTGACAAATGCACGGCCACGCGACATTGCACCCAAACAAAAATGACGTAATTCCCCCCCCACAAATAGAGCTTTCTTTTGGTGGTATTTGATCACCTCTGCGGGTTTTATTTTTTAGGCTATAAACAAAAAAAGAGCGTCAATTTTGAAAATGGAGCAATTTTTTTTTTACTATAATACCCCCCCCCAAAAAAAAAAAAAAAAATATATATATATATATATATATATATATATATATATATATATATATATATATATATATATATATATATATATATATATATATATATATATAATTTTCCTCAGTTTAGGCCAATATGTATTCTTCTACATATTTTTGTTTAGAAAAAAATCACAATAGGCATATATTGATTTAGTTTGCGCAAAAGTTATAGCGTCTACAAAATAGGGGATACATTTCTGGCAATTTTTATTATTATTTTTTTTATTAGTAATGGCGGCGACCAGCATTTTATTCAATTATTTTTTTATGGGAACTGCGACATTATGGCGGACACTTTTGACACTATTTTGGGACCATTTTCATTTATACAGCGATCAGTGCTATAAAAATGCACTGATTATAGTGTAAATGACACTGGCAGGGAAGGGGTTAAACACTAGGGGGCGATGAAGGGGTTAATTCTAACTGTGGAGGGGCTACTACTCACATGACAGCGATCACTGCTCCCAATGAGAGCCCCATTCTGCGGCTCCGTGACATGATCGCCGGGACACCGGTAGACATCAAGTCCGCCCACTAGCCCCGCACATTAAAGGGGACATACAGGTACGCCCATTTGCCCACCACTGCCATTATGCCGAGGTATATCGGCAAGTGATTGAAGGGGTTGTAAAATCAGAAGGTTTTTTTATCTTAATGCATTCTATGCATTAAGATAAAAGCCTTATGTGTGCATCAGCCCCCCCCCCCCAATCACACCCTAATACTTACTTGAGGTCCCTCTCTGTTCATGAATGTCTCAGCCGTCCCAGATCCTCCTTCCTGATTGACTGAGATGCAGCAGGGGTGCCATTGGCTCCTGCTGCTGTCAATCAAAGTCAGCTAGCCAATCAAGGGAGAGAGGGGCCGGTGCTGGGGCAGGGCTCCATGTTTGAATGGACACACGGAGCTGTGACTCGGCTCGGGTGCCCCCATAGCAAACTGCTTGCTGTGGGGGCACTGAACAGGACGGAGGGGCCAGGAGCAGGGAAGAGGGGCACAAAAAATAAAGATCCGGGCTGTTCTGTGCAAAACCACAGCCCAGAGCAGGTAAGTATAACTTTTTTGTAAAATCTTGTTTTTTTCCTATAAAAATAACAATCACTTTAAGCCTGAAAGTTTATTTTTTGTTGTCTGTACTATTGGTGGAAAATTCCCTTTACTTCCTGTCTCAGAGACACAACAGGAAATTGAAGGATATCTCCCAAAGTGAGAGGAATTCCCCTCTTAGCTGTCACCGAAACAGATGTCCCCATTGGAAGATCTCCCCTCTGGGGACAAATGTCAAAGTGTGGATTTTCCCCACCTTCTTTTTAGGTCACCAGTGCAATTAGAGGGGTGAATCTCCCCACTGGGGACACAGACGGCAATAAAGCCCTTCCCATTTAAAGCCAAAAGGTTTTGCTTAGAGATGCACTTTAATTCCCAGCCGCACAGCCGCTAGATGAAGAACCTGAAGTTCTAAGTAATCTTTATGTATGGAGCCTTACCAATGACGTATCCGTACACGCAATTCATTTATTTTTTCAAGTTCAAAGGTTTACTAATACTTTAACCCCTTAGTGACTACACCCTTTTCTCTTACCGTTTTCAACCAGGAAATCCGCCTACGCTGGCTATATTTAACCATTTAAAATACCCTTGGGAGCATCTTGTGTTGTGTGCACATGCCAAAGCTCTGCACAGCCGCAGTCATTTACTGCCGGCATGAGGGGCGCTGGGATGCCAATACCAATAGCATGGCATTATTATAAACATCTCGCCGCCGCTGCGCGGGTACACCAGCGCTTTGTGACGGGCTGCAAGGTGAAAATAAAAGGAAGAGGTGCTTTGTACAGGAATCGCTGATAAAGATGAAATATACCTGCGCTCATGATTGAGGGGCGTATCATGGGATGCAGGGGAGTTTTCTGAATGGAGTGGGCCTTTGTACAAGATCGTAAGTTGGGGCCCCCTTCCTTAAGACTCTACACCAATGGTAGTGAATTAAAATTAAGAGGTCCAGTCAGTAAAATTTTCTTCCACCAGAGGTCCGAATGCCATGTGTGTGCTATCGGATCCTTCACATCACAGCCCCCCCTCTCTTCTTAGTCTAGGTTCACCTCTCTGTGGGTGGGAAACGTGTGCAAAATCGCATGCGTTCCTGACCCACAGAGAAATGCACTGCACTTTATCCAATGTGTGGCACATTCGCACCTACAGCACATTTCCACACATACCAAACCACATGGTGCTGCAGCACCATGCACATGCAGTTTGATGGGGTGCGATTTAACAAAAAAGTGGGTTGGGACTTTTTTCTTTGTGTTTCTCATGGTAGGGCAGCCCATTAAAATGAACGGGCTGTCCTACCTGTGATGTGCACATTCAGATGCACTTGCACAGATCTGAATCAAAAATCACAATCGCAAATCTGTTCTTATATTCGAATCCTCTGTCCCCCCCCTCACATCAGTTGCTCTCACCTTCACATTACTATCATCAGCCTCCATTTATATTACTGTCCCCGCCCTCATTACTGTCCCCAGCTTGCCCCTCGCCCCCATTACTGTCCCCAGCTCGCCCCCATTACTGTCCCCAGCTCGCTCCTCGCCCCCATTACTGTCCCAAGCTCGCTCCTCGCCCCCATTACTGTCCTCTGTGCCCCCATTACAGTTCTCAGCTTTTTTAAGACTGTATATAGCTGGTTGCTAAGGAGGGCACTGGGAAGCCGGCCACAGTGTCCTTAACAACTGATGAATCATCAGCTGTCAGCGGGCTACCCCGCTGAATGTAAAAAATAATTTCTGGCAAAAAAAAAATCTCTCCCACGTCCATACCAGGCCATCGGGCCCAGTATGTATTTCGAAGGGAACCCCTCACGCACCCCCCCCCCCCCCTCTAAACCATCCCAGGCTGCATGCCCTCAACATGTTGGGGTGGGTGCTTTAGTGCAGGGGGCCATGCTGACAACTGATGACTCACGGTTGTTAAGGATGTGGTGACCGGCTTCCTGGCCCCCTCCTTAGCAACCAGTTATATACAGTGAATTTGCAGCTAAAAAACAAAACACCAGTCATGCTAAAATCGTGGTAAAAACACAGTACTTGTGTCTTGGATGCGGGTCTATTGAAGTCCTATTACATGCAAGACGCTGCATTTTGCGGGGAAAAAGTCCCCGACCTTTTCCAAAACTGCAAAGGCACAAAATGCATTGATGTGAACATGTTCCATAGGAAACCATGTTAAATTTCCCTGCATTTCTGCAAATGTATCAAAAAAAGGCATTGGTGTAAATCAAGCCTCAATCGGCATACATCTCTTCTCCGTTGTGCAGTCTCAGGCTCATGATGTTCCCAGGCATGGGAATGTGTTTCAGCATGTACCACTCATGCAAGTAAAATTGAAAGGCAATCCGGTAACAGATAATTACAGCTCAGCCCTCGTCATTCTTGTTCTTCCTGTCAGTCGATTTTTCTATGTCCAAAATGGAGGTGGGTATCAAGGAGCACATGGCCTCCCCTATGTGACAACCACCAGGCTCAAACACTTACTGTTATATTCCATTGTTTGGTAGATACTGGATACCTAACCCACTTGAACATTTCTTGTAGCTCTCAGGATGTCTGTTGGTGAGATCTCTGCGCGGAGTTCCCGAGTCCGCACGCCCGCTGTATATATCAATGGCTCCCACTTTTTCTGCTGACTTAATTAAAATGAAATTATGGGCAAAATAATACATATGTTGTAATCTGTCCATCTAATACTACCATTTCCACTGGTTTACAATCCTGATGTCCAAAAATAATCTCCACAATAAGGTAGAGGAATGAGCGTAACAACTGTAGGACAGGAAGGATGTAAAATGGCAGGATCGCCAGTTGAAATTAAGAAAAAAAAAAAAAAAAGCAAAAAAATAAAACCCCAAAAAACAAATGCAGCCACCACATGTATGAACTAGTAATCTGCAGTATATTACGTTTATGCTATTAGGTTTAGATACACTTTAATGATATTGATGAGAAGAAATTGGAACACAAAGGTGGGTGGGAACACCCAAAACCCCTATGTGGACGGGAACAGTTGGAAGTGATAGCTGGGAGCTCTTGGTAATGGAGGATCAGATACTTTAAAAAATGAAGTGGGTGGAGTGGTATCTGCAGCGGATGTCTTGACAGCTAGCAAGATTTCCCAGAATGTTTTTACTCCGTGGTGCTATCAGTCTGCCAATTCTTGGGAGTGTTCAGTAGATGGCATGAGGACACATTCATGGGCGGGCACCCTTGCATTTGGATGCTGCAGAGAGGATGTGGGCACTTGGGAGCAATGTTTGTTAACTTTGACATTTCCACTAACTAGTCTTGTGTTTATCAGTATTGACGAGAAGAAGTTGTAAACACAAATAATGGGTGAGAACACCCACAACCCCTAGGACAGTGATGGCGAACCTTGGCACCCCAGATGTTTTGGAACTACACTTCCCATGATGCTCATACACTCTTCAGTGTAGGTGAGCCTCATGGGAAATGTAGTTCCAAAACATCTGGGGTGCCAAGGTTCGCCATCACTGCTCTAGGAGGACAGGAACAGAGTTTGAAATGACAGGGAGGTCTTGTTGGAGGATCTGAGACTGGAGAGGAGTTTGGGCGTTTTTGAGGAGCTCTTCCAAACCCACATGGTTGAGCCCACCAGGAAGCTGTCGCCTGCAATGAGCCAATGAGTTGTGGCTAAGGCATTACCCGCCCTGCAGCCGCATGTTTACTCGCCTCTTGTATACATCTGGCTGTGTTGCATGCCCCCCCCCATAGATGACTGGATCATTACAGGTGTCCGCTTCCTGGTGGGCTCAGAAGAACACATGAACACGTCCAAACCTGTAGGCATGAGAAGCCAGGGGAAGGTCCAGCTACAACAGGGGTCGCCAAACGTTCTAAACAATGAGCCAGTTTACTGTGCAGACATAAGGTGGGCCAGACTGTGTGGCCATCAGGAGTTTAATATGTCCCAGCATCAGTTGGAGTAAACATTGCCCCCATCTTTAAAGTGGTTGTAAACCCTTACAACCAACTTTGACCTACAGGTAAGCCTAGATTAAGGCTCACCTGTAGGTCCAAGAAATATCTCCTAAACCTATACGGTTTAGGAGATATTTACCGAAAGACAAGCACCGCTGTCTATGGCGCATGCGCCGTAGACAGCGGCACGCAGGCGCACTGAGCGCGCCGCGGTCAACGGCGATATGCCGCGAGTGGCGGCTCCCGTGCGCATGCGCGGGAGTGACGTCATCGCGGCTTTGCCGAATGACAGCGGCGGAGCAGGAGACCCACCGAGAAGATGGATGCGCCGGACTACAGGGGACAGCGGTGACTTCGCTGGCTCCTGTGTCAGGTAAGTGACACATAATGGACTACTATGCGATGCATAGTAGTCCATTATGCTTTACCTTTGCAGGGAATGAGAGGAAGTAAACCCATCAGGGTTTACTTCCTCTTTAATGTCAATGAGAGGAATTGAGACACATTGTTGGAGTCATTGGTAGGAATTGTGCCCCATCCTTGGTGTCATTGGTAGGAACAAAGGGCCAGTTTACTGTCCTCCAGACTGGCTTTCAGGAGTCGAAAAAAACACTATCAGTTGGAGTAAACAATGCCCCATTGTTGGTGTCATTGGGAGGAACCCTGCCCCTTTGTTGGTGTCATTGGTAGGAATTGTACCCCTTCGTTGGTGTCATTGAATGAAATGGTGCCTCAAGGGCCCGATAAAACCATAGAAAGGGCCTCATCCAGGCCCCAGCTACTGATTGGAGACCACTGACCTACAATAATAATTTTGGGCAGACTTGCCCTTTAGGCCCGGTTCACACCGCTGCGGGGGGAGATCCGGATGTGATTCGCACAGCAAATCACATCCGTTCTCCGTAGCGATGCGAGTTCAGCCATACAGATAGTATGGCTGAATTCGCAGCGCTCCCGCAGCAAACTCGCACGGGACCCTTTTTTGGGTCCGCAACAGAATCTGATCGCATGGGGGTTCACACCATGCGATCCGATTCCTGTGCGAGTCGGCAGATCGCACTGCGATATGCCGACGGATCTGGGGGTGTCATTAACATAACATTGACACTCCCAGCCGTCCGCATAGGGCAGTGTGAACTGCCGGCGGGAGGTGTGCGATGCGGGTAAACGCCGCGGATTCGCGGCGTTCCCGCATCGCTATAGTGTGAACCCGGCCTTAAAAGCGGTTGTGCAGGAAACTTCTACAGCTTTCAAAAGAACATTCGGAGGGAGTTGTAAAGGGTGGATTTTTTTTTTTTGGTTTGTTTACAGAAAAAACGACCAGAAATTCCTGTCCATTGCTTTTGTTGCAGTATAATGTGCAGCTCTAGGCTTGCAGTGCTCAGCAATGGAACAATCCATGTGACCTGTGACATCTCTGACTTTCCACGTTCCCTCTGTTGTGATCTCTGTTACACGGGACCGGGGGGGCCCCGAGCTGACTGCCCTGGGGGCCAGTAAAAGCAGTCACTGCTATGCTAAGCTCTGCTGATGTGAAGGCGCTTTTGATGGAGAGGTAACATTAGTAGGAGGGGGAATCGCAGCATCTGACGTCATCCCTCGTTGTTCTTGTTAGTAATTAGCATTGAGATTCCCACCCTTCCACCGCCTCGTACACATGATCAGAGCCGGTTATCCTCCATGGCACGATCGTTCTCTTCCTCAGGGTTAGATGAACAGTGAGTCATTGCCGGCAGTCTGGGGAGAATAAAAAATAAATGTAATTGTAGCATCGAAGATACAGAATTCCAAACAGTTTGGGTGTTGCGTTGTAAATTTGTTGTGAATGGAAACTCAGAAGAAAACATCTCAGCTAGCTCTTAATTATCAGCGATGCTCACCTTATTTCCAGAGCTGTCCATGGCAGACCCACCAATCCGGAGCCCCCTTCTTCCTCCTTTCAGCCAATCACGTTCAGTTCCTGTAAGACCAGGGAGGATGCTGCAGAGAGCCCCCCTCCCCGTCTGATGATGTGATGCTGCTTTCTGCCTTCATCAGGAGCCTAGCTTTGTTTTTAAACACAACCCGCCTGAGCTGTCCCGCATGGAAGCTGCTAAAGCTAGCCAATCGTAGGCAGCAGATTAATTTCCCGCCGCTCAGCCACACACATACAAAGGCCATTTATATGTGCATCTCTGGAGTGGGGAATGCCTCCGCTGCCTATGACCACCTCACCCAGCCACATGTGTACGTGATGACGTCACCACGTGACACGTTTCTCTGTAGTGTTTTCATCAGGAGCCTTACTTTGCATTCAAGCTAGAAATAAAGGTAGGTTATCTACAGAGGATGATTTTTTTTTTTTTTTTTTTTTTAGGACTTCTCTATCATTGGTGCATAGGTGTCAACTGTCCTGGACGGAGATGAGCTCAGGTGTGTTTGGACACAAGTCTGAACCCACCTGAGCTGCCCTGCATGGAAGATGTCAAACCTGATGGCCAATCATAGGCAGCAGATAAATTTCCCGCTCCACAGCCATACGTATACAAAGGTCATTTATACACGCAGCTGCGGAGTGGGGAATGCCACTGCTGCCTATGACCTCATCCAGCCACATGTGCGTGATGACGTCCCTACCTGACACATTTCTCTGTAATTTCTTCATCAGGAGCATGGCTTTGTGTTCAAACTAGAAATAAAGGTAGATTATCTACAGATGGTTGTTTAAAGCTGACGGCCAATCATAGGCAGCAGATATATTTCCCGTCCCTCAGCCAGACCTTTACAAAGAACTTCCTCATCCAGCCACGTGTGTGCGTGATGACCTCACCGATCAACGTGTTTCTCTGTAATGTCTTCATCAGGAGCCTGGCTTTGTGTTCCAACTCAAGTCTGAACCCACCTGAGCTGTCCTGTCAGGAAACTGTCTAACCTAACAGCCAATCATAAGCAGCAGATACTTTTCTCTCCCCTCAGCCACTCGTATACAAAGGGCATTTATAGGTGCAGCTCCAAAGTGGGGACCTCCTCCTCAGCCAGCCACGTGTGTGCGTGATGACGTCACCGATTGACCTGCGTCCGAATACACCTGAGCTCTCTGTCCAGGACAGTTGGAACCTGCGCAGAAATGCATCAATGATGAAGTCCTAAAACAACCACCCTCTGTAGATAATTTGCCTTTACTGTCCCACACAACTTGTTCGGTGGGGTGACCGTTACAGTCTTCCGATTTTGCATGTTCTTGTTGGTAAAATGCATTTAGATGTGAAGGGGTTAAGTAGTGTTCCCGCACTTGTTACTGCAGGCTGTTGTAAAAGTCTCGCTGTGCGCTGGCTCACCACAATTTATGTAGCGGCGGTCAGTATGTGCAGCGTTTGCTTTGCTCCTGTCTGTTCTGTATTAGTCACCGGGCTGAATAAGGAAATCCTGCAGCGGCTTTGTGATTCCACAGTGTTGTAGTTTTATGACACTTCTCAGTGCGTTGCTTCCGGGGCTGATTCATCATGAATCACGCGTCACGCAACCTGGAAATTTCCATTTGTTTAAAGCTGAACCCTGGCTTTCCCTTCAGTCTCACACAGTGCTACAATATCCTCTCCTGTACTAAAATGGCTTGCTCGTATATCACTGCACACTGTGAGCTTCTCGCAGTGTGCAATAGAAGCTGCAGCCAGTTAGAACCTGCCTCCTTTCCTGGAGGGCATCCAGCATCATCTAGCACCAGGGTGGATCCCATTTTACATCAAGTTGATTTAAAACGCAATTTAAATCACTAGTAAAAAGACTTGCTTTTAATCATGTTTTTTAAAGAGCAACTGTCATCTCTGTCCCACCGCGGCTCCTCCTCTGACCCGCTGTTGACTCCCCGACAGTCCCGTTCAATTTAATGGGACGGCTGGTGATGCGGCAATGACACAGCAAGGTGAGGGGCAAGGCGGCATCGGGTGAGTGGATGCCGCTAACAGGCACTGCCATGATGGATCTGAAATGACAGGTGCTCTTTAAATGTAAGGACTTCTTGCTGATAGATTCTTTAACCGCTTCCCGACTGCCTAACGCCGATATACGTTGGCAGAAGGGAACATACAGGCAGATTAACGTATCTGTACGTTGCCCTTTAAGAGGCAGCGTGCGCCCGCCGGGAGCTCCGTGACCGTGATCGATGGTCCTGCGGACCTGATGTCCACGGGGATATCCGCAATCGTCTCACAATGAGGCTAATGTAAACATGCATCTCCCCATTCTGCCTAGTGACAGTGTCATTGATCTGCTCTCCCCGTGATTGAGAGCGGTGATTGGTGACGTGTCACACACAGCCCCTCCCCCACCACAGTTAGAATCGCTCCCTAGGACACACTTAACCCCTATAGCGCCAACTAGTGGTCAACCCCTTCACTGCCAGTGACTTTTGTTACAGTAGCAATGCATTTTTTTTAGCACTGATCACTGTATTAATGCCAGTGGTCCCAAAAATGTGTCAAAATTGTCCGATGTGTCCGCCATAATGTCGCAGTCACGATAAAAATCACTGATTGCCACCATTACTAGTAAAAAAATAAATAAATAAAAATGCCATAAAAGTATCCCCTATTTTTATAGATGCTATAACTTTTGCGCAAACCAATCAATAAACGCTTATTTTTTTTTTTCAATATTTTTTTTTTTTTTTTTTTACAAAAAGTTTGTAGAAGAATTTGTATCACCCTAAACTGAGCAACGAAAATGTTTTTTTTAAATATTTTTATGAGGATATTTATTATAGCAAAAAGTAAAAAATAGTGCATTTTTTTTTTTTCTTTCAAAATTGTCGCTATTTTTTTGTTTATAAAAAAATAAAAACCACAGAGGTGATCAAATACCACCAAAAGAAAGCTCTATTTGTGGGGAAAAAAGGATTTCAGTTTTGTTTGGGTGCAAAATCGCACGACCGCGCAATTGTTGGTTAAAGCCACGCAGTGCCGAAAAGCTTGAAGACTGTCCTATCAGGGTGGGGTGAATTGTGTGCATTGCACTGCTTCGGCTTGCTCAGCAAGTCAAAACTTAAGGTGGAACGGTGATCAGAAAAGGCAGTCTGGCCCCTATGAAAAAACGTTAAAAATACACTATATTACCAAAAGTATTGGGACACCTGCTTTTACACGCACATGAACTTTAACCACTTGAGGACAGAAGGATTTTCCCCCTTAATGACCAGGCCATTTTTTTGCAATACGGCCCTGCGCCGCTTTAACTAACAATTGTGCGGTCATGTGCTGCTGTACACAAACAAAATTTATGTACTTTTTCCCCAGAAATAGAGCTTTCTTTTGATGGTATTTGATCACCCCTGCTTTTTTTTTTTTTGCTTTGTAAAAAAAAACTCTTCCTCAGTTTAGGCCAATATGTAAAAAAAAAAAAAAAAATCGCAATAAGCGTATATTGATTGGTTTGCGCAAAAGTTTTAGCGTCTACAAAATGGGGGATAGATTTATGGCATTTTTTGTATTTATTTTTTTCATATTAAATGTTTTTTTTTTTTTTTTTTTTCTAGTAATTGCGGTGATCAGTTTATTTATAATTTAAGTTATTATTTTTTATTTTTTTTTGGGATTGCGGCAGACAGATTGGACATTTTGACACTTTTGGGACCAGTGACATTTATATAGCGATCAGTGCTATAAAAATGCACCACTTTTACTGTATAAATGTCACTGGCAGGGAAGGGGTTAACACTAGAGGGCGATCAAGGGGTTAAATGTGTTCCCTGGGAGGTGTTTCTAACTGGGGGGGGGGAGGGGACTGACTGGGAGTACAGAGAGATCGCTGTTCCTAATTACTAGGAACAGACGATCACTCTGAACTCCCCTGTCAGAACTGGGATCTGTTTGTTTTTGCATTGACAGATCCTCCTTCTGGCTCTCTGGAGCGATTGCGGCCATGCGCATTGGCTCCCGTACTGTGGGCAGCTGTTAAAGGGACCGCCATACGGTGATTTACAGGAGTAAGCCGACCTGCCGCCGTATAATGATTGCTGGTCGGCAAGTGGTTAATGGCATCCCAGTCTTAGCCCGTAGGGTTCAATATTGAGCCGGACCACCCTTTGCAGCAATAACAGCTTCAACTCTTCTGGGAAGGTTGTCTACAAGGTTTAGGAGTGTGTCTATGGGAATGTTTGACCATTCTTCCAGAAGAGCATTTGTGAGGTCAGGCACTGATGTGGACGAGACGTTCTCTGCTCTAATTCATCCCAAAGGTATTCAATCGGGGGGCAGGTCAGTCAAATTTCTCCACCCTGAATATGCTCATCCATGTCCTTATGGACCTTGCTTTGTGCGCTGGTCCATATGATTTGGTGGAGGAGGGATTATGGTGTGGGGTTGTTTCAGGGGTTGGGCTTGGCCCCTGAGTTCCAGTGAATGGAACTCTTGAGGAGTCAGCATATCAAGACAATTTTATTGCTCCCAACTTTGTGGAAACAGTTTGGGGATGGCCCCTTCCTGTTCCAACATGACTGCTCACCAGAGCACAAAGCAAAGGTCCATAAAGACATGGATAAGGGAGTTTGGGGTGGAGGAACATGACTGGCCTGACCTCAACTTGATAGAACACCTTTGGGAGACTGTGGGCCAGGCCTTCCCAGCTACATCAGTGCCTGACCTCACAAATACTCTTCCAGAAGAATGGTCAAACATTCCCATAGACACACTCCTAAACCTTGTGGGCAGCCTTCCCAGAAGAGCTGAAGCTGTTATAGCTGCACAGGGTGGGCCAACTAAACTTCGAACCCTAGGAGGAATTATGGTGTGGGGTTGTTTTTCAGGGGTTGGGCTTTGCCCCTTAGTTCCAGTGAAGGGAACACTTAAGGCGTCAGCATATCAAGACATTTTGGACAATTTTCATGCTCCCAACTTTGTGGGAACCGCTTGCCCATTCCTGTGCCAACATTACTGCGCACCATAGAGAACAATGGGTGGATGGACCCGATTGGTCCGCTGGTTTGAAAGGGTCCTAAAGCTCTTGCTTTTTAAAGAGGAGCTACACTCCTGGGACATTCCCGCTCTCCACTTCTACACTGCCATTCCAATATTTCCTATGCAGATGTGTGAACTGATCTTTACTTCATTCCTTTTCTAATGCCGACACGTTCCACAGCACTTCTTGTTTTTGATTTGGAATGACTGTACTCTACCCAACCAAAACCACATCCACATTAGTTTTTTACTGCAGTGTATTTTGACCTACTAATCATTAGAAAAAAAAAACAAATTTTTTGGAACTTTCTTTTCCTAAGTATTTACGTTTGAAATTCTTCCCATCTATGGCGAGCTTTAGGTGTCTCCCACACATCAGTTGCTTGGTAGAAGTCGTTTCCTTTTATTAGTGGTTCTGTGAAACAGACTTTTCGTTTTCTCTGCTGTCACATGGCTTTCGTTCTGTACTTTTAGGTTATCATTTTGTGGGCTTGAAGCAACCCCTCCATGGTCACGATGTGGCACCCATGCCATTGCATGTTTAGTGGAAAGAGACTTGTGGCACATCTTAAGAGGACGCTGCAGAAGAGGAGATTTTGTGAACTAGATGAACTTGTGGTTGCTTATGATGGGGGGGGGGGGGGGTGGTGTATTGGTGTGGTTAGTTTCCAATAGAATTCAAAGCAGATGAGAGCTTAACGCTGACCCATTCCACAGCATTTTACATGCACATCCATCCCTGTGCCAAAGGATCTTGCCATATTATTGAAACGCATGTCGGGCCCAGTTTAAGTGGGAGTTGAACCAGAGACCTTGGCAATGTCATGCTAGGAACCCTACCAAGGGAAATAGATGTTTTTATTTCCTTCTATTTAGACTAGGGGTCTCCAAAATTTCTAAACTAAGGACCAGTTTACTGCCCTTAAGGCTGGGTTCACATTGCCATAGCAGGGCTCACAGCAGGGGTCCATTGCGTTCCCGTTCACCGTTTCAAGTCCAATTTCTGTCTGAATTTTTGGCTGAGTTTGGACATGAAATGGACCAGAAGACTCGCAGGAGTCCTGTGCAATTCGCTCCAGGGATGTGTGAATCGGCTCCATAGAGAGCTGGTCAGAATCTCCTAACATGCAAATTGAATGCAAAAAAGCCTTAGACTTTTGGTGGGGGGGGAAATGGTGCCCCCTCATTGGTGTTAGTAGAAGCAATGGTGCCCCCTCATTGGTGTCAGTAGGAGGAATGGTGCCCCGACGTCGGTGTCAGTAGGAGGAATGGTGCCCCGACGTCGGTGTCAGTGGGAGGAATGGTGCCCCGACGTCGGTGTCGGTAGGAGGAATGGTGCCCCGACGTCGGTGTCGGTAGGAGGAATGGTGCCCCGACGTCGGTGTCGGTAGGAGGAATGGTGCCCCGACGTCGGTGTCGGTAGGAGGAATGGTGCCCCGACGTCGGTGTCGGTAGGAGGAATGGTGCCCCGTCGTCGGGGTCGGTAGGAGGAATGGTGCCCCGTCGTCGGGGTCGGTAGGAGGAATGGTGCCCCGTCGTCGGGGTCGGTAGGAGGAATGGTGCCCCGTCGTCGGGGTCGGTAGGAGGAATGGTGCCCCGTCGTCGGGGTCGGTAGGAGGAATGGTGCTCCAAGGCTTGGATAGAGGCAAGGAAAGGGCCGCAGTTTGGAGACCACTACTTTTAAATGTACATAGCTATAAATGAAAATGCTCTCCATTGTAATTAAACTTTATTTGCTGCATTGTCAGAGGCTTACATTATTACTTTTATACAAGACATGACTTCATCAAAGTTGATGGCAATATGTAAAGGAAAAGGAAATATGCAGAGGAAACAGATTTTTTTTTTTTCCAGCGCTCTATGAAAGAAGGGCTAGTTTTCTGTCCTCGAGGCTTCGGGGGGGGGGGGCTGAACTTTTGGCTCCCCAGGAGTAGAAAATGGTCCAGTTTTAGTGGGAGTAAACAATTCCTCTGTTCTGGTGTTTTGTGGGAATAGAAACATTACATGGCACCTGTGGTCAGCAGGAGGTGGTATAGTGCCCCTTCTTTGGTGTAATGGTGGGAGGAATAGTGCCCCATCATGTCATTGGGAGGAATGGTGCCTCACCATTGGTTTCGTGGGAGGAATGGTGCCCCATTGCCAGTGGGACTGGATAGGGGCAAGAAAAGGGTCGAAGTTTGGAGACCACTGCTTTTAGATGCATTCTGCAAAGAAGCTGGGAGCCCAATGTCCTGGGATGTCTTCTTTCACATAACACATAAGCTAAGGATTTTGTAAGGCAATCGGATGTTTGAACTGACGGGACCCTTGATGATTCTGGCACAGCTTTCCAATGACTCCTGGTGAAAATATGAAGTTGTCTTTGCAAGCTTTCTTAATTTGATGTATTTTAAAACCTAACAATATTTAACATTTTTATGTAAAAACCAACATAATTTTACTAACTATGCAATGTCTGAGACTTTACTATGTCTCCTTACCACCATCACTTTCACTATTCCACAAGCACTCCTTTGTTTTCAGTGACTATGTGGCTAATAATTTGGATTTGCATATCTGTAAATTATTCCTAAGTAGGCCATCCACAGATTCCTCCATCCACGCTACACAGCCACCGTGGCTTTTGTATTTTGAGATGAGCAGTGGTTGCTTTTGGTTAGATGAGCTGCTGAAAATTTCCCAGCAAGGCCATAGATTGGTAGCATTTGAAATTAAGATACTTAAGGAAAGCCATAGAAATATCTTGGTATCCCTTCCAGTCATGTAGCACCTATGTCACTGGCTGCCTACTAGAATGCCAGTGGCAGACTTTTTGATTCCAGCTGTTCCTCATCACTGCTCTTCTTGAGCTACGGTGCCGCTGTGCCCAGTTTTGCCAAAGCCTGTAGCCCAAGGAGGACCCCACCAGGGTCTCTGCAAGTTGATTTCTTTCAAAGAATGTCCTTCATCAGAGCCCCTGGGATCCTTAATAAATTTGTACGTTGGATAATGCACTAGGCCTGTGTTGTCTCTGTTTTTATGTTTTTTTTTTTTTTTCCCACAGTGCTCCCCTGCCCTGCTTTCCTCCAGCTATGGTGCTCTTCTCCCAGCTATGGCCTGTCCCATGCTCTCCAGCTATGGTGTCGCTGTGCCCTGCTCTTCCCCCAGCAACAGTACTCCCATGTCCTGTGAGCTACGGTGCCGCCCGCGCCCCCCTGCTGCCCTGTGAGCTACGGTGCTGCCCGCGCCCCCCTGCTGCCCTGTGAGCTACGGTGCTGCCCGCGCCCCCCTGCTGCCCTGTGAGCTATGGTGCCGCCCGCGCCCCCCTGCTGCCCTGTGAGCAACGGTGCCGCCCGCGCCCCCCTGCTGCCCTGTGAGCTACGGTGCCGCCCGTGCCCTGCTCTCCTTCTGCCCCCGGGGCCTCTGTGCCCTGCTATCTTGCCTCCTACCCCCCCCCCCCTAAAACCCAGTGTGTTCAAATTTCACACTATGACTATTATTTTACAAAGGCAGTTTCACACTTAGATTATCATATAGATGGTTGAATACGTATGAGTCATCTTCATGAATTTATTTTCTCGCGTGCCGCAGTCATTACCACTGACTTTGTGTATGAGCCGCAGTTGTGTGTTCTCAGGCTGCTCTGTCCCGACGTTTACACCAGGAATAAAAAGTGTTAAGTTGTATAAAGTTGTTCTTTTTCTAAGATGCTTTTTGTGTCCAAGAGGATTAACGTTGGGGTGAGCTGACCTTGTGTGATCAGAATGAATTGTAAGTAGGACAGAAGAACTCTGGGTGTCAGGGGGTTAAACAGTGACACTACGCCCTTTGTTTTACAGCGGGCAACAGCCTGTCCTGCCAGCCAACCCTGTGACCAGTTACAATGTACCAGCACAGGCTGCAAAGGAAACTGCTAAAAGCAATAAAAATATGAAAGCAATCAGTTTAATGTCAAAAATCTTTAAATTTAAACAATTAAAAGCCTTGTCTCTGTATTACTTTACTGTGTTATGTACATTGGTAGTGGTCAAGTTTTCTTATTTCATATGCAGGCTCTGCTTCCTGCCTATTAGTGTTGTAGGTTGGTTGTACCTTACTTGATTCTTTTATTTCCCTGCAAGACTACCAGACAAGACCCGACTGAAAACCATAGTTTCTCTGCACTGCGTTATGACGTTTTTTCAGGATTTTTACCCTTTTTTTTTTTTTTTTCCACTTGGTCATCCTGTCAAGTAACACTATTCCTGTCCTAGGATGACCACTCTCGCTAGCTGGCCATAGATGGATCGAATCTCCGCAGTTTCTGTAGACATCAGCCGAGATTCGATCCATCTATGGGCAGGCTGGTTGTACTGAACTGGATCCATTGACTTCAGTACAACTGGCCTGTGATTTGATGCCAGTGTCTATAGCTGCTAGCAGTGATTGTTGTGTTCTGCTGACAGGGACGTCTCCCCACTGGTATAACACAATAGCACTGCAGGAGGGATTCCTCCATCAACACTGACTGTGGTGATAGGGGAATTGAGCAATTTACTTTCCTGCAACCCATGATTGCAGGAAAGAAAATTGCATCATCTATAGCTTGCAGAAATAGGATGGGGTATGAAACCCTGCCCTTTTCTATAATTTTTTTGTAACAAAGAGGAGTGTGGTTCTGTAGTCCTCAAAGATAGCTTTGAAAATGTATAACCGTCACCAGAGATGGAGATCACAAGTTGTCAGCTCGCAAGATTTCAGGCAGGATCAACAGGATTTTTTTTCTACTTATCAGATGGTTATGACAAAACTCTTTCAATGATGTAATTGGCGAACCAATGTAGACCAAACGTATACATAAACCACCTCCGACCGGGTCAGAGCAGAAAGCCATTCGATTAGATATGGCTGTGGCTAGACTAAAATGGAGAATATGGTCACTTGGTCTAAGGTCTGGGGTGTTTAATGTATACAGGTTATGGAGAGGAAGGATCGATCAATTGGGGAATAAGGTTTCCAATTCAAAAGGTCATTCAGCTCGAAATGAATATTTCCGTTCTAAGTAATCTGGTGGGATAAGTCACCCACTTTCTTTTCTGGTGGGGACTTTGGTAGTGAGATTTCCTTGGGAATGGTTCTAGATCTCTTGAAATCTGTCTTGGAGTGTAAGGTGTTCAGACCCTGTTGCATTTTCTATAATATAAAATAAACTAAAAATCTTACAATGGGATTGATTTTTATAAAGGCCTTGGTAGGTGAGAAAACATGACACATCAACCGCACATCTCTCGGATGTATAAGAAACCGTGTGTTTTCACAGGTAGCTTGAGAAACCAGAAAGAATATAGAAACTGAGGGGAGAACCAATCTTTAGAAATACCAAAAAAAAGACTTCATCACATCACTTGACGCATCTCCCTTATTTTATCTTACTAGCTTATCAGAATATCTTGGTCACCTGATTCACTTACAGCTTGTTTGATCACCTATTGAATTGGAGAACCTTTGGATCCCAGAGGAGACATCTCCCTTCGGTGGTTCTATCTCTACATTGTTAGGGTAGAACCTTTTGGATCCCAGAAGAGACATCTCCCTTCGGTGGTTCCATCTCTACATTGTTAGGGTAGAACCCTTTTGGATCCCAGAGGAGACATTTCCTTTCGGTGGTTCTATCTCTACATTGTTAGGGTAGAACCTTTTGGATCCCAGAGGAGACATCTCCCTTCGGTGGTTCTATCTCTACATTGTTAGGGTAGAACCTTTTGGATCCCAGAAGAGACATCTCCCTTCGGTGGTTCCATCTCTACATTGTTAGGGTAGAACCTTTTGGATCCCAGAGGAGACATCTCCCTTCGGTGGTTCTATCTCTACATTGTTAGGGTAGAACCTTTTAGATCCCAGAAGAGACATTTCCTTTCAGTGGTTCTATGTCTACATTGGTATGGTAGAGTCAGAAAACCCTGTGAAAGGTCTTCCCTTCAGGATCTGAGTTTTTTTTTTTTATAAAATTAATGCTTAAACCTCTTGGTGTTCGTCCCACAAACCTTTTTTTTTTTTTTTTTTTTTTTTTACAAGAGTATCATTTATTAAACAATATGTACATACAGAATTATTTTGCATATTATGTAGTCAATACTGTAGTAATACAAAAAAAAAAAGAAAAAAAAAAAACCCCACAAACTTGACATGGATACAGCGATGGGTATATATTCCATTTTAGGTATTTGGTTGTTAATATCTCAACTGACTATGAAACAGAAAAGTATATCTGAGTGTGTATGTAATTCTTCTGAGTATACTGGGTTCCATTAAGAGTGTAGGTTGAAGAGTCGTTCAGTCAGCGATCCCAGACTTTGTTGTATTTAGCAGGACAACCTCTATTAATTTATAGGAATTTTTTATAAGGAAGAGTACTATTGACCTCTGATTTCCATTCGGCAAGGGTAGGAGGTGAAAGCCTCATCCCTTTCCTGGCTAATAGTGTTTCATGTAAGAATATTTTCATAAATTTATCAATCTGAGTCAGGATATATCCCTATTAGACATGACTTTGGGTTCAAAGTAAGGGGTGAGCCCGTAGTATCATGAATACAATCGACAATCTGTTTCCAGAAACCCTGAATTACTGGACAGGACCATAATAGGTGAAAAAATGTGCCGACATTTTGCAGGCACATCGGGCAAGAATTAGGGTGTTCCTTTTTATATTTGGAGTCCTACGACACATTTTATTTGGACGTTCAAAGATTCACCTGGAGCTTCTTGGAGTTGCAGGAGTTGATACTTAGATAAGTCCCCCTGTGATTCCAGAACCATACTAAAGTATTTTCTTCTTTCTAGTCCGAGCGGTAAGAAGTTCAGAAGCAAGCCTCAGTTGTCCAGGTACCTGGGGAACTCTGTTGACCTCAGCTGTTTTGACTTCAGAACGGGAAAGATGATGCCCAGTAAATTGCAGAAGAACAAACAGAGACTAAGAAATGATCCTCTCAATCAAACCAAGGTTGGTTAGAAGCTCCGCTGCCATTTTAGTGCTTATATATAGGCTTTCCATGTACCCATTAAGATATATGAAGATGTTTTCAGTCCAGGAACGGCCATCATTTGTTCCCTGGGGGTGGCCATCAGAGCCTCACTGGTAGGAAGGAAATGACCTAATCCACTGGGTTTGCAATTTAATGAGCATTTGTGTTTTTGATATTAACAAAAAGAATAGTTATCCTTTAACCAAGCCAAGCCTAACATTCTTTCACCTTGACCCTTGCATCACCCTCTCCATGCTGCCTATACCTATGCTACTTATACCCTGTTGTCCTTAACTCAGCAGATCAACAAGTGACCTGATGCGGACCAATGGCTTACGCTGGGCTTGGGTGTTGCTCCTGTCCTCTTTTTTTTGAGCCGGTGGGGATGTGCAGTATTACACATCCTTCCAGCCATGCAAAGCTACAACTTCTGCACCAGGTTTCTTACTGATCTGAGGTATGTACAAGCTTAAAATCTCACTGTACTATGGACTACTGTTAAATGTACCCACGCAATGAGGTTCCCCACCCCAAGTGAGGTTACATGCTTGTTTGGCTGGGGGGGGGGGGGGATACAAAATAAATAGTTGTTTACCATCTTCCTTGCTTTCCTGGCAGCCAGTGCCCTCTCCCACTCTTCGATGCTCTAGAATGTGGGCAGACTCTCAAAATCTTCCAGTTTAGTGCAGGAATGCCAGTTCTGTATTGTTTGTGATGACATCAGAGTGCTGCAACTAGCTGGCCAATCACTGAAATGGCTTCAGGTTATTGGTTGTGTGGAGAAAAGCCTGCAAGAGCTGCCCCTAGGCCAATGCCAGTGCAGTGCAGAGGGGACCCCACTGCATGAAGACATTTAACAGCCTGGATTGGAGCTTTTAGGGTGGCTGTTGGGCTTAGCTTGGTTAATAGTTTACCTGTCCTTTAAAGCTTGAAGGGGGTGGATAGCAGAATGTAGACACTGTATTTGGCTCTTTCAATTGTTATAAAGCTTTAGGTCTATTTTGAAAGTGTAATGTATAAACCTGCTTTAGTTACATAGTAAGGTTGAATAAAGACACCAGTCCATCCAATTCAACCTGAGTGAGTGTCTACAATTTTCCCTATCCCTGTACATTCACATTGGTCCCTACACCCTCAAGGAGCCCACAATCCAAGGTCCCCATTCATATACTAGGGCCAATTTTGCACAGAAGCCAATTAACCTACCTGCATGTCTTTGGAGTGTCCTGTGCGTCTCCGTTTTAGACATTTTAAAACTAAACTTCTGGTAAGCCGCTAAATTTTGTTGGCAAAAGATTTGGCATTCTGTGAAGTTTTGTGATCTGAGCACATCAGGTCAGACTATTTAGCTAGGTCCATAGGGTTAGCTGAACTCCAGACAGTATAAAAAACAATTGCTGTGGTTGTGTGTTATATAGTAGTAATAATAACCACATGTTAATAAAAATTATTAAAGGTGTTGTAAAGGTAAATGTTTTTTCACCTTAATGCTTTCTATGCATTAAGGTGAAAAAACATCTCACACTGCCAGCGCCCCTAGTCCCCCCGTTTTTACTTACCTGACCCCGCAAAAATCCCGCGCTCGCTCCCGCCGTCCTCTTCGCCGCTCAGCCTGGCCGATGATTGGCTGGAGTGGATGGATTGAAAGCAGCGCAGCCATTGGCTCGCGCTGCTGTCAATCACATCCAATGACGCAGCGCGCCAGGGGCGGGGCCGCGTGATACAGCGAGCGGCTATAGCCACCGGCTGTATCACAGGAGCGTGCCCGCAGGTGCTTCTCACCATGTGAGGGAGCTCGCATGAACGTGAGAAGTACCTGCGGGAGGAAGCCGAGACAGCCGCCGAGGGACCCCAGAAGAGCAGGTTCGGGGCCACTCTGTGCAAAACGAGCTGCACAGTGGAGGTAAGTATGACATGTTTTTTATTTAAAAAAAATTACTTTACAATCCCTTTAAGATGCTTACAGTGGTTCTAAAAGCTTAAAAGGGAAGTATGGGATATAAAAATATGACTATATAATAAAAAAAAAAACTTTACTTGCCTAGGTGGATGCAGTATCAGATCAATGTTGCATCCACCATCTGTCCCCTCTGCATCACCCTGTCACCTCATGCACTGCTGATCGCTCAGTTCTCCACTCTTGGCAGAGAGCTATGACAGTCAGTCTACGGCTCTCTGCTCTGCCCCTCCAGTGCTCACTGGAGCGCTGGGAGGGGGGAGGGGCTGGAGCAGCTGGCTCAGTCTTCCAGCATTGCAGCGGAGAGGCTGAGCCAGCTGCTGCTCCAGGCATCTGGGTGGATCCCAACTGTAAAGTCTGGATCTTTCTCTTGCCTGGACAGGGGTGCAGAACGAGCTGCACGAATGTGATCCATGGGGAAAGTAGGGCTTATAAAGTGTTGGCCCTACTGCTTCTTTTTTCAAGGTGTTAAACTGTTAAGACCCTTTCACACTGCCAACTTAAAAGTTGCATGATTTTGCTGCAATTTCAAGTAATGCCTGTATAAACTTTTTGGTCTATGGATCTCAACTCGCATCGAAGTCCGACCAAAGTAGTACAGGGTCTACATTAAAGTTGGTGCGACCTGAAGTCGCAGAGATATGAATGGTGCTCATTGGAAATCGTGGGGTACGATTTGTCATGTGACTTTGCATTCCCAAGTCGCACAAGTGTGAAAGGGGCCTTAAGATTCTTTTATGTATTCTCTGCATTAAGCTAAAAAAATCTTCTGTGCTACAGGATCCTCTCCAGGAACAATCATGTAGGCCAGACAAGTCACAAAAATGTCAGAAGTCCTTATCTGTGCACTTGTTCTAGGTCAGTGATTCATCTGTGACTGATCAGCCCTGGACGCAGACAGCCTGCTGGGGTTCTTGCATGTAATTGGAGTTGGGTCCATTCACAGGTGTGACTTTGGCTTTAGAATCTCAGAATCCTAGAGGGTTCAGATGTTTTCACCTTTTTTAGGCCCCTTTTTACATATGCAAGCCAGACCTGATAGGTTCATGCATTCCTATGGACAGGACTTGACCATTTACAAACCTGCGGGTCTGATCCGGTCCGCTAAAAAAGAACTGAAAGGTCCTCTTCCATTTTTAGGGGGATTGGAATATAGAGTAGTCTGGTGTAAACGGTCAGCGGAGTCTGTTTACTCTCAGCTGCCCATAGAGCAGAGAAGGCTCTGTGTCTGCTCTGCAGAAAATGAGCAGACACTGATATTTCATACCTTCCAATCAGCAGAGGATCTATGAGCTGATCGGAACAGAATCCACCCTGTGTGAAAGGGGCCTTATCCTGATTACATTTAAAGTGATACTAAACACACACTGTTTTAACCGCTTAAGGACCGCCTCCTGCACATATACGTCGGCAGAATGGCATGGCTGGGCACAAGCACATACCTGTACATTGCTCTTTAAGTGCCCAGCCGGCGGCGCGCTCCCGACCTGGTCCTGAGCTTCGTGGCCGCAGGACCAGTGAACCTGATCACCGCTGGCGTCTCGGGATCAGGTCACAGAGCTGAAGAACGAGCAGAGGTCTGTGTAAATAAGCATCTCCTCGTGCTTCCTATGGAGCCTGTCACTGATAGTCTGTTCCCTGTTATCGGGAAAGACGATCAGTGACGTCAGACGCCAAGCCTCGCCCCCCTACAGTTAAAAAAAACAAACAAAAAAAAAAAAAAAACACACACACTTAACCCCTCCCCGCCCCCTAGTGGTTAACTCCTTCACTGCCAGTGTCATTTACATAGAAATCAGTGCATTTAAATAGCACTGATTGCTGTATAAATGACAATGGTCCCAAAAATGTCCGATGTGTCCACCATAATGTCGCAGTCACAATAAAAATCGCTGAGCGCCACCATTACTAGTAAAAAAACAAAATTTATAAAAATGCTATAAAACTATCCCTTATTTTGTAAACGCTATAACTTTTGCACAAACCAATCAATAATCGTTAATCGCGATTAATTTTTTATTTTTTTTACCAAAAATATGTAGAACATATGCCATATGTATCGGCCTAAACTGATGAAAAAAAGTTTTTTTATATATATTTTTTGGGGGATATTTATTATAGCAAAAATATTGCATTTTTTTTTCAAAATTGTCGCTCTATTTTTGTTTATAGCGCAAAAAATAAAAACCGCAGAGGTGATCAAATACCACCAAAAGAAAGCTCTGTGGGAAAAAAAGGATGGCAATTTTGTTTGGGAGCCACGTTGCACGACCGCGCAATTGTAAGTTAAAGCGACGCAGTGCTGAATCGCAAAAAGGGGCTTGGTCCTTTGGCTGCAAATTGGTCCGGGGCTTAAGTGGTTAACTTACATTGTTCCTTCTATTTCTATATGTGGATAATGGCACTGTCATTTTATTTTTTTTTAATAATAAAAAAAAATTCTAAGTACCTTTTTCCTAATGGATATCCAGCTGTCACATGACCCAGCTCTTTCCCAGCCTATCTGCTGGGAAATATAAGCAGGAGGAGCTTTTCGTCCTCTGCTGCTGGTCACATGTTCACTTGCAAAAAAAGAAGGTCTCAAACAGAAGGAGACCAGAAAGTTGAGGCTCACTGAGAAGCAAATCACCTGAAATCTATAATCAATTACTCTTTATTCAAAAAATATAATGAGGTATAAAGGTACAGAATATCACAAAAGCACGCTTGTGGGCAGGATCAAAGACCACTATCTAGGTCACACAAGTATAAAATGTTACCAACTGGACGAAATGACAGTGGGAACAGGCACATACAAGGGGAAACACATGACAACATGCATACATAGAACATAAGACCACGTCCGGATGCCGAAAAAATTGGTGCCAGTCCAGCCCATGCACTGCTATGGTGCACCAGTGATTACTGAATGTAATGGCAGGGCTGACATCAATTTCCCCAGGGGCTTGAGCCAGCTAAAGACGGGAACGACAGGGGACTCGGATAGTGTAAATGTGCAATGAACTTAGTGACAAGACCATGATTTGTCCATAGGGTGGTACTATATGTGGGGATGCAACAGCTGCTCTGAAAATGCTGCAGTGACCTTTGCAAATGGGAATAGTTCCTTAAACGGGCAGTCATCAGATGGATGATGGAGTACAGATGTGTGCCAGAAATCAAAAAGAGTTGCTGATAGACGAATAAATAGATGTCACTCCCTGAATGTACATCCACATGCTGTGCATTCTCATTCATAAATAGTCACTAGTAATGCTTATTACCTCCGGTGACATTATGCATGGTGCGCTATACTCACAGGATCTGGATGTCCATCCATACCTTCCAACCAGCAACAATTAATGCGATGTCCTGTATGGCGCACCACTATCTGCTGGAATGGTTAATCAAAATGTTGCACCGGCGTGGTCATTGGACATATAAAGGCTGATTTCCCCTTTTTATAACCAGGACCAGTAGGTCATCCTCCCGTTCGCAGTGTGCGGGCCCGCAACCCTGCTGGGGACTATTGCCGTAGCATAGTGTGGCGTCTGGGTGGAAGTGATGTCAACGCGTTTCACATTACAGGATGTGTAGCTTCGTCTGGACGTAAAGGTGGTGTGCGGGCACTCCTTTTTGTAGTCGTCATCCACTTCCGTACACGCCCACCAAAGAAAAATAATTTAAAGGAGCACTCCTTGTCAGTGCTGTAGTCAGTTTGCCATAGTCTGCTGATTGTATCCACTCGTATAGAGGCTTTCAAAAATTGATATTCCATAAAGTGATTTTTCCAAGAAGGATATCAATGCCTGATGCTCCTGGCCTATTATTGAAATTTATGTAGAGCCATAATCATTCTTAATGGGAGGCATTAATATCAAAACGGTGCAGTGATACGTAGGTCCTCATCACATACCCTTAATGTAAAAAGCCCCTGTATGGATCCAAAAGCGTGAAGGTATAATGGTCTATGAGGAAGTATGGAGACCTAGGTTAATAGAAAGGGCTGCAAACTTAATTCCGTGTTAAGGCCCCTCGGAATAAGAGAGCCAAGATGGAAAATCCATCTTTTTTCTGTTGCAGGACCTGATCAAAATCTCCTCTTCTAGGGGAAATATTTAAGACCTATATGCCTTTAACTTGCATACCCGTCAATTTGCCCTGATGAAACTGGGCAAAGTGTTGGGACACCGGCTTTTCTGGATTTTTTTTTCCCAGGATTTCCCTCATATGTTCACCCATGTGGACACTGAACTGTCGTTTGGTTTTTCCAATGTACATTTTGTTACATGGACAGGCTAACGTATAAATTACCTTTGTTGTTGCACAATTGATGAGGCTCTCAATCTTAGAATTGGTTTTATTCTGTGAGTCACTAAAAGATGCTGTCCTATGTACATATGGACATACCTCTTGGAAATTGGGACAGCCATGAGCTGTCTGTACTTTTGACATGTTCCGATTTTATCAGACGGTCTCCTAAATTTATATGGAGGTTAGCGAGCAATCACTCCTCATTTGTGGTACACACCACACGCATGCTCAGTATGCCTATTTCATTCTAGTAATCTGTCGTGGTCACGTGTTCAAAATAATAATTAAAAAAAACGGCCTTTGGAATGCAGAGCAAAATAAATATGAATAAACCATTTTTTAAATGGTTTTACGAATATATATTTACAATAAAATCTCTTTATTTTTTTTTGGGCAATAACATGGTGTGGGCAGATCTTCTGTCAGTCACAGGCTGTGTCACCCCCCCCCCCCCCCCGCCTGTGTATTAGAATAAGAGGGAGGTGAAGCCTCCATCAATCAAGATGTAATATCTAACCCCCATTGTGTTTAGCTGGTTAGTGTCCATGGAGGATAAGGGAGGGAGCGGGCTGTCATTTACCACTGTGTTTACACCCACATGCGTCACGCTATAGTCACATGGGCTGCTCAGATATGTTAGAGAGGAAATGCTCAGGGTATAAAATGCTCAGTTTTCAGTGTATGTGCTGAAAACTGATGCTCTGAGCATGCGCAGAGCTGCCAACACTGCTCTGCAAAATCTCCAGATGCATTGGGGACCTGGATGGAAGGGGAATATAGAGAACAGTAGGATCAAGCTGTGTGTGTGTGTGTGTGTGTGTGTGTTTTTTTTTTTTTTGTTTTGTTTTGTTTTGTTTTTAGAAAACAGATGTCATAGTTACTAAGTATGAACAGTATGTAATACGGCATTTTTTCGATAGTTTATGATGTGGGTTTAGTGACGCTTTAATGGTAAAACTAGTTAGACTGGCAAGAGATGGCAAGTAGTCATATCTGAAATGGCCTGATTAAATAATACCCTAGGTCTAGGGATGAGACTAATGATTTAAAGTTTCCTGGTATTTTGGTGGAAATCAGGACATTTTGGCAAAATAATTTTTATAAAAATTTTTGGAAAATGCATTAATTAGTTGAGCTGGTGAAATCCAGTTGGTGTTTGGTTATTTTTAATGAGATGGCTCTAAAGAGCATATAAGGGGCAGAAGCTCCTTTTCAATTGGAACTGTTCTTGCGCCAAGAAAACACCTCCAATTGACCTCATTGATTTAGGCCTAGTCCCACCTTTGCATGGCGCTTTAAGGCGTGGCAGTGTACCTGCTCTACGTGCAATGCCTTATGGTGTCGTTCTTTATGAATGATAAAGGTTTATGTCGGAGGTTTAACGAAAGTAAACTCCAAGACTGACCAGCGTGAAGGAATGCAGCATTATCTGAGCTTAGTGGTGGAAGCCATGGGATTGCACATAAGGGCGAGTTACAGCAAAGTATATGGTACTTGCTACCGTTTCATTGCCTATGTACGGCCTTGCCAAAATGTTAGATGATAGGGGAGCAACCTTGCTGAAAGCAATGAAAAAAACATAATAGTAAATAGTAGTAAATATAGTAAAAATAAAAAAAATAGTAAATATTTTTAAAGGGGGATAAAGGATTACCAGTGTGGCCTTTCTACTACTATTAGACTCTGTCAAACCACTGGCCAGAGGGATTGTAGGTACAAAAGTCGGTCGGTGGTGGAACCCATGAACTTGTTGGTGTGCTGACCTTCCAAGCAAGGGTTTAACAAATATAAACTCCAAGACTGACTAGCGTGACTGAATGCAACATTATTATCTGAGCTTAGAGGTGGAAGCCATTGAATTATATACCTAAGGGTGAGTTACAACAAAGTATATGGTACTTACTTACCTTTTCATCACCTATGAATGGCCTTACTAAATGTACTAGGCTTACGAGAGGGGAGCAACCCTGCTGAAAGTGATGAAACAACCATAATCCTAAATGTTCTTAAAGAAGGATCGAGGCAATGCAATTACCAGTGTGGCCTTTCTACTACTATAAGACCCTATTGAACCACTGGCCAAGAGGGATTGTAGGTACAAAAGTCTGCTGGTGGTGGGGCCTGTGAACTTGTTGGTGCACTGACCCTCCAAGCAAGGGTTTAACAAATGTAAACTCCAAGACTGACTAGCGTGACTGAATTCAGCATTATTATCTGAGCTTATTGGTGAAAGCCATCAAATTGTACATAAGTGAAAGAAGACTCGAGTCAGAACTGAAAAATAAAGCTTTGGGATTCATGCAAGGAGCACAAGCTATCTGACCAAGATTTTTATTCAGGCATTGTTGCAGCACCAATCTACCCTACTCCTTTCTTATGTTGGTGATGAAGGGGAGGTATTCCCAGACATACCTACTACGGGTTTGACCACTATAGACACATACTAGCAGCAGCCCTCAAGCCTGTACACTGCAAAGGCAGGCTGTTGGCATCCGTTGCTATTTGTGCCTGTTCACAAAGCCAGCGATCACCTTGTATTGTTTGTTTTAGTGCAATAGCCTGGTGGACCTTGTGAGTTCCTCATTTGGCCTTTGTTATTGCTCCCTTCCTTTTTCTTTATGTAGCAATGATGCGCTAACGTGCTGCTGGAATATTGGGTGGTTCTGCCCTTCTCAGAGGTGGACCCAAGCACTCACGACACACCATTAGTGATAAAATGGGCTTTATTTTAGCAGGAGTAAGCCCTGTAAGGGAAGTGCTGATCAAACCTTTTAATCAATGACAAGGTAATCTGTCAACAACTACACATACATTGTTACAACAAGTATATGATATTTATTACCTTTTCATTGCTTATGTATGGCCTTGCTATACTAGGTGGAATAGAGGGGTGCAACCCTGCTGAGAGCGATGAAACAACCACAATAGTAAATATTCTTAAGAGGATAGAGCAGTGGCTTTATCCATTAGGGGCGCCGCCCCCCCAACCATATGTCCGAACCCCTTATCTACATGCAGGGTGCCGAACCATGGATTACAATGGTGTGTCGGGACCGTCCGCCACCAACCCTCCCGACCGAGGGAGCACCAGCCACCACTGGGATAAAGGAAATGCAATTATTGGGTGTGGCATTTCTACAACTATTAGGCCCTGTCTGTGGGATTGTAGTTACAAAGGTCTGCCAGCAGTGGGGCCCTTGGACTCTACATTGTTGCACTTCTCCTCCAGGCAAGGGTATTTGTAATATGAAGGTAGAGTGATGATGTGGTCTCCTTTTAGATAGAACTCTGCTGGTGGCAGCAAATCACCATTACAGAAACAGTTCAATATATACAAGGGTGGCCAAAGGCCTCTTGCCACCACTGATGCTGTGTAGATGTCACCTGGACAACAGTCTGTCCCCTGGTGGACACTCCCGTAGGATGGATTGAGGTAGGTAGCAGGTAGGTCGCACCATGTTGCATGGATGTTGGTGGGTAGAAGGTAGGCCCTGCTGTCCCTTGCTATGGATGACTCTCTGGTGGCCTCTGCTGCTGGCACGCCTCTGCTTGGGGGATGGAAATCATGTAAGGGGTATCTCGCAGGTCCCTGGACTTCCCATTTCTAGCCGGTACCCCTTGTGGCCTTGTCCTAGATACTCTGAAGTCTACCTACAGCTCTCTTATTCCCAGTTGCACAGTATCCCCCACCCCATCCCTTCAGGACTCCTGGTAGATCTCTCCACTGAGACTGTCTAGGCAGTTTCCTTCTCCTGCTCTTTCCCCCCCCCAGACTCCCCCGGGGTTTGAGACTTCAGTTCAAGGCCACATATGCGTTTCCCCAAAACTAAGCTACGTTGGGGGTGTGGCCTGGTTGGAGCCTGGGCGGAGGCTGTCATACACCTTCCTATGCTATTTTGCATATATGTGCAACTTCCAGGACTTTTCCCTTTTCCATTAGATGTCTAGACCTGAGACAAGCTCTGTCCTTGTCTGTACTCCAAGCGGTTGCAACATAAGAGGACTTGGTGGAACCTTAAATGGCACCTGTCAATTTTAGTTTGAGTCACATATGCGACCAATCGCAGTTCTGTCCCCTTCTCTCTTGGCAGCCTGTCAATCAAAGGCGGTGGAAGCAAAAAGAGGTAATCCAGTGGCGCAGCCACAAAGAAGTTTGTGCCTGGACTATGAGGCTACCTCTGGTTTAAAGGGCCTCCAGCCAGGGCTACATTTATTTAAACCTATGATGGCACAAACAGCAATAAACCAAGTAGAATTATAATGAACTTTTGTATCTTCTTTAGGCCCCATTCAACCTGAGCGTAGCGTTTTCAGGCAGAAAGTCGTGCGATTTTTACTGCGTTTCTGCAGCAATTTTGATGTTTTGCTGCGATTTTGTACAGGTCAAATGGTCACCAATGTAAAAAGCAGAAAAACATCAAAATCTGCCTAAAACAAAGTTCCAGAACCTGTTTGCGTTTCAGACATTTTGGATCTTCTGGCATCAGACGTTTTGGAGTGGAGATGTGAACCATCTTCATAGAGAATCATGATTTTTTTTTTTTTTTTTTTTTTTTCCCCTCCAGCGTTTTGTAACTTTCATTCTTCAAGCTACAAAATGCTCAGGTGTGAATGGGGCCTGCAAACTCTTGTCACGTCATACTGTTCTGCCTCTTTCTCAAATGTGGATGTGGCCACGTTGTCCTTCCTTAGCCGCCACCGCTGGAACCAGGGAACCAACTGATCTGGCTATTTAGAATAAACGCACGTGCGCACATGTTAGCTAGTGCTAAAACCAGCAGCAGAAAATAATGAAAGCCATTGCCACCCTGCAAGGCAACCTGTGATGTGAGCTAATATAAGGGCTTGTGTACATGGGCAAAAGCATCCTAATAGGACCTGCTGTGACCTAAGGAATGCGAAACAGGTCGAACGTGTCCTCAGAACTCCACCCTAGACTGTCGAGGTAAACGTGAATTTGTAGTCCATGTCAAATGCAGGAAAACAAAACTCTTCAACATGAGCCCTGAATGGAAACGGTTTCTTAAATGGAGTGTCCCTTTAAATGCTGCTCCTTTTTTAGAAATTTTCAAGCTTCTGTCAGCAAAGTATAACTGGATTCCCTCAACCTTTTTTTTTTTTTTTTCTTTTTTTTTTTTTTTTCCCGGCAGTAACTTTTGTGCCGTTAAGACATGTGGCAAGACGTACATTCCTACCATGTTTTTTTTTTTTTTTTGCAGACGTAGCGTAACTTGCGTACCATCATTTTTGTGTCTGGTTCCGGACCACCGACCAAGAATCTTGTATGGGGTCTCTCGCAGCCTCTGCGCACAAAGCGTTCGTTAATGCAAAATAAACAAAAACTACTCGTACCACTTCCTGTGGAATCTAAGGAGGCTTCAACACGTGGCTTCTCAAAGGTGTGAGTGATTCTGCCTCTGTCAGGAGCGGAGTAGAAGAGAAAGTGTAGAGTATGAACGTATTTAATGCATAGGCAGATGGCGAGGCTCTAGGCCCCTTTTTGCACTTGTGCGACTTGTCCTGCGACTTGGGACTGCAAAGTCGCATGACAAGTCGTGCCCCGTGATTTTTGATGAGTACCATTTATATCGGTGCGACTTCAAAGTAGTCCTGGCACTACTTTGGTCCCACTTTGATGTGACTTGTCCATAGACCTCAAGATTACACAGGCATTGCTTCAAGTCACATGACTTTCAGGTCACACAAGAGTGAAAGGGGCCTTACTGCGAGAAATATGGGGCTGACACTGCTGACCACCTTCTGAAAATGCTTATTGCTTGGGTCATTACTTCGGTAATGCCTGACCTGATATAATTATGTAGCCAGTAAAGCCAGAGCTCTAATATACTTGCCAGTATTGGGCTGTCGCTTTAAAGAGGAAGTAAAGGCAAAAAAAATAAAAAACACACCCTGTAAGGCAAAGGCATAATGAGCTAGTATGCATAGCATACTAGCTCATTATGAATAACTTACCTGAGAACGAAGCCCCAGAAGCGGTCCTCCGTCTTCTTCTTCACCGATGCCATGTATCCCAGAGCGACTTCCAGGTTTCGCTGCTCCGGCGCTGTGATTCGCCAGAGCCGCAATGACGTCACTCCCACGCATGCCCACAGGAGCCGACATTCGCGGCATATCGCTGCGGCCTGCCCAGTGCGCCTGCGCCGATGTCCAACCCACCCGAGAAATCCCACCAGGATGCCCTCCCAGCACACCACCAATCCTAGGCAGAGAGGCATTTCACGGCCCGCAGCTGCACATACACACCTTGCCTAGGATTGGCGGTGTGCCGTGATGGCTTCCTAGTGAGCTGGAACTACAATCCGAATGTGCATGAGCCCACCCCTACTGGAGGGGGGGGGGGGGGGTGGGTTCAAAGTGATTTCTCAGCAAAATAAAGCACAGAGACCTGGATAGTTTGGGGGGGGGGGGGGGGGGTTTGCTTTGAATATTTAAAATGAATGAAATAGTGTTTTTAGTTTGTGGTGCTCAGATGCAGTGAAGAGCCTCTTTAGAGCAAATATGTAATATTGTGCGCCTTAGATATGATGGCTGCATGTTTTCTTTTTTCAGGCTTTGTGCCTTTATTTTCACCTGGTGATCCTGCCATTATTGCACTTCCTGTGTTAGTGTGACACTCTCTGTACTGTATCTATGGAGGAGCAACCTAGGACCAGACTACAGAACAGCTCACTCTCCTTGTCGCCATAAAATGGAGGGGGTTGTTCTGTAGTTTAAAAAAATTAACTAGAGATAACACTGCGGAGTACACAGTACAGGGAATATGTCAGGACTATAGAACACCTCCCCCTTCCCTTATCTGCACAACACAGGGGGTTTTCTGTAGTTCAGAGATAGCTGGAAACCTTGTAACTTATAATGCCTCGTTCACACTTGCTTTGCTCTCGGAAGAACAATCTGTGCTCCGATAGCTCTTGAGGGAGCTTTTGACAAGTGGTGAGGAGTTGTTGTATCACCACCTCACCGCCTGTTTTATTCCTAAAAATGCTAGACTACGGTCGCAGCATGGCCCCATTCACTTGGATGGGTCATGTTTGGCAGGCCTCCTCACCGCCTGTCAAATCTTTCTGAAGAGCTACTCGGCTGGAACTACGAGGAGATACACATTCCATATAGGACCTCCGATCATATTTTGAGTGTCCTCAATAGGAATCGATCATCCTCCATGTTTTTTTCTTTTTTCTTTTTTTTTTCTGCAAACTAGATGGTCCTTTAATGCCTCCTGTGGCTGCCTGCAGTATGGTGTTTGGTCATATGGTGTCTGTCTGACTCCCTGAACCACCATCAATTGCAAACGCTATATCCTGGGAAGGCTCTGTTATTCAATTGAACAATATCTCCTGAGGAAGCCCCAGTTATAGGGCGAAACATGTTGGGAACCATATGACCATGCTGTACCTACAAGGAATGTATTGTATGAGTCTTTTGTAATGCTCTTTCATTGTTTTATGAACCTCTTACCTTTTTTTTTAACGGTTATTAATACAATTTTATATATTTTAATAGTATTTCATGATTTACTGAAACGTGCATCTTAAAAATCCCATAATCTCCAAATACAATCTTTCTGAAGAGCAAGCCGAACGCCTGTAACTCTTCAGAGATGAAACTATGCGTGAACGAGGCCCTAACACAACAGTCATTTAAATGAGCTGCCTAGAGCCTAGTACACATGGACTGAATGTCGGGCGGTTCAAATAAAAAATGGCTGACGTTCAGCCCGTGTGTATGGCAGCTTGGTCTGACAAACTGGCCATGCATGGTCCCCCTGAGGAAGACACATTATTAGCCCTGTGTCGTCACATTTAGGGGAGGGGCCAGGATGGCGGAGGAGACCGTTTCGTGCTTGCTTGAGCAGACTACTAACACACATAGGATTTGAAGCTACCTGGAAGAGGTTTTTTGCTACTTTATGCTTTATATAGTTTTGGTGCGCTGGAAGCGCCATTAAAATCTGAGTACCCTGATGTTCTTTTTTAATAAGAAAAAAAAAAAAAAAATTATAATACACTATCCAGCCTCTTCCGTGTTTTAACATTTGAGGACGTCCTCTGTGGATGTAACTGTGGGATCCTGCTGAAAACTTCTTAACTCAGAGCCCAGGAGTGTTTCAACCTCTCATGTGGACCAAACTTAGTTGTGCGGTGGGGGTGGGGTGGGGGGAGCAGCAAGGTCACCTTCTTATTGAACAGGATTTTTCTTCAGTAGAGTCACTTTATGGAGTATTATTGCACGTATGCACTTGAAAATCTGAGGATTTGAAGATTACTGAGGACGTTTTTTTTTTTTTTTTTTTTTTTTTTTTTTTTAATGTACACATTTAATTCAATCAAATGATTTTATTTATTTTTTTCTCTGCTTTCACTTCAACTTGCTTGATTAACTAATTTTTGTAGTACCATATTTTATATTCATTTCTCTTTTTGTAAATTTAGTATTGATGGTATTGCAAGGATGGAAGGATATTTTTCACTGTGAACTTGCTTGATTTACTAATTTTCGTTGCACCATAATTTAACCGCTTCAGCCCCGGAAGATTTTACTCTCTTCCTGACCGGAGCACTTTTTGCGATTCGGCACTGCGTCATTTTAACTGACAATTGCGCGGTCGTGCGACGTTGCACCCAAACAAAATTGATGTCCGTTTTTTTGCATGCAAAATAGGGGATAGATTTATGGCATCTTTATTATAATTTTATTTTTTTTCATTAGTGATCTGCGTGTTTTTTTTTTTTTTTTAAAAGCGACTGTGACATTATGGTGGACAGATTGGACACTTTTGACACTATTTTGGGACCATTGTCAGTTATACAGCGATCAGTGATATAAAAATGCACTGATTACTGTGTAAATGACACTGGCAGGGAAGGGGTTAAACCCAAGGGGGGCGATGAAGGGGTTAAGTGTGTCCTAGGGAGTGATTCTAACTGGGGGAGGATGGGCTACAATTCACATGACAGCGATCACTGCTTCCGATGACAGAGCAGGGGATCTCTGTCATGACACAAGGCAGAACGGGGAAATGCCTTGTTCACATAGACACTTCCCCATTCTGAGGCTCCGCGACACGATCACCGGGAATCCAGCGGACATCGAGTCCCACGGGCACGCTTTATGCAGCAGGTGCATGCCAGCTAGTCCCGCCAATTAAAGGGGGCGTACAGGTACGCCCATTTGCCCACCGCTGCCATTGTGTCGACGTATATTGACGTGCGACGGTTGGCAAGTGCTTCACATTCAGTTGTCTTTTTTAGTATTGATGTTATTGTAATAGTACTTTTTTTTTATCATTAAGGCTATTATTGCACAGCGCTACATTCTCTTTGCTATTTTTAAACCGGTAGCTGACCGTCTCTCGATCAGTGCTCTCTGCCAGTAGGGGCCAACCCCCTGTCAGAACAAAATGGAACAGCGGGGGGGGGGGGGGGGTCTGTACTAACATCAGATTGTTAGTACAACAGCTCCAAACGGAGCTGTAAGTTTGTTTTTGTTTTGGTCAACCCAACGGAACACATAAAAAAGCTGCATGTAGCATTTCTGGCAGTGCACCTTGCGACATTTCAGAATGAAAGGCACCACATCATACCAATGCATATAATGTGCATTGCCACAACCAATAATGTGAATAAGCCCTTAAACACAGGTGCATGTGGTGCAGCGTGTGTGTGTATTGGGGTCTTACATAAAATGAATGGCACAGTAATGCACCACATTTTGGCTCCTTGCATTGCGGTAAACCCCTTGTTACCATAACTCGCAGACTCAACGTCTTGGTGAGATGCCCCAGAATCGGGTCTTTGCATTGAGACCGTTTAAAAATGAAAAAAAAAAAAAATGGGTTAAATCTTCCTGAGTGAATAAAATGTGGAGCATTGTTGGCCCACGCTCGCCGCGTCACGCTTTGATAATCTGGAGGGCAGCTGTGCACCTGCGATTTGTATCGCTTCCTCTTTCTATAAACAGCAGTGCAGAGATCAGTGAAGTGAGGAACTAAACCGGTTTTCAGTTTACCGACTGCTATAAATGGCCGGTATTTTCAAGCTGTGCGCCCTCTCCAAGCATCGCTCATGCCAGGCGCATCTGACTTCAATGAATCGGGGGCTGGAGAGCGCATATTAGCTCGGCAAGGGGCATCATTGGCTCTGCAGCAATCCGCATTGACCTCATTTCACAACTTACTAAAGCACTTTGTTGATTCATTTAAAAAATAAGAGGCACAACTACGATATTTGCTTCAATTTATCCAGAAAAAAATGTGCCATAAATATTTTATTGATTTTCAACTTGCACACATGTGGAATGGGCTGAACATGTAAGGGTGCGTCACTGCCGAAGGGGAGAGCTCGGAAGAGCGCATCAGTACACTGGCGGTGAGTGTGTGTATCGAAGCAAGAGGTGGATGTTATTGCAGTGACAAGTGAAGTGGGGACATATGTGGGGCAGGTGGTGAGAGTAGGGGGCGAGGACTGAGGTCGGTGGTGAGAGCTGGGCAAGAGGACTGGGGTCGGTGGTGAGAGCTGGGCAAGAGGACTGGGGTCGGTGGTGAGAGCTGGGCAAGAGGACTGGGGTCGGGGGTGAGAGCGGGGCAAGGGGACTGGGGTCGGTGGTGAGAGCGGGGCAAGGGGACTGGGGTCGGTGGTGAGAGCGGGGCAAAAGGACTGGGGTCGGTGGTGAGAGCGGGGCAAGAGGACTGGGGTCGGTGGCGAGAGCACGGGGAGAAACTACCAGGGTCAAAATTGTGACCGGGCCCTAGCGTTCGGCCACCGGCTCAGAGGGAAAGGTCTGGAGCCTTTCATGGTTTTTTGCATCGGGACCCTGAAGTTTCTAGTTATGCCACTGCCTCCAACATAAAAAACAAAAGCAAAAAAACTTCAGCTCTTCTGCCCACCTGTGGCAGAGCCAAAATTCCCCCTCTTCCTCACATACCAGTACCCCTGCGCAATCTCCGCCCCCTCCCCCAGCAGATCCGCCGCTGCTCTACACCACCTCTAGAGAGGACCTGACATTTGGTGCTGCTGCTCTCCTGTGACCTGCAGAAATCTTCACAGGTATTGATAAGATCGACCTACAGCTCCCAGGAAGTATCTCGTTACTGATAACTTTATTTGTGACTCTTACGTGTCACGCAATCTACTGAAGACAGCCACAAATAATTATTAGCCGTCAATCAGATTAAAGCTATGGAAAACGCATACTGGCTGCCATTTTGGGCAGCTCCCTCCTAAGACCTCATAGTCCACAGATCACATGGCCAAAGTGCAGATCAAAATGTTAAAGCTAAATTCCAGGACTCCACTGCAAGAGGTGGACCCTCACAGTCCTCAAGTACAATACAGGACTTCTGGTCCTGCATGGCACGTGATGACGTCACAGTGGGATTGTTGGATGGAGCACCGGAGAGACATGGCTTTGGAGGACCAGTTGCACAATGTGCCATAAGCCTGCAGGAGCAAGCAATAGGGCAAGTATCACAACTTATTCCTCTACTCCTAGACTTAACACGCAGAGAGGGGCCTTCACACTGTCATTCCATTGCTCTGCGCTACTGCAAACATGTTAATATGTTGCGTCAAGGCAGACATTTCATCAGTGGGCATCCAGTGCATGTCAATGGCTAAAAACCAGGTTGGCATCAGTCAACCATCTGTGCAAAATAGAAGAAGGTTCACATACAGTTATCAGCTCTGCTGTTACAAGATCACTCCTGGCTGCAATGGCTTTATGCATTTTTTATTGGCAGATGTGACTGAGTGTAGTACTATTTGTTACTGGCAGAGGGCAGAATAAACATGAATACAGAAACCCCAGGGTATTTCTGAAGGCATTCAGCAAGTCAAGAAACTTTAGTGCTAAAGGTACACTTATATCCCAAAACAGCCAACTCCATTCCAAGTTTTTCTGCAATAAAAAAAGATACCTTCTGCGTAGTAGCAATGGACAACCCAATTATTTTTCCATTTCTTTTTGTGGGTGTGTGGGGGGGGGGGGGGGTGTTTGACCTCTAACCTTAGGTTCATACTAGTGCGATGCGGGGACCAGCATGATTCAAGCGCCGGTACCAACATCGCTCCCCTCCCGCAGGCAGTTCAGTCTTGTGCGAACCGCTGGGGGTGTCATTAGCAAAGGTAATAAAAAAAAAAAAAAAAAAAAAAGATTACAGCGCACACATGCAAAAAAAGACATTTAAATCCTGCAAGGCTATGTAAAAACATCCGAACATATTCAGAAACAATGGGGATTTAGTTACACCAAATGGCCATATAGTGCAAAGCCCACTACTACATAAAAGTACCCCAATATCAGTGGGTCCTACACTATCCAAAGAATGGAAGATCCCACTTCTCTAAACCATGGGAGTATACACTCCTCTACATGGGAGAATTGAAAGGACTCCTCCTATAACACAGGTGGACACTAATATGAGGCAATGATGATGGGGGGCGTCCACGCTATAGCCGAATGACTGCCTCAGCATGGACCTGAATTTCCGGGAGGCCGTCATACGACAGCATCCCCTTTGCACGCGCTCCGTGCACCCCCTGCAGGGAGCGCGCTCTGTGCTCACCAATTAACTGAGACTCTGATGATCACAGATTTGAGTAAGAGGCAGATTCCCAGCCCCTTACCACGTGATCAGCTGTCAGCCAATGACAGCTGATCACATGATGTAAACAAAAGCTCGGTAATTGTTTTTTTTTTCTCAGCGCGAGGAGAAAAAAAAGCCGATCACCGGATTATGTGCAAGGGACATCGGTCCCGAAGAGGCAATTATGCCTCATCTGTGCCACCAGTGGCCTCTGCCAGTGCCACCTGCCAATGTCCACCAGTGCTACCTATCAATGCCCATGAGTGCCACCTATCAGTGCTCACCAATGGTGCCAATCGGTGCCACCTATCAGTGCTGCCTATCAGTGTAACCAACCAGTGCTGATCAGTGCCCATCACTGCCACCTATCGGTGCCCCTCAGTGCCACCTTATCAGCGTACATCAATGAAGGAGAAAAATTACCTGTTTGCTAAATTTTATAACAAAATATAAAAAAAAATTGTAGAATTTTATTTTATTTTTTTTTAATAAAAAATTAAAACCGCAGAGGTGATCAAATACCAGCAAAATAAAGCTATATTTGTGGGAACAAAAATAATAAAGGGTGGCACTGATGTACAACACTGATCAGTGCCCATCAGTGTCGCCTATCGGTGCCCATCGGTGGCATCTATCAGTGGTACCTATCGGTGGCCATCAGTGTCGCCTTATCTGTGCCCATCCCTACCGCCTTAACTGTGCCTATCAGTGCCCACCAGTGCCGCCTCATCAGTGCATATCAACAAAGGAGAAAAATTACCTGTTTGCAAAATTTTATAACAAATTATGAAACATGATTTTTTTTTTTTTCAAAATTTTCCATCTTTTTTGGTTTAGCAAAAAATAAAAATCCCAGCAATGATTAAATACCACCACAAGAAAGCTCTATTTGTGGGAAAAAAATGGTAAAAATGTCATTTGTGTACAGTGTTGTATGACCGCACAATTGTCATTCAAAGTGCGTTAGCGCTGAAAGCTGAAAATTGGACTGGGCCGGAGGGGGGTTTAAGTGCCCAGTAAGCAAGTGGTTAAAGATGATGCAGCCATAAGACCATACAGACAGAAAAAAAGATTACCCCGCTGGTGGCCAAATAGTGCTGCTCAAACTAGCAGCGTTTTACCGTCAAAGTGCGCCTGCCCCAGTGTGAAAGCAACCTTAAGTAATGGGAAATCGTACAGAAAATTTCTTAAATTAAACATTTCTTAAACCCAACAAGCCTCTAATCAGTGCACTTGTATGTATAATTTGGATAAAAAACAAAACAAAAAAAACCTACATCTTAAAGTGGATGGCAACCCAAAAAAAACGTAAAACAATCCTTTAAATACATTAAAAAACATTTGAACATTTTTAACTTGACATAAATGCCTGTTGCTAGGCAGATCGTCCTAATCTGCCTCTTCCTATTCCGCAGTGATCTTCCGTCTTCTCCTCCTTGCTTCTGGGGAATGGGGCACTGTGTGTTCTGGGAACTGTGTGTGTCCCAGAACACAGCGCACCCCATTCACAAAGAGCTGCTCGACTCGCACATGCGCAGTAGGAAACGGGCAGTGAAGCGGCAAGGCTCCACTGCCTGTTTCCCTTAGTACGAATGGCGTCGCCGAGAGCCAGAGGGACGGGTCGGTCTCAGGCGGCCGACATCGCAGGCACCCTGGATAGATAAGTGTGCTTATTAAAAGTCAGCAGCTACAATGTTTGTAGCTGCTGACTTTAAAAAAAATAAAATTTTTCTTCAGCTGGCCCTCCTCTTTAAATACACCAAAACAGGTAATCAAAACTTTTGGACAAAAAAAATGGGCTAACTTTACTGTTTTCTTTTTTTTTTTTTTTTTTTTTTCATTATAGTGTATTTTTTTTCCCAAAAAATTGCGTTTGAATACCGTGTCACATAAAATATTACAACAACCGCCATTTTATTCCCTAGGGTCTCTGCTAAAAACAAAATGGTGTGTGTGTGTGTGTGTGTGTATATGTATGTATGTGTGTGTATGTATATGTGTGTGTGTGTGTGTATGTGTATATGTATGTGTGTATATATATTGTGCATACATACATACATACATACATACATACATACATACATACATACATACATACATACATACATACATACATACATACATACATACATACATACTGAGATCTCCTACACACCAGAGTTCAGTCCTTTTGATAAGTAGAAACGTATCTCTTTTTTTTTCTTCTTTTATCAGCGATGTTCTCAGACTTAGCAGCCTGAAGTCATTTGCAAGTTGCCCTGAAGTTTTAATCGGCCTAATTTGCACCACAATCGGGCAATGCCAATTAGTTAAAAAAAAAAAAATTAAAAAAATCAGACGACCTCTAGTCTCTGGGAATCTATGGCAAACTGAAGAGGACGTCTGCCGTGTTTGTGTTTTTATGGAAACCGGACTGTTACCTGGCCAGGACAGCCTACAAATACCTCTGTGTCTGAGGACTGATTATTTGGGGCCCTTTTCATGCGGCCGTTCCAATCGGGTCAGTTTTTCAGGCGGATTTGATTGGATGGTCTATTCACCTCTATGGCCAGGTGGGGGTGAACAGACTTGTGTCCGTACATACACCCGCCTGCCTCCATTTGATCCCCTGCTGATCAAGACAGAATCCGCCCCGTCTGAAAGGGGCCTTAGCCTTTCATGCACCCGCCTTCGTAGAAGGGGCCTTAGCCTTTCATGCACACGATTTCGTAGAAATGCCTGTGTAAACTCTCATGAAAGTTGGACCAAATTAGTACAGGGACTATTTTGAAGTCGGCACGACTTGAAGTTGCACATATATGAATGGTTATCATTGGAACTCATGGGAAACTATTTGTCATGCGACTTTGCAGTCCCAAGTCGCAGGACTAGTCGCATAAGTGTGAAAAGGGCCTAAGGCTGGCCATTGACTTGTTTTATTTTTTGAATCCGGCTGATGGGGGGGGGGGGGGGGGGGTCCTTGAACGGATTTCCCATACACACAAACGAGGTGGATGGAGGAATCCTCCCCGCTGTGGCAATACAATAGCGCACAGGGCTCAACTGTCAGATACACTGATCAGAGCTGATTGAGTTTTCCATCAGTCCCGTTCGGCAGAAGTCGATCGTTAGATCAACTTGTGTCGATTAGGAATTGCCATGGATTGTTCGAGATTAGGCTGGTACGTGTTGAGCTATACAAATTTCAATCCATCTGTTGACAGTTTTTAAAACAGGGGTAGGCATTGCAACCTGGGGCCCTCCAGCTGTTGCACAACTACAAGTCCCATCATGCCTCTGGGAGTAATTGTACTTGCCAGCCTCATGGAAAATGTAGTTATACAACAGCTAGAGAGGGCCCCAGGTTGCCTAGGGGGTTTTTAGGGGGTGATTTTTTAATTAATTTATTTTTTAATATATGCACCCCACCCCTCATTACCAGACGGAGTTCTGTGTGGTTGCTGGAGAAGTTGAATCGCATGGTGTTTCTGTAGTCTTTCGGTGGTGATCTGTCACACCAAAAAAATCCTCATTAAGCTGGATGTACACTAGTAGGTTTTGGGACAAAGCATTCAGTACTTTTGACTTGGCGATTGCCATTCTAAAGTAGTTACAAAATGTATTTGCTTTTAACATTCGATTTTAGGAGTAAATGGGCTTTACAGAATGAGAACCACCTGGATGGTGAGGCCCCTTTCACATGGGGCAGACTCTGATTAGATCACAGGGGGGATGTGTCTGGTGATCCCATGGTGATCTCAGCAGAGCGCGTGGATGACGGGTCCGTGCCCACTCTGTTTCTGCAGTGTGGACATGGACAGAGCCCACTCTATGGTCCGGCAGGGAAAAACGGACTCCGTTGTCTGTTTACACCCAACTGCACTCAGAACCGTCTAGACCAGTGATGGCGAACCTTGGCACCCCAGATGTTTTGCGACTACATTTCCCATGATGCTCCTGCACTCTGCAGTGTAGTTGAGCATCATGGTAAATGTAATTCCAAAACATCTGGGGTGCCAAGGTTCGCCATCACTGGCCTAGATGGAAGAGGATGGACCCCACCCCCCCCCCCCCTTTTTTTTTTTTTTTTGCGGACCAGATCAGTTTGGAGGTAAGCGGGTGCAAATGGACACGTCTGTTTACACCCGTTGGCCCACAGGGGTGAAATGGAGGGTCCGATGAAAAACTATCAGGCGGATCAGATTGGACCCTTTATGTGAAAGTGGCCTTAGAAATTCTTTCATTTGAGAAAAAAAAAATTCTATCCTGTTTCTGCACGTTTTTTTATCACTGCAGTCAATTTGAACCCGCTAAGGATCAGAAAATCAAACGTTCTGAAAGAGGAAATAAACCCATCGATTTTTTCAGTTTAAAAAAATCCCAGGAATGCTTGCTAACTGTCACATTTGCTTGAGCTTTCAACCAAACTATCATGCCATCCAATGGCTGAGGTCATAACTGATCACATGTGCAGCATCATGGCAGTTGAAGATCAGAGGTCAAGATGGCAGCTTCCTTGATTGAAACAGATAGGAGGGTAGAAAGATAAAAACTAACGAAAATATGCTAATGTATACTCTTTAGGCTTTACATTGGTCTGCTGTTTTAAGATGTCACCAAGTTCCGTTGATGGATTCTGTAGAAAGTGGAATAAGAAAATAGGAAAATGAAGCTTTCTCTGAGCTGTTTTTGCATCAACTGGTGATCTGGTGGAGGTGGTGGGCATGGTGGGTTCTAGTAAATCGTCCAATATTTGCTCTGCCATTAGCCCTGTTGGTACCACCCTGCATGGCAAAGTTGACTTTTGCTAAGGACCTGGAAGAAAATTCTCAGCCTAACCGCGATTGCATCCAATCAGATTCAGCCACTGTTCGGGTATTCTGACATATGCAGGTGCTGGCTGTCAGACTACAATAAGCCAGCATTGCAGATTTGTCTGTCTGCGCTGTTTTTCCTGTATGGGGGGGTTCTGGTTATTTCTCTCGTTTTTACATCCTTTTTTTTTGTGTGTGGTCTATTTCCCTTTTTGGAAGATTTTACTTCCTTTGCCAGAGACACAATGGGAAGTGAAAGGAAAAAGTGAGGGGTAATCCCCTCTCAGGAAGTTGTCACCAGATCAGATTTCCTCTCCATTCTTGTTTTGGTGACGGGGGTACATTTTTGGCTTTCCCATAACTTACTCCATGACAATAATAGGTCAGCGGAAACATAGAAAACCATAAAACCTGACAGAGGTTCTATCCCCTTGTCAATGCAACAAATACTAAAAGAAAAGGGTTTGGCTGAAATGGATCTCATGATTAGACAGAGCTTACTACTTTCATACTGTCTGCAATTATAATTGACAATAGTCATTATTTATTGTACTTCCTTATCTTCATAGAATAAACCAGACTTGAATACAACCCTACCCATTCGTCAGACGGCTTCAATCTTCAAGCAACCCGTTACCAAGATCACCCATCACCCCAACAATAAAGTCAAGTCTGATCCCCAGCGGGTTATCGAGCAACCTCGCCAGGTAAGCAGATCCCTGATGGGTGTCACAGGGACATTTTAAGTAGAATATTTGTAATGTTTAAAGGGGAGACTCCACTTTCCTGGGAAAAAAAAATAGAAAAAAATTAGAAGATACCAAGGTTCGCCAAACTGCTGCCCAAAAGCCAGACGTGGCCTTTTGGTTGCCCTTATCCAGCCCTTGGGGCACCATTCCTCCAACTAATGAGGCACCCTATTTTTCCCACTGGCACCAATTTTTTATTTTTTTTCCTACTGGCATCCAATGACTAGGTACCATTTTTTTTTTCCCCACTGGTACCAATGACGAGGCACCATTTTTATTTTTTTTCCACTGGTACCAACAGCGACTGCACCATTTTTTATTTATTTTTTCCCACTGGCACCAATGATGAGGCACCATTTTTATTTTTTTCTACTGGTACCAATGACAAGGCATGATTTTTTTTTTTTTCCCCCACTGGCACCAACGACAAGGCAATGAGGCACCATTTTTTTTTTTTTTCGACTGGCACCAACGGCGAGGCACCATTCTTTTTCCACTGGCACCAATCCCCTTACTAGCAAAAAGAAAAATATACTGCACTGTGAAACTGCAACTTAGCAGCCGGTACATCTGTAGACAAAAAGCAACAATGTGAATATGTAGAAAAACATGCAGCGCTAAAATTGCAAAAAAAAACTTAAAAGATAATAATAAAAATTAATGTTCAAAATCTAGAGTGATAATTAAAGTGCAAGTGTAAATTACAAATAAAGTCCATATATTTATATTTGGTTCCACAAAACATGTATATGGCAATCCAACCACCCATGTGACCTTTAAAGTGAAGAAATATTCAGAACCACCACCACCATAGATAGGAGGAGGCTTACCAGATCTTAGTTACTTGGCAAGGCTTATACCGCCCAAGTCTACAGAGCTTGATAGATTAGATAGCCCGATGGGAAATGGCGGGTCCAGAGTCCACTTCAGTAGGTCAGCATCAGACCATCGATGGGATGTGGCATATAGGCCAAAAACACCATTGGAGGACAAAAGCTTGGTGCCACGTATTTTAAATCATGCAGATAAAAAAGGCTAACCTAGCGTAATACTTTTTAAAAAGTAGTATTTAATATAAATAAAAATTGAACACTCACATTTGGAAAAACATGATAAAGCATGTAAAGATGCACAAAGCGATGTATGCAGGGAGGTCCATCCGTCGCGTTTCGACTACAGCCGTCTTCTGGGGTCAAGATAACAGATGACTCAGTTGGCCCTGTTTGTACTATGTGATGAAGTTGACCAATCACAGCTAGCAACCCAATGGGTGACCTGAAAGGGAAGCCATCTATTGTGTACAACTGACCTGCTGTGATTAGACACCGCGGTCACATGGTACCGGCAGCGAGCCAGTACTCTGGTTTATCAGCTGTGTCCCGTCATATGACATCCAGTCAGGATGGGAAAGCGCCCGGTTGCCAATCTGCTATTGGTCAAACGGGGACTGGTTAATATTCAAAGCAAACTCCCCCATGCGTCCATGTTTCCATGTTTTTATTTTGTTGAGAAATCACTTTTGCAACCTCCCCCCCCTCTCTAGCATTTCTAGCTGCAAGCATCTTGAGTAAGGGCAGATGATTCACGTAGCATTTATTTCTTTTGGAATCCATCTGCCCTTGGCTCAGGCGTACAGGCAGGAGGTTGTCTTGGCTAAGAAAGCCCCTCCTCTCCTTACCCATGAAGACTCCTGGGATTTATGACATCATTTTGGGCTAGGCCAGAAACCAGGAAACAATTAAAGAAATGTAAAAAGAAAAAAAAAAAAGTTTAAAACAAGTAATGTACTTTCCGATCTATTTAATAATGTTATCAGCATAAGGAATAAATATAGTTAATGTTAATTGAGGGAGTGTAGTTCTCCTTTGAAGGGGTTTAAGAGTAAAGCACTAATTTACCTCTTCCGGGCCGCCCACTGTGTGTTTATATACCTCATTACTTTGACATCATATACCATTGTTATGGCAGCAGCTATTATTATTTTTTTATTTGTACAGCAGGCAATTCGGCGTACGATAAAAGTGGTCCCAGTGGGATCACTTTTATAGGCAGGTGGAGAGATCCAATGTACCCCATACTCCTTCACATAGGGTGGGGGCAGATTTCGATAAGCCCCCCCATCCGCAGACCCCCACAACTCCCGGCCAGGGTTGTCTGGAAGAGGCCCTTGTCTCCAAAAAAGCACCCACACTCCCCCCCATGTTGAGGACATGTGGCCTGGTATTGTTCGTGGGGGGAGGAGGGTTGTGTGTTTTTTTTTTTTTTTTTGCAGGGTTTCCCTTCAAGGTCATCAGAGCACAAGTCACATGCCAAAGTCGGATCAGTTAAGATGATGATCCGACTTTGATCTGACTTCTTCAATGACATTCCATGGGCTGAGGTAGGATCAAAGTTGGACCAAAGTAGTGCAGGAACCTTTTCAAAGTCGCACCGACTTGTGTCAGACCAGTTAAGACGGCTCTAATCTAATAACCATTTATTTACACACTTCATGCGACTTGAGCTCCTAATGTCGGAGCGTTTGTCGTACCCAGGGCTGGTGCAAGGATTTTTGACACCCTAGGTGAAACCTCATTTTGCCGCCCCCTGGCTCCACACCTGACTCCACCCCCTTTGCCCTGCCCATGTATACCCCACCTTTTTAATGAAGCGCCCATCGAATGTGGCCCACCTGCGTCCATCGGTGCAGGCCCCCACCTGCGCCCAGCAATGAATGTTTGCTTGCTTTCATTCATTCGGGAGTTGGAACACAGACACAGTCCGCCACCACCGCTGCGCCTCTGACACTATGTGCGAATGGAGTGGCGACAGCCTGTTGATTCTGAGACTTGGTTGCTTGCTGCCAAGAGAAGAGAGTAGGAACACCAGTGGCCGTGCGCCCTAGGCGGCTGCCTAGTTTACCTAGGGGTAGCCCTGGCCCTGGTCGTACCAGTGTGAAGCCAGCCTCACAGGCTGGCTTCACACTGATACTACACGACAGTCATACCACTGTCATCCTACTTTTCTCTGCGGCATCGGTCCTACATCCATCCGTCTTGAATGAACAGGTTACTACTTTGATCCAACTTGTTCATTGACCAATCAAAACAATCCCAGTTCTTTTTACTGCTGCTGTAATCGCCATGTCGGATGTCAGACAAGGATCCTACTTTGATCCGACTTCAATGAATTCCAATGGGCAGAAGTCGAACCAAAGAAGTGCAGGAAGCATTTTCAGAGTCGGACCAGTTAAGATGCCTCACATAGGGAAACATTGACTTCCACGCGTCATCATGCGACATGAGCTCCCAACGTCGGAGCGTTTGTTGTACCAGTGTGAACCCAGCCATAGTGTGCTCCTAATCTCCGCTTGCATAGAAGACATCTGGGAACCAGAAATCTTGCTGATTGATAGGGGATCAAATACTTATTTCACTCATTTAAAATGCCAATCAATTTATAACTTTTTTTGAAAAGCGTTTTCAGGATATTTTTGCTCTGTCTCTCACCGTTAAAATAAACCTACCATTAAAGTGATTGTAAACCCCTTTTTGTTAACTTGTGCGCCGTTTAGGAGATATATCCCTTGTAGTGCGCCAATGCCGTCATCGGCACATGCGCTGTGAAGAAACGGATCACCGTGTTGTTTCTCCCCCCAGCGCGTGCCGTGACTGACTGCTCCTGCACACATCTGCAGGAGGGACATCACATGACTCCCACCAGTCACAGAGCCGGAGTCCGTGGTCCCGGAAGGAAGAGGGACGAAGATGGACGTGGCCTGCTCAGGGGACAGTGCGGGTTTTGTTTGCAGGCAAGTGTCGTATAATAGGCTGATATGTGATACATACTAGCCCGTTATGCTTTTCATTTGCAGGCCTTGTGGGGAGCAAAAGAAGAAGTAAAACACATCGGGGGGATTACTTCCTCTTTAAAATTCTAGTCTGATCATCTCTTTGTTGGTGGGCAAATGTACAAAATCAGCAGGGGATCAAATGCTATTTTCCCCTCACTGTAAGTGTATCCCGGGATGTGAACGGAAGGAAAGAATATCTAGTTGTGTATGGCCGCCTTAACCACCTCCAGACTGGCACACGCCGATGTATGTCCCTGCTTTGGGGACGGATACCATTGTTATGGCAGCACCTAGCTGCCATAACCCCAGTATCCCCATGTTCGGCCGGCGATCCGGTACAAGATTAAAGTGGTCTCTGCGGCAGTTTCGCCGCAAAATCACTTTTATCTATGGCAGGGGAGAGGGCCCCCCTCCTGTCACGATCCGGTGCCCTGGAGGAGATCGCGTCTGTCCTCTGGGCTGACATGGAGATGAGTGAGGGGAAGATGGCCCCGACTCGTCTCCATGACACTGCAGGGTGGAAGCGACGTCATAACGTCACTTCCGCCCATAGCTCTTAAAGGGGCTTTTTTTTTTTTTTTTTTTAAATGACAATTTTTTTTTTTAATTATTGCAGAATCAGCATAAATATGAGATCTTTGGTCTTTTTGACCCCAGATCTCACATTTAAGTGGACCTGTCATGCTTTTTTCTATTACAAGGGATGTTTACATTCCTTGTAATAGGAATAAAAGTAACAGATTTTTTTTTTAAACGTTGTAAAAAGAAAAAGTAAAAAGAAAAATAATACGATTTTTTTTTTTTTTTTAAATGTGCCCCATCCCGCCGAGCTCGTGTGCAGAAGCGAATGCATACGTGAGTAGTGCCCGCATATGAAAACAGTCTTCAAACCACACATGTGAGGTATCGCCACGATCGGTAGAGCGAGAACAATCATTCTAGCCCTAGACCTCCTCTGTCGGACAAAACATGCACCCGGTAGATTTTTTTAAAATGTCGCCTATGGAGATTTTTAAGGGTAAAAGTTTGTCGCCATTCCACGAGCGGGCGCAATTTTGAAGCGTGACATGTTGGGTATCAATTTACTTGGTGTAACATTATCTTTCACAATATAAAAAAAAAAGACTAATTTTTAATTCCAAAAATATATATAAAAAAAAAAAGTGCTCTTGTAAGACCGCTGTGCAAATACGGTGTGACAGAAAGTATTGCTACGACCGCCATTTTAGGGTGTTTGAAAAAAAAATGTTTGGCGGGTTCTATGTAATTTTCTAGCAAAAAAAACTGTTTTGATTTGTAAACACCACATCTAAAAAAGAGGCTCAGTCTTAAAGTGGTTAACAGGACAGGACAGGAAACAACCAAAGTAAAAGGTTTGCATGTTGTATGGTGGTGTCCGGGGTGTGGAGTGTTAACCAGCAAGTCGGAGTTTTGGAATGTGTGTGTCATAGAAGTCCTGGGATTCCTGGGCTCTTCCTTCACTCTCATGACGAGGTGCTATAGGAAGGGCCTAAGGTCAGTGCCACGCAGTGCGGCAGGACAGGCCCCGACTGGTAGTCCTGCCACAGCTGCAGATCAGCTGATTAGCTGGAAATGGGAAGTTCACCGCCAGCTCAGTGTTACTGGTACTGTGCAGGAAGGAAGAGCGCCTTAAACTGCAACTTCACTTTGATCACACTGTCTGCCCACAGCATACTCCCGAGGTCTGCGTTTTTTTTTTTTTCAAAATTGAAAGTTAACCACTTGGCCTCTGGAAGATTTTAACCCCCTTCATGACCAGGCCATTTTTTACGATATGGCTGACAATTGCGCTGTGTTTCACACTGTCCATAAATAATAATTATAAAAAAAAAAACAAAAAAAAAAACAGAGCTGATCAAATGCCACCAAAAGAAAGCTCTTTGTTAAAAAAAAAGAAAAAGAGCTTTCTTTTGGTGGTGTTTGATCACCTGTTTTTTTTTCCATAAATTTAGGTCAATATGTATTCTGCTACATATTTTTAGTAAAAACAAAAAAAAAATCCCAATAAGTGTATATTGATTGGTATGTGCAAAATTTATAGCGTCTACAAACTATGGGATATATTTATAAAAATTGGGCTAACTTTACTGTTTATTTTTTTTTAAATTCATTAAAGTGTATTTTTTTTCCCCAAAAAATTGCGCTTGAAAGATCGCTGCACCAATGCAGTGTGACATAAAATATTGCAACTACTGCCATTTTATTCTCTAGGGTCTCTATATATAGGGTTATAGAGAGATAGAGAGAGAGATAGAGAGAGAGATAGAGAGAGAGATAGAGAGAGAGATAGAGAGAGAGATAGAGAGAGAGATAGAGAGAGAGATAGAGAGAGAGATAGGGAGAGAGAGAGAGAGATAGGGAGAGAGAGAGAGAGATAGGGAGAGAGGGAGAGAGATAGGGAGAGAGGGAGAGAGAGAGAGAGAGAGAGAGAGAGAGATTTTAACTAAGCATAAGAGTCAGAAAAAGGTTTAGTTTGAAACTGACCTCAGTTACATTCCTTTTGATCTAAAAGAACAACATTTCACAATATTTCTCTACCTAAGGGTCCTTTCACACGGGGCGGATCAGTTCTGATCCGCCCCGTGGATGTCCGTTTGCTCAGCGGGGATCACTCCGCCGATCCCCGCTGAGCAGGGAGATGACAGCTCCGTCTCTGCACACTGCGCAGGGACGGACCTGTCACAGCGCCGCTCTCCCCTATGGGAGATCGGATGACGACGGACCGCAGTGCCCGTCGTCATCCGATCCGATCCGCAGACGGATGGAAAAATAGCTTTTTCCTCCGTTACACTTTTTCGGATCGGAGCGGGTCGGATGTCAGCGGACATGTCACCGCTGACATCCGACGCTCCATAGACCTCTATGGAGCACCCGTTCAGGTCCGCCTAAAAAACTGACAGGCGGGCCTGAACGGGACGTCGGTGTGAAAGAGGCCTAAGTGAGGTTTTGATAAACTTGACAGGCTGCCTGTTGTTGTTTTTTTTTTTTTTGGTTGTCGGCTTTGAGCAGAGAACTCTCTGCACTGAATCCAGGAAATGCTGTTTTAAGGTCGTGAGGGGGGGGGGGGGGGGGGGGTAGCATCTTGATTCTTTAACTATCAGTTGTTCAGTTCTAATGGATTGTATTCCTTGCTTTTGCAGATACAGAAAATCCATTAATTCCCCTGCTGACAGGACAGAGCTCTGCCTTATTTACATTGGTAGAGCCCTGTTCTATGTGTCTTCCTGACAATTGGCGTGTGCTGGTGGACATCCATTGGTCGGCACTCGCTGATCGGCATCTGCTCTGTCTATTTACAGCACAGCTGGCACTTGACCCCCTACCTGGGAGTAAGTGTTGACTCGTGTATCTAGTACCGTGCAAGTGATGGACTTTAAACAGCTGTAGAGGATAGGGGGCTGCAGATAAACAGATGCAACGTATGAAGGAGGATTTGTGTATCACCTGAGGCCAGTCGCTTAACTGGGTATATGTAAGGGGGTTATATCCACTTTAACCAGTTCAGCCCAGGTAGATTTTCCCCCTTAATGACCAGGCCATTTTTTGCGATGCAGCACTGAGTCACCTTAACTGACAATTGCGTGGACGTACAAAGTTTTACCCAAACAAATTATGACATCTTTTTTTTTTTTTTTTTTTTTTTCACAAATAGAGCTTTCTTTTGGTGGTATTTGATCAGCTCTGCAGTTTTTATTTTTTGTGCTAAAACAAAAAAAAGTGTGACAATTTTGAAAAAAAATAAAATAAAAAATATTTTGTACTTTTTGCTATAATAACCAAAAAAAAGTAAAAAATGTATCAGTTTAGGCCGATCTATATTCTACATACTTTTGGTAAAAAAAATCGTAATAAGCGTATATTGATCGGTTTGCATAAAAGTTTTATAGCGTATACAAAATAGGGGATAGATTTGTCTTTTTTTTTTTTTTTTTTTTTAAATAGTAATGGTGATCTGCGATTTTTAGCAGGACTGCGACATTTCGGCGGACACTTGACACTTTTTTTGGGACCATTGACATTCATACAGCGATCGTTGCTATAAAAATGCACTGATTACTGTGTAAATGTCACTGGCAAGGAAGGGGTGAAAACTAGGGGGCGATCATGGAGGTTAAATATGTTCCCTTGTGTGTGTATCTAACTGGGGGGGGGGGGGGGGGGACTGACTAGAGGAGAAGACAGATCGCTGTTCCTGATTTGTAGGAAGAGCAGATCTGTCTCTCCTCTCCTGTCAGTACAGGGATTTGTGTGTTTACATAAACACATCCCCGTTCTGGCTCTTGTGCCCGCGATCGCGGGTGGCCGGTGGAGATTGCGGCAGCAATTGGGTCCCCCGCTGTGCAGTGGGCACGCCTGCTATCACCCTTTAAAGGTGCCGACGTACGCCTGTGGCAATTTGCAGGGCACGAGCCGACCTCCCGCAGTATAATGACGCATAATAAAGCGCTTTTTAAAACGCAGCGTAGCATACAAATGCATTTCAATACATGTACAGTTATGTGCACCTGACTTACACATTGCATTGTAAATGGCTCCTTATACCTGCAGTAAGCTTTTAAAGGAGAACTACACCCAAAGCTCGTTTTGGCTGTACTTCTCCTGTGGATCACAGGAGTACAGTTTGTTCTGCACTCCTTTGACCCATTTTCAGCAGAGAGCAAGCTGAAGTTCGCTGTCTGCTGATGTCACAGAGCCGGTCCAGACTCGGGCAAGATCATGACAATGGAAGTCGGGATCCACCCACATGCCTGGACCGGCTCAGCCTCTCAGTAAGCTGCTAAGGTGCCTGAGCTGGCCGCTCCCACCCCCTCCACAGTCAGGCACTTCAGGGGGGGTCAGACCAGAGAGCTGTGAGAACAGAGCGATCAATGGTGTTGGATCATTGGTTCTCAGTGTTAACCGCTTCCTGACCGCCTCACACCGATATACGTCGGCAGAAGGGCACGTACAGGCAGAATCGTGTACCTGTATGTTGCCCTTTAAGAGGTGGCAGGGGCGCGCGAGCCCTGCGGGAAGCTCCAAGAGTTGGGTCGCGGGTCCCCCGGACTCAATCGCCGTGGGGATACCTGCGATCGCCTCACGGAGAGGAAGAACGGGGAGATGCTAAAGTAAACAAGCATCTCCCCGTTCTGCCTAGCAACAGTGTCGCTGATCTCTGCTCCCTGTGATTGGAGCAGAGATCAATGATGTGTAAAACACAGCCACGCTTCCCACAGTTGGCAACACGCCCCTAGGACACACTTAACCCCTACACTGCCACCTTGTGGTTAACACCTTCACTGCCAGTGTCATTTACACAGGAATCAGTGCATTTGTATAGCACTGATTGCTGTATAAATGACAGTGGTCCCAAAAATGTCCGATGTGTCCGCCATAATGTCGCAGTCGCAATAAAAATCGCTGATCGCCTCCATTAAAAAAAAATAATTATAAAAATGCCATAACTATTCAATATTTTTGTAAATACTATAACTTTTGCACAAACTAATCAATAATCGCTTATTGCGCTTTTTGTTTTTTTTTACCAAAAATATGTAGAAGAATACATATTGGTCTAAACTGAGGAAAAAAATTGTTTTTTTTTAATATGTTTTTGGGGGATATTTATTATAGCAAAAAGTAAAAAATAATGCTTTTTTTCTCAAATTGTCGCTCCTTTTTTTTTTTTTTTTTATAGTGCAAAAAATAAAAACCGCAGAGGTGATCAAATACCACCAAAAGAAAGCTCTATTTGTGGGGGGAAAAAAAGGCCGTCAATTTTGTTTGAGAGCCATGTCGCACGACCGCGCAATTGTCAGTTAAACTGACGCAGTGCCGAATGGCAAAAAGTGCTCTGGTCAGGAAGGGGGTAAATTCTTCCGGGGCTGAAGTGGTTAAAGGCGTCGGGGGACAGATGCAGAATCTAGGTAAGTATGATTCTTAGAACAAAAAAAAAAAAAAAAAAAAAACTCCGTAAGTTTTTTTGTGTAGAGTTCTGCTTTCATTTAACATATTTTATATATATATATATATATATATATATATATATATATATATATATATATATATATATATATATATATATATATATATATATATATATATATATATATATATATATATATATATATATTATAATATAATTTTTTTTTTTTTTTTTTGCACTGATTTTCCGGCTGTGTTTATTGTTGTTTCAGCTCTTCTGGGAAAAAAGGCTAGAAGGACTTAATGCGTCGGATGTCACGGAACAAATCATATACCCCATGGAACTACCGAAAGGCCTGCAAGGTAGGAGTCCTGAAAGCAGAGTCTTTAAGTGATCTATACAAGGATTTCTGTTATTGAGCAAAATGACATGTTGACATTATCTGCATCAATTTATTATTAACCATTTAGCATGTAAAGTCATTGAAATGTGACAAAGGAAAAAACAAGGTCCAGCAAAAAAGATGTCCTGAATGCGGCACACCAACATGCCCAACAGTCACTTGAGTAAAAGCAGCCTCAGGCCGTGGAAGTGACATCACTGCGGCCCCCGGCCATTCATACAGCTAGAGCCCATGAACCGGGAAGAAATTGAAGATGGCAGTGCCGGAAACCCGCGAGAGCGCTGTGTGGGAGGGATCCACTTTACAGATATACCTGTCATAACCCGCTAGTATGCCTTTCAACAGCTGCAGGAGGAAAATGGGGGCGATCGGTTCCTCCTACATGCTACCCACTCCTCTCCTATCTATCACCTGCTGCGATTGTGCTCCTGTGCTCTCTCCTGGCCATCCCCCCCCATCCCACCCAATCCCCTGCAGCTCTGCCGAGTTCCCCCCTCCCGCTGTCTGCTTCATTTACCCACTTCTTCCCCACTCTCCATCCTGAAAGCATTCTCCCGCAGCAGCCGGCAGGATGGGGGAACCTGGCAGAGCTGCAGGGGAATGCTTTTAGGACAGTGAGCGGGGAAGGGGCCGGTAAATGTGACATTTACTGGTCCCTTCCTTGTCTTGATAAAAACCAATTACTGACTGTTCGTTCATAACTGAGACCTAGTAAACTGTGTTTAGGATGTTTCAGTTTGTGAATGAATGAGAAGCTCTGTACAGAGCTAGTCCTGTCCCTTCATTCTGTCTGTGTCCTTGCTTTCCTTTCTCTGTCTCAAAGGTGGAACATCAGAGGTCTGTTTAGACCCCTGATATCTCACCAAAGCCCTCCAATGGGGCTCCTAAAAAAAAAAAAAAGTAATAAAAAAATAAAAATCCCCAAAAAAAGTAAAACATAATAACAAATAAAATGATGGAATACAATGGTAAAAAAATTATAAAAAAACTGATACCAGTGGCAGAACTACCAGGGTCGCAAAGATTGCACTTGCGACCAGAGCCTGGTGGTCCCCCAGCGGGGTGGGGGCAGCCGAGGGTCGGGGGGTCTTTTTTATGGTTTCTTGCATTGGGGCCCTGAAGGTTATGGTTACCGCTCTGCCAGAAGGTGTTTAATAGAGTTGAGGTCAGAACTCGACTTGCTCACATAACTCCACAAACCATGTCTTTTATAGAGCTGCCTTCTTTGTACACAGGGGCACAGTGAGGCTGGAACGGCCTTCACCTGACTGTCACCACAAGGTTGGAGAACACGACGGTCTAAGATCTGCTGAAGTATTTCCCGTACTCTTCAGCGGAATCACCTGAATATAGTGTAGGTATCTCCTTTCAGGAAAGCCTTTACTCTGCACAGCCAAACCAATACAGTGAGATTTCCAAGCTCTATTGGATGAGATGTGGTGAGTGTGGAGACCATTGGAGGACAGTGACCTCTTTGTCCAGTGGTGAGATGATTGGAGCTTTGTGACATGGGGCATTATCCTGCTGGAAGGAGCCATCAGAAGATGGGGACACTAGAGTCATAAAGGGATGGACATGGTCAGCAACAATAGGTTGTGGTGTTTAAATGATGTTCAGTTGGTGCTAAGTGGCCCAAAGCGTGCCAAGAAAATTTCCCCCACATCATTACACCACCACCATCCTGAACCATTGATACAAGACAGGATGGATCCATGCTTTCATGTTGTTTACACCAAATTATGACCCTACCATCTGAATGTTGCAGCTGAAATCAAGACTGATCAGACCAGGCAACATTTTTTTTAAATCTCATCTATTGTCTAATTTTGCTGAGCCTGTGTGAATTGTAGCCTCAGTTTCCTGTTTTTAGCTGACAGGAGTGGCACCTGGTGTGGTCTTCTACTGCTGTAGCCCATCTGCTTCAAGGTTCGAGGTGTTGTGTGTCCAGAGGTGGTATTCTGCATACCTTGGTTGTAACGAGTGGTTATTTGAGCTACTGTTGTCTTTCTATCATCTCAAACCAGTCTGCCCATTCTACTCTGACCTCAACAAGGCATTGTCCTCCACATAACTTCCGCTCACTGGATAGTTTCTCTTCTTTTTTTTTCTTTTTTTTTGGACCATTCCCTGTAAACCCAATAGATGGTGTGTGTGAAAATCCCAGTAGACCAGCAGTTTTTGAAATGCTCATACCAGCCCGTCTGGCACCAACAACCATGCCACGTTCAAAGTCACTTAAATCCCCTTACTTCCCCATTCTGATGCTCAGTTTGAACTTCAAGTCATCTTCACCACGTCTAGATGCCTAAATGCATTGAGTTGCTGCCATGTGATTGGATGATTAGCAATTTGTGTTACCGAGCAATTGAACAGGTGTACCTAATAAAGTGAACGGTGAGCGTATATTGAGACCTGGTTGGCAAAGTTTAGGTAGGTCATGCCGTCTTCAGCAGAGCAGACATAGAACAAGAACACACAAGATCTTCATTTTTGGAGCACCTTGTATGCTTAAGGTGCTGAACCGGTTAAAAAGAAAAACATCTGCATGGAAGGAGAGAAGTCTTTTATGGCGGAGATGTGTTAATGATCCCTCTCTGACTGTTACTGCAACTCAATGCAAATGTGGAGTCAGATGTGTTTTCTCTGTAGTCTTAATTATGTGTCTATAAAGGGAGATCATTACTGCGGTACCCATGGGATCTTCACGCTGTTGTGTCTGCTCTGTGTTTTTTGCTTTGCTGCGGATTTCTTTTTATCGCCCTAATAACACGCAGGTTACCTTAATATGTGATATTGCCCTGGAGGCAAACTCCAGATATTTTTTTTATTATAGTGTTAGATTTTATTTTTTATAATTGCAAGCAGCGTGGATTCTCGATTTTTTTTTTTTTTTTTTTCCTTTTTACATGGTATCGGGATCTAGCAAAGCTCAGAATAGAGGAGGGAGAATCAGCACAAGTAGCCAATCTGTTGTGCTGCAGCACAAGAAGCATGCTGATAGGAGAGGAAAGCAAAGTGACAGAGAGATGACCTCATCAGTCAGCTCTTTCTCTTTTTACTGTCCAGTCACAGGAGAGGGACAAGACCTGCAAGTTGTATGTCAGTGCAGAAGAGAAAAATCAGGTCTCCTGCCACTGAGATTGGCAGAAGATAAACTGAGCTGGGGGGGCTGGAGTTTGGGGTCCCGGCCAGCTGTCCATTGTGCCATTTTGTAATACACCACTGCTCTCATTCTTTAGTCTAGTAAATAATGCAGATGGCTTTCTGTCTCCTTTTAAAGCCTAAGACCCCTTTCACACCGGAGGCATTTTTCAGGAGCTACAGCGCTAAAAAAATAGCGCCTGAAAAAAGCGGCTCCATTCACTGCGCTGTCAGAGCGTCAAAGTCCTGCCAGCAGCTTCTTTGGTGAAGGTCAACCCACTGCTCCTCCCCATTGAAATCAATGGGGCAGCGCTGCTATACCACTGGCAAAACGCCGCTGCGGCTGCATTTTGCGGGCAGATTTAACCCCTTTTCAGGCGCTAGCGGAGGTTAAAACCCCCCACTAGCGGCTGAATAGCACCGCTAAAAGAACGGTAAGAGCCCTTTCACACTGTGCCGCCTAGGGCCGCTCTAGTGTGAAAGCCATCAGCTACACTAACAGCCCTCTGGCTTTCACACTGGAGTGAATGAAGCCGCTTTTTTCAGGCGCTATGGATGCGATGATTTTTTTTTTTTTTAACGCTGTAGCGCCTGAAAAACGCCTCCAGTGGGAAAGGGGGTTTAAAGCCACACTAAAAATAGCGCCGCTTTACCGCCGACGCCCTAGGCGGCACAGTGTGAAAGGACTCTTAGTGTAGCCAAAATAAAAAATCAGCACAAGGGACTTAAGTTACAGTGAGTAGAATGTGTTCTTGTGCTGATTCCTCTTCTGTTAGTAGTAATTCTCCTCTGTCGTGTCAAGCTCTGTCAGATTGGATGGAGAGCGTCTGTGATCAGCAATTTTCAAGTGTTGCCACAGATTCTCAATTGGATTTAGGTCTGGACTTTGACTGGGTCATTCTAACACATGAATATGCTTTGATCTAAACCATTCCATTGTAGCTCTGGCTGTATGTTTAGGGTCGTTGTCCTGCTGGAAGGTGAACCTCCGCCCCAGTAATGTTTCATGGTGGGGATAGTGGTGTGTTCAGAGTGATGTGCAGTGTTCGTTTTCCATCACACATAATGTTTTGCTTTTGAGACAGAAAGTTCAATTTTGGGTCTCATCTGAGCAGAGCACCTTCTTCCACATGTTTGCTGTGTCCCCCACATGGCTTCTCACAAACTGCAAACAGGACTTCTTATGGCTTTCTTCTTCCCACTCTTCCATAAAGGTCAGATTTGCCCAGCCTGTCAGTTTAGGTGGACGGCCATGTCTTTGTAAGTTTGTAGTTGGTCCATTCTATTTCTATTTTCGGATGATGGATTGAACAGTCCTCCGTGAGATTTTCAAAGCTTGGGATATTTTTTTTTTTTTTATAACCTAACCCTGCTTTAAACTTCTCCACAACTTTATCCCTGACCTGTCTGGTGTTTTCCTTGGCCTTCATGATGCTGTTTGTTCACTAAGGTTCTCTATTAAACCTCTGAGGGCTTCACAGAACAGCTGTATTTATACTGCGATTATATTATATTACACATGAGTGGACTCTATTTACCAATTAGGTGACTTCTGAAGGCAATTGGTTCCACGAGATTTCAGTTAGGGGTATCGGAGTAAAGGGGGCTGAATGCAAATGCCCGCCACACTTTTCAGATGGTTTTCTACATTTTTAAAAAAAATATTTTCCTTCTACTTCACAATTATGTGCTATTTTGTGTTGGTCTATCAAAAAAAAAATCCCAATAAAATATTTACGTTTTTGGTTGTAACATGACAAAATGTGGAACATTTCAATGGGTATGAATACTTTTTCAAGGCACTGTAGATCATGTTTCATCCTTTGAAGCTGTAGTACGGCTTCTATGAATGCTGGATCTGGGTGGGCACAGTCGAGCTCTCATGGGGAGAACCTGTGATTGTCCTTTTAATTGTTTTATTGGGGTTGTAAAGGCAGAAGGTTTTTTTTTATCTTGCTGCATTCTATGCATTAGGATAAAAAGCCTTCTGGGTGCGGCAGCCCCCTAACATTTTCCTGAGGTCCCTTTCTGTACAGCAATGTGCAGGAATGTCTCAGCTGTCCGAGATTCTCCTTCCTGATTGGCTGAGACACAGCAGCGGTGCCATTGGCTTCCACTGCTGTCAATCAAAATCAGCTACTCAATCAGGGGAGAGAGGGGGCGGGGCCGAGTTGGGGCTCCATGTCTGAATGGACACACGGAGCTGTGACTCAGCTCGGGTGCCCCCATAGTAAGCTTCTTTCTGTGGGGGCACTGGACAGGAGGGATGAGCCGGGATCACAGAAGAGGGACCTGAGAAGAGGATCCGTGCTGCTCTGTGCAAATCCCACTAAAACAGAGCGGCTAAGCATTACATGTTTGTTTGTTCTTTTGTTTTTATGAAAAAAACAAGACTTTAGTATCACATTTAGCCCTGCCGCACTATGACATTACTAAGGAAGGTTGGGTTGTAGCATGAAGGTCTATTACTACTAACAGAAGCAAGATCAACACAAGGGACACCTCCTACTGAGTATAAGTTATGTCCCTTGTGCTGATTTTTCAGATTTTGGCTACGCTCAGGCTTTAAGGCCCATGGCAGCCGGTCAGAATCTTCCTTCCTTTTTTATTTTATTTTATTTTTTTAAACATGCTAAAATAAAATAAAAAGTTGAACTACATCCATGCAATTTTGCCTTGTGTAGCCACTGAATATATATATTTTTTAACCCCTTGCAGGTGTTGGCCCTGGAAATAATCAGGACACATTACTCGCAGCTATTGCCAGCGCACTGCACACCAGCTCTGCCCCGATCACCGGACAGCTGTCTGCCGCCGTGGAGAAAAACCCGTCCGTATGGCTAAACACGTCGCAGCCGCTCTGCAAAGCCTTTATGGTGACAGATGAGGACATCAGGTGAGTGTAGACTGGAGAGGAGAGTGAGCTTTGTACCGGTGGCCTTCCCTTCCCTTTCACTGGTATAAACCTGGCTTGCCTATGAAATCTCACCAAAGGTGTTTAGTGGTTTCTACTGTTTCAAGGTTCTGAAGTGAATTTCAAGGCAGAAGGAAACAGATTGGAGAATCAGTCCTTCCAAAAGTGATATGTAACTTTATGGTAGATGCTGGAAACCTAAACCTCCCGACAGTTCCTTCAAGGTCTCAGGATCTGAGACGTCTGTGCTGAGTTCCCAGGTCTGCACACCTGCGATGCCTATTATGAGGAGGTCTCACTCCCCCTGCTGGATGTTTTTTTTTTTATTTAGGGTATGGTGATCAATAGAAGGAGCTGGAACAGCCAGCGATGATCGGAAACAGTCAAAACATTCAAGTGGCCAGGAACAGAGGTGGGAGTTATGGCAGAGAGATCTCACTGTTGGAGTATCCTAGTCAAACATTACACCACAACCTACCATGTCCTCCTAAAATATCACTTTTGGTCCGTCTCTCTCTCTATCTATCCATCACGTCTTGTCTGTCTGTCTGTCTATCTATCCCCGTCTTGTCTGTCTGTCTGTCTATCTATCCCCGTCTGTCTGTCTGTCTATCTATCCCCCTCTTGTCGGGCTGCCTATCCCCCTCTTGTCGGTCTGTCTATCCCCGTCTTGTCGGTCTGTCTGTCTATCCCCGTCTTGTCGGTCTGTCTGTCTATCCCCGTCTTGTCGGTCTGTCTGTCTATCCCCGTCTTGTCGGTCTGTCTGTCTATCCCCGTCTTGTCGGTCTGTCTGTCTATCCCCCTCTTGTCTGTCTGTCTGTCTATCCCCGTTTTTCTCTGCCTCCATCCCTGTCTTGTCTGTCTATATTCTATTCTATCTAATTCAGTGTTTCTCAACCTTTTTTTCAGCCAAGGCACCCTTTAAAATTCTACACAATCCCAAGACACCCCATTCTAAAATGTCAAAAACTAAACAGTTTTCACATAACACAGCAACATCCACACGCGTAGGACACCCTGTCTATCATTAAATCTATCTAGTATCAATCAGATAAAACATTATAGCATGTTTACCATAACATTATGACCACCTACCTAATATTGAGTAGGCCCCCCTTTTGCTGTCAAAACAGCCCTGATTCGTCAAGGCATGGACCCCACTAGACAAAGCATCACACTGCATCCACCAGCTTGCCTATTTCCCATAGTGTATCCTAGTATCTTCTCTATCCAGGTGAATGATGCACACGCACCTGGACATCCATGACGTAAAAGGAAAATCGTGATTCATCGGACCAGGTCACTTTTTCTTCCTTTGCTCCGCAGTCCAGTTCTGATGTCCACATGCCCATTGTAGACTCTTAGCTGTGGACACACTTACCGGTCTGTAGTTCATCTACTTTCCCCATTTGCAACAAACTGATGCACTGTGTTCTTACACCTTGCTATCAGAACCAGCATTCATTTTTTAAGCATTTTGAGCTCCAGTAGCTCTTCTGTTGGATCGGACTACACAGGTCAGTCTTCGCTCCCCACGTTCATCAATAAGCCACCCAGGTGACCCTGTTGCCAGTTTTCTTTCCTTGGACCGCTTTTGGTCGGTCCTGACCACTGCAGACTGGAAACATCTCATAAGAGCTGCAGTTTTGGAATTGCTCTGACCCACTCGTCTAGCCATTACAATTTGGCTCTTGTCCAAGTCTCCCAAATCCTTATGCTTGCCCATTTATTTATTTATTTTTTTCTATTTTCAATACGTTACCTTTAGGGACAACATGTTTACTTGGTATCTGTTAAATCACACCCTCTTTCAGGTGGCAGTGTCACAAGATAATCAGTGTTATTCACTTTACTGGTCATAATGTTATGGCTGAGCAGTGTGTCTGTATATAGAATATGACCACTGATAACTCCGCTCTCAGGTTGCTCAGTCACTGCTCTCTGCTCCCCAATTCTCAATGGTGTGCCAGGCTAAGGAGGCTGTGGGTGCCGCTGGCCTTGGCGCTCAGCTGTAAGGCAGAACCAACTCTCAGTCAGTTGGGTTGATCCTGACAATATTGTCGATGTTGGTAAAAGATCTGCCTCCCAGTTGGTGTTCCAGTTCATCCCACAGTTGTCCAGTAGCATTGAGTTGTGTCTGACCCACAGCTTCAGATTAGACGTGCAATCGGTTTTGGTCCGAATACAAATTCGGACAAACTTTTGGTTATTTGGAGATTCAGATGTATCCGAATCTCCAAATGAAATAATATTTATAATAACAGATGATATAATAACAGATTTTGTTGAAATTCTTTTAATTTAACATTAGTTTCCAAATTTTAATAACGGTTCAAATTCGGCTCAGTCGAAAAATGTGTGCAGAATATCTGGTTGTTGAGGGGTGGCCTGGGAAGCCGGCCACTGCGTCCTTCACAACTGATGAGTCCTCAGCTGTCAGGGGGCTTCCCTGCTGACAGCTGAATGTAATCAGAATTGCTGGCAAATAAAAATTCAGGGAGAAAAAAACAGCATGGGGTTCCCCCAGTCCATACCAGGCCATTTTCCCTTTTCTGGTCTACTGGGATGTATGCTTGGATAAGGGGCTGGTATGGACTTTGGGGGACCCCACACCATTTTTTTTTTTCATTTGTACTTATAGTGACCCCACACCGTTTTTTCCGTGTGTGTGTGTATGTATGTGTGTGTGTATGTATGTGTGTGTGTATGTATGTATGTGTGTGTGTATGTATGTATGTATGTGTGTATGTATGTATGTGTGTGTGTATATGTATGTGTGTATATGTATGTGTGTGTGTGTGTGTATATGTATGTGTGTGTGTATATATATATATATATATATATATATTATTTATTTTTCCCCCTTAAAAACCATACCGGACCTAAAGGGCCTGATATGGATTGGAGGTGTACCCCACGCTGTTTGTTGTCCTTTTTTTATTTTTTTTTATTTGCCAGCAATTCTGTTTACATTCAGCGGTCAGTGGGGAACGCCGCTGACAGCTGAGGAGTCATTGATTGTTAAGGACGTGGCGGCCCGCTCCACAGAATTCTAATCGGTCTTTAATTTTTCGACCAGTCCAAATTCGAATTGTTCGGAAAATTTGGAATTTGTTCGAAAATTTATAATCGAAAGAAATGAATTAAAACGACACTAATTCTGAAATGAATCAACAAAACAAAATTAGTAACCTAACGAATCTATCCGAAGCGAAACGCATTTTTCCTTTCTGCACATGTCTACTTCAGACAGCTGGATAAGAATTTTTTCCGGTTTTACCTACAGGCAGGAGTTCAAACACTTCCACCTCCCCAGCCTCCAAACCATCATATGCCTATTTACTCAGAAGACTAGAATTAGGGGATTAAGGTTTCTCAGAAAATCTTCAGTTTAATAGCATGGCCCTTATTACTCATCATATGTATTCAAAGGGAACGATTCCAGTCTAATATATGTTTCACTGACTCAGGTTCAGAACAGCAATTAACATCCTGGGTCTTCATTCAAAATGAGGACTTGTGACATATTTTGTAAACCCCCCTCCTCCCCCCCCCCCCCCCAAAAAAAAGGTAAAAACATTACATGAAAAGAATGTATTATAAGATCGAAAGACTTATGCCACGTACACATGATCGGAAGTCTCGTCAGAAAAAGCTCTGATGGTTTTTCCATCAGAATTCCGCTCAAGCTGTCTTGCCTACACACGAAACACGAAACACAAAACACGTCACACAAAATTCCAACCGCCAAGAACACGGTGACGTACAACACGTATGACGGGACTAGAAAAAGGAAGTTCAATACCTAGTAGCCAATAGCTTCCGTCTCGTAGTCGAATCTGAGCATATGTGAGTTTTTGCGCGTCGGAATTGCATACACATGATCGGAATTTCCGATAGGAAGTTTTTCCATTGGGAAAATTTGAGAATGTGCTATCAAATTTTTGCTGGTGGAAATTCAGCCAGCTAAATTCCGATGGAGCATACACACGGTCACATTTCCCGATGAAAAGCTCTCATTGGTCTTTTGCTGGCCGAAAGTCCGATCGTGTGTACGCGGCATTAGTCATGGTTGGTCTTCCATGTATGGCGTTCTTTTACATAGTTATATTGATTTACAACACATATTGAGTGTTTTTACATCCCCAGGAATGCCATCATCCATTGGAATTAATGTATAGAGAATATATCTGTGGATTGGAATTTTACAGACTATTCATTTATATAAAAAAATTAAATAAAAATATTAGCACACTTCTTTTTAAAAATGGCACAAATATTGAAATAAGTGATCATAGCAACAGCTTGGGTATAGTATTCTCCTATTCCAACGGGTTTTGAGATATTGTCTTCTCCAAGAACTTACAGAAGAACCCATGGGTTTATGGGACTCCTTGGGGGGTGTTTGATACAGTGCCTTGCGAAAGTATTCGCCCCCCTTGAACTTTTCAACCTTTTGCCACATTTCAGGCTTCAAACATAAAGATATAACATTTTTATTTTTTGTGAAGAATCACCAACAAGTGGGACACAATTGTGAAGTGGAACGAAATCTATTGGATTTTTGAAACTTTTTTAACTAATAAAAAAAATGAAAAGTGGGGCGTGCAAAATTATTCGGCCCCCTTGCGTTAATACTTTGTAGAGCCACCTTTTGCTGCGATTACAGCTGCAAGTCGCTTGGGGTATGTCTCTATCAGTTTTGCAGATCGAGAGACTGAAATTCTTGCCCATTCTTCCTTGCAAAACAGCTGGAGCTCAGTGAGGTTGGATGGAGAGCGTTTGTGAACAGCAGTTTTCAGCTCTTTCCACAGATTCTCGATGGGATTCAGGTCTGGACTTTGACTTGTCCATTCTAACACCTGGATACGTTTATTTGTGAAGCATTCCTTTGTAGATTTTGCTGTATGTTTGGGATCATTGTCTTGTTGGAAGATAAATCTCCGTCCCAGTTTCAGGTCTTTTGCAGACTCCAACAGGTTTTCATCCAGAATGGTCCTGTATTTGGCTGCATCCATCTTCCCCTCAATTTTTTTGTTTTCAAAATATTATTAAATATTAAAGCGATAAATAGAAAACAGCGTCAGTAAAAAGGATCAAATGACATATACATCTTGTGCAGTTGGATGACAAGATTATAATAAAATGGCGAACAGACCATAGGATTCTACAGTGGCATAGATCTTACATCCAATGAAAAATCGTAATAGAGGGAAAGCAAAAATATTCAATGTCCTGACCTTCATATTTGTAATGTATAAGAATAGACAACACAAAGAAAGAAATGAGAAGTCTAGAAAGAAAGAAAAGAGAGAGAAAAAAAAATAAAAATATAATTCTTTTTTTTTATTTTTTATTCCTTAGTTCTTTTTTTTTTTCAGATAGGCAAGAGAAAAAAAAAATCCCCGGTGTGATCATTTTTGTAATCTAAATAGGAACCATGGGTTCCACTTTAGGTCATATATATGAGTCGTGTCCTGTAAAGTATGGAAAATCTTTTCAGTCAGCATTACTTGATCAATGCGTGAGAGAACCTGAGATAAAGGGATCGAAGAGGACTTCCAATGTAACGCTATAGTCCATAGCATAGAAACAGAGATGGAATGGACGAGCCTCACTAGAGGTTTAGGGGTGTCCTGTGGGGTTTGGAAGAGAAGACAGTGGTGGTAAGTAAGGGACATCGCACGACCAGCGAGCTTGTCTATCAATCTCAAAATCTCCTGCCAAACTGGCCGAATCCGCTCACATTCCCAAAAAATGTGAACAAAGGTGCCTTGGTGATTGCAACCTCTAAAACAGTTGGGGGATTTATGAACGTAAATCTTGTGCAAACGTACCGGAGTGTAGTACCATCTAGTAATTACTTTAATAGCTGTTTCCCTAATTGTTAAGGATCTGGTGCATTTACACATGTTGTCCCATCCCTCCTCCCAGTCCACAACACCGGTCCCTAGTGCAAGCTCCTGTTCCCATTGTGATCTATACTTCAGTGTCTGAACCACTGTAAGTCCCTCTAGAGCTTTATAGATCAGGGAAATCAGGCCTTTTTGGCGTGGGAAGTTAAAACATAAATTCTCAAAGATGGTGAGTTGGACCTGGGACCAGAGTCTGTAATGGGAGAGAAAGAAGTGACGGCTTCCCCTCAATTTTAACCATCTTCCCTGTCCCTGCTGAAGAAAAGCAGGCCCAAACCATGATGCTGCCACCACCATGTTTGACAGTGGGGATGGTGTGTTGAGGGTGATGAGCTGTGTTGCTTTTACGCCAAACATATCGTTTTGCATTGTGGGCAAAAAGTTGGATTTTGGTTTCATCTGACCAGAGCACCTTCTTCCACATGTTTGGTGTGTCTCCCAGGTGGCTTGTGGCAAACTTTAGACAAGACTTTTTATGGATATCTTTGAGAAATGGCTTTCTTCTTGCCACTCTTCCATAAAGGCCAGATTTGTGCAGTGTACGACTGATTGTTGTCCTATGGACAGACTCTCCCACCTCAGCTGTAGTTCTCTGCAGTTCATCCAGAGTGATCATGGGCCTCTTGGCTGCATCTCTGATCAGTCTTCTCCTTGTCTGAGCTGAAAGTTTAGAGGGACGGCCAGGTCTTGGTAGATTTGCAGTGGTCTGATACTCCTTCCATTTCAAAATGATCGCTTGCACAGTGCTCCTTGGGATGTTTAAAGCTTGGGAAATCTTTTTGTATCCAAATCCGGCTTTAAACTTCTCCACAACAGTATTACGGACCTGCCTGATGTGTTCCTTGGTCTTCATGATGCTCTCTGCGCTTTCAACAGATCCCTGAGCCTATCACAGAGCAGGTGCATTTATACAGAGACTTGATTACACACAGGTGGATTCTATTTATCACCATCAGTCATTTAGGACAACATTGAATCATTCAGAGATCCTCGCTGAACTTCTGGAGTGAGTTTGCTGCACTGAAAGTAAAAGGGGCCGAATAATTTTGCACGCACCACTTTTCAGTTTTTTTTATTTGCTAAAAAAGTTTAAAATGTCCAATAGATTTCGTTCCACTTCACAATTGTGTCCCACTTGTTGGTGATTCTTCGCAAAAAATAAAAATGTTATATCTTTATGTTTGAAGCCTGAAATGTGGCAAAAGGTTGAAAAGTTCAAGGGGGGCGAATACTTTTCGCAAGGCACTGTATTTTTGGTAACTGACAGAGGAAGATGTCCCTGGGCCTGCTGCATGGTAGTGGGTGGGTATCCTAGTGCATAGCTCCCGACTCCCTGATTTGGAGCAATGTCCCTCTGTCCCTCTTTCCTCCTCATTTGTCCCTCATTTTGGTCTGATATATATATATATATATATATATATATATATATATATATATATATATATATATATATATATATATATATATATCTGTATATAAAATGCACTTTTTATCTATCAAAAAGTGTTTCCCAGTGCTAAACCTTTCATCCAAATTCTAAATTGCTGCATTTGTAAATGTTAAAAGCCAATATAAAGGAATAGTAGAGGTTAAAAAAAAGCCCTGCACAGCAATTCGATGTGCCTTAGGCTGTTGCAAAACAAAATGTGGAAAAAGTGAAGTGCTGTGAATACTTTCAGGATGCACTGTAAAGTGCTCAGTTCTCCAAATTCCATAGATAAAGTTCTTCAAGTAAACATGCTGTGCGATGTGCAACACTGCCCACTCACCAGAGAAAATGGAACCTCAGCTTTTCAGGGTGGGGCATACAACCAAAAGTGAAAAGGAGGGACCAAAAATAAAAAAAACACCACATCCCAATTTATAGACTGAAAAATTTGGGGGGGGGGGGGGGGGCACTGGAGGTCACAAACCTCGGGACTTTTTAGTTTAGAAATTACATATACAAATTTTTATTACAAAATTCATTAAAAACATTACAAGAAACAATTTGAAATTTGCAGACACCTAAAAAGTCCATAGGTTTGTGACCTCCAGTCCCCCACAAATTTTTCAGGATGGGGGTCAAACACGCATGTGTCTGGTGTTGGGAATACCAGGCCTCTTTGGTGCCTTTGAGGTCTCCAAAATGCTACTCTTTAGGGCAGCTAGAGTATCCACACGGCTCAATAAAAAAAAAGGTGCTCATAGTGAAGTACAGTAAGAGGTTTATTTGCGCAATAAAAAAATTTCCACTTACAAAATCTCTGAATAGAACGGGCATTGGAACAATAAGGAGGCTCTCTCGGGGTCGCTGCGACTCGGCGTGCGTTCCACGGAGAGTGGAAGTGACATCTCACGGCTCTCGGAATTAGAAACCCTTTTTTAAAATTGGGTGTCCGCCGTGTTTTTTTTTTTTTTTTTAAAGCCAGCAGCTACAAATACTGCAGCTGCTGACTTTTAAAATAGTGACACTTACCCGCCCAGCCCGCCCGCGATGTCGGCACCCGAAGTCGATCTCTCGATCGTCTCTCGGGTGCTGCCGCCGCCATCTTGGTTATGGGAATCAGGAAGTGGAGCCTTTCGGCTTCATTTCCCGGTTCCCTACTGCGCATGCGCGAGTCGCGCTGCGCAATAAGGATGGTCCCCGCTGCCTCTGGGATCCGTGTGTTTTCCAGCAGGCAGCGGGGGACCTTTGGAAAGGGGCGTAGATTCTGCGGAAAGGGGCGTACCTTCTGCAGAATCTACACCGGAAGTGGGTGCAGATACCTGTACTGTACAGGTACCTGTACCCCCCTCCCCCCTGAAAGGTGCCAATTGTGGCGCCGGAGGGGGGGAGGGTTCCAATGAGCGGAAGGTCCACTTTAGGGTGGAGCTCCACTTTAAGGACTGCAGAACATACAAAAAATAAAATTATTACAATAAAATCCAACTTTCTCCATTACCGGTCAGAATCTATAGCTTACAGAACAATTATTCAAGAGCAATAATGTATATTCATTGCAAACCTCGTAAAAGACATCGTATTACACATGGTGGTAGTTGTCTACGGTCACCTCTCTCATTAACTACACCGGGAGAGAGGGCAAAGTTCCCTGGAGGGCTGGCATTGGTAATAACTAATGTGTGGGTCGCTCTCATCGGTAAGGGGACCGGGTGAATAATGCAGTACTAAGTTCAGCAGCCCGAAGGGGCCTTTGCTTTTATATAGCTAAATGTGGAGTGTTATCAAAGTTTAGAAGTCAAAGAGGGAAAGTGAAAAAGGAGCAAAGGGTAGCGATAGATGGGGGGAGAGGGTGGGATAATCAAGGGGGGGACAGGAGAGGTGGACAGGGAGTTAAGGGAAATATAAGGAAAGGGAGGGGTATGGAGCTCCAGCGGCACCGGCGTCCCTGCACTTTGCTTTCAATCGTGATGGAGGGCTCATAAATAAGTCTTATATTCCTCCGAGAATCGGAAGAGGCTCCCCCTTCATCCACCGGGCATTGTGTTCCTCCACTTTTCCCCTCAAGGCAGCTGTGAGCTGTTCCATCTGTTGGATATCACATACCCTCGCAAACCATTGGGAAACCGCCGGTGGAGACTGTTGTTTCCGTTCACTGGGGATACACGCCCTGGCCGCACCCAGAAGGTGTTTCACTAGCGATTTATTAAATCGTCTTCCGATTGGAAGGATCAGGTTCAACAGTATTTCCACTGGCTTGTCCTGGAGGGCGAGATCTGTGAGTTTGTAAATAATCTCAAGAACCTGTTAGAAACCCTTTCATTGCTCTCTCAGCCAATGTTGGGCAGATTCATTCTTTTTGTTTTTGACAACTTTCATAAGTGGCTAAAAATTAGTAAAAAAAAAAAAAAATATATATATATTTTCAGTTGTCACCAGAACAGCATCAGAATGGCAGCTGTCTATTGGGACATTCCTCTTATTTCCACTGGGATAGGAAATGAAGGATAATCATTTTAAGACACTGCATGTAAAAAACATGAATGAAGCATCAGAAGGGTCCTGCAACAAATGTGAGTACTTGGGTACAGCTTTTGAACATTTTGTGGTGTTGTCTACAGTTTGCCACAAGATGGCAGGCTGGAGCAATTTTTTTTGTAAAAGTCCAAAGAAAAGCAGGAATGTAGAGCCTGACAGTCCTACATGGAGGATGGAATTAGATTTGATCAGATTTAACCACTTCACCCCTAGAAGGTTGCTGACCAGGCCATTTTTTGCGATACTACATTGCCTCGCTTTAACTGACAATTGCATGGGCGTGTGACGCTGTACCCAAATAGTCTTTTTTTATTTTTTCTCAAAAATGGCTTTCTTTTGGTGATAATTGATCACCGCTGCGTTTGTTGTGTTTTTTTTTTTTTTTTTTTAACGCTATAAACAAAGACCGACAATTTTTAAAAAAATTTTTTTTTACTTTCTGCTATAATACATATCCAAAAAAAAAAATGGAAAAAAAAGATTTTTTCGTCAATTTAGGCCAATATGTATTCTGCTATATAAGTTTGGTAAAAGAAAAATCACAATAAGCGTATATCAATTGGTTTGCGCAAAAGTTATAGCGTCTACAATCTACAGGATAGATTAAGGGTCTTTTTTTATTATTTTTTTTTTTTTTTTGGTAACGAAGGCGATCAGTGATTATTTTTTTTTTTTCTTTTTGCGGGACTGCGACATGGCGGACAAATCTGACACTAAGTGAAACTTTTTGGGGATCAGTGACACCAATACAGTGATCAGTGCTAAAAAAAAAATGCACTGATCCCTGTATAAATGTCACTGGCAGGGAAGGGGTTAACACTAGAGGGCGATGAAGGAGTTAAATGTGTACCCTGGGAGGTGTTTCACTGGTGGAAAAGAGATCGTGATTCAAATCACTTTTCCTCCGGTGTGGTTTGTTTACATCGGCTCACCGCTGCTCCGTCTCTCCTGTGAACGATCAGCGGGTCTCGCCCGCCGGACCCGCTGATTGGCCCCCTAAACTGCGTACACGAAATCAAGTAACAGGTATGTGATTTTGCACACCCCGTCTGCTCTGCCACAGTAAATGTACATGGGGCTATCCGGAATCGGTTCATTTATTGCACTAGAAAGGTGCGTTCGTAAAATAGTTCTTATTATTTAAAGTAGGACTATGGAGAAAACTTTCTTCCTCCTTCTTTCTCCTTATTTTTTTCAACCTGTAAGATTTTTTTTTTTTTTTTTTTACATCTGTGTCCCTTTGAGGTGTCCCTTTTGAGATTTCCCTTAGGACAGAGCTGATCACAGATCGGGATAAAGAGTCAATCACAGCAGCCCTTTGCCATGTAATTACCTGTGTCCATACACAGCTGACCACACATAAACAAACTTGCCAGTGATTGGCCTTTCCTCATACACGGTCACAGTGTGAGGAGTGGAGAACCGGTAAAAGGCAAGTGTGATGGGACATTTACACTGATAATTAGTGCCGCCCCTTCGGTGCCAATAAGTCTTGCCTATCGGCACACATCAGTGAAGGAGAAAATTACTTATTTGCAAAACTTTATAGCACTTTTTTTTTTTTTTTCAATTTCTTTTTAGTTTGCTTTCAAAGGTTTTTATTTTCTTGAAATAAAGAAAAGCTCTTTTACAGAGAGAACATCAATGGTACAGTTAGGATATGAGGACTACAAGTCATGGGAACACAAAGCATGCTCCAGGCACACCCTGCCGCTGCTGACGACTCGAATTGCGACCCAAGGTCTCTGCGGACCAGGATCCCAGTGATGCGAATGCTCTCACTGGCTGGTTAGGGGTCCAGATCCCCAAAGGTGGCTCGTCTCTAGGGGCTTTGTGAGCTGCTGTAGGCACCATTAGATCTGGGTGGAACGAGCTCCCGCCTCTAGCAGCCATCTTGGAAACTCAGCACATGTGCACTCTTTTTTTTTTTTGTTGGATATATTTAAAATTGTACGGAATTGTATGACCGTGCGATTGTCATCCAATGTTCAAAAGCGCTGAAATTTGGCCTGGGCAGGAAGGGGTTGAAAGTGCCCGGTATTGAAGTTGTTAAAGCTGAACTTTGGCCAAATGGCTGAACACATATTTAACTTTCCTGCAAAATGCAGCACTGTTTGGTCCATTTTACAATTCGCACATCCCTGTCATACCTGTGTAACCAGAAGGATGGAAGTGCTTTTCTAGGTTACAGTCAAAAACGAGGTGGTCTCCCTAGGCTGCTGGTTGGACAATGAAGGAGCAGAGGCACATTTCATCACTTTGTGCTCATTCCCTATGTTAGTTGAACAGCCTATAGGCACAGTGATGTGGTCATCTTTGTGCTGTCTCTTCAATAAATCTTGTTCCCTGTATTAGTTGTTTTAGACCGACAACAACACTGTTCAAAGCAATGCCGTGTGTTGGACTTGCAGTGTTGACACTCCCATACTGAGTACTTCTGTTTGAGAATACAAATTCAGGTACAATATGGGAAAATATAGGGTGCCTCAGGACGATGACATCTGTGACGAAACTTGTGGGGAGTAGTGATGTGTTGACGTCGCCACTTTTGAGCAGGTCCCGGAAGGACGGGCTGCCTTATTGAGCTGGACAGCTTATTTTTTATGCCCAATTTCACATTCTGCGATTGTAAGTGCACTACATTTTATTTTATTTTTTTAACACTAAACGTCTAAGATTTACACTATGGAGGCATTGTCTTTTTGGGGTTCACGTGTGATCAGGCTCTTCCATGTGGGGGGAGGCTTGACAGCAATTCCCTTGGATGCCATAATTCCCTGGCTGGGTGTATAGCCACAAGTGGGAAAGACCTCCTGTAATAGGAGGTCACAGCGAGCTGGTAAGTGGCCATTCTTATAAGGTGGAGGCTTTCTTTGAAATGCATGTTACCTTGGTAAAAGTGTTAAGCACTGAGGGATCCACTGGACATCACGTCATTATATGGACTTCCTTTAATGTGTCCACTATTATTTTACCTATATCTTTAGTTTAGTGCAATTCTTTTTTTTTTTTATTGCAAATTCAGCTGTGCTTAAAGTGTTACTAAACCCACAACAGTAAAATCAGTCTGTATATACAGTAAAGCATGCTTGTTATACTCACTGTGGAACCTAAGGGGTTAATCCTCTGCACTGTGTAAAAAAACAGTTTGATCCTCCCCTTCTTCCACTGTTGCTAATCCAGCTCCTGATAGTACAGAGCCTTGGAGGCACTCTGCACATGCTCAGGTTGGTGTGTATTCATAGTTTTTTTTTTTTGGGGGGGGGGGGGGAGTGCATATGATCAGCACACTGTCCAGACGGAGGGTCAGGGGTCCTGCATCCTCATAGGACAGAGGAGAAAGAAAACTCCTCCTACAAGCTTTAACCAGACACTGATAGAAGCCACAAGACTGCTATATACTGCTGATGAGAAGTTATTTACTAAAACTATTGCATTTCCATGTTTTGTGTACTGTGGAATATAATAATTGCAGGGTCCTGGGTTTAGTGACTATATAGATATAGAGAGAGAGATAGATAGATAGATAAAATATATATATATATATATATATATATATATATATATATATATATATATATATATATATATATACACACACACACACACACACAGCCGCGGCTCACGCCGGAAGGCTAGTGCATGGTGACGTCCGTTCTTCTAGCTCCGCCTGATGCTGCGTTTCTACGTATTGGGCATCCACAGGGAAAGGAAAAGGCTAGGACACAACTAAATGGCTTAACAACAATAATCCCTCCCGCTGCTTGTAAAAGCCATCTAGCAGCTAGATGGCAACTAGGATGGCTTTTACAAGACAGCCAACCGCAGACTCAAAACATGACCAGGATGATGCCTGCAGCTGCTGCAAACATCATCCCGGTAAAACCAATCGAAGTCTAGCGACACATAGGTGCATCGTTGGGCGGCATGTGGTTACAAATTGCAGTGGACCGAAAACATGGTGCTGTGCCAACATGATGTTTGGCATGCATGAAAATGCATGTGCTTGCTGATGCGTGAGGGTGATGTGAAGAAGTGTCAAGCCCACGTTTTTTCATGTGTTCCTAATGCATATAGATGTGAATCTAGGCTTCGTATTGAATCGGATGTGCCGGAAAATCTGATTCAGTACTAAGCCTAGTATACCTGAGCAGTTGGCAGACAGTGTCATTCTGCAGTCCACATACTCTTTGCACCACCCACCATTGACTTCAGGAGAATACTGTCCGAATCTGTGTGGGGAGAAGATCCCTGAGCACCCTAGGCAAATAAGGCCAAAGTTTGTGCCCCCCCCCCTCCCCATGAGCCCTGCACTACCTCTGCAGGTTGCAGGATTAACCATTTTTGATCTCCCATCTCCTGAACAGCCCTTGGCATCTGCATCTTCTGCCTACAGCTTGGCCCCAACAGCACCAGCGCCGGCTTCTCTTTTACTTCCAGCGAGTGAGGAGTGAATTCTTATTCTCTGAAATTGCTTCTGTGAAAGTTGTGTAGGGTGTCGTAAGCCCACTCGGCCCTGTATAATATCTTTAGAAGCAGATGTCTTTTATGTGTGCGCTCTGTTCTTCTGAGCAAGCGGTTATGTTCCGTGATACGTCTTGTGCAGCCGGAGCTTTGTGCAAAAAATCTCCAAGGCATTCCTCCGTCAGTTGTTTTTGCGTACCAAGGGTGGCAGATTTATTCTACTTGAATGCAAAGAATCTGACTATATTACTTATAAACCCGGGGGAACTGGCAAGTTTTATGTCCGGTGATCTGAGAGGACAATAAAAAGGCCGTAAAAATGCTTTTGGGTTGAAGCAAAAAGACTCCCAGTTGTCATCTAAATAAGGAGATATTATTCTGTTGAAAGTAAATGCTTTCTGCTCCAAACAAAACTTTTGCTCAGGAAAGACGTGGTCTTTGGTGAAGAAGTACATGTTGCAGGTAAGTGTACTGTGGGCAGCAACACTATTCCTGCTGTATCCTAGGTATTCGCCCCTGAACGCGTGTACAGCATCCAGAGGACGTATATTAGATTTTGAGAGGCTGCTGGCAATGGGGCTGGACCTGTGTCTCCCGGGCATCTGAAAACATTGGGATTTGATGTACATGGGCTAAACACACACACAATAATTATATGTCAAGGCTTGGCTAATCCAAGGCATAGCGACTAGAAATGGCTTCCTTGCGCCTGGGCTTTTGTCAGCCCATTCACTGTTGTTACCAGGAGCAGGGATGTGCAATCTGTATCGCCTGACCCCCAGGACATGCATTTTTGGGTGCCAGGCAGGTGTTTTTCTTTTCTTTTTTTCTACATTTAGCCGGTCACGCAGCAGGGCTTTAGGATATATAATAATTCCTGCACTACCATGTGCAAGAGGAGGATGGTGGAACTGCTGAAAACACTGAGGGTCAAACCATACCCATAAAGAAATAAAATCGAAAGGGGGTTGGTACTACGCTGTTCCCAACAGAATGGGAAAGTGTACTGCTAAAGATAGCAGTACAAAGGTACTTTTAATGGAAATAGACCAATGATGCAAATAATAATCTCAAAATTCAAGTGGCTAATATCAAAAGGTGCATAGATAAATTGCTAATAACACTGTGGAAAAAAAACTGTTCAGTATACAATATGTGCAAAATCGTGAAACAAATGTGCAATAATCAGCAGCAAAAAACTTCCTGTGCAAAATAGCCTGCGCAAAATGCAAAATAAAATCTTCAGTAACTTGCAATTATACTATAAAGTCCAATCTAGTCCCAAATGTGCAAAAATAGCAATTGGATAGTAAAATAAATAATTTTCTGCTTTGTGCAAATAGTGAAAAGTGCTGGAGGAATGCACATCTCCTCTTCGTGCAAAGATGCACACCAATAGACGTGGCCTCTTACCTTGCGGTAAGGAGGTAACCGTATATATAGTGTGTGTGTGTGTGTGTGTGTATATATTATATAATTGGGATGGCTGCTTCCTGCATCAATATGGGTCTGTACTCGTCTTTATCTCTCGTAGATGCAAAGGAGAGTGATAAAAAGAAGGGGGATTCTGGATAGTGTAGTAACATTTTAAAACGTGAGTAGTTTTTAAACAACACTAGGGTACTCACAAAACATAAAATAAAATGAACTTATCTCCACAAGCAATGAGTTTTGTTAGCCTACGTCAGTCTGAGTGCCTTCCACTTGACAAGCAGGGAGGGCTTACTTGTCAAGTGGAAGCTGACTCACACCCTGGTAAAGTGCCCAGCTCCCCCGCTATGTATCCTGGGCGCCGCTTGGCTTGGGACCAGCATAGCGGGTGGCGGGGCAGGATAGTCTCTGCTCTAATTCATCCCAAATTGATTGGGGTTGAGATCAGGACTCCGTGCAGGCCAGTCAAGTTCCTCCCCTCCAAACTCGCTCATCCATGTATTTATGGACCTTGCTTTGTACACTGGTCCAAATCATTTGGAGGAAGGGGGATTATGTTATGGGCTTCACTTCCAGGGGTTGGGCTTGGCCCCTTAGTTCAGTTGAAGGGAACTCTTAAGGCGTCAGCATACCAAGACATTTTGGACAATTTTATGCTCCCAACTTTAAGGGAACAGTTTGAGGACGGCCCTTCCTGTTCCAACATGACAGTGCACAATGCATAGAGACATGGATGAGTGAGTTTGGGGTGGAGGAATTTGACTGGCTTGCACAGAGTCCTGACCTCAACCCGATAGAACACCTTTGGGATATGGAGTGGAGACTGCAAGCCAGGCCGCCTTGTCCTACATCAGTACCTGACTTCACAAATGTGCTTCTGGAAGAATGGTGAAACATTCCCATTGACACACTCCTAAACCTTCTGGACAGCCTTCCCAGAACAGTTGAAGCTGTTACAGCTGCAATGGATGGGCCAACCCAATATTAAACCTTAGACTAAGACTGGGATGCCATTACAGTTCATGCGTGTAAAGGCAGGTGTCCTAATACTTTTGGCAGTATAGATTTACATATATTTATCATCCCAATATAACCACTGCAGCTCAAATATGTACAATAATGTCCTTTGGCGGCAAGTGGTTGTACAACCCCTACTGGACCTCGAATTATGTAAATTGACTTTCCTTGTGAAATATGTTAACTGCTTAAGGACCGCCTCACGCCGATATACGTCGGCAGAATGGCACGGCTGGGCACAATCACGTACCTGTACGTTGCTTTTTAACCACTTCCCACCCGGCCAATGCACATATACGGCCTGGTGGGAGCCGTCTACTTCTGATAGGACGTTCAGGAACGTCCTTCAGAAGGAGCGGGATCGCGCGCCCACGCAGTGGCGCGATCCCGATGTGCTCGTGTCACCCGGACACAGCGCATCTCAGATCGGCAGGAGGGCTCTGTGATTGGCCCTCCTGATCACATGACGGCCGTGTCCAATCACGGCCGTCATGTGATGTAAACAAACAGTCGGTTGCTAGGCAATCGGCTCCTCCTCTCCTCACACAGAAGTCATCGCTGAGGAGAGGAGAGCAGATCATTGCAGCCGGCTGATGATCAGTGAGTATGGGCTGTTTTTTACTCACTGATCATCAGTCTAGTGTAAACACACAACACACCACACAGTGTAAACACAGTCCCCACATATGTCCCCAAAACACACATGTCCCCAAATAATAAAAACACATGTCCCTAATAATAAAAACATGTCCCCCACATATGTCCCACTAAAATCACATGTCCCAATGATTATCTGCACACACATGTACGTGATCACCTGCACACTTCTGTACATGATCATTTGCGTACATATGTCCGTGATCACACAAACCAATTATTATACACTTAACGGAATTTTTTTTTACCAAAAACATGTAGCAGAATACATTTTGGCTTAAATTTATGACAAAATTAGATTTTATTGGATTTCTTTGAAAATAGAAAAAAGAAAATATAGTTTTTTTTCAAAATTTCCGCCTTTTTTGCGCTTATATCGCACAAAATTAGAAACGGAGTCGTGAATAAATAACACCAAAATAAAGCTCTATTTGTGCGAACAAAATGATGAAAAAATTTAATTTGGGTACAGTGTAGCATGACCGCGCAATTGTCACTGAAAGTGCTAGAGCGATGAAAGCTGAAAATTGGGCTGGGAAGGAAGGGGGCGAAAGTGCCCTGTATTGTAGTGGTTAAGTGCCCAGCTGTGGTCCTGAGCTCCGTGACCGTGGCTGCGGGTCCAGCGGACCCGATCGCCGCTGGTGTCCCGCGATCAGGTCACGGAGCCGAAGAACGAGTAGAGGTCTATGTAAACAAACCTCTCCCTGTGCTTCCTACTATGGCTGTCACTGATCATCTGTTCCCTGTTATAGGGAAAGACGATCAGTGACGTCACATGCCAGGCCACGCCCCCTTACAATAAAAACGCATAACGTCACATATAACCCCATACACCGCCCCCTAGTGGTTAACTCCTTCACTGCCAGTGTCATTTACACAGGAATCAGTGCATTTAAATAGCACTGATTGCTGTATAAATGACAATGGTTCCAAAAATGTCCGATGTGTCTGCCATAATGTCGCAGTCACAATAAAAATCGCTGATCGCCGCCATTACTAGTAAAAAAATTTTTTTATAAAAATGCTATAAAACTCTCCCCTATTTTGTCAACACTATAACTTTTGCGCAAACCAATCAATAATCGCTAATTGCGATTTTTTTTTTTTTATTATTTTTTTTTTTTTTTTTTACCAAAAATGTAGAAGAATACGTATCGGCCTAAACTGAGGAAAAAAATGTTTTTTTATATATTTTTTGGGGATATTTATTATAACAAAAAGTAAAAAAATATTGCATTTTTTTTCAAAATTGTCGCTCTATTTTTGTTTATAGCGCAAAAAATTAAAACCGCAGGGGTGATCAAATACCACCAAAAGAAAGCTCTATTTGTGGGAAAAAAAGGACGGCAATTTCGTTTGGGAGCCACATCGCACGACCGCGCAGTTGTCAGTTAAAGCGATGCAGTGCCGAATCGCAAAAAGGGGCTTGGTACTTTGGCTGCAAAGTGGTCCGGGGCTTAAGTGGTTAAGGACTGAATTCATGGTTCCACTACAGACTCCAGCCTTGATCACAATACCTCACTTTAATGTGGTGCTCCACCCAAAAGGGGGGGAAGCACTGCTTGTCTGCCTCTCAAATCCCCCCCGCTGCCACATTTGGCACCTTTTTTTTGGGGGTGGGGGGTGAGAGGGTACCTGGTTTTGACTGCTGACTTTTGATTAAAAAAAAAGAGGGGGGGGGGTGGGGAGGCATAACTCCTCTTACTTATTTTGCCTTGGACATCCACATCAAACATATGCATCCAGAGATAACCCTCAACCCCCTTTCTACCACTACCAAAAAAAGAAGGCTATATTTGTGGGGGAAAAAAAAGGACATTGATTTTATTTGGGTGGATCGTCGCATTACCGCGCAATTGTCCGTTAAAGCAGTGCCATATTGCAAAAAATGGCCCTGTCAGGAAGGGGGTAAAACCTTCCGGAGCTGAATAAGTTAAAAGGAAAGGAAGGCCACATATGCTCAGACCAGGGCAGCACTCAACCCCGAATATTTATTAGAACCAAAGAAAAAATGCCCTTTGGGACTTTAAATGAGTGTCGCACAAACTGAATAACCATTCGTTAAAAAAAGATACAAATTTTATTTCATTTTGCATATTAAAAATCGGACAGGTTTGACATGTTATATTTTGTTTTTTGCTCATGACACGGTCTTCCAACAGATATACACAATTCCAATCTTGGCTGTCTCCTGAAGAAGTGGACGATTTTCCACGAAATGCGTAGAGACTACAGCTTCAAGAACACACCAATCTAAGTGCTTTTGCTATTTGTTTCTATACCACTACCAGGAATATATGTATATAGTGAGATGTTTTTATCATGACATCCACGGACTTCAAATTAGTCTGATTTTAATATGAAATAAAATTTGTATCTCAATATGGAGAAGTCTCCACCAGTGGGGGTTTTCTGCAGAAAAATTATAGTCATTAAATGTAAAAATAATTTAATTGAAATAACAGATCATAAACACACAATGTTTAAAATATGAGCTCCAGTCAGAGATATGTGTAAACATTCAATTTTACATATTGTATCCATATAACAATATATATTAATAACTAAATTGCAAATTGCCAACGAGTTTCGACCTGCATGGTCAAAGTCTTCCTCAGGGGATTAATTTGCTGTCAAAGAATGTACAAGAATTACGATATTTATATACATCAACAGTATGAATTTCCATATCGTAGAATCCCTCGTATACACAAGGGAAAGTTGCAAAACTGTATATTTACCAATAAAGGGTGCACGTAAAAGATCTCCTGACCAGGGTTCCATTAAAAGTATCTTGTATCTCTTTAATGAATTGTTATTCACTTTGTGTGGCACTACTAATTTAAAGTCCCAAAGGGCAATTTTTTTTTCTTTGGTTCTGTCTATATACTACCGGACTTACCTGGCACATACTACAAGCCAGATATTCCTATCGTTTCCTTCTTCTGTATTATGTCTGTATGGCTATGTAATATATGTACACACTTTTTGCAACATTTTTTTTTGAAACTTTTTATACTTTTTTGTATTAATAAACTTTGCGCATCATTTTATGTAATATGTTCAACATATCCTTCTATAGTTGCTGCTTGTAAATATTAGTAACATGGAAAATATTATTTTCACGCACCAAGCTGGAACTAACCATATAGTAGAGAGGGTGCTGCAATGACTTCCAACTGGTTACGGTGTGAAGCTTGGTTAAGATATGTCGCCAAACACACCGACGAGCTTGTTTTTTTTTTTTTTAAAGTACAAAACTCTTCTTTATTATATGGACAACACTTTGGGACCATACAGGAACCCTTCATCAGACCCGATCAAGCAATAAGGAATAGCTTGCACTTTGAAACAAGCTTGTTGGTGTGCTGATGATGGATCTTAGCCATCTTAAAGCGGAACTAAATCTTCCTCTCCTTTACAGCCAAGGAAAATGGCATCTTAGCCTCTGTTTGCTCTCTAGCTGCCATTGTTCTGCACATGTGATCAGTTATGACAGCAGCCATCTAATGGCTTGACGGTTTGGATGAGAACACAAACAAATGTGACAGTTATCATTCATGGCATGCCTGGAGTGTAACTGTTATGGGAAAACATTAAAGGGGAACTAAACCCTTCTTTCCTTTTCAGCCAAGTTAGCTGCCAGCTTCTGTTTGATCTGCAACTGCCATGATGCTGCACATGTGATCAGTTCTAACACCAGCCATTTGAGGGTTTGACAGTTTGGTAACGGTCACATTTGCTCGTGCTCGCAACGAAGGCCCCTTTCACACATGCGGACGCTATGTCCGTATTTTATCCCCCCGTTTGCGGATGAAATACGGGCATACATTCATCCCTATGGGATAGCGGGTGTCTGCGGATGAACATCTGCAGACACCCGATATCGTCCGCCTCCGCTACTGTCCGATTCTGCAGACGGAGGAAGATCCTATTTTTCTATCCATCTGCAGAGCAGATCGGATGAACACGGACAGACGGTCCGTGCTCATCCGATCCCCATAGAGGAGAGCGGAGAGCTGACAGGGCGGTCCCTGCACAGTGTGCGGAGACCGCCCTGTCCACCGCCGGCTCAGCGGGGACAACGGAGCGATCCCCGCTGAGCGAGCGGATCATCACGGGGGGGATCATTACTGATCCGTCCCGTGTGGGGCCTTACTCTGACATGCTGGGAATGTAACTTATTTTTGAAATTGTGTTAAATCAATAGGTTTAGTTCCATTTTAACCACCTCAATACTGGGCACTTACACCCCCTTCCTGCCCAAGCCAATTTTCACCTTTCAGCGCTGTCGCTGTTTAAATGACAATTGCGCGGTCATGCTACACTGGACTTCTAACAGAATTTTTATCATATTGTTCCCACAAATAGGGTTTTCTTCTGGTGGTATTTGATCACCTCTGCAGTTTTTATTTTTTGCTAAACAAATAAGTAAAAAAATGAACTTTTTGAAAAAAAAAGTTTTTTTCTTTTGTTTCAGTTATAAAATATTGTAAATAAGTAAGTTTTCTCCTTCACTGACGGCTACTGATAAGGCAGCACTGGTAGGTGGCACTGATGCGTGGCAATGATGTGCAGCACTGATGGACATTGAGAGGTGGCACTGATGTTCAGCACTGATGGCATTGTTGGGCATCACTGATGGCACTGGCAGGCTTTGGGGATGGGTACTGATTGGCAGCTGCCTGGGCACTGATTGGCATTTCCCTGGTGGTCTAGGGTGGCATACCTGGTGGTCCAGAGTGGTGGCCATTGGGAATCTGAGGGGGGGGGGGGGGGCTGTGTTGAAACAATCAGCACAAACCCCCACCCCGTTCAGGAGTGCAGCCAATCTGCTGTCCTTGAGTCTGTCTGATGCGAGTGAGGAAAAGCCAATCGATGGCTCTTCCTGTTTACATCATGATCAGCTGTGATTGGACATGGCTGATCACGTGGTAAAGAGCCTCTGTCAGAGACTCTTTTACCGAGATCGGTGTACCGATTTGTTGCGATGCACGCCGCCACGGGCGCACGAGAGCTGTCCTACTGGGAGGCTGTCATATAAAATCCACCCAGAACGAGAGCCTTGATGGCCGGTGGGCGGGAAGCGGTTAAATTGATGGGTTTTATTTTACTTATAGCGGAGCTTTAACCGTAACAACTTACTTCTTGCTGGAAGCTGCCATTTTACTGAATTCCAGAGCCCCTAAACAGCAGTAAATCCTAAAGTGGAACTAAACCCAGTGATTTAACAGTTTAAATAATTGGCCTAATAGCGCCGCAAAATTGACAGTAAAGCGCCGCTAAAAATAAAGACGCTTTACCGCCGACGCACCCTCCACCCCAGTGTGATAGGGGCCTTAGATTTTCTGCAGAGTTTTGTCTTCAGATTTACCAAAACCATGTAGTGCAAGGGCCTGCCTGATTGCATACAAATTGAAACTCTTTTGGTAAATCTGAAGACAAAAATCTGCAGAAAATCTAATAGTGTGTATGGGGCCTTAAGGCTGTCAGCAGATCGGCCTCTACAAACTCAGCAGTGCTTAAAAACGGGGAGCAACTGAGCATGTGCAGAGCAGGGTGAGACCGTGTATTACTGGATTATAGACACCTATTTTTAATGTTTTTCATAGCTATACCTGCAAAATGGGCCAGCCTGAAGTGATCTAGCAAGGCTTAATTTTCTGACTAAAGTTCCAATGTAAAGTGGAACTAAACCCCTCCTATCATTTTCAGCCATGGAAGCTGCCATCTTGGTTTCTTTTTGATCTGTTAGTGCCATGATGGTGCACATGTGATCTGCTATGACACCAGACATTTGATTGACAGTTTGGTTGAGAACACAACCAATGTGACAGTTGCTGTACATTCCTGACATGTGCCGGGAATGTAACTGTTTTTTAACCACTTAAGCCCTGGACCAATTTTCAGCCAAAGGACCAAGCCCCTTTTTGCGATTCGGCACTGCGTCGCTTTAACTGACAATTGTGCGACGTGGCTCCCAAACAAAATTGGTGTCCTCTTTTTCCCACAAATAGAGCTTTCTTTTGGTGGTATTTGATCACCTCTGTGGTTTATATTTTTTGCGCTATAAACAAAAATAGAGCGACAATTTAGAAAAAAATTCAATATTTTTTACTTTTTGCTATAATAAATATCCCCAAAAAAAATATAAAAAAACATTTTTTTTCCTCCGTTTAGGCCGATACGTATTCTTCTACATATTTTTGGTAAAAAAAATCGCAATTAGCGATTATTGATTGGTTTGCGCAAAAGTTATAGCGTTTACAAAATGGGGGATAGTTTTATAGCATTTTTATAAAAAAATTTTTTTTTACTAGTAATGGCAGCGATCAGCAATTTTTATTGTGACTGCGACATTATGGCGGACACATCAGACATTTTTGACACATTTTTGGGATCATTGTAATTTATACAGCAATCAGTGCTATTTAAATGCACCGATTCCTGTGTAAATGACACTGGCAGTGAAGGAGTTAACCACTAGGGGACAGTGTAGGTGTTATGTATGACGTTATGTGTTTTTTTATTTTTTTATTATTATTGTAGGGGGGCGTGGCCTGGCACGTAACGCCACTGATCGTCTTTCCCTATAAAAGGGAAGAGACGATCGGTGACAGCCACACTAGGAAGCATTAGGAGAGGTTTGTTTACACATACCTCTCCTCGTTCTTCAGCTCTGTGACCTGATCGCGGGACACCAGCGGCGATCGGATCCGCTGGTCCCGCGGCCACGGTCACGGAGCTCAGGACCGGGTTGGGAGTGTGCCGCCGCCGCCGGCGTGCTCCCGACCTACGGCTGGGAACTTAAAGAGCAACGTACAGGTACGTGCTTGTGCCCAGCCGTGCCATTCTGCCGACGTATATGTGCAGGAGGCGGTCCTTAAGTGGTTAAACTGTTAAATCTGTGGGATTACTTCCGCTTTAAATATTTGAAACCGACTCGCTTTTAGCATACTTGTATATTTCTCCTGCATGAGTGAAGCCCAGCCTTATTTTCAGTTGACTGTAAGTAATAAAATGAGAAGCATTAGAGTAGGCAAAACTGTCAAAGTCTAGGGGGGAAATGCAAGCAAATAATTTTGCTGTTTTGTAAATGGACCCCGTAGTTATCAGATGCACTTCTTCTTATCTTGCCTTGTTCTTTATATATTTCCGAAATTGGAGTTTGTAGCATCCATGTATCACACCGCACAGTGTGTGTGTGTCAGTGGTTTACAGAGAAGCGCGCGCTCATTAGTATTTAATGCAGGGAAGTCATTTAATCAATAAGTTAATGGGGTTTGGCCAGCGCTACAAATCTCTCTTGAAGGCACCGTTTTGTGCCTCTCCTGTGCTGCCAAGAATCCAGGCTGCTCCCTGGAGCTTCAGTTCACGAGTTTAAATTTTGCGAGTGACTGATGTGTGCATCTTAGCAGTCGGCGCACTCTCTGGGTCTGCTCCAGCGCTCCGATATATCAAGTGTACAGGGGAATGGCTGAGGCTCGCCTCTCAATCACTTCCACAATATCTTGCCATAGCTTGCTGATTAGTTTATCTACAGGCTTTTATTGCATTAAAGTAGCTCTCCGGCCATGAGGAATGATTAAATTCGGAGTCTAAGCAGTGCTAAGGTGCCACTAGGAGAGTATGCAAAATCTCAGACTTTTTTTTTTTTTTTTTTTTTTAATAGGTGCAGGATTATAGCTTTTGGTGTTTACTGACTTCTATTTTAGGAGCTTCTAAAGCCCTTTGCACACAGTACTACCTAGCTACAATGAGTCCCCATGCTTTGAGGGATGGATGCAGCTTCCACCCGCACTACCTGCAGCTGTGGCTGAACACACAAGACCTGCATTCCAGGCATTTGTACCCAATGCATATGAATGAATGAATGACTTGTATAGCGCGACAAATGCAAACTTGTTTTCCTGCTACTTGGGTGTGAGATGGGTCTTGAGTTTTTTCCTGAAGGCCCGATGGTTTTCTTCCATGCGGATGTTAGTGGGTAGAGTGTTCCATAGCCGTGGTCCTTGGACTGCGTATCTTTGTTCTCCCTTTGATTTGCAGCGGGACTTGGGGATGAGGAGGATGTTTTGGTTAGTTGATCGGAGGCTGCGATTGGGTGTGTAGTGTTTGTTTTATTTTCTCGCCTTGGTATTGAGGAGTGTTTCTTTGTGGGTTAGGCAGAGGGTCTTGAAAGTGATCCGATCCTTTACGGTTAGCCAATGTAGGGTCCTCAGGGATGGGGAGATGGATTCCCAGGTTTTTTTCCTCAGGACTAATCTTGCTGCTGTGTTTTGGACGTCTTGTAGGTAGAGGTCGACCGATATGGGTTTTTCTCTGGCCGATGCCGATATTTAGAAATTATGGCGGCCGATATATGATGCCGATTTTTTTTGGGCCGATATGTTAGGCCGATTTTATTTATTTATTTTTTTCCTTTTTTTATTTATTATTTATTATTTTTTTTTTTAATCCCCCTTGATCTAACACACCTTTCCCACTGGGGCGTTTTTCAGGCGCTTTTGGGCTAAAAATAGCGCCTGTAAAGTGCCTGCAAAATGGCTCCCCTGCAGTCTGTGTGAAAGACAGTGCGCTTTCACACTGAGGCGATGCGCTGGCAGGATCTTAAAAAAAAAAGTCCTGCAAGCAGCACGTTTGGAGTGGTGTATACCGCTCCTCCACCACTCCTGCCCATTGATATGAATGGGCACCACTGCCGAAGCGCATGCAATGCGATTTGGCAGCAGTGCTTCATGGGCGCATTTAACCTCTTCCTTGGCCGCTAGCTGGGTTATATGTGCCCCACTAGCAGCCAAAAAGCACCGCTAAAATGATGGTAAAGAGCCGCTAAAACTTGCGTTTTACCATCAACGCCTGCCCGCTCCAGTGTGAAAGCAGCCTTCATAAGTGATACAGAAAATTTCTTACATTTAAACATTTATTAAACAAAACAAACCTCCAATCAGTTTACTTGTATGTATGATTTAGATTAAAAAAAATAAAAATAAAAAAAAACCTATATATTAAATAAAACAGGTAGTCAAAACTTTTTGGACGGGAAAAAAAAATAAAAAAAATGGGCTAACTTTACTGTTTTTATTTTTTATTTTTATTTTTTAAATAGTGTATTTTTTTCCCAAAAAAATGCATTTGAAAGACCTCTGTGCAAATGCCGTGTGACATAAAATATTGCAACAACTGCTATTTTATTCCCTAGGATCTCTGCTAAAAAAATATATATAATTTTTGGGGGTCTGAGTGATTTTCTGGCAGAAAATACAGGATTTTTACTTGTAAGCAACAAGTGTCAGAAAAGATTTAGTCTTTAAATGGTTAAACTGAGAACTTCTACACACAGAGATGATTTCATTCATTCAGAAGTGTAAACATTGTATCTTTCTGTTCTTTTCTTGGCAGCCTGCCCAGAGAGGAGGAAGACGTTTCTATGGCAACTTACACTGACTTCTATTGCAGAAGTCATTTCAAAGTCCCGCTGTAGTTCTAAATCGGCTTTTTATCAGCACAATCGGCCGATGCCGATTAATTAAAAAACGGCAAATATCGGCCGATATATCGGTCGACCTCTACTTGTAGGTGTGCAATCTGGTATTTAGGTAGTCCTATGTAGAGGGAGTTTACGTAGTTGAGTCGGGAATTGATTGTTCCAACTACTACTGCTTTCTCCTCTTCTGGAATGGTTTATAGTAGTGCTCAGCTGCAGCCTGCTATAAACTTTATAAGGGGTTACACAGAGGAAAAAAAAACACTTGTCATGTTTCCTAATGGACTTCATCTTCATCAAAGTGAGGATTGCTGTGTACTCGGAGAAGGTGCTGGCAGCTACTGCTGTTAAAAAAAATAAAAATAAAATAAAACAATCTGTGTTTATAAACACCACTGCTCCAAACGCTGATATAGAAAAATACAAAGTAACAATGTTACTTTTGTATTATTTTGGTTATTTGTCTGCAGATCAAAGGGATAAACTTAATTTTTCAGAAGGAAGTTTATCCCTTTGATTTACAGATAAATTAACAAAATGATACAAAAGTAACATTGTTATGCTGGCCATACGCTATACAAAAAATCGTCAAATTCAGTCATTAGACCGTTCGTTCATTTTTTCGGCCAGTTAATGGGCACAAAATCGATAATTGTTTTGGACGTTTTTGAGCCGAAAAAACGAAGGACAAGTTTGGATAGTTTCGAACAAACGATAAATTGAAAGGTTAATGTGTTTCCCATTCAACCTGTCTGCATTAGGTATATGTGAAAAAACGAACATAAAATTTATGTCCACTGAACGATTTAACGGTCATTACATGATGGCTGCATCGTTTCCGCTCGCAGCTGAACGTTCGTTTTTTTTAATTTGGTTTGCCCTACACTTTTCGTATAGTGTATGGCCAGCATAATTTTGTATTTTTCTATATTAGCGTTTGGAGCAGTGGTGTTTATAAACACAGATACAGACTTTTTTTTATTTTTTTTTATTTTTTTTGCAGCAGTAGCTGACAGCACCTCCTCTGAGTACACAGCAATCCTGACTTTGATTAATCAAAACCAACAATTGTGGTATACTGGGAGTGGGGGTCCCAGCAACAAGGAAGAGACGCACTGGACATGCTACATGCATATTGTGTACAATGATGTTTTTTTGAGCATGTCTAGCACACCCAAAATCTGGAACTATACAAATACACAGTTGGAAGATGTCTGAACTGATTTGTCTGCCTCAGTATTTGAGGCTGTTGAGCTTTGCTCACATACCTATAAACCCAAGCGAGCAGCACACCCATTTACTGTTTTATCTTAATGTATCACTCCCAAAACAATAAATATATATCTTGCCATGTTCTCTCCGAATTGATTTAAATGATGTATTTGTCCCTGTAGTAGAAATATTCTCTGCTCCCTGCAGTTCTGCAGCTCTTCTTGTCCGTTTGTGTCTGACATTGCCTTGTATATTTCAGGAAACAGGAGGAAAGAGTGCAAAGCGTTCGGCGGAAACTCGAAGACGCGTTAACAGCCGACACACTGGCACGCGCTGCTGAGATGGCAAATAACACAGAAGTTGCTGTGGGAACATAAACCTGTTTCTGTGGTCAGTAATTGTCTTTTTAGAACTGTATTCATCAGCATGTGTGAAAGATGAACCATGGTGACCAGTGGGGTCTAATATAAGAATCTGTACCCATATGTGTATTGTATTATCCCACTTTGTTGAAAGTGCATATCATTAGAAGCACTTAGATGGACCCTGCAATGGCCAGGAGCTGACCATTACACCTACTGTATATGAGCTTAACTGACATCCCATTCCAGCACTATAGGCATTCATATGGAGCCCATGTTACTTCCTCCTGAAAGTGGCTCTAACAACCCTCCTTTCTTAAAGCAGTTGTATAGTCATTTTAATAAGTTTAACCTACAGGTAAGCCTATAATAAGGCTTACCTGTAGGTAAAAAAAAAATATCTCCTAAACCTGTAGGGTTTAGGAGATATTACCCTCGCAATGCGCCACTGACTGCAGCGGTGCATGCGCACAGGGGATTCTCAGCTGAAAGTCCAGCAGATGCCGAACCCTGCCGGAAAGAGATCTCGTGCGCATGCGCGGAAGTGACGATATCGTGCCTCCAGCCACTCGCAGCATCGGAGCCACGATACCCGGAAGACACGCCGAGGGAACATGTCAGCTCCCTCGGCGTGGATCGGGCGAGATGTCGGGGCCTCGTTATAATGTAAGTATTTCATAATGAGCTAGTATGCGGTGAATACTAGCTCATGCCTTTTCCTTTTGCAGGTGGAAAAAAAAAAAAACTTCAGCGGGTTTACTCCCGCTTTAAGAAAAAAAATTGGAGCTGCCTGTAGGAATTTGTGTTCTCAGTTCAGCTGAATGAACATTTGTGAGGTCAAATCCTGATGTTCATATAGTGCATGCAATTTCACATCAATAATTCATTTTAGTGAAAAAGACAAAATAAGTGATCAAAAAAAAAATAGGTCCAAAAAAGCATATATTTCAGTGATCCCACAGCCGTCTGTGATGGAAATAATGCCCCGTACACAAGTGGATTTTCCGTCGGAAATAACTTGGCTTTTCCGATCGAATACCGCTCAAGCTTGTCTTGCATACACGCGGTCACGCAAAAGTTCTCGGAACTTTCGTCAGTCAAGAACGCGGTGACGTACAACACTACAACGAGCCGAGAAAATCCAGTTCAATGCTTCTGAGCATGCGTCGAATTGTTTCCGAGCATGCATAGGAATTTTGCGTGTCAGAATTTATACGTTGGAATTTCTGAACTTTCCTGAACTTTTTCCAACCGAAAAATAGAGAATCTGCTCTCAATCTTTTGCTGGCTGGAATTCTGCCAGCAAAAGACCGATGGAGTGTATACACGGGCACATTTTCCGACAAAAAGCTCTCATCGGAGTTTAGCTGGCGGAATTTCCGATCGCGTGTACACGGCATAAGAGCCTCCAAGAAAGCCTGGTGACAACCTTCACTCTCATGCTTTGCTTACCAGAAAGATTGTGACCCCCTAAGAAGAGCGGTTGCTCTTTAACAAAGCCGATCCAGCATCGCACAAGCAGGAGGATCCCTTTCAAAGTGGCAATCAAAACAACTCCAGCACCCAGGCAGCAAGACTATAGCATACACGGCCATTGAAGAGCGTTACCAAGATATGAAATGAAACACTCCAATAGTGTAATATTGCTAAAACCAGTGCTACTTTAATAAAGATGCACTCACATGTCATCAGCACACATAGGGCATAGATCCGGCGTGACGAATGCCAACAGTTTGGGCTTTTCCAACAACAAAGATGACCGACCTGCCCCCGATGGCGTGACGTAACACGTAGGGAGGAGCCATGTACACACACCATCAGCCGCACGTTGGCCATCTTTGCTGGGTTTTTTTTGTGTTTTTTTGCACTTAACAGCCTAACTTCAACTTTTACTTAACTTTAAGTTAGGGATGCACCCATACTGAATATGTAAAGTTTTCTACTTTTATTCGTGAAAAAATGCTCTGATACTCCTAACCAATAGTTTGTGGTGTGATTTGCGTCCATACAAAACGTGTGCAAATCACACCATAGAGAGTGTGATTCCTAAACGAATTGCATGCAGGTTCCCCCCCCCCCCCAACCGCTCCTGTGTGTGTGAACCCAGTATAGAAAGGGAAGTGCCAGCCAGAGATGATAGGGTTTGGCGGACTCCTAGCTTTGAAAAAAAAAAAAAGATTTTTCTTTTATTTGCATCCAATGATCCTACCAGAAACGCATCCTTTCCTAGAGTGACAACACTCAATAAGTGTACTGTATCAGTAGAGAAGCAATGTTGTCACCCCAGGATAGAAAGGGTGTTTGAACATGCCCCCCTCTCCTCATTGCCATAAGATCAGATGGGGGGTAATCTGTAGTTCAAACACACTTCCCATTCAGGATAGCACTGCTGAGAGCACAGGAGAGGATTGGGTCGGGACCAGCAGATTTTTTTTTTTTTTTTTTTATTGAACAGCCTGAACAAAATGCTTGAAATTGTATATTTAACAGACTAAAAGGGAGCAAGTAAGAGAAATTAATTGTTGGTGTCTACATATATTTTAAAAATATTTATTGAAAAATCGACTTAATTTTTATTGAAAAAAAATCTAAATTCTCAACTTTTTTCTCCTTCTCTCAAGGTACCTCGGCTATTTGAAAAAAAAAAAAAAAAGATTTCCTTGGTCTTAAAATGAAGACAAATGCACATTTATATAGGACTTTTTTTTTTTTTTAGCAACAATTTATTGCCTTCCTGGAATTCTATTTTTGATGTACATATCTATATTGTTATGGAAGAGAAAGTACAATCTTTATTTTGTCTGCAAATTGTTGACTTTTTAAGTGTAAAGCAATATTATTATTATTATTATTATTATTATTATTGTTAATCAAACGTAAGTTTTAAATATCAGGTTATAGTTAGCTAGTGTCTGCGCAAAGTTTTTATACAAAGAAAAAAATAATATAATTATTGATATATAAAAAAAAAAAAAAACACATCTTTGAATCTGCAATTGGCATTCATAGTGCTTTCCGGATATCCCTTTTTATACCTCAGCTGAGACCATTACAATTTTACAATTATTACAATTTTTAGCCCTCCAATATTTAAGTAAGAAAAAATATATATAAATATATAGAAACCTTTTATGCAATGTTTTATGGTATGCATAGTGCAACCAACCAGCCTATATATGTGATGCACTTTTTTTTTTTTTTTGTGGAATGGAAGCAATAATTTAACTTGATGTTTTATATATATATTTTTTTTGTTTTGTTTTTTTAAGAATTTTAATTTGGAGGTTTTTTGTTTTTGTTTTGTTTTTTACTTTTGTAATTTGTCTTGTGTACCGAACAAACCAACACGTTATCTGCCATTAAATCATTGCTCAGCTGTAACTGTTCATTACAAGCTTTAATTTAATACAATTGCAATTTGGATTAAAAAAAATATTTTGTTAAGTTTTCATTGTCTTTAATAGGTGTCTGTAGATTTCACTAAGGCTAGCTTCACACGGGCGGTCCGATCAGGTCCACCAATCGTTCAGAGGAGAGATATAGCGGCAGTCTGCCTATGTAAACGAGGCACACCACTGATCTGTCGGGGAGCAAAAGACAGATCTTATATTTCAGCTGAGCTGAAACGCTGATCTCTTTTCCTCGATTGTATTAGTAAGCTCCTCTAGTAAAAACAATAATAATAAAAAAAAGTCCATAAAACTATCCCATAGTTTGTAGACTCTATAACGTTTGTGCAAATCAATCAATAAACACTTATTGGTATTTTTTTTTTTTTTTTACCAAAAATATGTAGAAGAATATATATTGACCTAAACGGATGACGACATTTTTATTTTTATTTTTTTAATTGGTATTGTTTTATAGCAGAAAGTAAAAAATTGTTTTTTTATTCACAATTGTCTGTTTTTTTTTTTTTTTCAATTGTATTTGGATACAACATCCCACGACCACGCAATTGTCAGTTAAAGCAACGCAGTGCCGTATCGCAAAAAATGGCCTGGTCAGGAAGTGGGTGAAACCTTCTGGAGCTGAAGTGGTAAATAGACCAACCCCTATAGCGTATTTGTGGGTGTGAGTTAACCCCTTCCCACCCAGCCCTAGCATCCCTTTAAGTGGATTATTATGGATGGGAGGGACTTGCCTGATCACATGGCAGCCAGTCACAGTGGTCACATAATCAGGAGCCGGATCCCTGCCATTACTAGAAACTGGGAGCTGTCTTGGACAGTCCTGTGACTGTGCTGGGAGCGCAGAGTAAGCACACTCTTGGGATGTCTATGGACACATAAGTGCAGCGCGTGAGTGTTAAAGTCCACCAGCTTTGCCGCTGCTGCCTATACGTTACATGAGTGGCAAGAGACTAGTAAAAGTATTAGAAGTTGCTATTTATTATTATTATTATTATTATTTATTATTCTAGTAATCTCCCTTCAAATCACACATTCATCTTAATTACAGATCTTAAGCAATACGTTTATGTTCAGCATTCCATTTCATGTGGAAAATGGAAAAGAGTAAATGGGATTTTTAAGGTGCCAAAATAGGACAAAATTTATAAAAGTAAAAATTTATTCAAGCAATAAAAACAGAACATACAAGGAGTAAATGTTGATAATACAGTACTAATACATGTGCTGGCTGATTTCATCTCTACATGTTTCACCTTGGTATTGGCTTCTTCAGGAGATATAATTGATACCAGGCGCAATAAGCACTAAAGATAAACAGTTTTGTTAAAAAACAAAAAAACGGAACAGTCAACAATTATAAAAATTACAGTATGTGAATAAATACAGTTTAAACAAATTGGAAAAAAAAAATGACAAACAAGTCACCAATGGTCATAATATGTACTTGTGTATTCAAACTATGTACTTATAAATTAAGGCTCCATGATCATGGGGATATCACGAGACGGATCATCCGGTGAAGCCTTAGAGTCGGGTATATCCAGAGAACAGCCACCGGTAAGTGGTCCGATAACCAAAGAGCAAGCTGATGATAGTAAGGGGGGGGGGGGGGAAACAAAACAATAACCATTCAAATCCAGATGACAACTGGCTAAATATAAAAATGTTATATGGAAGTCCTCAGCTCACAAGATTTGAGAGGATCAACAGGGATTTATTTTCTCTTATCCGAGAGAGAAACCAATAGAGTGATTAACAGGGAATGGGAACATTTCAGAGTTTACGTTATAGTGGAATTAAAGGCAGGAATACTCACATAAGCTCCAATGGTCTGAGTCCTGGTAGGTCCCTGCATCCTCTCCCCAGCTTCTTCTGGGCATTGATCTTCCACCGTCTTGTATGGCTGCACAGGCTACAAGGTGAAGTCACTTCTACACTTGAGGCTGGGTTCACACTGCTGCACAGAGCGTCTCACAGCAGGGGTCCGGTGCGTCCTGGTTCACTGTTTCCGGTCCGATATAAGTCCGAATTTTTGGTTGAATTTGGACCTGAAATGGACCAGAAGGTGCACAGGAGCCACTCCGGAGATGTGTGAACCGGCTCCATAGAGAGCCGGCCGCAATCTCCCGACATGTGAATTGGATGTGGAGAAACCCCACATCCAAATGGCAATAGTGAACCCAGCCTGAGCAGGAGAGCAGTCATTCTGACACACAGACACCTTGCCAGAATGTAAACTGAGATCTAAAAATGTACTGCACTCAATACACATATAGAACACCAACTTGCATAATATTACAGAACAGAAGCGTATAAGAGAAGTCAATGTATCTTCTCAAATGATATACACAGAAGACAATAATGTGAATCCCATAGCAGTGAGCCAACCTCCACCGCAAAGGTTTCACAAGAAGTTTGCCGAAACAACATGACCCTCAAATCACAGCAAGGTCGTGTGAAGCATGTATTCATATACAGATCCACTTTTGTAGTACAGCTCAGAAACCACCACTGGTTACAGGCTGGACATACAGTGCCTTGAAAAAGTATTCATACCCCTGGAAATTTTCCACATTTTGTCATGTTACAACCAAAAACTTATATTTTTTGGGGGATTGTATGTGATAGACCAACACAACGTGGCACCTAATTGTGAAGTGGAAGGAAAATGATTTTACATTTTTTTTTTTTTTTTTTTTTTACAAATATGAGAAAAGTGTGGCGTGCATTTGTATTCCGCACTCTTTACTCTGATACACCTAACTAAAATCTAGAGGAGCAAATTGCCTTCAGAAGTCACAAAACAAGTAAATCGAGTCAACCTGTGTGTAAATCAATCTCAGTATAAATACAGCTGTTCTGTGAAGTCCTCAGAGGTTGAACAAACAGCACCATGGTAACTCTGGAGGAGCTGCAGAGATCCACAGCTCAGGTGGGAGAATCTGTCCACAGGACTACTATTAGTCGTGCTCTCCACAAATCTGGCCTTTATGGAAGAGTGGCAAGAAGAAAGGCATTGTTGAAAGAAAATCATAAGTCCCATTTACAGTTTGCGAGAAGCCATGTGGGGGTCACAGAAAACATGTAGAAGAAGGTGCTCTGCTCAGATGAGACCAAAATTTAACTTTTTGGCCTAAAAGTAAAATATGTGTGATGGAAAACCTAACACTGCACTTCACCCTAAACACAATACCATTCCCAACTGTGAAACATGGTGGTGGTAGCATCCTGTTGTGGGATGCTTTTCTTCAGCAAGGACAGGGAAGCTGGTCAGAGTTGATGGGAAGATGGATAGAGCCAAATACAGGGCAATCTTAGAAGAAAACCTGAGTCTACAAAAGACATGAGACTGGGTCGGAGGTTCACCTTCCAGCGGGACAACCACCCTAAACATACAGTTAGAGCTACAATGGAATTTAGCTCAAAGCAAATTCATGTGTTAGAATGGCCCAGTCAAAGTTCAGACCTAAAACCAATTGAGAATTGGCAAGACTTGAAAATTGCTGTTCACAGACGATCTCCATCCAATCTGACAGAGCTTGAGATATTTTTCAAAGAAGAATGGGCAAAAATGTCACTCTAGATGTGCAAAGCTGGTAGAGACATCCCCAAAACGACTTGCAGGTGTAATTGCAGTGAAAGGAGGTTCTACAAAGTATTGACTCAGGGGGGCTGAATACAAACGCCTCCCCACACTTTTCACATATTTATTTGTAAAAACCATTTATCATTTTCCTTCCAATTCACAATTATGTGCCACTTTGTGTTAGTATATCACATAAAATCCCAATAAAATACATTTACATTTTTGGTTGTAATATGACAAAATGTGGAAAATTTCAAGATGTATTAATACTTTTACAAGACACTGTAGGGTCACATCAAGATACTCTGTTTCATATGTGCAAAACAGGCAAACCCTTCAAAATCACCACGCAGGACACCACTGGTAGTTTGATCTTGTCCCATGTAGTTGCACTCATAGGAAAAAGAAGAGAAGAGACTCGTGCTTCACATAGTGGGAATCCACTAAAAAAACGTTATCGCAATTTGTAAAATTGCACTCACATAAACAGAATAGCCAAATGTCACTACAGGGGACGCTTCCGGTGCATGATGACGTCACATAGAGTGGCTCTGTTCTGATGTGTTCTGTCAAAATTGATATTCTCAAAGGGCAAGGACCCGTGCAGCTCAGTACATTCTACAGAGCATTGCGATCAGACAGGTAAGTGTATTTTTATTGCAAGAGAGACATTGCACTCCCTCATGAGCTGGTTCTGTCCAGCTCAGTAGATTGCCTAAACAAAGGCCTGAGTTCTTTCCTAAATCTACATAATACAACTGGATACTAACATTTATAGGTAAAGTTGATCCAGGGAATATCCGATTTGCCTCTTGGGGGATCAGGAAGGAATTTTCCCTGCTGGAGCAAATTAGATCATACTTTGCTGTTTTTTTGCTTTGTTTTTTTTTTCCTTCCTCCTTTAATATTTTTTTTTTTTGTTCTGCTTTAAAATTATTACTCCAAAGTCACTTTAGTTACTTTGATCCACAAAAGTATTGTTTTATTTTTATATAAATCACTAAAAAGCTTGTTTCCTCTAAATGGCATTTTAAACGGGAGCTGCTTCACTGAAGTCAGGCAGTAGTTACCGTACTATCAAAATACTTATTTTTATTATGTGAAATAAAAGCATCACAATTTTGCAAAACATTAAAAAAAAAACAGGATAAGGGTAGGCAATGCAATAATAAGAAATACAATGCATATTAACCAATACTCTAATATGACAACAAAGATAAACCAGCGCTTTTCAAATCTATCGTAATAGTTCTCTTCTTCAGGGGTAAGTGGTTACATCAAGACGATAATACATCTACAACTGAAAAAAAAACATGAGTGTAAAAATACATAATGTGTAAAAATACATATGCATTTTTATGTATTTTTACACGTTTTTTTTTTCAATTGTAGACGTGTTACCATCTTGATGTAACAATTTACCCCTGAAGAGAACTATTAAGATAGATTCGTAACGCGTTGGGTTATCTCTAGCTTATCAATCCTGTAATAGCTTGCTTGGTTCTGGGGCCCCACACCCTTTTTATTCATATGTTCCCATTGGGGAGATTTGCCCTCATTTCATGTTCCATCAGACATTTTCTTAAAGACAAGATGTGAGCAGAGATCTTCCCCTGTTGGAATACAAATAACAATAAAAATGTAAAGAATTCTAGTCTAGGTATGATCATTTTTACTTTGTTCCATTGGTCCATCTTGGACCAATATATATGTATGTATGTGCCACATCTGTGGATCCCCTGGGAGCTAGGAATCACTGTAGCAGGCACCACTATTCCAGTGATTGCCGCTAGCTTCCGGGTCTTGTTCGGAAGGGCTGCTTTGCTGCATGGCCATAGAGAGAACACTTTGTTTTCTTGATGATTGCTAAGTGTTCTTGGCTTGGACAAGGTTCAAATCGTGATGTAACCACCCCACCTCTGCACCTCATCCAACGAGGGAACATTTTTCATTCATTGAAAAAATACAAAGTACTCCCTGAATGTCATCTGAGCTGAGAAAGGAACCTCCTGTGTTCACAATAAAGCAGGCCAGCTGCCGGAGATGGGACCCAGAAGCAAGTGGCGATCTCTACCGTAGCGGTGTCTACTTCAATGATTTAGAGCTTCTAGAGCAGTGGTCTCAAGACTGTGGCCCGGAGGCCGAGTGTGGCCCTTTGCTTGTTTCCAGTGTGGCATAGTTCCTGTCACTGGCAGACAACGGGGCACTATTCTAGAGCTACACCTAACGAATATTTTCATAATCGATTAGTTGGCCGATTATTGTTTCAATTAATCGGTTAATAACCTTTAAAAAAAGTGGGTCAAATTGACGTTCATTTTCAACCACAGTGACAGGACAATTTGGAAATAATAGAAAACTTCTTAGTCAAAGCAATGTTCAGGCAGTGTATGTGGTTTTCATTCAGAAATTACATTCATTTTAAAAACAAGTGAAAATTTCAAAAAAATTCTTTCATTCAGCGAATGTACAAAGATTTTTCGTCTGAATATTCTCATCTGAAAAATTGATCTGTGTGGCCAGCATAAGGCTCGGTGCACACCTATGCAGTTTGCTTTTGATCTGTTTCTGCTGTGCATTTTGATTTTTGCGCACGTGATTTTACTGCAATCTGCATTTTGCCATTTTTTTTTTTGGGCAGATTAAAAAACACAAATTGCTGCAAAAACGCATTACGTTCTTTTCTGCAGCTTCTCCATTGAAATATATTGAACCAATAAAGCACCATTTTGCTTTAAAAGTCCCTGACCCTTTCAGATGTGAACGTGTCCCATAGGAAACCATGTAAATGAATTGTAGTGCATTTCTGCAAAAAGCACCAATAAACACATAGATGTGAACCAGATCTAAGACGTTTAGTAACATAATGGGGTTAAAAAAAACTAAAATTATCACTTTATAGTACAAAAAAAAGCAGATAATCACTACTGTATGGAGTTCTTTTTTACTGAACATTGAAAGTAATATTTACAGTAGCGATTATTTGCTCTTTTTGTACTACAAAGGGCTCATTTTAGTTTTTTTAACCCCATTATGTTACTGGCCGATTAATCGATTATGAAAATAGTAATTGATTAATTTCATAATCGATTAGTTGATTAATCGATTAGTTGTTTCAGCCCTACACTATTCCCACTGATACCAACAATAAGGCTCTATTCCTCCCACTGACACCAATGATAGGGACACTATTCCCCTCCTAATACCAAAGAGGGGATGCTGTTTACTCCCACTGACCACAGTCCAACCCCCTAAAGTTTGAAGGACAGTAAACTGGCCCTTTATTTCGAAAATTTGGAGACCCCCTGCTCTATAGCAGTGATTCTCAACCCTATCCTCAGGCCATGTTTGCAGGTTTTCCTTTATATTACACAGGTGCTTTAAATCAGAGTCAATGGCTTGGTATTTTGCACAGTTATTTTATCTAAGAGAAATTCCCAAAACATGGCCTGTTGGCAGGGTTGAGAACCACTGCTCTAGAGGGATCCCACAGGTATGGCACATACATACACTTAATTACCAAAAAGATTGGGACGTCTGCCTTTACACGCACATGAATTTTAATGGCATCCCAGTCTTAGTCCGTAGGTAGAAATCATGGGGCCCTGTACAGCCTACCAGATAGGGTCCCCTTTGACCCCACCCTCAACCTAGCCCCACCTCAGACCCTAGCTTGAAACAAAGCGCAAAGTGCAGGTTTGTCTTCAAGTGATATTTACAGTGCCTTGCAAAAGTATCCCCCCCCTTTGGATTTTTTCGTGTTGCCTCAAAACCTGGAATTAACATGGATTGTTTGAAGATTTGCATCATTTAATTTACAGAACATGCCCACAACTTTGAAAACTTTTTATATATTGTGAAGTAAACAACAAATAGCACAAAATAAAGGAAAAGTCAATGTGCATAAATATTCACCCCCCCTCCCCCAAGTCAATACTTGGTAGAGCCACCTTTTGCAGCTATCACAGCTCCAAGTGGCTTTGGATAAGTGTCTATGAGCTTGCCACATCTTGCCACTGGGATTTTTGCCCATTTCTTCTTGAAAAAACTGCTCCAGCTCCATCAAGTTGGATGGTTTGCGCTTATGAACAGCAATCTTTAAGTCTGACCACAGATTTTCTATTGGATTGAGGTCTTGACTTTGACTAGGCCATTCAAACACATTTACATGTTTCCGCTTAAAACCACTCAAGTGTTGCTTTAGCAGTGTGTTTGGGGTCATTGTCCTGCTGGAAGGTGAACCTCCGTCCTAGCCTCAAATCACACACAGAGTGGTACAGGTTTTGTTCCAGAATATCCCTATATTTAGCACCATCCATCTTTCCCTCAACTCTGACCAGTTTCCCAGTCCTGACTGCTGAAAAACATCCCCACAGCATGATGCTGCCACCACCATGTTTCACTGTGGGGATGGTGTTCTTTGGGTGATGTGATGTGTTGGGTTAGCGCCAGACATAGCGTTTTCTTTGATCGCCAAAAAGTTAAATTTTAGTCTCATCAGACCAGAGCACCTTCCTCCATACATTTTGGGAGTCTCCCACCTGCCTTTTCGCAAACTCAAAACATTCCATTTTGTTTTTTTGCTGAAAGTAATGGCTTTCTTCTGGCCACTCTGCCCCATAAAGCCCAACTCTATGGAGTGTACGGCTTATTGTCGTCCTATGTACAGATACTCCAGTCTCTGCTGTGGAACTCTGCAGCCCCTCCAGGGTTACCTTAGGTCTCTGTGCTGCCTCTCTGATTAATGCCCTCCTTGTCCAGTCCATGAGTTTTGGTGTGCGGCCGTCTCTTGGCAGGTTGATTGTTGTGCCATGTTCTTTCCATTTGGTTATTATAGATTTCATGGTGCTCCTAGGGATCATCAAAGATTTGGATATTTTTTATAACCTAACTCTGACTTGTACTTCTCAACAACATTGTCCCTTACTTGTTTGGAGAGTTTCTTGGTCTTCATGGCAGTGTTTGGTTAGTGGTGCCTCTTACTTAGGTGTTGCAGCCTCTGGGGCCTTTCAAAAAAGGTGTGTATATGGAATGTCATGTGACACTTAGATTGCACATAGGTGGACATCATTTCACTAATTATGTGACTTCTGAAGGTAATTGGTGCCACCAGAGCTTTTTATGGGATTCATAACAAAGGGGTGAATACATACGCACATGCCAATTATCAGTTTTTATTCCTGAAAATGTATATATTTTTCTAATTTTACTTCACCAACTTAGACTATTGTGTTCTGATCCATCACATATAATTCAGATAAAAAAAAACATTGAACTAAAGGCTGTAATGTAACAAAATAGGTAAAAAGCTGGAAGGGGGGGATACTTTTGCAAGGCACTGTATCTTTCTTGTGCCTATTTATACACGCCTACCTCCAATCCGATCTAATCCACTAAACAAAATGGAAAGGAGTCTGCTCCCCTCTGGCTATCAGATTGGAGGACAGTTGGGTGTAAACGGTTTGCTTACACCAGTGATGGTGAACTTTGTTACCCCAAATGTTTTGGAACTACATTTCCAATAATGCTCAACTACACTGCAGAGTGCATGAGCATCATGGGAAATGTAGTTCCAAAACATCTGGGGTGCCAAGGTTCGCCATCATTGGCCTACACTGTCTACCCTTACAGCAGAGCAGTCTGTGTCCCCTCAGCTTCATTTTCCCACTCCACATCCAATGTACTGTATATATTAGAGAAACAAAAATTTGTAATGTACAGGCCAGACAAGGAGTAAGCAACTTTTCTATAAAAACTAAGTTTTATTCTTCACCACATATTAAAATTCATACATTTTTTATATATCCTGATATTTAAAAACAGTTATACAACAGTTCCACTAAAATACACTGTACTGTATGTGTTCATACACAAAGATGTCTCAAAATGAATCCTGGTAATGAAGGTCTTCATCTGCCGACGTGTTTTGCCAGACTTTGCTTCATCAGGGCTCAATAAACCAACATGGCACTTATCTAGAAAGATACAATAATATTCTAATAATATCTATATACATAATATTACAAAATATCCGTGCATATCTTATGTGGGATATACCCTGGCAAACAAGAGCACCAACAAAGCAGCTCCCTGGGTGGGCACCAGAGCTTCGAAGGAACCCCAACCCAAGGCGAGATCACTCACAGTTGGTCACTAAATATTGAAAAAAGGGGGGTATTTTATGTTATATATCAAGACCCATTATAGATATATATTACTAAGGGGGATGTCGATGTATAACATAATACTCCCCACCCAGGGGGCTGATTTGTTGGTGCTTTTGTTTGCCAGGGTATGTCCCACATAAGATATGCATGGATATTTTGTAATATTATGTATATAGATATTATTTGAATGTTATTGTCTCTTTCTAGATAAGTGCCATGTTGGTTTTATGAGCACTGATGAAGCTGGATGAAGTCTGGCGAAATACGTCGGCACATAAAGTCCTTCATTACCAGCATTACCATTTGTGACATTTTTGTGTATGAACACATACAATGTATTCTACTGGCACTGTTTTATAACTGTCTTTAAATATCATGATATATACTAAATGTATGAATTTTAATATTTGGTAAAGAATAAAACTTTATGTTTTTATAGAAAAGTTGCTTACTGATTGTCTGGCCTGTACAGTCCGATTTTATTTTATTTTTGTTTCAGCATTATGATAGCCCATAGGCAGCAGGTGCTCTATCATAGCTCTGTCACAGTGTATCACATGGCTGTTGGGTGCTGACCTTGTTCATTTATGACCAAGTTAACAAGGTCAGCACCCAACAGCCATATGGCACACTGTGGCAGAGCAACCTGCAGACTGCTGCTTGTGTGTTATATCATAGTTATCATCCAGAATCAGGTATTCACCTGGGCACCCTGGTGCCACAAAGTCTGGCTCCTGCTTCTTTCTGTCAGCCTCCTGCAGCCACCCACCCGCCTGCCTCACATAAGCCCCTCGGTCTTGGCTACTGAGGACTGAATGTGGAGCTAAGCGGAGCAAGATCACTCCACCAGGGAAGGCAATGAGCATCGGCAGCCGTCTAGTTCTAACTAAGCAGCCAGCAACATGCAATGCAGCCTTGAAACGTACATGTGTCCAACAATGGAAAAAAGTCCTTCCACTGCTCTCAGCATCACATCATCAGAGGGGCCCTGGAAATTGTAATTAAATACTCCCTATGCTAGTAGGAGTAGGGGTGTAATTTAGAAAGCCCTAGTATTTTTTTCTCTGCACATGTGAACTATGAAGCTGCCCAGCCCCCCCGCTGAGGTGATGAGGCCGGGCCCGGTACAACAGGACCGGTTGTGCCACCTTATCAGCGGCCCTGACAGTATGCACAGCATATTTGTGCATTTAGGCACACTTAACTTCCAAAGTACCTTCCTCCAGACCCTCACTCCACCGCTTCTGACATCTTCCCATTTGTAAACTTATAGACTTTGAACTTTTCAAATAGTTCTAGCAGATTTCAAATGTTTTTCTCTCCCATTGCAATGGACAGAGGTAAAATGTTAAGTGTCAATTAATTCTTATTTTCAAAGAATGTGCTGCTTTTCTATTAGGCCAAAGTTCTTCTTTAGCTCCTTGATTATCAATACTAAATAAAAGTTTTACAGGATCAAATGACTAGACATGATTCTTTTTGTTGTGTGTTTTTTATATTTTTTTATTAAATGATCCCTATATACCAATGACACAGAGGTCTGTCTGTCCACTTCCAATTACAACTCCAGCAACTTAAAAGGAGCTTGAGAGATGTCTTCCCCCGCTAAGCTTAAGCTACAGACCTAAGTTTGGCATCAAAGCTGGCACTTTCTATGATTGCTTTCATCCAATCAGAACTCCGAAAACTACAGTGAAAGTGACATAAGTGATTAGCTGCAGGTCACTGTCAAAGTGGGCAGTTGAAGGCAGCAGATGGTAACAGCAGATCCCTGTGTGTTTGCTGCTAAACGTTTGTGCTTCAGTGGCTGCGGTTTAATCTGACTGTGAATTTTAATTAGGTTGTCGAGTTGTGATGGTGTCTACTGCAGAGCCAAAGGAAATGGCAAATTTTAGAGGCGATGTTTCGTTTTTTTTCCCCATAGCTTTTTCATTGGTATTGAGACGTAGAACTGTCTGCTTCCGTATTTTTCTACCTTCCATGGTTCATTGGTTTTCAACATTGAGAATGCTGCCTTGGAGGTCTTCAGTGTGGGGCTTTTGGCAACACAAAACACGTTTTAAAATTTGTTCTCCACATTGCCTGACCTTTAAACTAACAGAAAACTTTACCAATGTATTCCAGGTATCAGTTGCGGCTGGTGGTAAAAAAATGTAGGGTCCGGTTGGTCGGTTAGGAGCCCAGCACTTACCCCATCTATGGCAGGCAGCGCTTCCTGACGGGCAACAGCTTCCCCTTCCCCTGCTCTCCTCGGCATTACCGCGGCTTTTCCTTCCCCTCTATGGCAGACAGCACTTCCTGACTCGCGGCATCTTCCCCTTCCCCTGCTCTCCTCCTCAGCATCACCGTGGCTTCTCCTTCCCCTCTATGGCAGACAGCACTTCCTGACTCCTGGCATCTTCCCCTGCTCTCCTCCTCTGCATCACTGCGGCTTCTCCTTCCCCTCTATGGTGGACAGCACTTCCTGACTTGCGGCATCTTCCCCTTCGCCAGCTCTCCTCCTTGGCATCACCATGGCTTCTCCTTCCCCTCTATGGCGGACAGCACTTCCTGATTTGCGCTGTCTTCCCTTTCCCCTGCTCTCCTCCTCGGCATCACCGCGGCTTCTCCTTCCCCTCTATGGTGGACAGCGCTTCCAGACTTGCGGCATCTTCCCCTTCGCCTGCTCTCCTCCTTGGCATCACCGCGGCTTCTCCTTCCCCTCTATGGCGGACAGCACTTCCTGACTTGCGCCGTCTTCCCCTTCCCCTGCTCTCCTCAGCATCACCGCGGCTTCTCCTTCCCCTCTATGGCTTCCAGACTTGCGGCATCTTCCCCTTCGCCTCCTTCTCAGTATCACAGGGACTTCTGCCGTGCATCTCCTCCTAGGTCAATTAGAATGCTTCTCCTTTCGGCTAATTGGGAAACGTGTCTCAGACCCATCATTTCCGATTGGCGATTCAGTGTGAGAATAGTGAATATTCATTCGCTATTCTAACGCACTTAGGTGGGCTCCGAGCGCAATGCTTTGTGCCTTGGGTTCACCCAATTTTGAAGCCTATTAGAGCCTCTGGCTCTAATCGATTGTTCAAAAAAAAACACCCCCGCCTCTGTAATTCATGTGTCTGATGTCCTGAAAGGGGCCAGACGCATGGATACGGAGGCGGTGCCCGTGCACCCGTAATGGACGGGCCTCCCCTGCCAGGTATCATACGTGAAGTATAGATATTTTATACATAGTTACATCGGTCCAAACTGGTCCAATGTAACTATGTACAGTACTGTATATACCAGTGATGGCGAAACTTGGCACCCCAGATGTTTTGGAACTACATTTCACATGATGCTTCTGCACTTTGCAGGGTAGTGGAGCATCATGGGAAATGTAGTTCCAAAACATCTGGGGTGCCAAGGTTCGCCATCACTGGTATATACCATATCTTGCCGATGCCCCTGGAAGCTGGGAATCACAGTAGTAAACACTACTACTACAGTCATGTCCAAACGCTTCTGGATCCTGTGCTGATTGGTTGCCCTGCTGTACTGTAAACACAGGAGGTTGGCTGTTTAGCACCCGCGCCATTCAGAGAATGCTTGACATCACCACCCCGCCCCTCCATCTTGTCCAATCAGAGAACACTCTGTATTCATATAGAGAATGCTTGACATCCCCAGCCCGCCTCTCCACCTTATCCAATCAGAGAATGCTTTGTATTCATTGAGAGAATGCTTGACATCACCACCCTGCCCCTCCATCTTGTCCAATCAGAGAAAGCTTTGTATTCATTGAGAGAATGCTTGACATCACCACCCCACCCCTCCATCTTGTCCAATCAGAGAAAGCTTTGTATTCATTGAGAGAATGCTTGACATCACCACCCCGCCTCTACACCTTGTCCAATCAGAGAAGGCTTTGTATTCATTGAGAGAATGCAAAGTATTCTCTGAATGGCTCCGGAATGGCGGTCAACCTCTTGTATTCAGAATGCAACAGGGCAACCATTCAGTGCGGGACCAGGAAGCAACTGGAGATCACTGGAGTATTACAGTGATTTCCAGCTTCCAAGGGCAGCAGCCAGATATGGTGTATACGTAGTTACATTTGTCAAACTGGTCCCATGTAACTATGTATAAAACATCCATACCTGGAATACTTTATTAGGCTAGCCATACACAGTAATGCCCCGTACACACGGTCGGATTTTCTGACGGAAAATGTTTGATAGGAGCTTTTTTCAGAAATTACAACCCTGTGTAGGCTTCATTGGACATTTTCCATCGGAATTTCTGTCCCACAAAATTTGAGATCTGGATCTCAAATTTTCCGACAACAACATCCGTTGTCGGAAATTCCGATCGTGTGTACACAATTCCGACGCACAAAGTTCCACGCGTGCTAGGAATCAAGCAGAAGAGCCACACTGGCTGTCGAACGTGTTGTACGTCACCGTGTTCTTGATGTTTCGCAATTTCCGACCAACTTTGTGCGACCGTGTGTATGCAAGACAAGTTTGAGGCAACATCCGTCAGAAAAAATCCATGGATTTTGTTGTCAGAATGTCTGATCGTGTGTACAGAGCATTAGAATTACATTTCAAAATGTACATTTTTGAAATGTTTGTTCGATTCTCCAATGGGTAACGAGGGACGAGGTAACAATCGTTTTTGACTATAGTGACGAGTAAAATTGAAGGTAGGGGATGGAAAATTGTCCTTGTTTTTTTATCTGAGCGAAATTCTAATTGTCATTGTGGTCCTCAGTCAGGGACATGTTGTAATGCGCATGTGCTAGGAAAAGTTCCATTCAGAATTAGAACTTTCGTGGTCATGAATATACATTCTTCTTAATAATTTTGTATGGTATAGAAGTGTATGAAAGAACAATGCAAATAAACGTTTCTGTAAATTGCAAATATAAAAACTTGGAGCACCACTCAAAACACTGCAAAACTTCTGGTTGCCGACATTCAAAGAAGCTCATCCAGGCTCACTGACACAGATCGAAAGACAGAAAGTAGAAACGCTGCACACCAGAGCCCAGCCACTATATAGAGAGGTAAAGCTACGGCTTCAGCCTAAGCTCCTCCTGGCTATGCTCCTCTGACATGTTTCACCTCCCCCTTATGGGGCTTAATCTGTTTTCTCTCAGGTATATTCAAACTTGGATTTACAAGTATACTCATATCAATATACAGCAGGTAAAATAAGTATTGAACATGTCACCATTTTTCTAGGTAAATGTATTTTTGAAGGTGCTAGTGACATAAAATTTTCACCACCTGTCGGCAACAACCCATGCAATCCATACATGCAAAGAAACCAAAACAAAAACGTTCAGAAATGAAGTTATGTGTAATAAAATGGAATGACACAGTGAAAAAATATTGAACACATGACGAAAGGGAGGTGCAGAAAGGCATAGAAAGCCAAGACACCAGCTGAAATCTATCAGTAATTAGAAAGCAACCCTGCCCCTGGTCAGTGCAAATGAATATCAGCTGATTCAGTCTCAACTGATGGCCTATAAAAAGATGTCCAAGGTGTCACACAAGAAACATCTCATGATGGGTAAAAGCAAAGAGCTCTCTTATGACCTTCACAATCTAGGTCTGGGTTCACACCATTGCGAATTGTATGCGGGTTCCCTGCATCCAATTCACAACAGCAGGAGATTTTGACTGACTCTCTATGGAGCCAGTTCACATATCTCTGCAGCGGGTCTGGTGCGATGTGTGTCTTTTGGTCCGTTTCCGGTCTGAATTCAGCCCAAAATTTGGGCTGAAATCTGACCTTAAAACGGTGAACCAGGAGACTTCGGACCCCCTACTGTGGACTATATGCGGCTCATTTGTGAACCCAGCCTTATTGTTGCAAAACATACCGATGGCATTGGTTACAGAAGGATTTCTAAACTTCTGAATGTTCCAGTGAGCACTGTTGGGGCCACAATCCGGATATAGGAAGAACATATTTTCACCATAAACTGGCCACGACCAGGTGCTCCTCGCAAGATTTCTTAAAGAGGAGTGAAAAGAATTATCAGAAGAGTTGTCCAAGAGTCAAGGACCACTTGTGGAGAGCTTCAGAAAGACCTGGAAAACAATAAGTAATAAGCAATAAGCATGAGCACAGCAGCCTAGGATAGATTGCCGTTATTTACTGAGGTGATTCACTCCTGTCATTTGTTTTTGCTTGCCGCTGCCTTTTACATTACCTGGACATACTTATATGATGAGTCCTCCACCCGGACACAAACGCTGAGGATATTCTTCCACCTCCTCTTCATGCCACACATCTGACATAATGTCACCCGGTCTCACTAAGACTTCACCCTTGGCTTCAGCAAAAGTTACATATATGTTATAACATATAAAAGTCTTTGTCTATTATATGGGTCCTGACCAGATCCCTTGGGCTGGAAACCCCACCCCCTCACCATTACCTCTAATTAGTGTCCACCTGAGTTATATGAGGAGTGCTTTTATTTCTCCCATAAAAAGGAGTGTATTTCTCCCATGGTTGAGAACAGTGGTGGCTGGTGAAGTTTTAGGATGGGGGGGGGGCCAGAACCCACCCTTCCTTTTTGACCCATTCCACTTCCCATAAACCACACCCCTTATTATAATCAGGGAGTGGGTATTCGTTTGTAGGCATGGCATAGCGAAAAATTGGCACGGGTTCAGCAAATAGTGGGTGTGGCTTAAATGGGCGTGGCTCTAATGGGTGTGTTTAGAGTCTGAGATGACTGAGGGATGGAGGGAGAGAGAGAGATGGAGGAACAGCAGGCTCAGATCCAACACCACAATAGAAATATGTATTCCAGAAAGTTTAACAATCAGCAGATAAATATACTCCAAACACCTGGTGTTAGCGCTTCAATCATCCCCGCACCATGGTTGGTATGGTGTCAGGATGATTGAAGCGCATTATTTCTATTATTATATTGTAATATAAAATGAAATCATTCAATTCCCCATAATGCAGAATCAGTGGGAGCACTGAGTGTGTCACCTGCCATGTTGCCTGCGACCAGATGCCATCAGGTGCCCCCAGCGGAGTCTGTCCTTACATCAGGTGCCCCCCAGCAGAATCTGTCCTTACATCAGGTGCCCCAAGTGGAGTCCACCCTTACATTGGGTGCCCCAGCGGAGTCTGTCCTTACATCAGGTGCCCTGAGCGGAGTCCATCCTTACATCAGGTGCCCGCAGCAGAGTCCGTCCTTACATCAGGTGTCCCCAGTGGAGTTCGTCCTTACATCAGGTGCCCCCATCAGAGTCTGTCTTACATCAGGTGCCCCCAGCGGAGTCCGTTTTTACATCAGGTGCCCCCAGCAGAGTCCCTCCTTAGATCAGGTGCCCCCAGCAGAGTCCCTCCTTGCATCAGGTGCCCCCAGCGGAGTCCCTCCTTACATCTGGTGCCCCCAGCTTCAATCATCCCGGACCATGGTTGTTATGGTGTTAGGATGATTGAAGCGCATTATTTATATTATTACATTGTAATATAAAATTAAATCATTCAATTCACCATAATGCAGAATCAGTGGGAGCCCTGAGCGTGTCACCTGCCATGTTGCCTGCGACCATATGCCATCAGGTCTGTCCTTACAACAGATGCCCCGAGCGGTGTCCATCCTTACATCAGGTGCCCGCAGCGGAGTCCTTATATCAAGTGCCCCCAGCAGAGTCCGTCCTTACATCAGGTGCCCCCAGCGGAGTTCATCCTTACATCAGGTGCCCCCAGCAGAGTCCGTCCTTACATCAGGTGCCCCCAGCGGAGTCCGTTCTTACATCAGGTGCCCGCAGGAGTCCCTCCTTAGATCAGGTGCCCCCAGCAGTGTCCCTTCTTGCATTAAGTGCCCCCAGTGGAGTCCCTCCTTACACCTGGTGCCCCCAGAAAAATCCCTCCTTACATCAGCTGCCCCCAGCAGAGTCCCTCCTTATATCAGCGGAGTCCTCCTTACATCTTTGTCCCATCAGCGGAGTCCTCTTTACATCTGTGTCCCCATCAGCAGAGTCCCTCCTTACATCTATGTCCCCACCAGCAGAGTCCTCCCTTCATCTGTGTCCCCATCAGCAGAGTCCTCCTTTCATCTGTGTCCCCATCAGCAGAGTCCTCCCTTCATCTGTGTCCCCATCAGCAGAGTCCTCCCTTCATCTGTGTCCCCATCAGCAGAGTCCTCCTTTCATCTGTGTCCCCATCAGCAAAGTCCCTCCTTACATCAGTGTCCCCATCAGCAGAGTCTCTCCTTACATCAGTGTCCCCATCAGCGGAGTCCCTCCACACATGTGTGTCCCCATCAGCAGAGTCCTCCTCACATCTCTCAGTGTCCCCATCAGCAGAGTCCTCCTCACATGATCTCAGTGTCCCCAGAGTCCTCCTCACATGTGTCCCTGGCAGCGAAGCCCCTCCTTCAAGTCCATTCAAAACCCCGCAAATGCGCAAATGAAGTTTCTTGTCTACAATCTCGTGATTGCATTGACGTGACGCTTCCCATAGTGCGCCCGAACACAGTGCACTTAAAGGACCTTGCAGGATTTAAATGTAATTTTTGCATGTGTGCGCTGTAATCTTCTGTTCTGTTTGTGCACCACAACACACGCATTAGACGTAGAGGGGTGCCATTAGGAATTATTGTCACTATCACATGTCTGCCAAAGGACAATGCATTTCTGTGAGTGTCACAGTGTCAATTTTGTTGACTAGAACGACTAAAACATTTTAGTTCACTAAATGAATACTATTTTAGCCAACTAAAACATGACTAAAACAATTGAGATGACTAAAATACGATTAAAATACAACTAAAACTAAAATGGCATTTTTAGTCAAAAGACTAAAATGGGACTAAAACTAAAATGCCATTTTAGTCAAAAGACTAATGCCCTGTACACACAGTCGGACTTTCCGACAGAAAATGTGCGATCAGATCGCGTTGTCGGAAAATCCAATCGTGTGTGGGCTCCATCTGACTTTTTCCGTCTGAATTTCTGACACACAAAGTTTGAGAGCTGAATCTAAAAAATTTTCCGACAACAAAATCCGATTGTTTAAATTCCGATCGTGTGTAGACAATTCTGACGGACAAAGTGCCACGCATGCTCAGAATAAATTACGAGACGTAAGCTATTGGCTACTGGCCTCTTTATAGTCCCGACGTATGTGTTGTACGTCACCGCGTTCTGATCCATCGGATTTTCCGACAACTTTGTGCGACCGTGTGTATGCAACACAAGTTTGGACCAAAATCTGTCGAAAAAAATCAAACAGATTTTGTCGTTGGAATGTCTGACCATATGTACAGGGCATATAGAAAAACAGAGAAATTTACCAGCAATTCAAAAGACCATCACCACATCCCAATATAATAGAACCAATGGAAAAAGGGAGAGATGTCCCAAGGGATTGTATGGGTGGGGTTTATAAGTTAATCCATAGAAAAAATATATATTCAGATATCTTCAAAAAATATAACAAGCTTTATTTATACATCAAAATACATAATAATAACAACAAAAGAAGAAGAAGAGATACACATGCAGTAACTCTTGCAGAGGGGAAACTCTAAAGTATAAGAGCATTATTCAATACACTCCAAATATCCAACATGTTTTGGATTGCTATTTATGTGTCTTCTTCAGGGATTTCAAAGAGAAACTGCAATGTCTGACATAGAAATCAATAAAAATGCAAAGTATAGAGTTAACAATACATATTAAAACATCATTAGGCAAAGCATATGGCCAGAGATCAAACAGAAAATGCAAAGGAAGCTCAAGCACTCTAATGCTGGCCATACACGGTTCGAATTTCGAAAGAAATTTCTAATTTCCGAATCTCCAATTTCCGAAATTTCCAATTTTTGAAATTTATAATTTCCGAACTTCTGAAATTTATAATTTCCGAACTTCTGAAATTTATAATTTCTGAATTTGATTTTCAAATATTCCAATTTCCCAAATCTTTCAATTTCTTAAATTTTCCAATTTCTGAATTTCCAATTTCCGAAATTTGCAATTTCTGAAATTTAGAATTTTCCAATTTCCAAAATTTAGAATTTCCTGAATTTCGACTTTCCGAATTTCTGAAATTTCCAATTTCTGAATTCGAACTTTCCAAAATTTTCCAATTTCTGAAAATTACAATTTGTAAAATTTCCAATTTCCGAAATGTAGTATTTTTCAATTTCCAAAATTTAGAATTTCCAAAGTTCCGAATTTCCGAATCTCTGAAATTCTGAATTCTGAAATTCCGAATTTTTTTGGAGAAATTTGGAAATTGAGAAATGTGAAATTCAGAAATTGAAAAATTCGGACATTTGGAAAATCAAAAATTCTAAATAAGTAAATTAGAAATTTTGAAAATTAGAAATTTCGGAAATTAGAAAATACAAAAAAGAAAACAAATTTGGAACTAAATGAAGTGCACATGTCTATCCTAAACTGTGAGGATTTAGGAGATATCCGGGGTAGTTACAGGTAAGCCTTATTATAGGATTACCTGAGAAAAAAGTTGTCTGTAATGGTTTACAACCACTTTAATAATTGCTGAAACTAAACATAGAATCAATCAAGCAATGATCTATGCCAAAATAGAGGCTATAACTCAAGATTAAATATCCAACTTTGAGAAAATATGGTGTCCTTGGATGACACACTTTTTGTCTTCCAATTTTGATGCTTCTCAACAAAAGCTTTGGTAATCTCTCTTTATATTCCTACTCTTTACATTCGCAGTGTGTGATTATAACCATGTGTTCCCCTGGGGATCCCTACTACCTTTCATTTCTTTCTTCTACACCTATTTTTCCCCTTTTCTTTTTCCTACTTACGACTCTCTCTTTTTTTTCCTCTCTTTTACTCTTTCCCCTTATTCTTTCCCTCTTTTCCCACTTTCTCCCCATCAAGCTCTGGTAGCAGAATCTTCATTCCCTTGGTTTTTTATTCAACTATTTTCATAAAGCACCAATATATTTTATAAGACTTGAAAATCCTTCAAAATTTCTTTAAGAGTTATATTCCTGATAACAAATACTAACTTCTAATTCGGGGCCATATTATATTTCCCTAGTCCATTTTGGTTTTAGCCTCTCTTGTATAACCTATGGAATTGTCTTGTGGGTTGTTAGACCTAAGTTAAAACCATATCATTTAAGCTATCGTTAGCAGATTTTTAGAGATACAATTCAATTCAACAATTCAATTCAACAGTGATAGCATCCAGTGTTGAGAAATACACTTTGCATATCTTGCTATCTGCATATGTAACATTGACATCTCATTTTTTTTTTTTTATATCATGCATACCAGAGCTCATGTAGTTTTTAATTCATGTTCCATATATATTTGTATGCAATAAAGAGATTTTTTTATATATATATTTAATCTAGTTTAATTGTTTTTGAGCTGCCTATAGGCACTGGGGAGCATTTGTTTTCAATTTTACAATTCAACTTTAGAACATATGTTGTTCTTTTTTTTTTTTCTCTGCTACCATATGTACTTATCTATGCTAGAGCTGCATGATCAATCATTAAGAATCGTTATCACAATTTTTTTTCCCCATTGCAATCTTTAAAAAAGTATTTGCTGATTCTTTCTATGCAGAGAATTCTCTCTGCTCTGCGAAAGCCGACAGCCGTCAAAAAAAGAAAAAAAGGAAAAACCCCAAAAAATAAAAAATCTGGGCAGTCTGCCAAGAATCACAACATTCTTTAGCAGTGGAACTTAAGTATAAACATTGTAGCAATTTGTCCTTTAGATCAAAAATACACTTTGGTGTGAAAATGAGAGAAGTTTAACCACTTAACCAGTTGCCGACCAGCGCACGACGATGAAAGTCGACAGAATGGCACGGGCAGGCAAATGGGCGTACATGTACATCCCTTTAAATTTGCTGCCCTGCCATTGGGAGTGCGCCGCCAGCGGCGCGCTCCCGCTCTGGTCGGGACCCCCGTGAGTCCGGTCGCGGGACCCGCGGACTCGATCGCCGCGGGCATCCCCGCGATCGTCTCACGGAGCGGCCGAATGGAGAAGTGCCGTTGTAAACAACATTTCTCCATTCTGCCTAGCAACTAGTGACGCTGATCTCTGCTCCATGTGATTGGAGCAGAGATCAGTGTTCACTAAATGAAAGCCCAACCCCCCCACAGTTAGTAACAAACCCCTACACTGCCACCCACTGGTTAACCCCTTCACTGCCAGTGTCATTTACACAGGAATCACTGCATTTATATAGCAGTGATTACTGTATAAATGACAATGGTCCCAAAAATGTGTCAAAAATGTCCAATGGGTCCCCCACAATGTCGCAGTCACAATAAAAATTGCTGATCGCCGCCATTACTAGTAAAAAATAAATTTTTATTAATAAAAATGCTATAAAACTATCCCTATTTTGTAAACGCTATAACTTTTGCGCAAACCAATCAGTAATCGCTTATTGCGATTTTTTTTACCAAAAATATGTAGGAGAATACGTATCGGCCTAAATTGAGGGAAAAAAATGTTTTTTTATATATTTTTGGGGGATATTTATTATAACAAAAAGTAAAAAATAATGCGTTTTTTTCAAAATTGTCGCTCTATTTTTGTTTATAGCGCAAAAAATAAAAACCGCAGGGGTGATCAAATACCACCAAAAGAAAGCTCTATTTGTGGGAAAAAAAGGACGTCAATTTTGTTTGGGAGCCACGTCGCACGACCGTGCAATTGTCAGTTAAAGCGACGCAGTGCCGAATCGCAAAAAGTGGTCTGGTCTTTGACCAGCAAATTGGTCCAGTCTGAAAGTGGTTAAACACCAAACCTTTTTCTGACATTTGCTGGTTTCAGGTTAAAATCATTTTTTTTGCTAGAAAATTACTTAGAACCCCCAAACATTATATATATCTATATATATATATATATATCTATATCTAGATATATCTATCTATCGATCTATCTATCTATATCTATATCTATCTAGATATCCAAACATTATATATCTATATCTATCTATCTATCTATTTATATATATATATATATATATATATATATATATATATATATATATATATATATATATATTCTCTTTTTTTTTTAGTAGAGACCCTAGAGAATAAAATTAATTAGAACCCCCAAACATTATATATCTATATATATATCTATATATATATATATATAGATATAGATATATATATATGTGTATTTATTTATTTTTTTAGTAGAGATCCCAGAGAATAAAATGGTGGTTGTTGCAATATTTTATGTCACTGTATTTGTGCAGCAGTCGTTCAAATGCAATTTTAGGGAAACAATTACACTTTAATGAATTAGAAAAACAAACTAACCAGTAAAGTTAGCCCAATTTTTTTTTTGTATAATGTGAAAGGTTTTACGCCACGAGAATCGTGATCTTTTTATTCTAAGCAAAAAAAATTGCGATTCTCATTTTGGCCAGAATCGTGCAGCTCTAATCTATGATAATTGTTAAAATTCAGTAAACAAATTTGACAGAAAAAAAAGCCTGAAAGAGAAAATAAATGCAACTATAAACTCTTAGAAATGGTAAGCCCCATATAATAAATGTTTGTTTTCGGGTTTCATATGGCTGTAAGTTTTCTGTAAACTGCCTTTGTCTGTATTTTCTGTAAACTGTAAGATGTCTTTTTCCCACTAGATGGCAGTATAGCCCAACAATTTTGCAGGCCTTGCAGGCTGAGTGATTGCAGATTTTAGCATTTCAATCACACCACATCCTTTGCAGCAGAGTGCTGCTTTCACCCACAGATACAAATCATTTCCTCTGCATAAGCCCCCCTCCATTTTTATTAGATTGTACAGTTGAAAAGACAGACGTTTCTACTTAGAGCTGTGTTTAACACTGTTAACACTATACACAATGATTCAATGTCACTCTACAGAGCGCGCATTCTTTATTCTGCAGCTTGAAGGCTTGAAAACTTGATTATTTTTTTTTTTTTTTTTTTTAATGCCAACTTGGTCTTTCAGTTTCCAACCATGCTGTAAAAAGCTCTTCCTGTAGTGCTGTGATTTCAAATTCGCCCTTTCCCTTTAATAACTCTGATTGCTCTTTGTATTTGGGGAGACGGAACATGCCACCTATTAAATAGGCAATTTTCTGGCTTTGTTCACCTTTTGAGAAACAGAACAAAAAACTGGCATGAGTTGGACGCATAAGCTATTCGGTTTTAAAATGGTATTTTTTTATTTTTATATATAATTGTTATTTAAAAAAAAAAAAATCTACACATAATTTAGATTATTTTTTTCTTTTTCTATTTATTTGTTGGCTTAGAATTTAGAAAGCTATGAACAAATACCATGCAAATATATTTGTGAAGACCCAGTGTTGCAAGACACGAAGGTTGGCAAGGGGTGAAACATAATTAGTCACATAGCTCCCATCTGTCCCTAATTTGGAGCAATGTCCCTCTGTCCCTCATTCCTCCTCATTTGTCCCTCGTTTTGGTCTGATCTATATAGTTGTATATTTAGCACTGACCCCCAAAGGAGCTGCTGGTTTTATTGGGCTTACCGTTACCTTCTTCTCCTCGCCTCAGTCTAGGGTTTCCCGTGGTAGACGGCCCAAAGAAATGCAGAAACTGACACTGGATCTTCTTTTGGGTTATTTATTTAGAAGATAACACAGTCTCTTATATTGAGGGTAGAGGGTTAAGAGTAAAGTTCAGGTACTTTTGGACTACAAAAATAGAAAGTCTCTTATAGAAGAAATCCAGAGAATTACCGTTTCACAGCTGGATTCTCACAACCTCCGGATAGACCTCCTCTCTCTAGGCCTAGCAGCCGGTAAGGCGTTAAGTAAAGCAAAGTCTCTGCCACAGACTCAGATATAGAACACTTGAGGAAAAGTCTCTGCCACAGACTTGGATATAACTGAGGGACGTAGACAAAAATTTAGAGAACTATCATACGGCACCAGTATCTCTCAGCCGGTCCGGCGATACCGTATGAATGTGGATCCACAAAGTGTCCTTCAACTGAGCCTCCAGGCTTCTTCAGAGAAACCAGCCTTATGCATGGCCTTCTCCTGAAGAGTCCTCCCCTGGATGCTTCTCCAGTTGCTGGGCCTCTCCTTAGATGAGACGGCACCAGACCACCTTTGGATCATTAGGGCCTCATATCCATTCAGGCCTGTCCCTGCAGTTGCTTCTCCTCCAGCTATCCAGCCCCGAGACTCGGAATTGCATGGAACCGCACCCCATGCCAGGAGGGCCATGAGGGCTGGTCAGGAGGACCAGGACCGAACAGACAGAAAATATCTATTGGACCGGAAACCCTGAAACACGAGATCGCAGTACCTTAAATACCACCTCCCAGAATGCACAGCAGCAAAACACTCCCACTAGGCTGGTTCTAAGAAAAGAATGGCGCTCAACACACCCAGCTAAACTGTGTTCTCATACTTGCCGGCAGTGACAGCAACACCTGCAGCCCAGGAGAACTCAGTACAATCCAGCTAGACTGGTACTGAAAACATAATTTAGCAAAATTTGTATATATAGCGTATGCTCGCCAGGAACCAGCGCTACATATATAAAATGTACTTTTTATCTATCAAAAAGTGTTTTCCAGCACTAAACCTTTCATCTGATTTCTAAATTGCTGCATTTGCAAATTCCAAAAGCCAATATAAAGGAATTGTAGTGGTAAAAAAAAAAGCACTTGTGGATTTAACCAATCTTGTTTTTTTGTACAAGGGGGTGTGGCCAGGGGTGTGTCCTATGCCTGCATACTTTTGCTGATAGGTGTCCCTAATTCCTATCTCAAAAAGTTGGGAGGCATGTTAGTCAAGTTGAAAAAAAGACACAAGTTCATCTAGTTCAACCAAAAAAAAGAAAAAAAACAACCCCATATACACGATCCTTCACCCACAGTTGATCCAGAAGAAGGCGAAAAACCCCAGCAAAGCATGCTCTAATTTGCTACAGCAGGGGAAAAAATCTTCCTGATCCCCTGAGAGGCAATCCAATTTTCCCTGGATCAACGTTACCTATAAATGTCAGTACCCAGTTATATTTTGTATATTTAGGAAAGTATCCATGCCTTTCTTAAAGCAATCTACTGAGCTGGCCAGAACAACCTCTGAAGGGAGTCTATTCCACATTTTCACAGCTCTTACTGTGAAGAAACCTTTCCGTATTTGGAGATTACATTTTTTTCTCTAGATGTAAAGAGTGCCCCCTTGTCCTCTGTGCTGACCGTAAAGTGAACAACTCAACATCAAGTTCACTATATGGACCCCTTATATATTTATACGTGGTGATCATATCCCCCCGTGTTCTCCTCTTCTCAAGAGGGAATAGATTCAGTTCCTCTAATCTTTCCTCATAGCTGAGCTCCTCCATGCCTCTTATCAGTTTGGTTGCCCTTCTCTGCACTTTCTCCAGTTCCCCGATATCCTTTTTGTGAACTGGTGCCCAAAACTGAACTGCATATTACAGATGAGGTCTTACTAATGATTTGTACAGGGGGGGGGGGGGCAAAATGATATCTCTCTCTCTCTGGAGTTCATACCACTCTTAATACAAGATGGACTTTGCTCGCTTTGTAAACCACAGCTTGACATTGCATGCTATTATTGAGCTTATGATCTACCAAAACCCCCAGATCCTTCTCCACCATAGTTATAAGATAGAATATCCCTGAAATGTCTGCAAAAATTGGAGGATTTTATTCCAATTTTGTGAAATGAAATTACATCAGAGGGGTAGGTGAAATGAATTGCTTGCTCAGAGACCACCTCATGTCGGAGTACAGCAGCAGAGCGTCTATCCTGTGCCGGGTCATCTATATAGTACGTGACCCGGGACTTTCAGGTAAGGGGCGCCCATGTGCCGCCAGGCTGATTAGTCACAGCACAAGCCGATCAGTGGGTGCCGACCAGTGATTGACTGCTGGCACCCACTGATAGGCGAGGAGGAGGACAGGACAGAGCTCTGTCTATGTAAACAATGCAGAGCTCTGTCCTGTCAGTGGGGATGTGTGGATTTTTGTTTCCCAGCAAAGCAGAGAATAAAAACTGCCGCATCCCTTAGTTGTTTAAAGCAGGGTTAGGTTATAAAACAATATCCCAAGCTTTGAACATCTCACTGGGCACTGTTCAATCCATTATCTAAAAATGGAAAGAGTACGGCACAACTACAAACCTACCAAGACATGGCAGTCCACCTAAACTGACAGGCCGGGCAAGGAGAGCATTAATCAGAGAAGCAGCTAAGAAGCCCATGGGAACTCTGAAGGAGCTGCAGAGATCCACAGCTCAGGTGCGAGAATCTGTCCACAGGACAACTATTATTTGTGCTCTCCAGAAATCTGACCTTTATGGAAGAGTGGCAAGAAGAAAGATATTGTTGAAAGAAAACCATAAGAAGCCCCATGTGCAGTTTAGGAGAAGCCATGTGGAGGACACAGCAAACATGTGGAAGAAGGTGCTCTGGTCAAATGGGACCAAAATTAAACTTTTTGGCCTAAAAGCAAAACGCTAGGTGTGGTGGAAAACTAACATTGCACATCACCCTGAACACACCATCCCCACCTTGAAACATGGTGGTGACAGAATCATGTTGTGGGGATGCTTTTCTTCAGCAGGGACAGGGAAGCTGGTCAGAGTTGATGGGAAGATGAACGGAGACAAATACAGGGCAATCTTAGAAGAAAACCTGTTAGAATTTGCAAAAGACTTGAGACTGGGGCAGAGGTTTACCTTCCAGCAGGACAACGACCCTAAACATACAGCCAGAGCTACAATGGAATGGTTTAGATCAAAGCATATTCATGTGTTAGACTGGCCCAAAGTCCAGACCTAAATCACATTGAGAATCTGTGACAAGACTTGAAAATTGCTGATCACAGACGCTCTCCATCCAATCTGACAGAACTTGAGCTATTTTGCAAAGAAAAATTTACAAAAATATCCATCTCTAAATGTGCAAAGCTGGTAGAGACATCTCCAAAAAGACTTGCAGCTGTAATTGCAGTGAAAGGGGGTTCTACAAAGTATTGACTCCGGGGGTTGAATACAAATGCATGCCACCAGTGCCGGAACAAGGTCATCCAGCGCCAAGGCTGAATTAAAAAAAACACTAAAGCCCCGTACACACGAGCGGACTTTTCAACATCCAAAGTCTGACGGAATGATTCCGGCAGACTATTCGATCGTGTGTGGGCTGCAACGGACTTTTGATTCGCAAAAGTCTGACAGACTTTAGAAATGGAACATGCTTCAAATTTTTCCACCAGAACTCTGCCGGACCCAGTTCCTACCGAAAAATTTGCTCGTGTGTATGCTATTCTGATGGACTAAAACCGACGCTAGGGCAGCTATTGGCTACTGGCTATGAACTTCCTTATTCGAGTCCAGTCGTACGTCATCACGTTCGAATCCGTCAGAGTTTGGTGTGATTGTGTGTGGCCAAGTCCGCTCATTCGGAAAGTCCGTCAGAACTCTGTCAGAACTCCGGCAGAACTCCGGCAGAACTCCTTCGAAAGTCTGTCGGACATAAGTCTGGTCGTGTGTACGCGGCATAAGGCTACTTTCACACGGAGGCGCTTTGCAGGCGCTATAGCGCAAAAAATAATGACTGCAAAGCGCCCTGAAAGAGCCGCTCAATTCACTCCAATGTGAAAAATGTGGAAAATTTCAAGGGATATGAATCATTTTTCAAGGCACTGTAATATGTTTAAATGCAGTTATATAGACAACACGTTTGTCTTTTGTATGATGCACCTTATTATTTGTTTGCATAATATTTTATTATTATTATTTATGCTTGGAAGATACTAAGTTTGGAAGATATCATTTTCATTACACTTTTATTATTCTTATGCATAATGCTTTATTTGTTTCATCACATTATTGCTGCTACTTCAGTAGTTTGGTCTGATAATTGCGCACATTTAAAGGAGCAGCACACCACTGTTTTAATTTTTTGTTTCCCCTGAGAATTGCTTGGACCCCCCATATCGTCATAGCAGGGAGCAGTATCTCAGGGTCTTGCCATGCTTGCCCCAGAGCAATACTCCGGGGTGCATGTTTACATGGCAATGACAGATCATGATTGACAAGCGCACTCCATCCAAGTTCCACAGAAACTGATGCATCTCACAGGGTGCTTGCCCTATCCTGCTGAGTATACCACAAATGTAAGGGAGAGCGGCACAGGTGTGAATGTGAAACATATAAAACAATTGCTTTTTATTCGCCCTTGCATTGAGCCTGTGCAGATCAAGGCACCTGGTGTCAACAAGCACTTAAGGCCGGTTCACAACACTTGCGGTGTGGGAAATGTATACAGAAAGAGGCAGCAAGGAGGGGATTATTGCGGTGCTATAAATAACTCAACATCAAATTTAGAAAAAATAAAGTAGAAAAAGTTTATTATTACAATATATTCAAATCTAGTTAAAAAAGCCATGAATACAATGTATTTAATCACATGTAAGGAATATAATAAATGAATGACAATATTCTGTTTGACCAGGAGAATGACGGTAAATAGCAGGTCAAATCTTCCCTACTAGTTTCGCCAAAACATTGGCTTCATCAGGGGATTCGAATATAACAAGGATAGAGATAACAAAATAATATATAACAGACATCAGTAAAAGATTGTCTTGCCAGCTATATTAAGTCCGATCCCATCCACCCCTCCCCTGCCAATAAACATGCCCCCGTCAGATGGAATACACATGGTACATTGATTGAAATAGTGGTTTAGATGGGGGGATACTTATTCCATCTGACAGGTACCCAATCCCCCTTCCCTCCTGAAAGGTGCCAAATGTGGCACTGGAAGGGGTGGGAATCAGATAAGTGAAAATTCCACTTTTGGTAGAGGTCCGCTTTAAGAGGTGCCCGCTTCCTGCCAGCCTATTTGGCTGGGGATTGGCTGGGGCCTTCATCAATACTTCAAACAGCCCCTCCTAACCATCCACCCATTCTTCTGGAAGCTTCTCCAAGGTTTCAGCAAGTAAGGGGGGGTACCAGAGGTGCTGCTTGCTGAGTCTTCCAGCCTCCCTGAGTCACTCAACCCTGACCCAGATTCAACCCAGCCTGGCTCACAGCCAGGCTGAATTTTCCTACACTCCAGCATAAAACCATGTACACCAGCACAATAAGCTAGAGGGTGCTACATATTCCAGGACTCTGCCAGGTAAAGAAGGTTGGGAAAATTACTCTACTGGTAAGGGGGAAAGGGTCAGCATTAAGAAGATGGATGCAAAGCAGCTCAATGAAGGAAATTTAGTTTCCAATTTGTCAAATTTTTGACACCAGAGGCATCTGTAATTGCACAGCAAAATCACTTTCACAAAACCCACTCTGATCATCCCATGTGTTGACTATTTGCAAGTCTCTTGGTTGAGTGGCTTCTTTGCAGGCTTGGTACAACAGCTATTTTTGGGCATTTTTAGGATGGAACCAGAAAAAAAAGATGTGCAAGTCTAGTTTATCCCTTTCATGACTAAGCCTATTTTTGACATTTGGTGTTTACAAGTTAAAATCCGTATTTTTTGCTAGAAAATTATTTGGAACCACCAAACATTATATATATATTTTTTGCAGAGACTCTAGAGAATAAAATTGCGATTGTTGCAATATTTTATGTCACACGGTATTTGCGCAGCGGTGTTTTAAATGCAACTTTTTGGGAAAAGGGACACTCATGAATTTAAAAAAAACAAAAAAAAAGTAAAATTAGCCCAATTTTTTTATATAATGTGAAAGATAATGTTACGCTGAGTAAATAGATACCAAACATGTCACGCTTTATAATTTTCCCCCTTTTATATTTGCACGCACCAGTCGAATGACGACAAACTACGGTACCTAAAAATCTCAGTGACCCTTTAAAAAAATTCCGGTTACCAGCTTAGAGTTACAGAGGAGGTCTAGTGCAAGAATTATTGCTCTCGCTCTGACGATCGTGGCGATACCTCACATGTGTGATTTGAACACCGTTTACATATGCGGGCGCAACTTCCGTATGCGTTTTCTTTGCTGTGTGAGATTGTGGCAACGGGAGAGCTTTAAAAAAAATATATTTTTCTTATTTATTTTAAAATTAATAAATTGTTTTTTTTTTTTGCTTTTTTTTTTTTTACATTTTTGATCACTTTTATTGCTGTCACAAGGGATGTAAACATCCCTTGTGACAGTAATGGGTGGTGACAGGTACTCTTTATGGAGGGATCGGGGGTCAAAAAGACCCCCGATCCCCGCTTTGCACTTCAAAGTATTCAGATCGCCGTTTTCGGCGATTCTGAATACTGTATTTTTTTTAAAAAACCGGCGCCCTTGGCAGCCGAGTAAATAGGAAGTGATGTCATGACGTTGCTTCCGTGTTTACAATTAGGAGGCTGGAATGAAGCCACTTACGGCTTCATTCCAGTCCCTCCCTAGCCGCCAGAAGCGGCGGATTGTGCACCGGTGCTCCCGATCGAACGGGAGCCCCGGTAAGAGCGGCGGGAGGCGGCAGGAGGGGATGGCATAACAGCCGAGCGGCTTTTAGCCGCATCAGTTGTTATTGCTGGAAAGCCGATCGCCGGCTCTGAAAAACAGTACCGGGATGATGCCTGCAGGTGCGGGCATCATCCCGGTATACCCCCCGAAAGCCGAGTACGCACATCTGTGTACGCTCGGCGGGAAGGGGATTTATACACTTGTCCCCAATGACTGGCTAATACATAAAAAAAACACATAGACCTCGAAGGATAAACAAAAGGAAATTCGTATTTCCCGTGGAGGCATTTTATTGTACATCACTTCTCTCGTTGTTTACAGCTCGTGATATTATAGTGTAACATCTGGACTGTATCACAACAACCATATTCAATCTGTATTTTTTCACGAGCACCATAACATTTACAAGCTTAATCTGCAATCCTATAAAACAGGACTATTTTTCAATAGAGGTCTGTGGGATCTGAGAGACAAAATAATCAATGAGGACTTTCGAGTTTCTGGTACGTCTAATGACTTTGCTGCAGAGCCTGTAAAGGCAGACAAGTAGAGGTGGATTGGTCCTTGTGTGTGCTTGTGATAATTACATTCGTCTGTAAACTGCTGTAAGTTTTGGAAAAATGTGAGTGGTTCAATGTACTCTTAAAACCCCACCCTCAGCTCACATATATTCCCCTTTTGCAGTATAATACTGCTATGTCTTCCTCCGTCTTAGATCCTAAGTAAGCTTTTTGTCATAACTTGGACAGGAATGACAATGTCACCACCTTTGATCGAGGCTGGCAAGTGGCTGCTCAGGAATGAGCACTGCATCATGGTGAGTCAAAGGCTCCCCCATACCCAAAACCCATTGTATTTTGAAAGGAGAAAAAAACAGAGAAAGGTGGGTATAGGTGGGTCCAGAGTTGGCTATCAAGACATTCCGAATAGGCAATATGACTGGGTCCCTTTAAAGTACAGCAATGTGCTCAGGATAGGGGTGGGGACTCTGACCACAAGATTTTGCCCATAGTACCTCTCAAAGATGCGTTTGTATACCATTAACTTAACCTTAAAGAAAGAAATTCCCTCCAACAAAAGAATGTGTTCATAAGAAATAGCATTTTGTTTAAATTGCACAGAAGGATTAACAACTTGTGTAAATCCACTGTAACAGTACCCCCAAAGGAGCCACTTGGTAATTTGGGTTTTCTGTGCCGCACCTCGACTCTAAGAACAACCTCACCCCCTCTGACACACCTGGTTGACTGAAAGTCACTGCAAGCATTTATAGGAAAACAACCTTTAAATTGGTTGTGAAGTGCCAAGAAATAGACACAAGATTGTTTAGTGGTAAATTAACTCAGTGTATTGGTACAGGCGAGAATAAATGGTGGCCTGAGCATAAATGAGTACAGTGCCGGGACAAGGTCATCCAGCGCCCAGGGCAAAGATGCCAAACTGCGTCCCCCTTTCCCTTAGGGTTAGGGTCAGGGTGCCCCCTACCCCTGCAATAAACCATTGTTTTAGGGGCAGCCGTCCCTCCTGCCCACCCCTTGTCCTGGCCCTGAATGAGTATACAGGAGGTAGTTTCACACGCAATCTGGTAGACAGTATAATCACTATGCCAAAGTAACTTAGAATAGAGTTCTTTACCACTAGACTGGAATCAACACATAAAGTCATAATAAACTGCATATAAAGGCATTAACTGCAATGTGTATAATAATACCAAAACTTGTCTAGAATGCACTCTAGGAGAATTGCTAGGATATGGTGCAATGTCCCCTGAGAGGTACCTCATACCATAGGCAATATGTAAAGGTCACTGTGTAACAGCTGCAAAGGGACATTTTTTAGTCCTATTTCTTCACCCGGATAGCGTTGGGGCCCAGTTGTACCATTGGTGCCCACGGAAATGGTCCCAGTCAAGCCTGCAGGCAGCATTAAGGCTACTAGATGGCTCTATGGCCAGTTCTTAAAAGGCTCAGCAGCTCATCAGTCCCTGCAATATAGAAGCACACCATTTGGACATACACAGGGATTAGTCCACTCTCTGCTCTGCACCCAGGTTACTCTGGCTGTTGGCATGCCTGAACTTAGTGCTCCTGATCCTGCTCAGGCCTCCTTTATGCTGCAGTGGTAGTGCACACTAGGTAGTGGTGTGCACTGTCTGGGCTCCTCCGTGACAAGAGGAAGCTGTGTCCTGTTCAGCCTGAGAAAATGCAGCTCTTGCCTATCCTCCTGGCAATCTCCCTCTGGGAAATGCAGTTCAAAAGCTCTTGATTACAGTAGGGTCGCTCTTAAATCTGGAATACAGTTCCCACAGTGCTGCCTGACTCAGTCTATTGAACTCTTCCTGCTCAGTGACTCCTTCCTCTTGCTGATATAGCTGTCAGTTCAGCACCTCAGGACAGCGCCTACAGAGCTGCAGCCAGTGTGTTTCTCTCAATCTCCATTTTTAGCCAGGCACCTGGCTACAGTCACATAAGAAAAACACTTTAAGATTGTCAAATCTATCTATCTATCTATCTATCTATCTATCTATCTATCTATCTATCTATCTATCTATCTATCTATCTGTCAAACAAAAGCCTGTGTACACAAGGCTTTAGAAACATTTCATATAAACTTACATCTATCCTTTGATTATGTTCTTTTTAAAAAGGCTTCGGCTGTAGACGATGTGAAACTAGAGGCCCAATCTTTGCCTTGCAGGCTTTGCCTGAGGACAATGTGACTCCAGGGACCCAGTCTCCAATGCTTTGCCTGGAGAGGAAGTGAGTCCAGAGACCCAACCTTTGCCTCCCAGGCTTTGGCTGAAGACCATGTGATTTCAGGGACCCAGCCTTTGCCTAAAAATGATGTCAATCCAGGGAACCAGTCTTTGTTTTGCAGGCTTTGTCTGAAGACAATGTGACTCCAGAGACCCAGACTTTGCCTTCAAAGCTTTGCCTGAAGAGGTTGTGATTCCAGGGACTCAACCTTTGCCTCCCAGGCTTTGGCTGAAGAGGATGTGAGTCCAGGAATCCAGTTTTTGTCTTGTAGGCTTTAGCTGAAGATAATGTGTGTCTAGGTGACCCAGTCTTTGCCTTGTAGGCTTTGCCTGAAGATAATGTGACCCAAGGGATCCAGCCTTTGTCTCCAAGGCTTTGCCTTAAGAGAATGTGTGTCCAGGGACCCAACCTTGGCCTCCCAGGCTTTGGCTGAAGAGGATGTGAGTCCAGGGACCATACCTTTGCATCCCAAGCTTTGCCTTAAGAGAATGTGAGTCCAGGGACCCAGCCTTTGTCTCCAAGGCTTTGCCTTAAGAGAATGTGAGTCCAGGGACCCAACCTTGGCCTCCCAGGCTTTGGCTGAAGAGGATGTGAGTCCAGGGACCATACCTTTGCATCCCAAGCTTTGCCTAATGATGATGTGAGTCCAGGGACCCAGCCTTTGTCTTGTAGGCTTTGGATATCTTTTTATATCCCTTTCCTATTTTATACAGTTCAATTACCTTTTCCCGCAGATCCTTTAACAATTCTTTTGCTTTCCCCATGACTCAGAATCCAGAAACATCAGTGCAGCACTGGATAAAAGATGTCTGTCAAGAGTCCAGAAACTCGATGATCTTTTATACACACACACTAATTACAAGCAAATGAATCACAGATGAGGGTGGTTACCTTAATAACCATTCAAACCCCTTTCTGTCAACTTGTGTGCACGTTATCAGGCCAAAATCACCAGGGTATGTAAACTATTGATCAGGGTCATTTGGGGCGTTTCTGTTGTGATTATGATTTAATTTAAAAAGAGTAAACACAGTTAATTGATAATAAATGGCTTCAGACAAACACTAACCATGAGTGAAAGTTTTTTTTTGTATTATCATTCATATTCTCTGAAAAATGGCCAAGATCATAAATTCTGCCAGGGTATGTAAACGTATGAGCACAACTGTATATCATGTCATATTTTTTTGGGATCTTCAGACAAACAGCACAACTGCCAGATTTTCTGTCTGGGCCTGATTCCTCAATACTGCAGGTGCGATACATATATACCTGTACAGTCCTCCAGAGACCATTCGATGACATCCCATCCTTGCCGACCTCCATATTGCACTCAGCAAAGTATTAATGAGGCGTAACATCAACACAGCAATCCATCAATACAATCAATGGAAATTCGTTCAGTGATAGAATGCCTGTCTGACTGTTTTCTGCTGCACCCAGCAGGTGGTAATGAGGATATTGGATTTACTGTTCATGTTGTGTCCTTGAACCTGCAGTCTATTTAAAAACCTTCTGCAATTATACACTGCAGTCTTACTAGATCATGCTCATAATGTATGAATACCCTACTGTGATAAGACAACAAGATACATCAATTACATGGGTACCTTCGCGGGTGATGTTTAGCCCATGGAAATTGTAAAGTCTGCACAGTTGGTAATGGGATGGGAGAAAAACAAGGCAGCCAGGTTATTGGGAAATGGTCCTTAATGGAACCAGAAAACCCCTAGAATTCTGAGAAGTAAGCATTCCTTTATTAAAACATAAGGGATTTATTAATTTCCATGCCAAATGAAAAAACAAGGGATTTACTCCTCATTGAAGGGTATTGGGCAGAATCATGAACATGATTTCTTTATGTCAACAGAACTGTTGGTTTTTTGGCGTGTCTGTAGCGTAAAATATTATTATTATTATTACAGGTATTTATATAGCACCAATCATTTATGTAGCACTTTACATTAGCAAAGTCCCTGCCCTCAAGGAGCTTACAATCTGCAGTGCATCCAGAAAGTATTCAGAGCGATTCACTTTTTCCAGATTTTGTTACAGTATCTCACAAATGTGAGTACACCCCTCACATTTTTGTAAATATTTTATTCTATCTTTTCATGTGACAACACTGAAGAAATGACACTTTGCTACAATGTAAAGTAGTGAGTGTACAGCTTGTATAACAGTGTAAATTTGCTGTCCCCTTAAAATAACTCAATACACAGCCATTAATGTCTAAACCGCTGGCAACAAAAGTCAGTACACCCCTAAGTGAAAATGTCCAAATTGGGCCCAAAGTGTCAATATTTTGTGTGGCCACCATTATTTTCCAGCACTGCCTTAACGGTCTTGGGCATGGAGTTCACCAGAGCTTCACAGGTTGCCACTGAAGTTCTCTTCCCCTCCTCCATGACGACACCGCAGAGCTGGTGAACGTTAGAGACCTTGCGCTCCTCCACCTTCCGTTTGAGGATGCCCAACAGATGCTCAATAGAGTTTTGGGTCTGATTACATATTGCATTAGAATTACAATTTAGCCTGCCAATGTCACGCCTCTTGTTACCATAAAAATACAATTGTAATATTAACTAATTACTTACTGAGCACTTACAGTACCTTGAAAAATGTGTTCATACATCATGAAATTTTTCACATTTTGTCATGTTACAACCAAAAACGTACATTTATTTTATTGGGATTTTATGTGATAGACCAACACAAAGTGGCACATAATTGTGAAGTGTAAGGAAGATGATAAATGTTTTTCAAAATTGTTTACAAATAAAGATCTGAAAAGTGTGTCGTGTATTTGTATTCAGCCCCCTTTACTCTGATACCCCTAATTAAAATCTAGTGGAACCAATTGCCTTCAGAAGTCATCTAATTAGTAAATAGAGTCCACCTGTGTGTGATTTGATCTCAGTATAAATACAGCAGTTTTGTGAAGCCCTCTGAGGTTTGTTAGAGAACCTTAGTGAACAAACAGAATCATGAAGGCCAAGGAACACACCAGACAGGTCAGGAATAAAGTTGTGGAGGAGTTTAAAGAAGTTTAAAGGGGGGTTAGGCCATAAAAAAAAATATCCCAAGCTTTGAACATCTCAAGGAGCAATGTTCAATCCATCATCCGAAAATGGCACAAATGCAAACCTACCAAGACATGGCCGTCCACCTAAACTGACAGGCCGGGCAAGGAGAGCATTAATTACCCATGGTAACTCTGGAGAAGCTGAAGAGATCCACAGCTCAGGTGGGAGAATCTGTCCACAGGACAACTACTCTCCACAAATCTGGCCTTTATTGAAAAAAAGCCATAAGAAGTCCCGTTTGCAGTTTTTGTGAGAAGCCATGTGAGGGACACAGCAAACAAGTGGAAGAAGATGCTCTGGTCAGATGAGACCAAAATTCAACTTTTTTGCCTAAAAGCAAAACGCTTTGTGTGGCAGAAAACTAACACTGCACATCACCCTGATCACACCATCATGTTGTGGGGATGCTTTTTTTCAGCAGGGACAGGGAAGCTGGTCAGAGTTGATGGGAAGATGGATGGAGACAAATACAGGACAATCTTATGCCGCGTACACACGAGCGGACTTTTCAACATCCAAAGTCCGACGGACTGATTCCGTCAGACTATTCGATCGTGTGTGGGCTGCAACGGACTTTTGATTTACCAAAGTCTGACGGACTTTAGAATATGGAACATGCTTCAAATTTTCCCGATGGAACTCCGCCGGACCCGGTCCCTTCGAAAAATTTGCTCGTGTGTATGCTATTCTGACGGACTAAAACCGACGCTAGGGCAGCTATTGGCTACTGGCTATGAACTTCCTTATTCGAGTCCAGTCGTACGTCATCACGTTTGAATCCGTCGGAGTTTAGTGTGATTGTGTGTGGCCAAGTCCGCTCAGTCGAAAAGTCCGTCAGAACTCTGTCGGAACTCCGGCAGAACTCCGGCAGAACTCCTTCGGAAGTCTGTCGGACATAAGTCCTCTCGTGTGTACGGGGCTTTAGAAGAAAACCTGTCAGAGTCTGCAAAAGACTTGAGACTGGGGCGGAGGTTCACCTTCCAGCAGGACAATGACCCTGAACATACAGCCAGAGCTACAATGGAATGGTTTAGTTTAAAGCATATTCATGTGTTAAAATGGCCCAGCCAAAGTCCAGACCTAAATCCAGTTGAGAAACTGTGGCAAGGCTTTAAAATGGCTGTTCACAGATGCTCTCCATCCAATCTGACAGAGAAGAATGCAAAGAAGAATGGGCAAAAATGTCACCCTCTAGATGTGTAAAGCTGGTGATATACCCAAAAAAGACTTGCAGTGAAAGGTGGTTCTATAAAGTATTGACTCAGGGGGGCTGAATACAAATGCATGCTACACTTTTCACATATTAATATGTAAAAAAAAAATGAAAAGCATTTATAATTTTCTTTCCAATTCAAAATTATGTGCCACTTTGTGTTGATCTTTCACATAAGATCCCAATAAAATATATTGCCTTTTTGGTTATACCATGACAAAGTGTGGAAAATTTCAAGGGGTATGAATACTTTTTCAAGGCACTGTATATCCCCTTCCTGCCCAGGCCAATTTTCCGCTTTCAGCGCTGTCTCTCTGAATGACAATTGCACTGTCATGTTACACTGTAACCATATGCAATTTTTTTATCAGTTTTTTTTTCCACATAAATAAAGCTTTTTTTTGTTGGTATTTAATCACCACTGGGTTTTTATTTTGTGCTAAACAAACAAAAAAAGACAGAAAAAAACAAAACAGTTTCATAATTTGTTATAAATTTTTTGTAAACAGGTAATTTTTCTCCCTCATTGATGTGCGCTGATGAGACTGCAGTGATGGGATTGGATAGGCTGCACTGATAGGCACTGATAAGGTGGCACTGATAGCACTGATGAGGCGGCACTGGTGGGCACTGATAGGTGGCAATTGATAGGTGGCACTGATGGGCAATGATAGATGGCACTGAAGAGCACTGATAGGCAGCACTGAAGGGCACTGATAGGTTGCACTGATATGTTGCACTGATAGGCACTGGTAGATGACACTGATAGACAGCACTGATATTTGGCACTGATGGGCACTGATTGGCAGCACTGATGGGCAGTGATAGATGGCACTGGTGGGGACTGCTTAGCAGTATTGATATGCACTGGTAGGTGGCACTGGTGGGCATTGCTTAGCAACAGTGGCTCTCTGTGTATAGGACCGATGTCCCGTTTACACATCTTATTTTTTTCTCTTCATGCTGTCAATATGAGGGGAAAAAAAAGCCGATTGCCGGCTTCTGTTTACATCACATGATCGGCTCTCACTGGCTGACAGCTGATCATGTGGTATAGGGCAGGGATCGGCCCCTTACTCTGATTTATGATCAGTCAAGCCTCATGGACTCGCTGAACACAGAGCGCCCACAGGGGACGTGCCGACAGCACATTCGTGGGGGGGATGTAGATGGAGGCCCTTTCCAGGAATTTAGGCCCACACTGTAACCATCTCTCTGCTATAGCGCAAAGAGGTTAATGTAATACCTACGTAATCATGTTTTTATAAAATCTTCAATTGCATCAAATAAACAGAACAATTCTTTTTTTTAAATGCTGAGTGTATCTTTTTATGTCTGCTCCCTACTGCAGTCGTTATCATTTTAGAACCACTAATCAATATGAGGATAGGAATTTCCTATCTATAAAATTTCCAGAACATTTACACAGGCAGAGCTTCATTCTGAGTCTCTGCCCAATGATTGGTGGGTGCCGGCGGACATGGTGTGCCTGGCACTCGTGGATCGGCTTCTGCTGTGAATAATCACAGCAGAAGAGGCCTACAGGCGGAAGTGCAGGATCCCGTATATATACATGATCCAGAACACAGCTGATGGCCTGTAGCAGTAAAATTGCTATAGGGTGGTTAGCAAGTCATTAAGGTGCCAGCCAGCGTGTGTGTACAGTGTGACTATCAAGGATGATGGTGTGCTTTGGTAGTGAGGGGGGGGGCACTAAATGTAACCTCCTCCCTAGTAGCTGGTGCCCCTGTGTATCCAGGACCAGACCTGAATCACGGAGCCCCTATTTATATAGCGGTATGACATGTGGAAGAAGTGTGCAGAGGACCCTTGAAATTCATCTGGATTCTAGTAACTGCTGTGAAGTGACATCAAAGCTGGGCTGGAGATACAGGCTCTGTGCTATCCCTTCGAAAGTGCTGCACCTTGGAAGAAAGGCTGTGTGCACTTAGTCAAGTGTAACGTTGCTGTGAAGTAGGGTTGATTTACTAAAACTGGAGAGTGCAAAATCTGGTGCATCTGTACATAGAAACCAATCAGCTTCCAAGTTTTTTGTCAAAGCTTAATTTAACAACTTAAAGCGGTTGTAAACCCGCTGATGTGTTTTTTTTTACTCACCTGCAAAGGAAAAGGCATAATGAGCTAGTATGCACCGCATACTAGCTCATTATGAAATACTTACCTTAGAACGAGGCCCTAACATCTGGCCCGATCCACGCCAAGGGAGCTAACATGTTCTCTTGGCATGTCTTCCGGGTATCGCGGCTCTGGCATTGTGAGTGGCAGGAGCAGCGATATCGTCACTCCTGCACATGCGCGCGGGAGATTTCTTCCCGGCAGGGTACGGCGTCTGCCGGACTTTCAGCCGAGAATCCCCTGTGCGCATGGGGAATATCTTCTAAACCGTACAGGTTTAGGAGATATTTTTTTTACCTACAGGTAAGCCTTATTATAGACTTTCCTGTAGGTAAAAGTCCCAAAAATTACTATACAACCGCTTTAGGGACCGTAAGATTTGCCCCCTTAATGACAAGGCCATTTTTTGCAATACGGCACTGCGTTGCTTTAACTGACAATTGTGCGGTCATGCAACGCTGTACCCAAACAAAACTGACATCCTTTTTTTTCCCCACAAATAGAGCTTTCTTTTAGTGGTATTTTATCACCTCTGTGGTTTTTATTTTTTGGGTTAGGCTGGGTTCACACCACAGCGATGCGGGAACGCCGCAAATCCGCGGCGTTTTCCCGCATCGCATGACTCCCGCCGGCAGTTCACACTGCCCTATGCGAACGGCTGGGAGTGTCAATGAAAAGTTAATGACACCCCCAGATCCGTCCGCATATCGCAGTGCGATCTGCAGACTCGCACAGGAATCGGATCGCATGGTGTGAACACCCATGCGATCCGATTCTGTTGCGGACCAAAAAAAGGGTCCCGTGCGAGTTTGCTGCGGGAGCGATGCGAATTCAGCCATACTATCTGTATGGCTGAACTCGCATCGCTACGGAGATCGGATGTGATTTGCACTGCAGTGCGGTGCGAATCACATCCGGATCTCCCCCCGCAGCAGTGTGAAGCAAAAAAATGCAGATAATTTTTTTACTTTTTGCTAAAATAAATATCCCACCAAAAAAATTTAAGAAAAACAAATTTCTTTAGCAGTTTAGGACAATATGTATTCTTCTACATATTTTTGGTAAAATAAAATAAAAAATCGCATTGTTTTACTAGTAATGGAGGTGATCAGCGATTTTTTGTGGGAATGCGACATTACGGCGGACAGATCGGACACTTTTGACACTTTTTTGGGACCATTGACACTTATACAGTGATCAGTGCTATAAAAATGCACTGATTACTGTATAAATGTCACTGGCAGGGAAGGGGTTAACACTAGGGGGGGGGCTCAAGGGGTTAAATGTGTTCCCTGAGAGCATAGGCGTGCGCAGGGGTCTGCCAGGTGTGCCTGGGCACACCCTAATCACTATGTGTGGTGCCGATTCCCCCTACTGCCCGGGTTTCCCTCCTCTCCTCCTGTTGGCCCCACAGTGCTGCTGGCTTCGCTCCTCTCCCCCCAGCTGCTGCAGGGGATGTTTCAGGATGGAGAGTGGGGGAAAGTGGCTAAAAAATATACATTTTACTAGCGCCTTCCTTTTTTATATGAACACAGTGAACACACTCACTAACTGTGTTCATTCAAAACTGAACTGGAAGCTGATCAGCACAGAGCACTTCCCATTCATTCACTGTCCAGTGCAGCTGTGGCTGCATAGAAAGGCAAGTGTGTTTGAGCTTTGGGGTGCACACTCTAATGTAATATGCCTGGGAGGTGTTTCTAACTATGTGTGGGGGGGGAGGGGACTGACTGGGAGTAGAGAGAGATTGCTGTTCCTAATCACTAGGAACAGACAATCGCTCTGAACTCCCCTCTCAGAACAGGGATCTGTTTATATTGACAGATCCCCGTTCTGACATCGCAGCCGCCGGCCATCGGCTCCCCAGCTGTAGCTGTTAAAGGGACCATTGTACAGCTATGGCGATTTGCAGGAACAAGCCGACCTATAATGACGGCGGCTGGTCGGCAAGTAGTTAACAAGCTGAAGTTAGAAGCTGATTGGCTACCATGCAGAGCTTGACCAGATTTTGTACTCTCCAGTTTTAGTAAGTCAACCCCACAAGAGTTAATTGTGCCACGACATGTGCTCACTTCTAACTTGGAGTTCTGCCTTGCAGATTTCTCATGACCGCGGCCTCTGCCTGCACTGTTGGGATTAATGAGCAAACAATCTGGAGTTTCCCTTTAGGGCGCCTTAAGCTCCGCCCGCAACTGTGTTGGTGGTCCGGGTTTGAGTGGGCTAGGTGGAGATGTCCCATTTTCCCATTTTCCTACATGGCGGAATACTGATCAAATAGGAAATTCAGGCTTTCTTTGTAAATCCTAAAAAAAAAAAAAAGTCAGAAAACTTACCATTATATGCCCCTCACCATATGCTTTCTACTACATCTTGCTTATAGATGTAAAGGGTACCCATCTGTCCAGATATTTAACAGTACAAGATGCTTAGGATGATGAAATTAACAAAGGACTGAATGGATCAGTATAGCAACTCTTATGTCGCGTACACACGATCAAACAATCCAGTGGAAAAGTCCGGCGGACAATCCGCCCGTGTGTAGGCTCCGGAAGACTTTTTTTACCCAAAAGTCCGGCGGACTAAGATTGGAGTTTTGCACATCAATCTGTCTGCCGGACTCGCATTTCGGCGGACAGTAGGGCCGTGTGTGTGCCAGTTCTTTTGAAATGAACAGACTTTTCCCGCCCAGAGATAAGTCCGCTCATTTTGAGCACGGCTCCAGGTAGCCGGGACCAGCCAAGGAAGCGTCGCTTGCCCCGTCACCTGGTATGGTAAAGGGTAATCCCTATGCCGTAAAAACGGCGTGGGGTCCCCCCCAAGTCCATATCAGACCCTTATCCGAGCACGCTACCCGGCCGGCCAGGAAAGGGAGTGGGGACGAGTGGCCTAAAATTCGTACATTCGGAAGCAATTTTCGAAATTCGTTAACGAATTTCAGGTCTATATTCGGTTACAACGGAAACGTGACTGGTCTTTTGTTGACCAATCAGAGGTTTTCTTCTGCTGCTGAGTGAGGGTTGGGAAAATGACCTTTTTTAATATGGGAATGGGAGACTGGTACTGGTAGTCGATGGGAGATTCAGAATCGGACAAAATAAGAATGTTTGTTAATATCGTTTTATTATTGTCATAATAATTACGATTATTCGTTATGATGAAGTTAAAAATCCAGGAAGTTAGCACAGCACAGGGATGGTGGGAGCCCCTCACAATGAGCACAGCACAGGGGTGGTGGGAGCTCCTCATACTGAGCACAGCACAGGGAAGGTGTGAGACCCTCATAATGAGCACAGCACAGGGATGGTGGGAGCCCCTCATACTGAGCACAGCACAGGGATGGTGGGAGCCCCTCATACTGAGCACAGCACAGGGATGGTGGGAGCCCCTCATAATGAGCACAGCACAGAGATAGTGGGAGCCCCTCATACTGAGCACAGCACAGGGATGGTGGGAGCCCCTCATAATGAGCACAGCACAGAGATAGTGGGAGCCCCTCATACTGAGCACAGCACAGGGATGGTGAGATCCCCTCATACTGAGCACAGCACAGGGATGGTTGGAGCCCCTCATAATGAGTATAATTTTTATATTCATCATAAAGAACATTCGTAATCATTACGAAAAGTTAACAAACCTAATGAAAATTTGTATTTCGTACAAATCCAAATTGAATTTTGGACACAAATTATGAAATACGAATTAACGGCTAATACAAAACGGAAGGGAACGAAACTAATTTATTGACGGCGCACATGTCTACCCACTACCATTCTGCTATCTACAACACATCAATTGCTACCTAATCCCTTTCATCGCCTGTCTCTATTCCTAATCCTTTCAGATGGTAAACCATATCAAAGGGTTCTCATTTAAGATATTTGATGATATGGATATGTCTAGATTTGGGTAGAGATTTGAACGGTTAAGTCTAGTACACCCTATTAGGAAATCAGATGAAACTATCTGTATTTGGTACGAGAGCCAATATGGACTGTTTAGATGAAAATTTATGAATAATGTTTATTTAATTAGTGCAGTATTCTTCCTATAAAAATATAATGAGCAAGTTCGCGAAAGAAGGTTTGACCGTAGACTTGACGAAGACCATAGCTTCGTATGTGGAAAGTTGTCCTCTGTCGCTCAAGAACTTTCATGCCATTTTAGGCATTCTCTTTTTTTTTTTGCATAAATTTTTATTGTAGTTTTAAAAATTACAGGAAAAAACTGAACAAAGAGAAATACACGTTGTCTATATTATTACAGACAGTGGAAACAGAAGGAAAAAAGAAAACAAATACATCAAACCAAAATTGTGATGGTGACAGTACATTAGAATGATACCTCCTTTACAAGTTACCCTGTTTCCCAAAAAATAAGACCTAGTGTGATTGTCGGTGATGGCTGCAATATAAGCCCTACCCGCCCCCAATAAGCCCTACCCTGTTTCACCGAAAATAAGGCCTACCCTGAAAATAAGACCTACAAGGTCTTTAACTAGGGCTTATTTGGGGGGTAGGGCTTATATCGCAGCCATCGCCGACAATCACGCTAGGTCTTATTTTGGGGGGAAACATGGTAGCTGTGTACCTAAAGAAATAGTATATTTATTATACCTATAGATCACTAAGTTTATAACACGTGCATGCATTAAAGTTAGTCATCCTCATTTTTCACATGAGACGAGGACACGGAAAAATGTGAACAATCGACAAGGCTTTAGATCACAGTTTTATTTCCCCTCTAATATCCTGTAGGTCTTTCTGGGATAGGACACCAATGGAAACTCCTGTTAAACAATCTGTAATTATTATATCTTTATAAAATAAATATTTTGGCTAAAATCAATAAAAAAATGATATAAAACATTTGTTTGTGGAGTTTTAAACTTAAATAAACAAATAAATAAATGAAAGAAAATTTGCCCAAAAGCCATTTTTAGTTTCTCTTTAATTCTATAATATCTGTACGATGTTGCTTGTACAGTAGAAGATCTCAATGCAATAATAATAAAAATTATGCAACTAGTTATAATAACAAAATAAAATAAAACAATAAAAATTAAAGATATCATTAATAATTATAATAGGATGATGATAATAATAAAGATTATTTTTTTTTTTTAAGCCACGTAGAAGGAAAAAAGAAAACAAATACAACCAAACAAAATTGTGATGGTGACAGTACATGAGAATGATACCTCATTTACAAGTTAGCTGTGTACATAAAGAAACAGTATATTTATTATACCTATAGATCACTAAGTTTATAACATGTGCATGTATTAAAGTTAGTCATCCTCATTTTTTACGTGGGACGAGGACGCAGAAAAATGCGAACAATCGACAAGGCTTTAGATCACAGTTTTATTTCTCCTTGAATATCCTGTAGGTTTTTCTGGGATAGGACACCAATGGAAACTCCTGTTAAAAAATCTGTAATTATTATGTCTTTATAAAATAAATATTTTTTGCTGAAATCATTAAAAAATTATATAAAACATTTGTTTGTGCAGTTTTAACCTAAAAAAAAAAAAAAAAAATTGAAAGAAAATTTGCCCAAAAGCCATTTTTAGTTTCTCTTTAATTCTATAATATCTGTACGATGTTGCTTGTTCAGTACAGTAGAAGATCTTGATGCGATAATAATAATAACAATTATGCAGCTAGTTATAATAACAAAAGAAAATAAAGCAATAAAAATTCAAGATATAATTAATAATTATAATATGATGATGATGATAATAATACGGTTTTATTTCCCCTCGAATATCCTGTAGGTTTTTCTGGAATAGGACACCAATGGAAAGGCCTGTTAATAAAATCTGTAATTATTATGTCTTTATAAAATAAATATTTTTTGCTGAAATCATTAAAAAATTATATAAAACATTTGTTTGTGGAGTTTTAACCTAGAAAAAAAAAATAGAAGGAAAATTTGCCAAAAAGCCATTTTTAGTTTCTCTTTAATTCTATAATATCTGTACGATGTTGCTTGTACGGTACAGTAGAAGATCTCGATGCAATAATAATAATAAAAATTATGCAATTAATAATAATAACAAAAGAAAATAAAACAATAAAAATTCAAGATATAATTAATAATTATAATAGGATGATGATAATAATACGGTTTTATTTCCCCTCGAATATCCTGTAGGTTTTTCTGGGATAGGACACCAATGGAAAGGCCTGTTAATAAAATCTGTAATTATTATGTCTTTATAAAATAAACATTTTTTCTGAAATCAATAAAAAATGATATAAAACATTTGTTTGAGGAGTTTTAACCTAAAAAAAAAAATAGAAAGAAAATTTGCCCAAAAGCCATTTTTAGTTTCTCTTCAGTTCTATAATATCTGTACCATGTTACTTGTACAGTGCAGTAGAAGATCTCGATGCGATAATAATAATAATAAAAATTATGCAATTAATAATAATAACAAAACAATACAAATTAAAGATATAATTAATAATTATAATATTATAATTATATGAATCAAAAGCAAGAGAGGGAATTAGGGATTTTGACGGTGCAAATAGTGACTAGATAATAGAAATTATTGAATAGGATACAGAATTTAAATAAATTCAATAATAAAATGTATTAAATTCAAAGTTAAAATCATTAACAATTATGCTTAAAATATAAAAACACAGGACAATACAATGTAATGGTTGTTCTCATTGAACACACATGATCCTGACATGTTTTGCAGTAGGTTGCTTCTTCAGGGGATGTGTGAATATTTCAAAGAAATCTAAATCAAAATACAAAATACAAAATGATATAATAACAAAATATTTACAAAGGTGTGTTGAAAATCGGTAAGTACATGTGCAGGCTTGAGAAAAAAAAACAAACAAAAAAAAACCCCACCTTAAACCACTACGTAGATGATAAAGTAGGGAATTTGTCCACCTCAGGAGTTAACCACAACCATGCTGAATCGCAGGGGGCTAAAAAACCGGGCAAAAATTACTGGTAAGAAAAAATATATAATGAAAAAAATAAATTACCAGTAATTTTCGGACGGTTTTTTAGCCCCCTGCGATTCAGCATGGTTGTGGTTAACTCCTGAGGTGGACAAATTCCCTACTTTATCATCTACGTAGTGGTTTAAGGTGGGTTTTTTTTTTTCTCAAGCCTGCACATGTACTTACCGATTTTCGACACACTTTTGTAAATATTTTGTTATTATATTATTTTGTATTTTGTATTTTGATTTAGATTTCTTTGAAATATTCACACATCCCCTGAAGAAGCAACCTACTGCGAAACATGTCAGGATCATGTGTGTTTAATGAGAACAACCATTACATTGTATTGTCCTGTGTTTTTATATTTAAAGCATAATTGTTAATGATTTTAACTTTGAATTTAATAAATATTTGTATCATAATTCTGTATCCTATTCAATAATGTCTATTATCTAGTCACTATTTGCACCGTCAAAATCCCTAATTCCCTCTCTTGCTTTTGATTCATGTTTCAATTCCCAGGGATGTGGTGCCTTATCTATTAGGTGTTCTATGACGTTGAACCATTAAAATTGTTCCATTATAATTATATATTATGATAATAATAAAGATTTTTCTTTTTTTTAAGCCACGTAGGCAGGATCTAAAAGACCATGTGAATACAATCCCTGGATCTAAGACCCTTTTCAGTGATTTTATCTCTGTGTGCTCTCGGATAAGAGGTGTGAATGTAAACTGCTGGGAAAAAATCTTTTTTTTTTTATCTGTTATAAAGCTGTTTTTATCAACTGCTCACACAACCACAAATCCTGACATGAAGATATACAAATATGCCATGGCAGTGAGCCCAGCTGATCATGTGTGCTTGTTCTATATATTATAGCATAGATTCCAGTCTTAAAGATTAAAGTCCCGATTTAATGCAGATCCATATTTATTAATACATCATTAAATGTATTAAAAAGAAAAAAAAAATTGCAAGCAGTGTTAAGTCTCTGAATTTGCCTTCGTATCAGTCTCTGTGTAGCAGAACATATACTGAAGAGAGAAGCAGCACAAGGAGCCAACCGATTTTGTTGCAGTGTTTGCGCGCTAACAAGAAACACATGCTGATGCTGAACTCCAGGCAAACAGCTAAATACATGGATAAAATACATACTGCATATGAAAACTGTTTTAGCTGCTAAACAATTTGCATTTCTGTTCATGGACTCGTGAGATTTACACAGCAGGTATGTCTGGCAGGCCAGGAGACCTGATCTTTCTGAACTGCAGCTAAGTAACACTTATAGGTCTTGTCCCTCCCCCTAATGAGCTCATCTATGTGTTTCTCTGCGTTGTCCTCCAATCAGCATGCTCCTTTCACAGCACACAACTGATTGACTCCCTTTGCTGTGTTTCACTCCCCCAGTCTGAGCTCTGTTGTAAAGGGACTGCAAGATGCTGACTGTACTATGAAGTGACAGCTGCAAATTAATGTGGTCACCCCCTTTTATTTTCTTTCTTGTTCAGTGTTATACCCCATACACACGGTCGGACATTCCAACGACAAAATCCGTCAGATTTTTTCCGACGGATTTTGGCCCAAACTTGTGTTGCATACACACGGTCGCACAAAGTTGTCGGAAAATCCGATCGTTCAGAACGAGGTGACGTATAACACGTACGACGGGACTATAAAGAGAGCAGTAGCCAATAGCTTTCGTCTCCTAATTTATTCTGAGCATGCGTGGCACTTTGTGCGTCGGAATTGTCTACACACGATCTGCATTTAAACGATCGTATTTTGTTGTCGGGAAATTTTAGATCCAGCTCTCAAACTTTGTGTGTCGGAAATTCCGAAGGAAAAAGTCATATGGAGCCCACACACGACCAGATTTTCCGACAACAAGATTCGAGCGCACATTTTCCTTCGGGAAGTCCGACCGTGTGTACAGGGCATAAGGCTGACCAAAGCTCTGCAAAGCAATGTAACCTTGACCGGCTGAGCATGCTGCCCCCCTAGGCCAAAGCAAGGTCCATAAAGACATGGATGAGCGAGTTTGGGGTGAGGGAACTTGACTGGCCTGCACAGAGTCATGACCTCAACCCGATAGAACACCTTTGGGATGAATTAGAGAGGAGACTGTGAGTTAGGCCTTCATTCCCATAGACACACTCCTAAACCTTGTGGACTACCTTCCCAGAAGAGTTGAAGCTGTAGAGCTGAAGCTCATCAAACTGTGTCTGAAAGGGGAATAATGGTGACCAGTGGGGCCATGCAATATAAGAATTTGTAGCAGTATGTGTATTGCACTGTCCCACTTTGTTGAAAGTGCATGTCATTGAAAGCTCTTAGATGTACAGTGCCTTGAAAAAGTATTCATACCCCTAAAGTTTTCAACATTTTGTCATGTTACAACCAAAACGTAAATGTACTTTGTTGGGATTTTATGTCATAGACCAACACAAAGTGGCACATAATTGTGAAGTGGAAGGAAAATGATAAATGGTTTTCAAAAATTATTACAAATAAATATGTGAAACGTGTGACCAATTGGGTCAAGAGGGAAATCTGACATGCCACAATTTCAAATAGGGTAAAACTTTGTTACCAATTTGCCTGAACTTACGAGATTGGTCAAATACAAGAGGTGTGGCCCTAGATTGAAATCTGGACCACATAGAGTGTACAACGAAATCGGCGAAGAGTATAGGACCTTCCTTCCTTGTCTTGCACCGAGTGTAGTAGTGATGTCGCCTTCTAATCAGTGGGTGTTCTTTCCGTGTCCCGAATCCTGTCAAATAATTTCATTTCTATGTTGAGGGGCCCCCGAACTTGAGGTTCCCTGGCCCCCCCAGGTCTAAATCTGACACTGATTAACAGTACTCATCAATGGGAATGCCTTAACCCAATATATTAGAGGGATGTCCACATACATTTTGGCCATATAGTTGGTGTGATGGTCAGATGCCCACATACTTTTGGCCATATAGTGTACCTGATCCTAAAGTTACCTCTATGCAATGGTATTATTAAAAAAAAAAAAAAAACTCCCCTTGCTGTGGATCTCTCCTGCACTGAAAAGGATAAATGCTTGATTTTGTCTAGGGCAGCCTTTCTCAACCTTTTCAACACAGAGGAACCCTTGAAATAGTTCTCCGGTCTCAGGGAACCCCTGCTAAACATTAGAAATCTACAACTCATGATATATTAGTGTGATGGTCAGTGGTGAGAATAATCCTTACACTTGTGGTCATTGGGAAGAATTACCTCCTTACAGATAGCTAAAAATATCAATGGTGTCAGTGGGAACTTATCTGAGAGTCAGAAATTGTCCAATGCTGAAGGAACCCCTAGCAACCTCTGGAGGAACCCTGGTTGAAAATCACTGGTTTAGGGTACCACTAAAAAATGTTTTTACTAACTTGCCCCTCATTCCTCCAGCATCCAGTGCTCTCCTCTTCCCTACAATGATCTGTGCATAGCAGGACTGCCGGTCCTGCATTGTACAAGATGACATCATAGGCTGACCAACTGTAGAAGCAGCTTCAGGAGATCTGTTGCTTGCCGAGAAGAGGCCTGCTGGCCTGAGGGGTAAGATAAAGAAAACAGCTCTTTAATATCACATTATGCAAAAAATGAACTTGTAATTCTTGCAGTGCTGGGGAAGTCCCACGGCAAGGGTAGGTTTTTTTGCTTGACGCTTGTTGTTGAAAGCGAAGCTTGTTCCACATGCGTCATTGCCATTTTGTCTACGGGACTTTGTGCGCGAGTAGCATCCATTCCTCAATTCGAGGCTTCGAAGTGCGCGCGCCGGCGCCATTTTTTATGACCGGAAGTGACCATAGTGCAATTAATGCAACATGAGTGCACTGCCGGTGGGCATTACATTTTGGGGTTACAGCTTCTAAGCTTCTATTTAAGCACAATGATGGAGGCAGACTCATACCCCAGATGATGTCTCTTTAGAGGAAACGTGTCGGGATGAGCTCTGCCAATGTCATTGCGTGACTCTACAGTTATCTTTCTAAATGCTTTTATCTCTACAGAATTGTGAGTGCTCCTAATTTTATTTAATAAATACTCTTTTTATCAATTATGTGGAAACTTTTTTCATTTCTGGGTTACATTGTGTGATTATATGGGTATGATCTGACCAGGGGCGGACTGACCATTCGGGCACTCGGGCACTGCCTGAGGGCCCCATGCCACTAAGGGGCCCCATCAGGGTTGCCAGCCTCAATAAAACCAGGGACAGTATGTAAAAATCTGTGGTTTTAAAAAAAATCCCAAGATTATAGCTGCTCCAGTACCTTTTCAGTGTGTGTATATGTATTCTGCGTGTGTATACTGTGTGTGTATTTTGTGTGTCTGTGTGTGTATACTGTATGTGTGTGTGTGTGTGTGTGTGTGTGTGTGTGTGTGTGTGTGTGTATAGTGTGTGGCCCCATAATCTTTTATTGCCCAGGGGCCCCATAATCTTTTATTGCCTGGGGGCCCCATAATCTCCTATTGCCCAGGGGCCCCATGAGTTGTCAGTCCGCCCCTGGATCTGACCCATCCCTCTGTGACGGCATTGGGAATTAGTTGAAGGAAGGAGTGAATGTCCTCTATTCGTGAGAGTGGCTACAGATGTCAAAGTTTTGATCGTTGGGTGAAGTTTCACCACAAGCCTTGACGACTCAGGGGGCATATGCCCTTCGGAGTCCATTAACTCCGGTAAGCCTTTTTATTGTCGGTGGTGGTCATTTTCCATACTTAGCCCTTGTACACACGGTCAGAGATTCCGTCGGACTGTGTCCTATCGGACCGTTTTGTCGGATATTCCGACTGTGTGTGGTCTGCATCGGACTGTTTCCGTCGGAATATCCGACGGACCAACTTTTCCAACTTGCCGGTAAAATTTTCCGACAAAATGCTCCTATCGGACATACTCCAATCATGTGTAGCCTACTCCGACGGACAAAGTGCCATGCATGCTCAGATCAAATTCCTAGGCCAAAGCTATTGGCTACTAGCCTGAACGTAGTCCCATCGTAACGAAATAACGTCATCACGTTATGTACAATCGGATTTTCCGACAACTTAGTCCGACCGTGTGTATGCAACATCACTTCCGGACCTCTTCCGGAATTAATCCGTCGGAATTACTCTGACGGATTTGGTTGTCGGAATCTCCGACCGTGTGTACAAAGGCTTACTCTCCTCAACTGTTTTCCCTTTGATGTTCCAATGATGTCATCCAGTTGACTCTACATCCAACTGCCAAGATCAATCTATGGACTCAATCCTCTTTTTGTTTCACATATATGTGTTTTTATACATTATTCGTTCATTTTTTCACTCATCACGTTGGTGGATTATTCATTATTTTTATATCTTTATTATTATAAGAGTTATATAAATTTGCATCAGCATATTTATTACTTATACGGTCTCTTATCATTTTAGTGACTGTTCTTTCTAGAGCTGCACATTTATTAGTTATTATTTGTTTGCAATTGTCTTTTTGCTGTGCTGGCTGCTGTTTATATATCATTTTTTTGAGCGACAGCGCGGCATTTCACTTCCACTATGCACGCGGGGAAGGAGCCTGCTGGCCTGAGGGGTGAGATAAATAAAACAGCTCTTTAATATCACATTATGCAAAAAATGAACATACAGTATCTCACAAAATTGAGTACACCCCTCAGATGTTTGTAAATTTTTTATTATAACTTTTCATGTGACAACACTGAAGAAATGACACTTTGCTACAATGTAAAGTAGTGAGTGTACAGCTTGAATAACAGTGTAAATTTGCTGTCCCCTCAAAATAACTCAACACACAGCCATTAATGTCTAAGCTGCTGGGAACAAAAGTGAGTACACCCCTCGGTGAAAATGTCCAAATTGGGCCCAATTAGCCATTTTCCCTACCAGTGTCATGTGACTCGTTAATGTTACAAGGTCTCAGGTGTGAAAAAATTTGGTGTTATCACTCTCACTCTCTCATACTGGTCACTGGAAGTTCAACATGGCACCTCATGGCAAAGAACTCTCTGAGGATCTGAAAAAAAGAACTGATGCTCTACATAAAGATGGCCTAGGCTATAGGGAGATTGCCAAGGCCCTGAAACTGAGCTGCAGCACGGTGGCCAAGACCATACAGCGGTATAACAAGACAGGTTTCACTCAGAACAGGCCTTGCCATGGTTGGCCAATAAGTTGAGTGCACGTGCTCAGTGTCATATCCAGAGGTTGTCTTTGGGAAATAAATGTATGAGTGCTGCCAGCATTGCTGCAGAGGTTGAAGGGGTGGGGGGTCAGCCTGTCAGTGCTCAGACCATACGCCGCACACTGCATCAAATTGGTCTGCGTGGCTGTCGTTCCAGAAGGAACCTTCTTCTAGAGATGATGCACAAGAAAGCCTGCAAACAGTTTGCTGAAGACAAGCAGACTAAGGACATGGATTACTGGAACCATGTCCTGTGCTCTGATGAGACCAAGATAAACTTATATGGTTCGGATGGTGTCAAGCATGTGTGGTGGCAACCAGGTAAGGAGTACAAAGACAAGTGTGTCTTGCCTACAGTCAAGCATGGTGGTGGGAGTGTCATGGTCTGGGGCTGCATGAGTGCTGCTTGCACTGGGGAGCTACAGTTCATTGAGGGAACCATGAATGCCTACATGTACTGTGGCATACTGAAGCAGGGCATGATCCCCTCCCTTCGGAGACTGGGCCTCAGGGCAGTATTCCAACATGATAAAGACCCCAAACACACCTCCAAGATGACCACTGCCTTGCTAAAGAAGCTGAGGGTAAAGGTGATGGACTGGCCAAGAATGTCTCCAGACCCAAAACTCTATTAAAGTGGGGTACCCCCTAACAAAAAAAAATTAAAAGTCAGCAGCTACAAATACTGCAGCTGCTGGCTTTTAATAATCGGACACTTACCTGTCCCAGGGTCCAGCGATGCGGGGGAACGAAGCCCCCCCTCGCTCCCCGCTCCGCTCGCGGCGCTGTCATGCATACTGTGGGCACCCGGCTGTGGCTTCACAGCCGGGCACCCACTGCGCATGCGCGAGCGGCGCAGGGCGCCGTGATACGCCGTACAGTCACCTGGGACACATGACAGGTCCCAGGTGAATGTGCGGCGTGAGGGGAAGTGATGTCACCAGCCCGGGCAATGAAGAAGGCAGATTACGAGGGACCCCCTAGCAACCGGTATTTAGAGGTGAGTAAAACATTTTTTTTTGCCAATTATTTTTTTTTACGAATTTTAAGCAGCTTTAAATTTTTTGGTGGCAACACCACTTTAAGCATCTGTGGGGCATCCTCATTCGGAAAGGTGGAGGAGCGCAAAGTCTCTAACATCCACCAGCTCTGTGATGTCGTCATGGAGGAGTGGAAGAGGACTCCAGTGGCAACCTGTGAAGCTCTGGTGATGCCCAAGAGGGTTAAGACAGCACTAGAAAATAATGGTGGCCACACACAATATTGACACTGTGGCCCAATTTGTACATTTTCACTTAGGGGTGTACTCACTTTTGTTGCCAGCGGTTTAGACATTAATGGCTGTATGTTGAGTTATTTTGAGGGAACAGCAAATTTACACTGTTACACAAGCTGTACACTCACTACTTTACATTGTAGCAAAGTGTCATTTCTTCAGTGTTGTCACATGAAAAGATATAATAAAATATTTACAAAAATGTCAGGGGTGTACTCACTTTTGTGAGATAATGTATAATTCTTGCAGTGCAGGGGGAGTCCCACGGCAAAGGTAGGTTTTTAGTTCTCCGGAGTACAGCTTTAAGTGAAACTTTTTGTTGTCACTTTACATGTCCTTTAAGAACCTCTGTTCTAGAACATTGATGAAGCCATAGAAATAGAATCATCAAGATTTCTTTAACTTAGTGCATGAACACAATTGTCCCGTGATGGATGTGTGAAATTACAGGAAGAAGGAAATTGAAAAACAATATTACAGTCATTTGAATTCACTTAGCATTTCAATGAAATTTACTGAAAGCGAGATAAATCACAGAAAAAAACAACAGCAAAAATATGCCATATGATAATTTATGCAAATATTATGTAGCAAAGGGGATAATTAGTACTCATAGGTTATTGTGTTCATATGCGGTGCTACACGTTTGTAATGTAAGCCAAATGCTTTAGTGTGGTTTGGCCCATGGACACTTAGCAGCGCTAAATGCCAAAACTGGCAAAGTACTTATCAAATTTCAAATAAGGCAAACTGCTATTTAAAGAAAAGTAAACATTTTTTTTTTGGATTAGGTTCAGCACACAAAATAATAACTTTATTATCAGGTATATTTGAAATATTTATATTATTTTTATAGATACCCTTTGTAGGCAGCAGAGGGCGAACTCTGTGCTCAAGCTTTGCATTGTCTATGGACTTTTTCTTGGGTAGAGGTGCAGGGAGAATGCTCTCCCTGATTGCATGTGCGCCTTCCTCTCCAGGTGGATCAGCCAGGATTTGCTCCTTCACTGACGAAAACTTTACAGAATATAAACCATGAGCATGAGAGTGATGTGGCGCTTATTCAGTCATCTAGGTAGCAACACATGCAACACATGCATTCTCCATAGCAGTCCTGCCACAAGAGTTCTCGCAAGGAGCAAGATTGCAAGTTTGACATCCAGGTCCTCTGGAGGTCAAATTTTTATTATAATTTTAGGTGTGTTTTATGAGATATATTTTTTGCGCTATAATTGAGATTGCTTTGTTTCAACATTTAGATATTTGAGGTGGTGTCTTCCGAGATTTCAATCAGACAAACCAAACTTTAAAGCAAGCAGTATCTTCTCTAGAAATCTTTTGTCATGTTATAAATGTTTTTTTTTTTCTTAACAAAGATTGTATATATGTAGAGCCCTTGTCTTAAACAGGGACTACTAGTCTAAATGTACTTTTTGGTTGTGTGGCAGCCAGCCAAGACTAATTGTGTAGTTCTTCACTTGGTTTTTCCCTAAGCTTCAGTTGGGTTGTGATTTCTCGCTGTCGCCATTAGATGTCACTGGTATCACTGGCCATAGGATGAGATTTCATAAGCAAGACTGAGTTATGAATATTTATATTTCCTTCAGTTGATCTATGAATGAATGAACGAATGAATAATTTGTATAGCGCACAACCCGAACTGAATCACCTCAAGGCGCTGTGATGAGCTTTGTTGTCCAGCTTTTAGAAGAGGAAGGTCTTGAGTTTTTTCCTGAAGACCTGGTGGTTTTCTTCCAAGCGGATGTTGGTTGGTAGAGCATTCCATAGCCATGGTCCTTGGACAGCGAATCTCCATTCCCCCTTTGATTTGTACCGGGATTTGGGAACGAGGAGTAGGTTTTGGTTAGATGATTGAAGACTGCGGTTGGGTGTGTAGTGTTTTATTTTCTCGAGTAGGTATTGAGGAGCGTCTCCATGCATGCATTTGTGGGTGAGGCAGAGGGTCTTGAATGTGATCCGATTCTTTACGGTTAGCCAATGTAGGCTCCTCAGGGAATGGGAGATTGATTCCCAGGGTTTTTTCCCTGTTATCAGCCTTGCCACCGTATTTTGGATAAGTTGTAAGCACGCAAGTTGATATTGGGGAAATTCCTATGTAAAGGGAGTTTGCGTAGTCAAGTCGTGAATTAATGACTGTTCCAAAAACCACTGCTTTGTCCTTCTGTGGGATGAAAGGGATGAGTCTGCGTAGCAGGCGGAGCAGATGGTGAGAACCACTGACTACTGCTCCTATTTGAGCATCCATTGACATTTGCGAGTCAAAATCTATTAAGAGGTTTAGGCCGCTGATGCATGCTGGGGAAGCATATAAATATTATTGGTAGGCCATGTGTTCACTCTCTTCCCTTTAATGCTAATTCATTGCAAGTACCACAATGGAGCATCCTTTGTTTGGGAGGCAACAAAAATATTGAAGCTGTTGTCCTGCCTGGTTTGGAGGAAGCTGTGCCAAGTAAAATATCCAGTGGAGGCCCCTCATTGGAGAAAGCCAGGAGGAAGGCTTGTGTTCTTGCAGGGCTTGGTGACACACCTGAAGGAAGCACTGAAATTTGGGAATGTGCGTACAGTGTTGCTGGGTCGTCTTAAAGTTTCTGATACTGTGAAGCTCGATATTGATCTCAAGAGTCTATAAGTGATATGCATGGTATCTGGGACCCCTAATCCTCACCTCCTTAACCTTCTGCAATTAACTCTAAAAAGTCATTTGCACAAAAATATTCTTTCTCAGTTCCCCGTTTTATCCATGGACTCAGCCCTGGGGTGAAACGCTAGACCACCCTTGCCTCTGGAGTTGCCATCCTACCTTTGGGGTGGACAGGACAAAACAGATATTAAAATTTAGAAAACTATTATCTTTAAAAAAAAAAAAAAAAGTTTCCCTTTAATGCTAATTCATTGCAAGTACCACAATGAACCATCCTTTGTTTGGGAGGCAACAAAAAATATTAAACCACAGTTTAAGACAACGCCACTATTGGCTCATACTGAAATTCAGAATAAGGCAACTTTTTATATACAGTACATTATTTTTTCATGAACCCTTGAAATAAGAATATCTTAATCGGCTTGCATTGAATGCAAATTTATGGATCAAATTTTGTGTTTTCTTTATTTTTTTTTTTCATACCTTTTTTCAGCTGAGAAAATTTTAAAGCCCTGTCTTTTATTGGAGGACCACAGGAAGTAGAATGTGTTGTTATTACAAGGAACATAAAATAACTTTTCCTCTTTAAATACAGCTTTTTTTTTAATAGTAGTAGCTTAAAGGATCTCATAATTACCAATCGATTAAAGCACGAAATGCGTAGAGCGGGGCCAGAACCTGTGACATCATCACAGCTAATAACTCAAATTACAAGAAAGTTTTATGCAGAAAATTAGGGCTATTTCCCATATGTAGTCAGTTCTAAGAACAAAGGCAATCCTAGGTAAGGACATTTTACAGAGACAAATCTTCAAATTGTTGGACCATTCTCTTCAAGGCAGAGCCAAGATAAAGACTTTGTGAATTGTAAATTTTGTTCTGTAATTTATCCCATTTATAACCACTCTAAAGTAAATTTTCTGGTAAAAAGCACAACTTTATTTATAAATGGAATAGAGATTTTTTATTTTGCTAATGCAACAGTACAAAAGTGAACAAAAGTGCAAAAATAAAATAATGGGATCATTAAAAGCAAAGTATTAATCTGCAAAAAGTTGGAATGGTTTTATTCCTACTCTTTGTAAGGGGGACTGAGAAGATTTAGTAGCAAAATACAATAAACTGAGGATCTCTGCTAGAGACCAAATTGTTCAGCTGAAATTTCTCCATAGCATATTACACTCTCCAAAGACGACATCACACTAACCCTTTTCCTCACCATTAAAAAATGTCAATGTGAAATTGCCACCTTTTGCCACATGGTGCGGAGTTGCTCTCATGTTCTTGACTATTGGCTTCAGATGAAGGCTTAGTTGGTGGTGGTGTTGTGCCAACTCCTGATGTTGGACCCTCTTGTGTTGTTATTATTAGGTATCCAGGATAGTCTTTTCAACTTAAAGCTTATTAAACATTTCCTCTTCTATGCATCCTACTATTCCTTCTATGCTAGATGGAAGATACAAAACATAAAATTCCTTCCCCCCTATCCTATAGTGACTGGTGTTTGGTCAGTATTCTCCCAAGTACCAAGTCATATATAAGTGCACCTGTTTCCCCTAATGACGCCCTATGACACGAAATGCGTAGAGCGGGGCCAGAACCTGTGACGTCATCACACCCACCGATGCCGGCTGTTTGTTGCTGTTTGAGTTATCCTGTCATATTTTAGTAATGGGAGTGAGTACCTTACCACTTTTTAACAATAAATACAAATCTAGCTGTATTCACGCTATGTGCGCCCTTTGTTCTCCTTCTTTAAATGGCGGTTGTTTCAGATACTTATGACCCGGGGTTAAGGCATTTGAAACCAGTGGACACCGTAGGTCGAGATAAAGTAGACCAGATTCAGTTTGCCCCTGGACACCAGGAGGTGTCAGTTTTACCATGCGTGTTTGATTTCCGTAATTGGGAATCCTATTGAACTGGTAGGAGGCTTTCAGTGTGGTGAAGGGAACGTGTTTATACTAATCTCTCACTTTTGTTTTGAACACTTTTGTGTTATATTTGTTTGTGGCACATGAACTATTAATTAGTAATTTATATTTATACTACCACAAGGATTGAAATTTTGTACACCTCTTATGCTTCTTTATTATAAACCTTTTCACTGTATTGAATCAATATTTTACCAGGAAGCGCTCTACAGTTTGTATATATAATAAATATAAGAGCAGAAACTGCCCCGCAAAGTATGATACAATTTTATCTGCATGGTTAAGCTGGGTATGTACTAGTAAAATTTGTTCTACATTTTGTTGTGAGAACGTTCTTCCATTTTCATCTTTAATTTTTCTAATTGTTAGGGTCGTGAAATGACAGTTTGAAGAAAATTTGAAGGAGCAGGGTGGAGATGTTTTGAATGTATGAATTTCTAAGTGTGGTTATTGTTTGGCAAAATCCTTTAATTTCCAAATTGAATGTTAAAAACTAACAAAATCTTGAACTACTTTTGAGTTACTTTCCAATGTACTGAGAATTTTGGATACATTTTCCTAAGAATATTCTTACAAACTTTCCTTTGAAATTCCACTAGTGTATACTTAGCTTTAAAATCCACCTGAATCCAATCCCCCACCCCATCCTATCTTTTTATGCCCCCCCCCCGTTCTCTTCCTCTTCCCTCACACATCTTTTCCCCTCTTTTCCCAATACTAAGACCCTTTTCACACCGGCAGTGCCCATCGTTAGTGCTAAAGTGCTGCTTGTTTTAGCGGCGTTTTTTGCCCCTTATCGGGGCGGTTTTAACCCCAAAAAAGGGTTAAAAACTCTAGTTTTGTGGTGCTTTCAAAATGCTTTTAAGGCACTTTGGAAGCGCTGCCCATTCATTCCAATGTGCAAGGTGTTATGGGATCGCTTAATACAGTGCTCCCAACCCACCTCAAAGATGCTGCTTGCAGGACTTTTGGTAACGTCCCGCAAGAGCACCGGCTCATTGTGAAATGTCATACTGTAGCGAATGGAGGCGGGTTTCAGGGGCTTAGCAGAGGCTATTTCCAGCGCTAAAGCACCTGAAAACTGCCCCAGTGTGATAGGGGTCTAAAAACACAAAAAAAACACAGTATGAACTGTGTAACAATGTATTTATGAATGAAGCCTACAAACACTCTGTGCATGCATAATTTAGGCAGGGGTTGCTGTCGGAGTTCCTGATGGGTGGGGGAGTGGGTATAGGCCTGGTTTGTTGTGCAACCTACCCAAACTAGATACTCTGCATAGCTACTGAAGAAGTGGTCGTAAGTGTTGCACCTTCTTCGGTAGGTGCTAGGATAGTTAGGTAAATGTTATGCCACGTACACACGACCAGACTTTCCGACAGACTAGGTCCAACGGATTTTGGGCAGAGTTCCAACAGACTTTCTGAACGAACGGACTTGTCCACACGCAAACAGACTAAGGCCGCGTACACACGGGCGGATTGTCTGCCCAACTAAGTTCGTCAGACAATCCGACAGACAGTCCGTTCAAAATTTGAATGAACGGACTTGACCACACACGATGAGCAGACAGTCCGCTGAAAACTTGCGTGATGACGTGTACAGCACGTACGACGGGACTAGAAAAACGACGTCCTATACACTGCAATGCAACCTTCGGCCGTGTAAATCCTTTCTGAGCATGCGCCATACTTAGTCTGTCCAACTTGCCTACACACGAGCGGACTGTCCGCTGAAACCAAGTTTGGACAGACAAAACCAAGTTTGAACGGACAAAATTACGGAAATTCCGTAAGACTTTGTTCGTCAGACAGTCCGCTGAAAAATTCAGCTGAAGCCCACACACGAGCGGATTGTCCGCTGAAACACGGTTCAGCGGACTAAGTTGGACAGACAATCCGCCCGTGTGTACGCGGCCTTAGTCCGTTTGTTTTGAACGTGATGATGTAAACGGGACTAAACAAGGAAGTTCAGTAGCCAATAGCCTCCCTTGCGTCATATTTGGTCCATCGGGCCAGCACACAGACAAACGGTTTTCCTGATTTTAGTCCGTCAGAATTGGGTCCGTCGTATAGATTTGAAACACGTTCTATTTCTAAGTCCGTCTGATTTTTTTTTTTTTTTAAAGAATCGGACTAGCCCACACATGATCGGATTGTCCGATGGACTAATCCCTTCTGACCTAGTCTGCTGAAAGTCCGGTCGTGTATACATGGCATTAGTGTGTATTTTTGATTGGAAAATTTCGTTTCCACACTGTGGTCAGTGTGGCTTTCATTTTGGATAAGGTAAAAACATTGCTTGGCTCACTGTACTCAGTGAGCTGTAATTGTTTAGTCAGATCTGCTCTGTGTACTCTGCTGCTAACTCCCTCTGTATCTAGGTAACGTGAAAAGTTTCTGGATGATAGGTGTGGAGCTATGCAGATGGCAGCACAAATATGGATGCAGCCCCAGCCTATCCCAGAGAGGCAGGCTCTTATGGCATGCTGGGAGACTGTATTTATCCTGGAAGCACACAGAGCTCCGGGTCTTGTCCCAGAGTGGAGGAGTTCAGCCTGGGGGGCACGCTGCCCTCCCAGGCAGAAACTGCTGTTGGTGAGGTCTCAGGTGGGTGACCTGAGGGGAGTAATGCTGAGACCCAGGTGCTTAGAAGAAGCTGACTGAGGGGAGTTGTCTGCTAAATATCTGTCTGGTTTCACTGGAGAGTGTCGTTTGGAAGATTGGAAAGAAGCTACCATCTGTCCTTGGGCCTTGTGAGTACAGACACTGAGAGATCTTGGGAACCTTGTGCTCTAGCTACCCTTCTGTGCCTTATAGTCAGCCGTGGGTCTGTTAAAGGGGACACCGGCTGATGTCCTGAAGAGCTCTGTCCAGATTATCTCCTACCTAAAGGGACTTTGCTCTTGTGGCTCTACCTATCACTACATAAACTGAAATCTACTGTTTATTCCCAGCCTGAACTTTATTATAGCTTCATTATAGCTTGCTCAGAAAGAAATACCAAGACCTAAAGTTGTACATAGTTCTTATCTTGGGAGTATCCCACCACTTCCCTAAACCCTCTCCAAGTTCTCCAAAAATTAAAACCACAAAAACATCATTCCTTAGACTGGTCCTTGACGAAAGAGTGAATGAGCTTGTTGCATGCCTGGCTGCAAGGCAGAATTTTTGGAGGACCTGGACAGTAATCTTGTGGCTCCTATGGGAGTAACACTACATAAGAAACAGACATGTTGAAACCTTGTATATCAACCGTATAGAATCCCCCCTCTTCTGGTCCAACTTCAGAAAAATTCATTTTGATTGCTTACTATGGGATAACACACTTAAAGACTTCAATCCTAAAAATACAAACTCTTTTAGGGCTTGTTCACACCAGCCCACGCGCAAAAATGTGTGCACGCTGGTTTGTAGGATTGATGAAGGGTGCATTACGGATCACTGTAGTGTGCTGCGCTGCATTAAAAAAAGTAGACATGCTGTATTTTTACGCAGTGCACACCAACGCACATGTGTGTTTTCTATTCAGATGTGTGCAGTTGGACAGGCATGGCCTGAATGAGCCCTTATCGATGAAATCTGTAAGTGTATTACCAGCTTGTACAGCACAGGAATTTTTATATACAGGCCGCTCTACAGAAAAGTTCCGGCATTATCTGTCAATGTCTTTTTGGTCTAATTTGAATGTTCTGCTGCAAATCATGCTGTCAGCAGACTAAGTAAATACATCTGTTGGAAAGGCTTATTTCATATCTTCTAGCTGCACCTCTTGATGGGTTACATGCACATCTCAAATAACAAACGCAGCAGTTATGTACGCAGCAGACCTGCGGTCTCACAGCAGCTGGCTTCGGCATCCCTTGTTTGTAAGTCAGCACAATGTATGGATACATCAGCCTGTGAATATAACTAGGCTAAACTCCTGCGAGACACGGCTAATCCCGTCTGGTTGAAGGTCAGATGGTATGTTACCTTATTACGTGCCTAGACAGAGCACAATCAGCCGGCTGAAACAAAATCTTAGTGTTATGTCCTCGAATGCTAGGTCGCAGCACAGGCTATGCTTAGCAATGGGTTCAGTTTGACGTCTATCTATTGCGGTAGAGCAGTACAAGCAAGAAATTATATAGAATATAAATGTGTGTATATATATATATATATATATATATATATATATATATATATATATATATATATATATATATATATATATATATATGGCTGGGAAAATGAAAGATTAATTCCTCAATTAATCGTTCATTTTTTATCGATCAAAATTCTTTGGACTGGTACTCACCTCTCCGCCGGCTTCCGGGTCTTCAGGGAGATCCTGTGACGTCACGGACATCAACGTCACCGGACTCCTCCCCCTTCCCCAAGTGCCTCCGTCTGCTAACGAAGGGAAGGGGGGAGGAGTCAGTGAGTCAGTGATGTCACGATGGCCGTGACATCACTGGACAGCCTGGACAGTGATGGTAACTATGGATGTGGTTAACTGGGATCGTTCAGTGAGCTAAGTGTAGGCAAATTTGATAGCACATAAAATCCCAATAAAATACATTTAAGTTTTTGCTTGTAACACGACCAAATGTGAAAAATTTCAAGGGAGTGTGAATACTTTTTCACTGTGTGTGTGTGTGTGTGTGTGTGTATGTATATATATATATATATATATATATATATATATATATATATATATATATATATATATATAAAATAGTGAATGCAGCTTTCATTAAACATTCACTGGTGTTGACTCTGTCTCTGGAAATCTGCATAATATTTGGGGGTTCTAAGTAATATTCTTGCAATAAATGCAATAACATGCATGTGAAAAATGGTAAAATATTAACACCTTCCTGTCCTGCCTATAGTCAAATGACTGCCAGGTGGGACATTCGCTGTTCTGGGAGGACGTCATATAAAGTCCTCCCCAGAACATGCCTCACATTCGCCCCATGGGCCAAGTTACAGCGCAATCTGACACACGCTGTGTCTGATGACAGATGAGTACCAGCCTGCTGCCGGTACCATTCGACCAATCATGTATTGTACACAATAAATGGCTTCCATTCATACTACTGTGTTGATCTCTGTGATTGGTCACAGTGATCACATTGTACAGACACGGCCGATCATAGCCCATCTGTACCATATGATTAGACGTGGCCAATTGCAGCTAATCACGATGGTACACACTGAATGATTAGAGTTCATTTAGAAAAAATGGTTGCTTATAACGGTGAAATCCATATAAATACACATCAATGCCCCCTCTATTTACATATCAATGCCACTGGTCCACGGCTATTTACATATTAACACAGTCACTATTTACATATCAATGCCGGTTATTTACATGTAAACACAGGGTCTGCAGGTGAGTCATCTGTACACAGCAATAAGGCAGAGCTGGGCAGCATTAGTAACATACATTCACACTGAGATATCGGGACACAGCATGGGCCTAAAACTTCAAGGGATAAGGGAATTTCAACTGGGATAGTTGGCAAGTATGAAGCAGCTGCTTTGGGCCCCACAACAATGATGGGGCCCAGGGCAGCTGCCCATTTTGCCTTGCCTTAAAGACAGCCCTGTCAGTACATCAAGACTGATTAACAGATACTGTATATACAATAATATGTGGATTCTATAACTTTCCTAAAGATTAAATAATATACATACTCCACAACATTTTCAAACGCAACCCACCGCAAGGCAGAATGGTGCATTGCATATGTTGAAGCTGGAGGCAAAGCATGTGTATTGCCTTAGTGCACTGAGGTGCTATTCAAAATTAATGGAACTGCAACGTGCAAATGCATGGAATTGGAATGTGCATTGCTGTACTGCCATAATGTGCTGTAACACATGTACTCATACACAGATGTAAATCATCTCTTAGGGCCCATTCACATTATATACATTAGGCAGCGTTATACAATCCACAGACAAAGCAAATTTCCTTATGCCCCATTGTTTGAATTCACATTTGTGTGCACTGAAAAAATGTAGGACAGGATGCATTTGCATGTAGCCCAGGACGTCCTGACGCACTACACCACATCGCAACACGCTGCATCTCGTGACATTTCAAAAAAGTTGAAAAAAGGTAACAACACATCGCACACCAGCGGCCAAGATGTTCACTAATGCTAATGGGCCCTTTCGAGTTTCAGTGTCTGGTCACCCACAGATAGAAAGATGACAGATACTAGCTTTGTGGTAGTAAAGGAAGATCATAACTATGCTTTAACGCCCATGTGCTGCACATACACTTGTCAAAAGTATTGGGACACATGCCTTGTGCCTTATGCCAGTGCATAGAGTTCAATATTGAGTTGGCCCTCCCTTTGCAGGTATAACAGCTTCAACTCTTCTGGGAAGGCTGTCCACAAGGTTTAGGAGTGTTTCTATGGGAATGTTTGACCATTCTTCCAGAAGAGCATTTGTCAGGTCAGGCACTGATGATGGACAAGTAGGCCTGGCTCACAGTCTCCACTCTAATTCATCCCAAAGATGTTCTATCGGGTTGAGATTGGGTCTCTGTGCAGGCCAGTCAAGTTCCTCCACCCCAAACTCGCTCATCCATGTCTTTATGGACCTTGCTTTAACATCCCAAAGGTGTTCTATCGGGTTGAGGTCAGGACCAGTGGCGGTGCGTATATTAAGGGAGCACAGGCACTGCCCCCTCTCTCCAGCCACCCCCCTCTGTGTACTATGGATAGATTCATGCATTGCATGAATCTATCCATGGCCATTGTAAACACCCCCTATTCAGGCGCTCGGCCCCTTGTCGGGCGTCTGAATTATAGCGGCAGGGGGGTGTTTTGGAAGCACCTGATTAGAGCCATAGGCTCTAATAGGCTTCAAAATAGGTGAACTAGGAGTGCAAAGCATTGCACTCGCAGTTCAGCCAGGTGGGTTAGCAAAGCAAATGAATATTTGCTTTGCTAACAGTGAGCTGCCTCTCATCCAATCGGGAGGCACGTATAGAATACCCGCCACCTGATTGAACGGGAGGACAGAGAGCCATGGAGGACACAGGAGCTTGCCGCCCTCACCCACTGCATGTCCCACAGCTCGCCGCCGTCTACTCCCACCCGCCACCAGCCACCAGGATGGGGTAAGTGTGTGCCGGTCAGACGGTGAGCAAGGAGGGATCACAGAGGCTACATATGATGGGCACACAGCTTACATATGATGGGCACACAAGCTGCATATGATGGACACAAAAGCTGAATATGATGGGCACAGAGGCTGCATGATGGGCACAGAGGTTGCACATGATGGGCACACAAGCTGCATATGATGGGCACAGAGGCTGCATATGATGGGCACAGTGGCTGCATATGATGGGCACAGGCATTGCATTTGATGGGCACAGTGGCTGCATTTTATAGGGCACAGTGGCTGAATTTGATGGGCACAGTGGCTACATTTTATGGGGCACAGTGGCTACATTTTATGGGGCACAGTGGCTGTATTTGATGGGCACAGTGGCTGTGTTTGATGGGCACAGTGGCTGCGTTTGTTGGGGGACAGTGGCTGCATTTGATGGGCACAGTGGCTGCATTTCATGGAGTACAGTGGCTGCATTAGATGGGCACAGTGGCTGCATTTTATGGGGCACAGTGGTTGCATTTGATGGCACAGTGATTACATTTTATGGGACACAGTATCTGCATTTGATGGGCACAGTGGCTACATTTTATTGGGTGCAGGGTCTGCATTTGATGGGCACAGTGGCTGCATATGATGGGCACAGAGGCTGCATATCATGGGCACAGGCTGCATATAATGGGCACAAAGGTTGCATATGATGGGCACAAGCTGCATATGATGGGCACAGAGGCTGCATATGATGGGCAGAGTGGCTGCATATGATGGGCACAGGCGCTGCATATGATGGGCACAGTGGCTGCATTTTATAGGGCACAGTGGCTGAATTTGATAGGCACAGTGGCTACATTTTATGGGGCCCAGTGGCTACATTTTATGGGGCACAGTGGCTACATTTTATGGGGCACAGTGGCTGTGTTTGTGGCTGTGTTTGATGGGCACAGTGGCTGCATTTGATGGGGCACAGTGGCTGCATTTGATGGGCACAGTGGCTGCATTTCATGGAGTACAGTGGCTGCATTAGATGGGCACAGTGGCTGCATTTTATGGGGCACAGTGGCTGCATTTGATGGGCACAGTGGCTGCATTTGATGGCACAGTGGCTTAATTTTATGGGGCACAGTGGTTGCATTTGATGGGCACAGTGGCTACATTTTATGGGGTGCAGGGTCTGCATTTGATGGGCACAGTGGCTGCATTTCATGGAGCACAGTGGCTGCATTAGATGGGCACAGGGACTGCATTTGATGGCATGGTGAGGCTGCAATTGATGCTTTTTTTCCAGATTTTTTCGGTTTGTTTGCACCCCCCCAAAAAATTTTGAACACCAGCCACCGCTGGTCAGGAGTCTGTGCAGGCCAGTCAAGTTCCTCCACCCCAAACTCTCTCATCCATTTTTTTTTGGACTTTGCTTTGTGCACTAGTGCACAGTCATGTTGGAACAGGGAGGGGCCATCCAGACTGTTCCCACAAAGTTGGGAGCATGAAATTGTCCAAAATGTCTTGGTGTGCTGACACCTTAAGAGTTTCCTTCACTGGAACTAAGGAGCCAAGCCCAACCCCTGAAAAAAAGAAAAAAAAATGATTTGGACCAGTGCACAAAGCAAGGTCCATAAAGACATGGATGAGGGAGTTTGGGGTGGAGGAACTTGACTGGCCTGCACAAGTCCTGACCTCAACCTGATAGGACACCTTTGGGATGAATTAGAGTGGAGACTACGAGCCAGGCATTCTCGTCCACATCAGTGCCTGACCTCATAAATGGGCTTCTGGAAGAATGGTCAGTAGACACACTCCTAAACTTTGTGGACAGCCTTCCCAGAAGAGTTGAAGCTGTTATAGCTGCAAAGGGTGGGCCAACGCAATATTGAACCCTACGGACTAAGACTGGGATGCCATTAAAGTTCATGTGTGTGTAAAGGCAGATGTCCCAATAGTTTTGACAATATAGCCTATGTGGCCATGGGCGGTCAAGGTTTTTATCCTGAGAACGTGCTCATTTTGCACTCCCAGCACAGTAACCAACTTGTCACAGACAGCCCTGGGTCTCTAGTTGTGATCAGAAGCTGTTGGGACTGGCTGCCAATCATGTGACCACTGTGACAGCCATACACAGAGGTCATGTGATCGGGTAGTCCATTCTGCCCTTTGGACATAAAGACCCTGTTAAAGGGATGCTTGGGCTGGGCATCAAGGGGTTAACAATAAGAGAAACGCAAAGTAAGAATCTTGAATGGTACAGCTTTATTGGTATCTGGCATAGTATAACCATTACAGAGTCTGCACTGAGCCCCCCCAAACAGCGCCATTGTATCGCTCTGGAGTTCCCCTTTAGCCAGATATTAAATGCTCAGCTGGTGATTAAGTTGAACATTATTTAAACAGGTTTAACATTTCACCAATTGGCTGAGCATCACGGTCAGTTAGGTTTTATTTTGGGTTTCCTAAATATGTAGCATCGAGACAAAGCCGGTATTCCTACCTTAAAGTTAGTTGAATGCCTTGTGCTCCATTAAACAGCCTTTCTGGGAAGAAACACGGGCGGTGTTACCATTATTTTTTTTCATAGATATTAGTGGGCAGTCGGCCTTCCGAATAAACAAGCGGCTTTAAATGGTTTATGCGGAGGAAAAAATTGCACATTGGCAAATTGTATTATTCACAGCCAGAAATTCCACAAATTGAGGCAGAGGAGAAGAAATGACAAAGCGAGCATTTTCTCCATATCCAGGGCTTTGTACGACAAGATGAGACAGCATTTTATTTAATAAAAGGATTCTTAAAGCAGATTTTAAGATTGCTGTGGCGGCTGATTCACAAAATACACCATGAACTGAAACGTCCTGAATACAGAGCGATAGGGGGATAGAAGGGGAGGAATACCAGATCTGCACATGTCCAAAGTGGGTAGATGTTTCTTTTAGGGTGTCAATGTCACTGCCTGTGGGGCATGGACACTTCCTATTGGCTGTTAAGCGGTGGCATCCAGAATGGCAGTGGTGTGATAACATAATGGGGTGTGTTGCCATGGTTATTTCAGTGATTTTTTTATAGCATAAAAATTATACATTTTAATTGCCATCTAGAATTTAGAAGAGGCTTCCTCTATTCAAATGCTAATCAAATTAACTGGTTTATAAGGGAGTTAAACAGGAAGCGATTTTGAAAGGACATGGGGGGGGGGGGGGAAGGAAATTATAGAGCTACAGTATATGCTGAACAAAGGAAAGGGCTCCATAACATAGAGAAAACCTTGGTGGAAGGAAGAGGCGCCAGAAGAAGAAGTCCTGGGTAGAAGGAAGAGGCTCCAGAAGAAGTCCTAGGTAGAAGGAAGAGGCTCCAGAAGAAGAAGCCCTGGGTAGAAGGAAGAGGCTCCAGAAGAAGAAGTCCTGGGTAGAAGGAAAAGGCTCCAGAAGAAGAAGTCCTGGGTAGAAGGAAGAGGCTCTAGAAGAAGAAGCCCTGGGTAGAAGGAAGAGGCTCCAGAAGAAGAAGTTCTGGGTAGAAGGAAGAGGCTCCAGAAGAAGAAGTTCTGGGTAGAAGGAAGTGGCTACAGAAGAAGAAGTTCTGGGTAGAAGGAAGTGGCTCCAGAAGAAGAAGCCCTGGGTAGAAGGAAGAGGCTCCACAAAAGGAAGTCCTGGGTAGAAGGAAGAGGTTCCAGAAGAAGAAGCCCTGGGTAGAAGGAAGAGGCTCCAGAAAAGGAAGTCTTGGGTAGAAGGAAGAGGCTCCAGAAAAGGAAGTCCTGGGTAGAAGGAAGAGGCTTCAGAAAAGGAAGTCCTGGGTAGAAGAAAGAGGCTCCAGAAGAAGAAGTCCTGGGTAGAAGGAAGAGGCTCCAGAAGAAGTCCTGGGTAGAAGGAAGAGACTCCAGAAAAAGAAGTCCTGGGTAGAAGGAAGAGGTTCCAGAAGAAGAAGTCCTGGGTAGAAGGAAGGTCTGTGCCAGAGGGAACTTCACACAACCACAGAAGGAACTTAACCTGGAGATGACACTAAATCTATACTACAAGAGTACCCAGTTATTGGCTTGAAGAAGGAACCATTCAGTAGTTCAGAAACACGTCCCATTTTGATGACTATTTCCGGCTTGTGGTCCACGCTGGTTGTTGTCTCCTTTTGCTGATGTAATTTCCGGGATTCCCATTCCTCGTTGACTCTGGCAGCGCAGTTGCTTTTCCAGTGTCTCCAGAGCCTTTGGTATCCATCTGCTGGCCACCCTGGGATCTTCTGCTGCTGTATATTGACATCACTGGAAATGTATAACATACTGTGGACCTCCCTGATGCCAGATCACTTGCTTTATGAACATGAAATGATGTGCTCCGTTGTACTTCAGATCTTGTAAGTGTTTTTAACCCTTTTTGGGGATATTAAAAGTTTTTAATTCTGCACTTAGAGGCGCCTTTTCTTTTTGTTTATCTTTTACTAGAGATTGCTCCTCTCTTTGAGTGCAGCCCTAAGTGTTGAAGATTACATCATCGGAATACCTTATGCAATATAGACATTATATGCCTGGTCCTGATATTCAGAGCGCACTTACACGTTTTACACGATGCATACTAATACGTTATGAATAAATAAGTTCAGCGATAAGGTTGCAAAAAGTAAAATTGCATTAATTAATGATATAAATGTGACTTAAACATAAATATATCACATAAACAGAGATTTATACATGGTGAAATGTGAATCAAACTAAGAAAAAGTGAGATTTCTGAAAAACAAATGCAGGTATGGTGAGAAATGTGCTAGTATAGTGACTATACCATAAAAAAGGTGAGAGATAGAAAGTAGGGTGTCACTATTGAACAGATACACGTCAAATAAACAAGGATTAATACATAATGAATGTGAGTCCAAACTTAGAAAAAAATGAGAGTAATTTCTGAAAAATGTGCTAGTATAATAACTGCAAAACAAAGTCCAAAAAACAAAAATGGTGAATTATAAAGTCTATAGAAATCTGATTAGATATGCAGTCCCATTAGACATATGGGGGATTCCAATCACCGGTATGAACTGTGAAGGGAAAAACAAAAATACCACCACCGTAAACAGGGGGAGGCTTAACAGATCTTATTGATTTGGCGGGGCTTACACTACCCAAGTCTGCAGAGCTTATTAGGTTGAACAAATCTGTTGGAAACAGCTGATCCTAGATCTGTATCAATCAATTGACCTTGGACTGTCACTGAATAGTGACTTGAAGGCTATTTGGAAGAGTAGAAAAAAGCACGTATATAACAAAGAGCGATGCAAACAGGAGGTCCACCAACACGCTTCGAATGCACGGTCGTCATCTGGGGTGTGGATCCCCTGCAACAGCATCGCTTATGAAGTGAAAATGAGAACCTGCTAAATGCCAAAAATGGCTCCACATGACATCACTTCCAGTTCCTGCATCACGATCCCGAAAGGAAATGGATACCTAGATATTTCAGGTCAACATTATGTCTGCATAGTATATGATGTGCATGATATAAAATCAAAGGTGGATAAAGTACAGTGCCCAGCCCTGCAATTATAAAATGTCCTTATGTTGAACCAACACTTCCTTGTAATGAAAACGAGGCTTGGCTTGGTGATGTCTGTCATACAATATGACCAAGCCTCATTATGAAAATGAGGTTTGGAGTTAAGAATATGTGTCATGGCCGTGGAATAGGCTAGACAAGGCTCGCTATGAAAACGAGGCTTGGTTCGATGGTGTCCATTTAATATAGAAAACCAAGCCTCGTCATGAAAACGAGGCTTGGTATAGTAACCTCCGTGTGACTCGGTGAGATAAACATGGTAGCATAGTCACCAAGCCTCGCCGTGTACACAGAGGGGCCGATCACATGCCATCCCGAGCCAATCAGTAGAGAGTAAATCACAATAACAGAAAAAATGTACACCCGCCCCACAGAATGAAGAAAGTGCACATGATTAAGTTATTGCTACTAAAGCCAACTTAGAGGATCAAGATGTTCTATTGGATGTAAGTCCAACAGCGGCTGTAGCAAGGTCTGAGGTCAGCGGTCACAAATCAAATCAAATAAATGCTGATAACTAAATATAAACCAAATATAGACCCTACTCCAAGAGTTATATGAAAAACTTAAAACTAGCATTGTTGGCAACAATAAAAAATGGGTTAGAAATAGCCCATATATACAAATAAATTCCCTGTGGATGGTGGGTCTGTAATTCATAGATGCAGAAGGTTTCTAGCCTGGATACTACTATACTAGAAACCTTCTGGATCTATGAATTACAGACCCACCATCCATAGGGAATGATCAGATTTTTAAATAATTCAGAATTCTTTGCCAGGTGCATGTGGCCTGCAGTCAACCTCCTTCTGACCTGCATGTGACCAGGGAAGGTAAAGCTAATTTGACATGAAAAAGAAAACATCATCACCTCATCTGCTATTGTTTTAGGCTATTTTCTCTTCTGGCAAAAAGTATAAAACTACAGAGTATGGGACTTTATGAGCACCGTACTAACAACAAAGAAGCATGTATATAGATAAATATAGTCATTTATTATAAAACCATTAAAATAGGAATAAAACAACATCTTCTGGTTGGATGCTCTATTTTTGGTTAAAGTTGTTAGGTTATTGTTTTAGGCTGTTTTTGGTCAAATGTTGCTAGGCTACTGTTTTAGGGTCATTTTCTCTTCTGGTCAAATTTTCTTGGGCTATTGCTTTAGACAATTTTCTCTTTAGGTTAAATGTTCCTAGGCTATTGTTTAAGGCACATTTTGGTTGAAAATTGCAGGGTCATTGTTTTAGGCTATTTTGGGTTGAGTGTTGTTAGTCTATTTTTTTAGGTTGTTTTCTGAACTGGTTGAATGTTCTACTTTTGGTTAATGTCATTAGGCTATTGTTTTAGGCTGTTTTTGGTCAATTGTTGCTAGGCTGTTGCTTCAGGAATATTTTCTCTTCTAGTCAGGTTTTCTTGGGCTATTGTTTTAGATAATTTTCCCTTTGGGTTGAATGTTCCTTGGCTATTGTTTTAGGCTATTTTGGGTAGAATATTGTTAGAATATTGTCAAGCTTTCTTGGGCTATTATTTTAGGTTAAATGTTCCTAGGCTATTCTTTTAAGCTATTTTTGACTGAATATTACTAGGCTATGGTTTTAGGTTCTTTTTGATTGAATGTTGTTAGGCTATTGTTTTAGGGTTACTTACTCTTCTAGTCAAGTTTTCTTGGGCTATTGATTGAGACAATTTGTTTTTTAGGTTGAATATTTCTAGGTTATTGTGTAAGGCTATTTTTGGTTGAATATTCCAGGGCAATTGTTTTAGGCTATTTTGCGTTAAATGTTGTTAAGCTATTGTTTTAGGCTGTTTTGGGTTAAATGTTGTTAGGCTATTGTTTTAGGTTATTTTCTCTACTGGTCAAATGTTCAAATGTTATTAGACTGTTGTTTTTAGGGCTATTTTCTCTGCTAGTCAAGTTTTCTTGGGCTATTGTTTTAGCCAATTTTCCCTTTGGGTTGAATGTTCCTAGGCTATTATATTAGGCTATCTTCAGTTGAATGTTGTTAGGCTATTGTTTTAGTCTATTTTGGGTTGAATGCTGTTAGGCTATTGTTTTAGGCTATTTTCCCTTTTCGTTGAATGTTCCTAGGCTATTGTTTTAGACTATTTTGGTTGAATATTGTTAGGCTATTGTTTTAGGATATTTTTTCCTTTTCGTTGAATGTTCCTAGGCTATTGTTTTAGACTATTTTTGGTTGAATGTTGTTAGGCTATTGTTTTAGGCTATTTTCAGTTGAATATTATTAGGCTATTTTGGGTTGACTGCTGTTAGGCTATTGTTTTAGGCTATTTTCCCTTTTGGTTGAATGCTGCTAGGCTATTGTCTTAGGCTATTTTCTCTACTAGTTGAATGTTCATAGGCCATTTTCTTTTCGTATTGAATGTTCTTAGGTTGTAAGGGAATGTTTTGTTCACCATGTGAAAGAAAATGATAGTTTCAGAAAATTAAATTTTGCATATACAGTACAAAAAAAAATATGCAAGGGAATAAATAATTCAGCTTTTGTGCAAATGCTGATTCAGCCGCACATCATTTTTTTTTCTTTTATATATAAATAGACCCCTATCTGTTGCCACTAAGTTCTTTATAAAGTCAGTACATGCTTCAGCCCACCAGAGCCAACCAATAACTGAGATTAAAGGACCTGGGTGGACTGATCTTTTAAATTAACGGTAAATGTGGCTATAGCAATGTCAAGGTAAACAAAGTTTTACCAGAATGCCGTCAGCATTTTTATTTCAGAGATCTGTTCCTGTGATGCTCTATGAATGTCAAGCTGGAGACGAAAAGTGAAATAATCCGCAGGAAGCTTTCTGTTCAATGTGCAGAACCAAAAGGGTAGAAGGGTATTAGAAGTCATTGGAAAGCTTTTATGAGGATTATTATAGAGTGTAGGAAGGCATTGTCTGGGCTGCTAATAGAGGTCCTACTGTGATAAGATGACGAGCATTACTGCCTGGCTGAAATTATTTCCCTTCTTTTCACACATTATAGGGAAAAAAACTATCCAAAGAGGCTTACATTGGCAAGCCAATAAAGAGTAGTATTTATGAAAGAAGGGAAAATGATATAACTAGCACTTTAGAAATCCCTCAATATGTCAAGAATGCATATTACTTGTTTCCTCCTCTGTACAATTCTGGAAAAAAAACATTATAATGCTCTGAGTTTGGTTGCTTTTATTTCTTTGGATTTTTAAATATTTTTTGGTGTATATATATATATATATATATATATATATATATATATATATATATATATATATATATATATATATATATATATATATATATATATATATACACACACACACACATATACACTATATGATCAAAAGTATTGTGATGCTTACCTTTACATGCACATGAATTTTAATGGCACTCCAGTCTTAATCTGTAGGGTTCAATATTGAGTTGGTCCACCCTTTGCAGCTATAACAGCTTCAACTCTTCTGGGAAGGCTGTCCACAAGGTTTAGGAGTGTGTCTATGGGAATGTTTGACCATTCTTCCAAAAGCTCATTTGTCAGGTCAGGCACTGATGTTGGACGAGGGGGCCTGGCTCGCAGTCTCCACTCTGCTATAAAACATATCCAATAAAAAAAAAAAAATGAAAAAATGACCAATAAGCGTATATTGATTGGTTTGCGCAAAAGTTCTAGCGTCCAAAAACTATGGGATAGATTTATGGAATTTTTATTTTTTATCAGTAATGGCAGCAATCAGTGATTTTTAGCAGGACTGCAGGAAGCCAGATGACGACTGTGTAGTCAAAACACCTTCCCGCAGATATCGCTTTTTGCAAGTTTATATGCTGATTTTGTTCTATGGAAATGTGAGTGTCCTATATTTTTTATTTTAAATACTTCTTTTAAATGGTATCATGTGTAGTGCTGGCTCCTGAAGAGCACGCGCTATGTGTTTTATCATTTAACTATTCCTGGAACTGCAGTTTGGTTTTGGGTTCAATTACACTAAATTTTGGCCTCAGTACTAGTCTGGCTGGATTGCATGGTGTTCTTCCTGACCACAGGTGGTGCTGTCATCTCTGACAGGGTTTGGAACGCAGTCTTATGGCCTGGGGTGTGGATCCACCCGACTCCAAGTCTCGGGGCTGGCTAGCCCGAGGCAAAGTAACTGAAGGAAGGATTTCAAAGGTGGTCTGGTGCCGTCTCGGTTAGTGGAGAGGCCCAGCAACTATAGAAGCATCCAGGGGAGGACTCTTCGGGGGAAGGCCACAAAGAGTTGGCTTCTTGGAAAGAGCCTGGAGGCTAAGTTGGAGGACCCAAGCGAATATGATCTTGTACGGTATCGCTGGACCGGCTGCAAGATACCGGTGCTGTACAAGGGTTCCCTAAGCTGCTAAATCCTTTCAGTTATTCAAGTGTTCTACATCAAGTCTGTGGCAGAGACTTTTCATTGTTGATTTAAGCACCCTGTTGGCTGCTAGGCCTGGTGAGAGAAGGACTATCCGATAAGGGTGAGGATCCAGCTGTGAATAGCTATTCTCTGGATTTCTTAATGTGAAAGACTTTTTCCTACTTTGACTTAGTACTAAGAGTACCTGGACTTTCCTACCTAAACCCTCTAACCCTACGTTGAGAGACTGTGTTATTTTGTTTATCCTTTTGCAAATAAAAATCCCTTAAGTGGATCTGGAGTCAGTCCCTACAGTTTTTGGGCCATCTACGTCGGGAAACCCCCGGACACACACGAGGAGAAGAAGGTAACGGTAAGCCCAATTAAATCAGCCCCTCGCTTCGGGGGTCAGTGCTACACACGCTATGCTACTTTTCAATTCGCATGGTTTTTATGTATGATACCAAGCGTCTACTTCCGTTTGATGCTCTGAAATCTACATGCTATTTGCCACTGATGATCTGATTGTACCGGAGAGGAGATATAGGAGCCGTCATCCTCATTAGGTGTATTTAACCAACAAGCCTATTTTGACTTGGGTGGCGTCAGCCCCGCCAGGTCAACATCATCTGGTAAGCCTCCTCCATATATCATGGTGGTGGTGTCGTTTCTCTATTCTTAAAGGGTCATACCAGTGGTTGAATCTTTACATGTGTTTATTGGATTATGTTTCCACTTGGACTGGATTATAATCGCACACTTTGGAGAATGTTTGCTGAATATTCACTAGAACATTGTTAATAAACTTTCCTTTGGTCTTTTTGTCTACTTTGGTGGATTCACAATCACCTTTTGTTCAATATTTCAGCGCTTTTTATATATTTATGTTTCATATGTATTTGTTTATTGTAACATAGCGCTACACTTTTTTCTTTATATTAGCACTGAAGAAATGGCAAAAGTAGTGAGTGTACAGCTTGTATAACAGTGTCAGTTTGCTGTTCCCTTAAAATACCTCAGCACACAAGTAGTTTTGAATATCATTTTCTGAATCGGACATCTCATATATACAATGGAAAAAAAAAACATAAGAGGTGCAGGATGCCGGGTCGAGCTGTGACTCTGGGGTGGGGGGGTGGGAGTGTTGGTGTAGTTAGGCTGTTTTTGTTAGATAGGTTCGGCCGTATGGCCACTGGGATGTGTCCATTTGATGCACCTAATGTTTGTATACTTTGTCTTGAAACCAATAAACAGAATTTAAAAAAAACCTCAACACACAGCCATTAATGTCTAAACCGCTGGCAACAAAAGTGAGTACACCCCTATATGAAAATGTCCAAATTGGGCCCAAAGTGTCAATATTTTGTATGGCCACCATTATTTTCCAGCACTGACTTAACCCTCTTGGGCATGGAGTTCCCCGGAGCTTCATAGTTTGTCACTGAAGTCCTCTTACCCTCCTCCATGACAACATTACGGAGCTGGTGGATGTTAGAGACCTTGCGCTTCTCCAGCTTCCGCATGAGGATGCCCCACAGATGCTCAATAGGGTTTAGGTCTGTAGACATGCTTGGCCAGTCCATCACCTTTACCCTCAGCTTCTTTAGAAGGCAGTGGTCATCTTGGAGGTATGTTTGGGGTCATTATGAGGTTGGAATACTGCCCTGCGGCCCAGTCTCGGAAGGGAGGGGATCATGCTCTGCTTCAGTATGTCACAGTACATGTTGGTATTCATGGTTCCCTCAATGAACTGTAGCTCCCCAGTGCCGGCAGTACTCATGCAGCCCCAGACCATAACACTCCCACCACCATGCTTGACTGTAGGCAAGACACACTTGTCTTTGTACTCCTCACCTGGTTGCCGCCACACACGCTTGACACCATCTGAACCAAATAAGTTTATCTTGGTCTCATCAGACCACAGGACATGGTTCTGACATGGTCATGTCCTGAGTCGGCTTGTCTTCAGCAAACTGTTTGCAAGCTTTCTTGCTCTTCATCTTTGGAAGAGGCTTCTTTCTGGGACGACAGCCATGCAGACCAATTTGATGCAGTGTATAGTCTGAGCACTGACAGGCTGACCCCCCATCCCTTCAACCTCTGCAGAAATGCTGGCAGCACTCATACATCTATTTCCCAAAGATGGACAAGGCGCTGAACATGTGCACTCAACTTCTTTGGTTAACAATGGCAAGGCCTGTTTTGAGTGGAACCTGTCCTATTAAACTGCTGTATGGTCTTGGCCACCATGCTGCAGCTCAGTTTCAGAGTCTTGGCAATCTTCTTATAACCCAGGCCATCTTTATGTAGAGCAGCAATTCTTTTTTTCAGATCCCCAGAGAGTTCTTTACCATGAGGTGCCATCAGGGCTGGACTGGGACTAAAATTTGGCCCTGGACTTCATCCAGACCGGCCCACTTTAATTTTGCAAACACGCAAAAAACAGTATATAAACTGTATGCAATTGCGCAAAAAAGCCCCTAGAGAGTCCCCCTTACATCAGGGTCCCCAGAGAGCCCCTCCTTACATCTGGGTTCCCAGAGAGCCCCCCACTTACATCAGGGTCCCCATATAGCCTTCCCTTTACATCAGGGTCCCCAGAGAGCCCCTCTTACATCAGAGTCCCCAGAGATCATCCGCCTTACATCAGGGTCCCTAGAGAGCCAGCCCCTTACATCTGGGTCCCCACAGAACCCCCCCTTAAATCCAGGTCCACAGAGAGCCCCTCCTAATATCAGGGTCACCAGAAAGAGGGCAGGTAGTGGGCCGGGACCCTGTGGTTGGGGACTCCTGCACGGACTCGGGAGGTTAGGGCCCCAGATTCGGGGCTATAGCCCCAGAAGTCCCTCCCAACGATGCCACTGGCTGTCACTGAAGCCAGCCCACTGAGCCATCGGCCCACCGGGAAACTCCCTATAGTCCCTATGGCCAGTACATGCCTGGGTGCCATGTTGAACTTCCAGTGACCAGTATGAGAGAGTGAGAGCGATAACACCAAATTTAACACACCTGCTCCACATTCACACCTGAGACCTTGTAACACTAACGATTTACATGACACCAGTGAGGGAAAATGGCTAATAGGGCCCAATTTGGACATTTTCACTTAGGGACGTATTCACTTTTGTTGCCAGCAGTTTAGACATTAATGGCTGTGTGTTGAGTTATTTTGAGGGGACAGCAAACACTCACTAATTTACATTGTAGCAAAGTGTAATTTCTTCAGTGTTGTCACATGAAAAGATATAATAAAATATTTACAAAAATATGAGGGGTGTACTCACTTCTGTGAGATACTCTATATACTATATATACCTGCAATTGTGTTTAACACAAAGCACAAAGTAAAAGCATCTGTCGCTGGAATAAAAAGGGTTACATAAAGAAGCAATTTCATTAAGTTCAACCAATAGAAAAAAAGAATAAATAAATAAATAGAAATCCACCGTATACATGTGGATTTAAGTTAATCTGGAGGAAGACAAGTAAGAGCACATGACTTTTGTATGAAGATAATAATTGCTTATCCCGGAGTTCAGCTTTAAAGGTAATAACACCAGAGACTATTGATCCAAGGAATATCTGATTGTCTTCTAGGGGATCAAAAAGGATTTTCTTCTCCTGTCGGACTATGCTTTATAGGTTTATTTGCCTTCCTCTAGATTAACTTTGGGTATAGGGTCATGTATAAGGTGGATTTCTATTTATTTATTTATTCTTTTTTTTTCTATTGGTTCAACTTAATGAAATTGCGTCTTTATGTAACCTTTTTATTCTAGTGACAGAGATGCTTTTACTTTGTTCTATGTGCTAAACACAATTGCAGGTATATATGTCATGGTCAAGAAGGTCGTTTTTCAGGCCAATGAAATGACCAGTCACTAGACTCAGAATTGTGGAAAAACACGGGACACGTTTGCCAAACGCACCTGGCTCTGTGCCAAAATTTGGTACATGAGCTTCTTTGTAGTGCTTTTGGAGCTTAGGGAGGCCCATTCAAATGAATGGTGCCGCTCCAAAAACGCGCCACAAAAACACATAAGAAGACTAATATAAAAACAGTGCAGCAGCTGTCGCTGTACTACACCTAGATATAAATGGAGCCATAAAGTGGTTGTAAAGTCTCCTGCCGTGTACACACGACCGGACTTTCCAGCAGACTAGGTCCGACGGTCTTCCTGACGGACTTTCAGTGGAGTTCCGACTGACTTTTTCGAACGAACGGACTTGGCCACACACGAACGGAATAAGTCAGTTTGAAAGTCCATTAGTTTTGAACGTGATGGCGTAAGATGGGACTAAAAAAGGAAGTTCAATAGCCAGTAGCCAATAGCTTCCCTTGCTTTGTATTTGGTATGTTGGACCAGCATAGAGACGAACGGTTTTCCTGATTTTAGTGCTTCGGAATTGAGTCCGTCGGATAGATTTGAAACATGTTCTATTTCTAGGTCCATTGGATTTCTTTTTCAAAAAACGATCGGACTAGCCCTCACATGAAAGGATTGTCCGACGGACTAATCCCTTCGGACCTAGTCTGCAGGAAAGTCCGGTCGTGTGTACGTGGCATCAGGGATTTTCACCTTAATGCACTCTATGCATTACAATGAAAAACCTTCTGTGCTGCAGCTCCCCCCAGATCCCCCCCCCACCTTTTTTTTTACCTGAACCTAACCTGGTCCACCTATGTGCACAAGTGCAGCAGCTCCAGCCGCTGTCTCTCTCCTCATTGGACACTCATATTGATAGCAGGAGCCATTGGCTCACGGTACTGCCAGTCAAAAGCTGTGGCACAGGAACCGGGGGGGGGGCGTGGTGGCTGGGCCAAGTACCGCTATCTGTGTCAATGGATGCAGCAGCAGGACTTGGGAGTGAGCCTGCATGGGTGCCCCCCCCATTGAAAGTGGCTCTCCGTGGGGGCACCCGGTGAAGAGGAGGGGCTTGGAGCACCAACAGAGCACCCCAGAAGAAGAGGATCAGGGCTGCTCTGTGCAAAACCATTGCACAGAGCAGGTAAGTATAGGCATGTTTGTTGCTTTTAATTTTAAAAAAGCGAGGGTTTACAATCACTTTAAGCAAAGTGGTGCATTTTTGGCTCAATAGACTTCAATGGAGCAGCTACAGAAAAGCATGTGGCGCATTTCTGCCGCGATTTTACCCTTCGATTTTGCTTCTTTTTTTTTAATCCACCAAACAACAAATTGGGCAAAAAAAAAGCAAAAACGAAGGGTAAAATCGCGGCAGAAATGCGTCACATGCTTTTCTGTAGCTTGCAATAACTGCCTAAAGTGCTAGCTGGAGGTGGCTTCAATGTTAGTGTAGCTAAATCTGGAAGTTCATCTACTCCCTACCTCTAGACCAGGGGTCTCAAACTGGCGGCCCTCCAGCTGTTGCAAAACTACAAGCCCCATCATGCCTCTGCCTGTGGGAGCCATGCTTGTAACTGTCAGCCTTGCAATGCATCATGGGACTTGTAGTTTAGCAACAGCTGGAGGGCCGCCAGTTTGAGACCCCTGCTCTAGACTGACAATGCTGCTGTCCAAATGTGTCCCCTGTGCTCCTTCATCCAGAGTGGAGGCACTCTAATACTGGAGGTGTGTTACTGGCCAGATTAACAGGTGAAAACAGAAGGGGGGAAAAATCCTAAAAAAAGAAAACAAATGTAGCTAATGATTGGTAAGCTGCAATATACTGTATGACATTTTTGTTTTTTGGGATCTAATGCTTGCTGATTGTAGTAAATATTCGGGCACTATAATAATAAACTTTTGTAACTGTTAAAACTTTTGTAACTAACAATAGGAAGTATAGCTGGAGTGCTTAGGCACCCCGTGACCTGATCAAAAAAAGCTTTGTCCTCCACAAAGAAATTTAAATTGGAACTAAAGGCAAGTAAGGGTTATAACCCCTGTCAGGTTTATTTTGCCATCTGTGTCCCCTTGGGGAGACTTCCCTTCACTTCCTGTCCCATAGCCAAAACAGGAAGCAAGGGGAAATCCCTCCAAAGTGAAGGAATCCCTGGTTGTTACCAGAACTAGTGTCCCCTATGGAAGATTTCCCTTATATTCTTGTTCTCTAGACAACCCCAAATTTGGTATTTTCTTTTACATTCACTTAGGATGATAATGGTAAACATGACAAATAGAGAGAATCTCTATGTACAGACAGCAATAAAAACTGGCAGGTGTTGTAATCCTTCTGCACTCTATCCAAAACGAAAAATAAAAGTTTTACCTGTAGTTATACTTCAAAAATGAAATCATCTTGAATAAAAGCACTATATGAATTAAAAAACAAAAAATAAATAATTACCGACCCTTAAAACCAGGATGAAATAATTCTCTGTCTTTTTTATTACCATCTGTTGGAAAATGTCACTTAATTTCCTGTCAAGAAAGGAAGTGACGTTAAATCTTTACAACAGGGAAAGAGAAACAAAAAGAAAAACACATTTTAGTGGAGTGTAGAAGGGTTAGAACTTCTGACAGTGTTTTTGTTTTCTTTGCATGCCTTCCTGTCCTGGTGACAACTCTTCACTCATTTTTTTTTGTTTGCACAGTTGTCACAGTGGAAGGAAGGGAAAATCTCCTAAAAATAAACAAATACAGAAAAAAAAAATTGTGAATGTTATATACGGTAGGTACCATTTGCAACATTGCGTTTGGTAGCCCATACTTGGAGGATCTGTTTTGGCCCTCTTGTCTGTCCCTGAAAGATTGTTTTATACTGGAATGAATGGTCTTTAAGAATTGGATTGTGGTTCCAACTTATGGTTGGGACCCTCGGTAGGAAGGGTTGGGAGGCTTCACATAATTTTTCTCTCGTTCCTTTTCTACACCTATATTGCACTTACTTGTACCTCTATCAGATGGCTTCCACTTGATGGTGAATCCTTTGTTTCCTCTTTTTATACATACAGTATGACTGTTGTGGACCTGGGCACACTTTAGACTGTAAAGTGTGCATGTACTTAAAGTGGTTGTAAACCCTTACAAACCACTTTGACCTACAGGTAAGCCTAGATTAAGGCTTACCTGTAGGTCCAAGAAATATCTCCTAAACCTATACGGTTTAGGAGATATTTACCCGAAGACAGCCACCGCTGTCTACGGCGCATGTGCCATAGACAGCGGTGCGCAGGCGCACTGGGCAGGCCGCAGATTGTGGCGATATGCCGCGAGTGTCGGCTCCCGTATGCATTGCGCGGGAGTGACGTCATCGCGGCTCCGGCGAATCACATTGAAGTTGCTCCGGGATACATGGCAGCGGCGAAGAGGAAGACGGAGGACCGCTTCGTTCTCAGGTAAGTTATTCATATGTTATTCATAATGAGCTAGTATGCTATGCATAGTAGCTCATTGTGCCTTTGCCTAACAGGGTGTGTTTTTTATTTTTTATTTTTTTGCCTTTATTTCCTCTTTAACACCTATAACGTTTTTTTTTTCCATTTCGTCTGTAAGCTACTAGCTCCAAAAACTTTTGCAACATGGATCCTGAAGAAGCCCATGTCTCGGGCGAAACTCACCGGTCCATAAATCTCCCAGGATTTATCCCTATATGGATTTATGTACTGTGTGTCCATGTATAAAATACAACATGTCTTTTAGATTTATAACTTTTCTTGTTTTTAAGGCTTTGTACAAATAAAATGTATTGATTTTACGTGGAATGTTTTTGAAAATGATCTTGTCTCGGGCGCATTAAAATTTCCATTTCCCACGGAATCCCCCAATTTAGGGAATTTGTGGGAAATACTTCCCTTTCCAATAGTTATATAGTTAGTCTGGCTGAAAAAAAGACACACGTCCATCTGGTTCAAAAGGGAAATAAACAAACAAACATCATACAATACTAACCAGGCTGCCTTCTGGGTTCTTCAGGGGTGCCTTGACAAAATGCCTACAAATTGCCCCAAATTGTCCAAAACTGTCAACAAGCGGGTGGATCAGGTCTGCCTTTTGGTTAAACAAAGTCACAGGTTTTTATTGTGCAGCACTAGAACCTTGGGCACTGTGTGGGCCAGATGCCAGTGTCTAAGAACCAATAACAGGTGGACTTCAGGTGCCTGAGGACACCCTAGTTTGCCCCTCCTCTGCTCCTCTTTTTCCGCACTGGGGTAAAGTTAGCTAAGTGAGGGAGTGAAACAGCGAGAGAAGAGAAACACTAAATACTAGTCAATACCAGCGTGCAAAGAAGCTATGGCTAAGCGCTAAGGAAGCGTGAAACGCGTTGGCTGGTGATGCTGTTCCCCTCTATTTGTGTTTTTTGGACATGTTTTAATGGACTTGCTGAAATAAAAGGTGATTTTTGCTGGACGTGCGGCCAAGCAGAATTCTTTTTTGCTCAGCGTCCAAAGGTGTATTTGCTTTGTAAGAATAAATCCCCTCTAATGTTGGGTGTCCTACGTGCGTGCTGCCAATGTAAGAATGTTTATTTTTTATTTTTTGATTTTAGAATGGGGTGCCTTGAGAGTGAGTGAGTGAGAAACCCTGCTACCCTATTTCCCCGAAAATAAGACCTAGCGTAATTGTCAGTGATGGCTGCAATATAAGCCCTACCCCCCAAATAAGCCCTACCCTCTTTCCCAGAAAATAAGCCCTACCCTGAAAATAAGACCTACAAGGACTTTAACTAGGGCTTATTTGGGGGGTAGGGCTTATTTTGCAGCCATCACAGACAATTACACTAGGTCTTATTTTCGGGAAAACAGGATATATACCCAATCCTATACCCACAGTTGATCCAGAGGAAGGCGAAAAAACCCAGCAAAGCATGATCCAATTTGCTACAGCAGGGGAAAAATGTCCTTCCTGATCCCCCGAGAGGCAATCAGATTTTCCCCGGATCAACTTTACCTATAAATGTCAGTACATTTAGGAAAGAATCCAGGCCTTTGAATGTACTGTAATACTTTTCTTACGCTATACAAAAAAATTTATCCTGGAGACAATTTCTATCTACTAGACGTTAGAAGATACTAGAAGTCCTATGACTAGAAGATAAGTCCCAGACAAAAACAGAATCCTGATAAAGGCCCATACACGGTCTGAAATCCGAAGATGAACTTTGTCTGCCAAATTTTCTGATCGTTAGTATGCTGTTTTTGACAGCTGATTTTTTTGTCTGATGTGACCACAACGTCGCGATTTTTCTTTTCATTAGTACGATTTTCTGACAAAAAAAAAATCTGAAGAGCAAGACTAGGCATGCTCAGAAATGAAAGAACACATACAAAACAATTCAACACATTACGTCACTTCTGACGTTGAATTCTGTCGCCCAAAAATTTTCTGATGGTGCGTACCCTCTTCACTTTCAATTTGAGACTAGCATCCAACAAAAAAAATTACGAAAATTCGTCCAATAATCTGACCATGTGTACAAGGCTTTAGAAAGAGAAGATGAGTGTTTTTGTAGCTGCCAGTAGATTAAAGCTGAATAGACATTATACATTCTTTTTGTTTTTTTCCCCTAAAGGTCCGTACACACGATCAGACTTTTTGACAACAAACATGCAAATTAGCTGTTTTGAGGCAACATCAGACCGTGTGTACGCTCCATCGGACAAACTTTTTCATCTGACTTTTGTTGGCTGTGCGAACGGACAAACTTTTTGACAACGCAAGTCCAATGGAACAAAGTCCGATCGTGTGTACACAAAACTATCGGACTTTTGTACAAAGTACAAACACGCATGCTCGGAATCAATGCAAAAGATCAGACAACAGTACAGAAGTTGACCAAAAGTGGCGCTGGAGTAATTGAACGTCCTCTTTTGAAGTGTCGTCAGTACGTTGAAAGGTCACTACGTTCATGATTGTCGTCTAAAAAGTCCAATCGTGTGTATGCAATACAAACTTATGGCCAACGCCCTTTGTACAAAAATCCAAGGGAAAGTTTGTACAAATTCCGATCGTGTGTATGGGGCTTTAGACTTACCAAAACCATATAATATGAGGTCAGACCTAAACACTTTTAATTTGTATGCAATCAAGCAGGCTACATAGTTGAAGGTAAATCTAAAAGAAATTGAGCTACAAAAGTTGTATAGTGTATATCCAGCTTTAAGCCTTGTACACACAATCGGATTTTCCAACGGGAATTGTGTGATGACAGGCTGTTGGTGGAAAATCCAAACATGTGTATGCTCTATCAGACAATTATTGTTGGATTTTCCATGGACAAATGTTGGATGGCAGGCTTCAAAATTTTCTGCAGACAAATGTCTGTTGTTGGATTCTCCGAGCGTGTGTACACAAGTCCATCAGACAAAATTCCAAAGTACAAACACGCATGCTCAGAAGCAAGGATGAGCCAGAAGTGGTCAGTCTTGTAAACTAGTGCTCGTAATGGAGAATTAACATTCATGGCGCGGCAAATTATGAAATCTCAAAATGCAGCAAACATTCTCTTCTTCTTTAATGGGACAGAAGCCAATTAACCTATCAGCATGTCTTTGGAGTGTGGGAGGAAACCAGAGTACCTGGAGGAACCCACGCAGGCACTGGGAGAACATGCAAACTCCAGGCAGGTAGTGTCATTGTTGGGATTTGAATCAGTGACTCTTTTTACTGCTAGGTGAGAGTGCTGTCTACTACACCACTGTATCCCACTTCCTAATGTAGGGGGTCAACAATGCCAAGACTTGGTGAAATTAGGGATACATCATCCGGAGATAATTCTGAAAATAATTTGGATTATTCTCCTGGAGCTCCCGCAGCAAAGGCATATGACATAATGTCACGATTAATAAAGCAACCAATTTTTGGTCCAAGAAATCCTCCTCCTCCTGTTCCTGGACTGGACTTGGGTCAAAGCAATAACTCCAAGGCCAATAATAAATAACACGTTATCTCCTCTGATTCTGCAACATGGCTGGTTGATGAACAGCCGTTCAGAAACAAACTGAAAAAAAGTGAGCAGAACGAGTCCAAAGGGTGGCGCCTGAAAAATGAACTTCCTCTTTTTCGGATTGTAGTACGTCTAGTACGTTCATGTTAGTTGGCCGACAATTGTGTACCGTTTGTATGCAACACAAAATCCAGGCACACACTTTTAGACAAAAGTCCAAGGTTTTGTCTGCGGAAAATCCGATCGTGTGCATGAGGCTTTAAACCCAATACACACTATTCATTTTTCTGCAGATTCTATGGATTTACCAAAACCATGTAGTGCATGGGCCTGCCTAATTGCATACGATTGGATTTTCAGCAGGAAACATGCTTGTAGTCCAAAGCACTCTTATATCAAAGCAAATGTCCCCATAAGAAATAATGGAAACTCAAATGATTTGTTCCACAACCATATATTCATAAGTCTTTCAGTTTATAGTCCATATAAAAAGATTATAGCAATGTTATAGGCTGTGTAACCATAAAATGTCCATCCACAAATGGAAGCCTCCACAAGGGGATTATATCAAGTCAAAATTTATTTCAAAATTTAGATTGTCTTGCAAAATGCTCTCAAACCAAGTTACTCTCAAACCAAGGTTTTACTGTAGTTTAATGAGGAATGTTTATTTTATAGTGCTCAGTGCTACATGATAAAAACATTGCAGGATTAATACGACTTTAGGCTGCCATTGCTATCTTCCATATAAAATGCTAGTCTGCCATTATATCGGTTGGATTCTCTGGCTTCAATACTTTACCAGTCACAGGCCATAAACAAGCAAGTGAATATAAAGCAAAGTCAGGGCTTGTGAAATGTATATTTGTTTCAGGTCAGCGACTCAAAGTACTAAAACAGCGTGACAGCCGGACAACTAGCCTTTCAAGAAGGCGGTCAAGGATGGCGGCTCATCTGCATTACTCACCACTGGTATCCTTTAACATGATTGTATGTGACATCCATTTTAAATTTTTTTTTTTTTAAATAACAAACATGTTATACTTACCGTATATACTCGAGTATAAGCCGAGATTTTCAGCCTCTTTTTTGAGGCTGAAAGTGCCCCCCTCGGCTTATACTCGAGTCATCGCCGTCTGCCTGCTCGATCAGCGTGTCGAGCAGACAGACGGCGGCCATTCTACTATTCAAAAGCCGCGCCTCCGTCTGTGATAGGCGGAACACTCAATTTCCCAGCAGTCAGTGGTCCGCCTATCACGGACATCCGCTCATCCTCATACTACGGACGAGGATGAGAGGATGTCCGTGATAGGCGGAACACAGACTGCTGGGAAATTGAGTGTTCCGCCTATCACAGACGGAGGCGGGGCTTTTTGAACAGTGGAATGGCCGTCGAGGCGCCGACGAAGAGCGGCGATCCTGGCATGGCAGAAGGACGGAGGCTCGGGACGGGACGGAACGGAGGCTCGGCTCGGGACGGGACGGAAGCTCGGGACGGGACGGAGGCTCGGGACACAGGTAGGCTGGACACACAAGGCTGCACGGACACACAAGGCTGCACGGACACACACGGCTGCACGGACACACACACAGGCATGGATGGACACACACACAGGCATGGATGGACACACACACAGGCATGGATGGACACACACACAGGCATGGATGGACACACACACAGGCATGGATGGACACACACACAGGCATGGATGGACACACACACACAGGCATGGATGGACACACACACAGGGATGGACGGACACACACACAGGGATGGACGGACACACACACAGGGATGGACGGACACACACACAGGGATGGACGGACACACACACAGGCATGGATGGACACACACACAGGCATGGATGGACACACACACAGGCATGGATGGACACACACACAGGCATGGATGGACACACACACAGGCATGGATGGACACACACACAGGCATGTGTTACCGGCCTCAAAATGTGAATTAAGAGAGCCGATGATTGTAGACGCGATGAGATAAGGTGATCAGCTTAGCGTGGACTGCAAAGAATCACACAAACAACATGAGATATGACCACTGACTTTATGGCTGGAAGTAGTTTAATTTTTACATAACAATACATCTTTTACATTTTTATAGTCACATGTTTATAACCATTAACAATATATATAATACCGATTTTAACTAAAGTATTTTAAAACATAGTTACAACAATGAACATTACTAAATTTAATAACATATATATCCCTGTTATTCAGTGTTATAGATAATTATCTTTATCTCTCTGGTACACTTTAAGTGTGCAATAATCATACTAGCAATGCATTGCTTTAATACAAATATTTTCATGGTAGTACTCTTTTTTAACCACTAGAGGGTGCACATTGCATGTCTGTATGATGCAATACATAAGCTTTACATACAATAGGTTTTTTTTCTATATTAAATAACAGAAAACATGTGCTTCTATAAATCTATGCAATTTTCAATAAATCAGGTTTAAATATACCTATTTAGAAAGGTTTAGTGTTTATCATAGACATTTGTTCTGACTAATGCAGTATTTTCATGTTCTTATGCACTTTTCACTTGTTTCTGACACATGCTGTTCTAAACTTCTAATTACAGCAATACTATAGCATAAAATCTGCTGAGACTTTTTCTGCATCTGCTCAAGATATTTAGGAATCTTTCTATCACAGGTTAATACAGATTAGGAACAATTTAGAGTACATACCTGCAAAGAATCACACAACAGCATGAGATATGACCACTGACTTTATGGCTGGAAGTAGTTTAATTTCCAGTCACATGGTGTGTGGCCTTATATAGACTCTGTTTGTGTACCTTCTCTGCCATCTACTGGTTATTAATAGAATAGAAGGAAGATGTTTAGAAATATAAAAAAAAAAATGAATATGTACTTTGCTTTGGGGTGTCTGTTTTGTGACCATATAAACCCCAGTCCGTCACACTCTCCCCTCCTTCAGTTAATGGCTCCCGACATTAAACTCAATTGGTATCTGAACACTATTTAGTGATTTAAGTAACCCAAATAGGTACTTGTTGCCACCAAGGAGCTACGTTAACTACCTGGCATGTCATGGGAGTAGCTAGCATTGTAGGAGTTTGTATGGTGTGAACCTGACTTGGTCTGTATCTTGGCTGACCTAGTGTGTCATATGTAAAGATCTCTTTAGGCTTAACTTGTCTGGTAGATCTTCTGACAGGAGTTGAGTCTTCTCCATCAACATCATTTTCCATTTGCATATCTTGGTTCACAGGTAAGTCTTGACTTAATGAGGGTAATTTTGCAGTGTCTAGTCCCACCATATCTGTAGCCCAGATTTGGTCGCCAACTACTGTTCCATCATTTTGTTCTTGTTCAAGATTGGGTGTGGTAGTTGTAGGATAGAACTCTTCAGCAGAAACTCTTAATGGGATTTTCTGTACGTTTTGAGAGTTTGGTTGAGACACAACACGATCATGACTTTCTGTAGTCTCTGATATATAAGGATAATACCATCTTTCTTCATCTGAACATTCCTCCTCCTGGTCCACATCCATTCTGGCATCCTTTCTGTTACTTGATTGTTTCATCGGTACTCTTGGAATGTGTCCTTCAATTGGTAGGTCATTTACTGGTAGTAAAAGATTTCTGTGCAGTACTCGAATAGTCTTTTTACCACTTTCAGGCTGAATTTTGTACACAGGCCCATCTTTGATTCTTTCTACCACTTTGTGTACTGATTCTTCCCAGTATGAACGAAGTTTACCAGGTCCTCCTCTTTCAGAGAGATTTCGTACTAAGACCCGATCACCCGGTTGAAGAGGTGCTCCTTTTATGTTTTTGTCATAGTACTTCTTCCCTTTATCAGATGATTTTTTGCTATTCTCGGATGCGATTTTGTAAGCTTCTTGCATTCTAGATGCCCATTTCTGAGTAAATATTGGTTGACTTTCTGATTCCTTTTCCAAATTTAGGTTGAGCATTAGGTCAATTGGCAAACGAGGAGATCTTCCATACAATAGAAAGAATGGCGAGTATCCTGTGGCTTCATGCCTGGTGCAATTGTATGCATGAACCATATGTGGAAGATGTTCTTTCCAATCTGACTTTTTCTCTTCCTCTAAGGTGCGAAGCATCTGTAACAAAGTACGGTTCAGTCTCTCCACTGGGTTACCCTGTGGATGGTATGGAGTAGTTCTTGAATGAGAAATCCCTGCCAATCGTTGCAATGTCTGAAATAAGTTGTTTTCAAATTCTCTTCCTTGGTCATGGTGGAGTTTCTCTGGATAGCCAAAACGTGGTATGAAATCTTGAAAGATCTTTTCTGCCGCCGTTTTTCCAGATTTGTTCTTAGTTGGATACGCTTGTGCAAAGCGCGTGAAATGGTCAACTATTACAAGTATATACTCATATCCTCCTTTGCTTTTCTCCAAGTGAAGATAATCAATGGATACTAACTCCAAAGGTGAACTGGTAGTAATCGAACCCATAGGTGCTCTTTCAGTGATATTTGGACGCTTTTGTTTGATGCAGCTGCACTTCTTCAGCACATATTCATCAATGTCTTTTTGCATAAATGGCCAGTAAAATCGTTCACGTGCTAGGTGGGTTACCTTGTCAGTACCAATGTGACCCATGTCATCATGAAGATTTTTTTAAGACCAATGGTTTTAACTTTTCTGGTAGAACTAGCTGTTTTCGAGTTCCAGAGTGTCGGTACAGGATTCCTTCATCGACTCTGAGTTTATTCCATTCATGTATCAAACGTCTTGTTTTGCTGGTCATACTCTCCTTTTCTTTGTGGTTTGAAATCCAGTTGTTCTCCTTTAGTGATGGACGAACTTCCGACGGGACGTTTCGCGAACGCGAAACGCGAACGGACACAAACGTTCGCGAAAACGACCGTTCGCCGCGGGCTCCATTGACTTCAATGGGAGGCGAATTTCGCAAACCTTTAGGTCGAATTTGCGGCCACGGGGTAATTATTAGGGGGTAGCACGTAGTCCCACCACCTGGACAATAGCATAATACATGTATGAGGTGAATTTGGGATCGATAACTACAAGCATTTTTTTTTTATTTGGGAAATTGTTCTGACAATTCAGGACTATGGAGCTAATGAAGGCAATGGAGGAGAGGGAAGGTCAGGGACCAGGGTAGGCAAACAAGAGGGTGCAGGAGATACAGAGCACTGACAGCAGCACCGTAATACAGAGCACTGACATCAGCACCGTGACATACAGCGCTGACAGCAGCTCCGTGACATACAGCGCTGACAGCAGCTCCGTGACATACAGCGCTGACAGCAGCTCCGTGACATACAGCGCTGACAGCAGCTCCGTGACATACAGCGCTGACAGCAGCTCCGTGACATACAGCGCTGACAGCAGCTCCGTGACATACAGCGCTGACAGCAGCTCCGTGACATACAGCGCTGACAGCAGCTCCGTGACATACAGCGCTGACAGCAGCTCCGTGACATACAGCGCTGACAGCAGCTCCGTGACATACAGCGCTGACAGCAGCTCCGTGACATACAGCGCTGACAGCAGCTCCGTGACATACAGCGCTGACAGCAGCTCCGTGACATACAGCGCTGACAGCAGCTCCGTGACATACAGCGCTGACAGCAGCACCGTAAGCAGCCCCAGGAGGAAGTCAGCACAGCACAGGGATGGTGTGATCCCCTCATAATAAGAACCCCCAGGAGGAAGTCAGCACAGCACAGGGATGGTGGGAGCCCCTCATAATAAGAACACCCAGGAGGAAGTCAGCACAGCACAGGGATGGTGGGAACCCCTCATAATAAGCAGCCCCAGTAGAAATATGACACCGCTCAACCTCTTCAAAGAGGAGGGTAGGGGCATATAGTACGGTGTGCTTTTTTGGGTCAGGGAAGTGAGCCAAATGAATTAAGAAGGTCTGTGTGCTTGATTCCAAAAATTGTTTATAGACATATACATGGTCTACTGATCACATGTGTTGAATTCCTCCGAGATCCATGCCTCATTCATTTTTAGAAATGTGAGGTAGTTAACACTGTGGTGAGCTAGGCGAGTACGCTTATCGGTCACAATCCCCCCTGCTGCGCTGAACGTCCTTTCGGACAGGACACTGGATGAGGGGCAAGCCAACAGTTCGATTGCAAATTGGGCAAGCTCTGGCCAGAGGTCAAGCCTGCCCACCCAGTAGTCTAGGGGTTCATCACTCCTCAGAGCGTCCACATCGGCCGTTAACCCAATGTAGTCGGACACCTGACGGTCTAGGCGTTCCCTGATGCTGGATCCGGATGACACCTGTCGATGGGTCGGCTGAAAGAATGACCTCATATCCGAAGTCACCAACACATCTTCAAACCGGCCTCTTCTTGCAGGCGCTGTTGGATTGGTACCCGCAAATCCTTCTCTGGGAGTGGGAATTGCTCCTCTGCCAGCGCACGCAAAAGCAGAATGCAGCATTTCTCGAAGCAAGGCCTGGAAGTGCTGCATTCTGACAGCCCTCTGCGACGGCGGTAACATTTCCGCCATTTTGTGTTTGTACCGGGGGTCTAAGTACGTTGCCACCCAGTACTGGTCCTTGACCCTCATGCTTTTTATACGGGGGTCCCTATTAAAACACTGGAGCATGAAGGCCCCCATTTGCACTAAAGTGGAAGCGGTGTGGTGGCCTGGCTCCTGCTCATCATCCAGGATAATGTCGTCCTCTTCATTCTCCTCTCCCCATCCTCGCACAACAGGGATCCCAGAAAGGTTTAAAGCATGCTCTTCTTGCTCCTGCTCATCCGCCCCGGCACCATCCTCCTCTGACTCCTCATCAGACTCCTGTTGTTGACTTGTCTCAGATAGAGTAGCCCCCCCTGGGAATTCATCCAGCATTGCGACTTCCTCATCTTCCCGCTCCTGCTCCTCCACAGCCTGATCAATGACACGACGCAATGCACGCTCCAGAAAGAAGGCATAAGGTACCATGTCACTGATGGCGCCATGGCTGCGACTGACCAGTTTGGTGATCTCCTCAAATGGCCGCAGAAGTCTGCATGTGTCGCGCATGAGCAGCCACTGGCGCGGTGAAAAAAAACCCAGCTCCCCAGAACCGTTTCTTTCGCAGAGTTCATACAGGTAGACGTTAACTGCACGTTTCTGCTGGAGCAGCCTATCAAGCATATAGAAGGTTGAGTTCCATCGCGTCGGGCAATCGCAAATAAGACGTCTGACCGGCAGATGGTGTCGCCGCTGAATGTCAGCAAGGCGAGCCATGGCCGTGTAAGATCTTCTGAAATGGGCCGAGATTTTCCTTGCCTGCCGCAAGATGTCCTGGACCCCAGGGTATTTGACAAGGAATCGCTGCACGACCAAGTTTAAGACGTGTGCCATGCACGGCACGTGCGTGATTTTGCCCTGTTTCAATGCGCTAAGCAGATTGGCACCGTTGTCACACACCACTTTACCAACTGTCAAATTGAGCGGTGTTAGCCACTCATCTGCCTGTGAACGCAAAGCTGAAAGGAGTGCCGGGCCAGTGTGGCTCTTTGCTTCCAGGCACAACAGACGCAGCACGGCATGGCAACGTCTCACCTGGCATGTGGAATAGGTTCTGGGGAGCTTGGGCGGTGCAGTGGAAGAGACGCTAGCAGCGGAAAAGGAGGAGGCAGCTGAGGAGGAGAGGGAGGAGGATGGAGTAGGAGGAGGAGAAGAAGAGTCAGGCCTGCATGCAATCCGTGGCGGTAAAACCAAATCTACACGGGTGCCACGGGTTACATGCTTGACGGCCGTCAGAAGGTTCACCCAGTGGGCAGTAAAACTGATATACCTTCCCTGCCCGTGTTTGCTAGACCACGTGTCTGTGGTCAGATGTATCTTGGCACCGACACTGTGTGCCAGAGATACATTCACTTGCCGCTGAACATGGCCATATAGCTCTGGGATGCCCTTCTCTGAGAAATACTTCCTTCCTGGGACCTTCCATTGTGGTGTTCCAATGGCCACAAATTTGCGAAAGGCCTCCGAGTCCACCAGTTTATATGGCAGTAGTTGGCGGGCTATGAGTTCTGACAAGCCAGCCGCCAACCGTTGGGCAAGAGGGTTATCCGGCGTCATCATTTTTTTACGCTCAAACATTAGGCCCACGGAAGCCTGCCTTTTTGCAGAAAAATGTGAGCTTGGCGTGATGGAAGGTGGAGTGGAGGACAATTGTGAGGAGAGAGGAGAAGGAGAAGTAGAAGACGAGGCTGGACGGTGAGAGCCTGCAGTGTGGCTTTGTGTGTTCCGTTGCTCCCACTGGGCTCGGTGATGGCTGCTCATGTGCCTTCTTAAGGCGGTCGTCCCTAGGTGAGTATTGGGCTTACCGCGACTAACGCGTTGACTGCAAAGATTGCAGATGGCAACGCTATTGTCAGCAGCGGACACGTTAAAAAAAGCCCACACTGCGGAGCCATGTGCCGGTGTCCTGGGAGCGCCAGATGTGACCGTACATGGTCGATGACTCGCTCCTGATACATTTGCAGTCTGCTTTGTCCCTGCTGTGCAATGTAAGTCATTGCTGCTTCTCCTCCCTATCTGCTGGTCCATATCTCCCTCTGAACTCCCCTCCTCTTCCTCTCTTGTGGGCACCCACGTGACATCACTAGACACGTCATCATCAACGTCACCTTCCCCACCGCTATAAGTAGAGTAGGCAGCAACACCGGGGACCAACCTCCTCCTTGGGCTGATCTGGGTACTGGCGTCAGACTGCTGAGTAGCGCTTGTTGCTACCTCCTCTTCCTGATCCAATACCAAGAGTGGCTGCGCATCAGAAATGTCCTCTTGATATGGATCGGAAAATAATTCCAGTGACTCAAGCGGAAGGTATGTGGTGGTGGTGGTGGTGGTCGTGTTGTTGGTGGTAGTGTCTTTGGGGGTGCACATAGCAGAGAGTGAAGAAGAGGGTGCAGATCGAGAGGATGAGGAGGGTGCAGAAGAGTAAGGCTGAGCGAGCCACTCAACCAAGTCTGGTGCATCCTTTAAAGTAATTGAACGCACCTTCTGCAACTTCCCACTTTGGCTCAAGCCTGTTGCTCCTGCCCTACCCCTACCACCCCTGCGGAAGGGCCTGCCTCTTCCTCTGCATGTCATTTTTTAAATGACCCTGTGACAAAACTCTTAGTCCCTATACCGCTGAAGGACTGCTGCAGTATAGGTGAGCGGTCAGCAGTGGTGCACGTCAACCCTATCTATTGTGGACCTATAGCGGTCCTTACAGAACAGCAGACTGTACCGCACTCAAGCCTATGTACCGTAGCACCCTATACCAAGTTACCAGTCCTTATAAGAACTTTTGTGGACCAAGCAGGTTGTGTATTAGTGTTTAGCAGACTGTACGTCAGTCCCTATACCGCTGAAGGACTGCTGCAGTATAGGGCAGCGGTCAGCAGTGGTGCACGTCAACCCTATCTATTGTGGACCGATAGCGGTCCTTACAGAACAGCAGACTGTACCGCACTCAAGCCTATGTACCGTAGCACCCTATACCAAGTTACCAGTCCTTATAAGAACTTTTGTGGACCAAGCAGGTTGTGTATTAGTGTTTAGCAGACTGTACGTCAGTCCCTATACCGCTGAAGGACTGCTGCAGTATAGGGCAGCGGTCAGCAGTGGTGCACGTCAACCCTATCTATTGTGGACCGATAGCGGTCCTTACAGAACAGCAGACTGTACCGCACTCAAGCCTATGTACCGTAGCACCCTATACCAAGTTACCAGTCCTTATAAGAACTTTTGTGGAACAAGCAGGTTGTGTGTTAGTGATTAGCAGACTGTACGTCAGTCCCTATACCAATGAAGGACTGCTGCAGTATAGGGCAGCGGTCAGCAGTAGTGCACGGCAACCCTATGTATTGTGGACCGATAGCGGTCCTTACAGAACAGCAGACTGTACTGCACTCAGGCCTATGTACCGTAGCACCCTATACCAAGTTACCAGTCCTTATAAAAACTTTTGTGGACCAAGCAGGTTGTGTGTTAGTGTTTAGCAGACTGTGCGTCAGTCCCTATACCGCTGAAGGACTGCTGCAGTATAGGGCAGCGGTCAGCAGTAGTGCACGGCAACCCTATGTATTGTGGACCGATAGCGGTCCTTACAGAACAGCAGACTGTAACGCACTCAGGCCTATGTACCGTAGCACCCTATACCAAGTTACCAGTCCTTATAAGAACTTTTGTGGACCAAGCAGGTTGTGTGTTAGTGATTAGCAGACTGTACGTCAGTCCCTATACCAATGAAGGACTGCTGCAGTATAGGGCAGCGGTCAGCAGTAGTGCACGGCAACCCTATGTATTGTGGACCGATAGCGGTCCTTACAGAACAGCAGACTGTACCGCACCCAAGCCTATGTACCGTAGCACCCTAGACAGACCAAGTTACCAGTCCTGATAAAGAGCTTTGTGGAACAAGTGAGTTGTGAATGATTAGCAGACTGCAGCAGAAGGGCAGCAGTCAAGTATAATATTCTTTCTATATTTGGAAGAAAGAATATTATACGTGTACAAGCCTATTACCGTACCACTGATACCAGTCCTGAAAAGAACCTTTGTGGAACTAATAGTAACAGCAAGTCTTTAAAATTATCCTCACTGCCTGACACACTGCTTCCTGCCTGTCCCTATACAAATTGGCAAAAAAGAGTAGGCTGGAACGATTAGCTGGAACAGCTCTTTTGTGGACCTGATAGTAACAGCTAATGATGATGATGATGATGATGATGAAGAAAGACTAATCTGGCTGAGCTGTCCCTAAAATAGCAGCATACAGCGCTCTGTCCCTTTATCTAAACTGACAAAAGAAACTCAGGCTGCTGACCTAACACCTATACCAGTCCTGAAAAGAACTTTTGTGTACCAAATAGCTAGCGTTTTCTCTGTCCCTACTCCACACAGGATCCTTTCCCTACAGTGACAGAAGAAAGAATGTAAAATGGCCACCGGATCGGGTGTATTTATAGGTTAGGGGGAATGTCCAAGTGTCCATGAGCTGTCATGTCTCAATTGGTTGTCCTGTAACACATGATAAACGTGTCACGAAAGGTTAAAGTTCTTGTATACATTAAACACGTAAGTCCGCCGGGGCGAACGACGGAAAAAGGCGTTCGAACCCGCGGACGGCGAAAGTCGGAAATTCGCCGCGAAACGACCGCCGGGCGAACCGTTCGGCCATCACTATTCTCCTTAAGCCAGACCACTTCTCTAATGTTGGTATCGTCTTGTTGTAATGCTCTGATATTCTCCTGAGTCATTGGGCAGATTGTCTGTCCTTTCAGCAATTCTTCGGCCACATCACTTTCTGAGTGAAGAGTCAATGAAGCCACCCATAATGCCTCTTCTTCATCAACAGCTTTGCTCCCTTGCCACATAGCTGACACAACCTCAGATGGTACAAGCTCTGTGTACTCACTCAGATTCTTCGTGAGTTCCACCGGAAATCGTGACAGTGTATCTGCGTCTGCATTCTGTTTACCTGGCCTGTACTTGATATCGAAGTGGAAATCAGCCAACTCGCCAACCCAGCGATGACCCACAGCATTCAGTCTGGCAGTACTCAATACATATGTCAATGGGTTGTTGTCTGTGTAAACGGTGAATGTTGGAGCGTAGTACAAGTAATCTCTGAATTTGTCACAGACTGCCCACTTGAGAGCTAAAAACTCAAGTTTACCAGAGTGAAGATGGTAATTGCGCTCTGCTGGAGTCAATGTTCTGGAGCCAAACCCAATAACACGAAGTTTTTCTCCTTGTCGTTTGTATAGTACAGCACCTAGGCCTTCATTGGAAGCATCAGTGTGTAAGACGAAGGGTAAGTCAAAATCAGGGTATGCTAGAATTGGTGGCTTGGTTAGCATGTCCACCAGTCTGGATACTACAGCTTGATGTTTGGGTGTCCATTGAATCAGTGTTTTAGATGGCACTTGTGCTTTGTTCCCGTTTTTCTTTATAGATTCCCTCCGATTGTTTTTGGGGATGGATGTAGCAGATTCTTTCTCAGTGTTCTGCAAAAGTTCATACAGCGGTTTAGCAAGTCGAGAGAAATCTTGAATGAAGGACCTGTAGTAGCTCAGGAATCCTAACAAAGATCTGACCCCTCCCACTGTTTTGGGTTCTTTCCTTTTCAAATGTAATACCGCTTCAAGATCTTTTGGGTCAATTTTTATGCCTTCTTCTGACACCATTCGTCCAAGGTATCGAATCTGTCGTTTAAAGAGTTCACACTTCTTCGGTCTAAGTTTGATACCATGCTCACGCATTCGACTAAGCACTTGCCTAATATCATTGACATGCTCCTGAAAAGTTTTGGAGTAGCAAAGTACGTCATCCAAGTATGGAGAACAACATTTGTCTCTGATGCCCTCTAATACATTCTCCATGCATCTCTGAAAAGCTGCTGGGGCATTCGTTAATCCAAATGGAATACGGTTCCACTCCAGGAGTCCCCAGGGGGTGCTGAAAGCCGTCAGATGTCTGGAGTCTTCATGCACAAAGCCTTGATGATACGCACTACCCTGGTCCAGGATTGAGAACCACGTAAATCCTCCTAAGCTATCCAGCAGATCTTGTATTCTGGGTAGTGGATGTCTATCTGGGATAGTCTTTCGGTTTAACTCCCTAAAGTCAATACATAGTCGTAGGCTACTGTCCTTCTTTCGAACACAAACAACTGGTGATGAGTATGCGGAAGAAGATTTTGTTACCCAACCTCGGTCAAGAAGGTTTTGGATATATTCTTTCACTTCTTTGTATTGGGGTTTCGGTATCGAATTGTAGCGTTTCTGGACAGGAGTTTCATCTTTCAGATTTATCCTCAGTTTCAGGTTAGGGATGCATCCTATGTCTCCCTCATCTCGAGCAAAGACATCTGATTCATCATATAACATTTGTCTCGCTATCTCCTGTTCTTCTTCTGAGAGATCTTCCAAATTGACAGGTGGGTGCCACTTAACAGATTTGTTAGTGGGTAGCTGATTTCCAGTGTCCACTTGATTCAACTGGTTTACATGAAACACCCTTTTCTTCTGATCAATTCCCTTTTCATCGTCTTTGTTTGGAGACAATGGTAGAATCTCAGCTGCTGGAGAGATGGTACCCAATACTGTTCTGGGTGGAAGGTAGATGTCATGTTGAGCACGGTTCAGTATAGGTATCTTCACCAGTTTAGAGAACCCATTTGGCACATCTACCACTGAAGGAAATAGTTCAAGTCCTTCCTCAATTGGATATTCGGGAAGTGGTTCAAATGGCATGATTCCTCCTTTCGGCCACGCTCTAATTCTGCATTTGACTTCACAGAGCTCGCCTCCTTTAATCTGGAGTCCCTTCTTCCCCACTTTGACCATACGACTATCGAATATTTCTCCTGGGTCAGTTGCTTGACTGACAGCATTGACAATGTTATTCGCTACACTCTGTCTTACTTTCATAGCTTCACTTAGCAAGATAGTCAGGTTTTGGGTGCTGTTTGGTCGGTCACGGTTTTCTCTGATCAATTCTTCGATAACAATAAACCCAAGAATTGGATTGTCATTACAGCAGTCACTCACCAGCATTGGCACATAAATGGCTGAGTTTCCATGTCCACTACTTTCGAATTCCAGGCAGACTTCAATCCATCCGATAAATGGAATGAGAGAACCATTTGCAGCTGTAATGGATAAGTTGTCATCACAAAGTAAATCTTGTATGTGCCTAATGGAGACGCTGGGTAGAAACTTTTCTAACCACGCCTTCCCGACAATGCTGACCTGAGCTCCTGTATCCATCAACATGTCAACCGGAACACCATTCATCCGACATGACAGTAGGCATTTTCCTCCAATTAATTGTGCTACGTGTTGTTTGGAGAATCCATTCTCTTTTGGGAGTGTTCTAGTTGACCGGTGGGTGAATACCCTGTTTACCTTAGCATGGGACAGATCATTTGAGGTGGTCACTGGTTGTCCCTTTCCCAGTGACCGTCTGTCGTTTCCCGACTGCCTTCTTTTCTTCAAGCAATCAACCGCTCTGTGTCCTGTCCAACCACAGTAGAAACAATGGTCGCAGTTCTGACTCTCTCCTTTAATGCAATCATCACACCTGGGCTTGCAGTGAGTTGTATCTGGAACTTGAACATTGGTTAGTGGCTTAGTCATTTGGTTTCCAACAATAGGAGTTAGCTTCATCATCTTTTCCAGGTTCTTTGTGAGAGCAGAGACCTGTGTTGTTAGTTCCATTAATGTAGTGTGATTTGCTTTAACATCTCCCTCAACTCTCTGTTGCAAGGTGTCTTTTTCACTATTCCCTGGTGTCTGTGATGAATGAACAGTAAGAGGTTTATGTTTGGGTGCACTGTTTAAGCGTCTCTGCCTTTCTGTTTCCTCATCAACTGATCTGGTGACCTGCTCTATGATAAAGTCATCCGTTACTGTCAAATCAGACACATAAGGCTTGATATCTCGTCTAACATTAGAATTTTTCTCATTTAGTCCCTGATAGAGTGTATGAAGGAATATGCCTTGCACCAGTTTTTTGTCATAGTTAAGCTCTCGCCTATCATGTTGTGATGTAGACAGAACTTTTTGTTTTAACCCCACTAGCCTGTAAACAAATTGTTGTGCTGTTTCTCTTTCTTGCTGGGTAGCATTGCTAAGGTCCTGAAATAACTCATTACCACTTCGTTCTCTCATATGTGACTTCAAAAACCTTTTCAATTCAGCAACAGTAAGATCATCTTTGTCAGTCAACATATCTTTAAAATTACCAGGTTTGATTATTCTCAACACTGTGCGTATAATTTCAGATTCAGGGAATTTTTCTGTTAGACCCTCGTCAATTTGTCTGCACACGCTACTGTAACTCATGTCCGAACCATGATCTGAAATTACACCACCATGCATTTTAAATTCTCTACGTGGCAATAAAGCAACAACATCAGTTAATCTCACCACCTCCGATACCTGTTCAGTCCTTGCAGTCCCACTACTTATTTTTTTTGCAGCGGTTGCAATGTCCACAGTTGGTGTACTTTCCTTGTTAAGTTTTAGTTCATTGATCTTGTCTTGGATGATGAGTAGGTAAGACATACCTTGATCTTCCAACTTTTCCAGCTGATCACTTCTCAAGTAGTCTTTAATAAATTCAACAAGTTCCATTTCATTGGTACCAGTCACTGATGGAACGTCCACTTCTCTTTCATCTCCCAGCGTAATAGCGAGGCTATGCAGCTGTTCTTCATTAAGCAGATGAATTTGTTTCCGGATATCCCACATCAGCGCACGATGAGGAGATGCCATCTCTGTTGCAATCTGAAGACTTGCACTCACGAGGCAGACGACTCTCACGACTCTCCTTGTAGCTCTGTAGCAGGCTCACGCTTGTCTCGCGCTTCCTTCTCACTGGTAACACAACGAATCCCGGCACACGAGCCCCCAAAATGTTACCGGCCTCAAAATGTGAATTAAGAGAGCCGATGATTGTAGACGCGATGAGATAAGGTGATCAGCTTGGCGTGGACTGCAAAGAATCACACAAACAACATGAGATATGACCACTGACTTTATGGCTGGAAGTAGTTTAATTTTTACATAACAATACATCTTTTACATTTTTATAGTCACATGTTTATAACCATTAACAATATATATAATACCGATTTTAACTAAAGTATTTTAAAACATAGTTACAACAATGAACATTACTAAATTTAATAACATATATATCCCTGTTATTCAGTGTTATAGATAATTATCTTTATCTCTCTGGTACACTTTAAGTGTGCAATAATCATACTAGCAATGCATTGCTTTAATACAAATATTTTCATGGTAGTACTCTTTTTTAACCACTAGATGGTGCACATTGCATGTCTGTATGATGCAATACATAAGCTTTACATACAATAGGTTTTTTTTCTATATTAAATAACAGAAAACATGTGCTTCTATAAATCTATGCAATTTTCAATAAATCAGGTTTAAATATACCTATTTAGAAAGGTTTAGTGTTTATCATAGACATTTGTTCTGACTAATGCAGTATTTTCATGTTCTTATGCACTTTTCACTTGTTTCTGACACATGCTGTTCTAAACTTCTAATTACAGCAAAACTATAGCATAAAATCTGCTGAGACTTTTTCTGCATCTGTTCAAGATATTTAGGAATCTTTCTATCACAGGTTAATACAGATTAGGAACAATTTAGAGTACATACATGCAAAGAATCACACAACAGCATGAGATATGACCACTGACTTTATGGCTGGAAGTAGTTTAATTTCCAGTCACATGGTGTGTGGCCTTATATAGACTCTGTTTGTGTACCTTCTCTGCCATCTACTGGTTATTAATAGAATAGAAGGAAGATGTTTAGGAGAGTCCCGGATGGCCGAGGGACTCATGGACATCGCGGGACAGAGATGGGGCTCAGGTAAGTATTGGGGGGGGGGGGCTGCTACCCACAGAAGGCTTTTTATCTTAATGCATACAGTAGAATGCATTATAATAAAAAAACCTTCTGCCTTTACAACTCCTTGTAGCAAAATATATAAAATGCAAAAAATATCTAGCTTGATCAATAAATATATTACCGTAAGTATGTCAAAATAACGCTGCATTTAGAAGAAAGGAAAAATTGGAAGAGTAGAATGCCATTTCAGTAAAATTATATTCTCTTCTAGAGAAAGGAGTTGTGTGGGAAAATTGAATGGAATTGAATTGAGACCCTTCTCCAATTTCATAGCAACTGCTTGTCTAGGCAATTGAGGAGGTTAATATGTCCCTGAAAGTTGGACAATTACTATCCATACCTTTCTGAGACTCAGCAGCAGCTAAGAGAAGCATCATTCTGAGTCATGGCAGGGATTTGTGTAATGGTGGAAATCTGCGAGAGTCTCCACCATTCACCAGGGCCTGATTAGCTGAACTTCATCTTCATTAAAGAAAAATTGTAACTAGTATTTATCCCTAAAGAAAAATTCTAATGGTTATGTGTCAATCCTTTTTAATTTAATTTGCCAGGATTATAGGATATGTGTGTGCGTGTGTGTGTGTATATATATATATATATATATATATATATATATATATATATATTAGACATGTGCAGACTAGAATATTTAGTTTCGTTTTTTCGTTTTCGTCCGTAAATTTTATTTATTTAGTTACTCCCGAAATTCGTTTTTATTTATTTCGTGTTTCGTGCAAAAATTGCATTCGTCCGAAAATCCACATGAATTACGGTCGAATCTGTCTTGGAAGGCTTATGGTATCTGTCGAATGGATAAAGAAGATTCGATGGAGCTGCTAAACTATATAGCCTATAGGCGGAGCATTCGATTGCCGAAATGTACGATTGCAGTGTCGTATAGTTGCGACGATCCCGTCGAATATTATTATAAACGTGCAACGATCCCGTCGAATATTATTATAAACGTGCAACGATCCCGTCGAATATTATTATAAACGTGCAACGATCCCGTCGAATATTATCATTTTTTTTTTTAATTTACTTCCCCCACCCAATTCCAGTATCGTTTCTCTCTGTCGATTCTGTTCTCTCTATGTCGAATATTTACTCTCTGTCGAAGCTTTTCTATATAATAGGACTAATAGAGGTAAACAAAACTTAGGCACATTCGACCACAGGTTCAATAGACATATGGAGTCACGTCGAATCTCCTATTCTATATCGAATGGTCACTTCGAATCTCCTATTCTATATCGAACTGTTGTAACAACGAAAACGAAAAAAAGCATTTATTTATGTCGGATCTTTCGTTTTTCGGAATCTGCACTTTCGTTATCGTTTGTCAAAACGAAAACGAAAATACCTGAAATTCGGACGAAAATGCATTCGGACGAAAACGAATGCACATGTCTAATATATATATATATATATATATATATATATATATATATATATATATATATATATATACACATACACACACACACCGGTATATATATATACCCTTTTTCCTCCTCTGTGTCATGTGACTCGTTATTGTTACAAGGTCTCAGGTGTGAATGGGGAGCAGGTATGTTAAATTTGGTGTTATCGCTCTCACTCTCTCATACTGGTCACTGGAAGTTCAACATGGCAACTCATGGAAAAGAAGTCTCTGAGGATCTGAAAAAAGAATTGTTGCTCTACATAAAGATGGTCTAGGCTATAAGAAGATTGCTAACACCCCGAAACTGAGCTGCAGCACGGTGGCCAAGACCATACATCGGTTTAACAGGACAGGTTCCACTTAGAACAGGCCTCGCCATGGTCAACTAAAGAAGTTGAGTGCACGTGCTCAGCATCATATTCAGAGGTTGTCTTTGGGAAATAGACATATGAGTACTGCCAGCATTTCTACAGAGGTTGAAGCGGTGCAGAGTCAGCCTGTCAGTGCTCAGACCATACGCCGCACACTGCATCAAATTGGTCTGCATGGCTGTTGTCCCAGAAGGAAGCCTCTTATAAAGATGATGAACAAGAAAGCCTGCAAATAGTTTGGTGAAGATAAGCAGACTAAGGACATGGATTACTGATGTCCTGTGGTTAGATGAGACCAAGATAAACGTATTTGGTTCAGATGGTGTCAAGCGTGTGTGGTGGCAACCAGGTTAGGAGTGCAAAGACAAGTGTGTCTTGCCTACAGTCAAGCATGGTGGTGGGAGTGTCATGGTCTGGTGCTGCATGATTGCTGCCAACACTGGGGAGCTACAGTTCATTGAGGGAACCATGAATGCCAACATGTACTGTGACATACTGAAGCAGAGCATGATCCCCAGCCTTCAGAGACTGGGTCGCAGGGCAGTATTCCAACATGATAACGACCCCAAATAAACCTCGAAGACGACCACTTGCTAAAGAAGCTGAGGGTAAAGGTAATAGAATGGCCAAGTATGTCTCCAGACCTAAACCCTATTGAGCATCCTCAAATGGAAGGTGGAGGAGCACAAGGTCTCTAACATCCACCAGCTCCGTGATATCATCATGGAGAAGTGAAAGAGGACTCCAGTGGCAACCTGTGAAGCTCTGGTGAACTCCATGCCCAAGAGGGTTAAGGCAGTGCTGGAAAATAATGGTGGCCACACAAAATATTGACACTTTGGGCCCATTTTGGACATTTTCACTTAGGGGTGTACTCACTTTTGTTGCCAGAGGTTTAGACATTAATGACTGTCTGTTGAGTTTTTTGAGGGGACAGCAAATTTACACCGTTATACAAGCTGTACACTCACTACTTTACATTGTAGCAAAGTGTCATTTCTTCACTGTTGTCACATGAAAAGGTATAATAAAATATTTACAAAAATGTGAGGGGTGTACTCACTTTTGTGGGATACTGTATATATGTCAGGAAGGGAAAGCCAGCAACCAAGATGGTAACCGCAGAAGAATGCCTGGTCTCTATATTCCTTTGAAGAAAGCCACGCGGCGCATGCGCAGACACGCAAATGGTTGTGTGTGTGTGCGTGCACAGGGACACGCGCAAGTTGTGACAGCTCTTGGCGCCAAATGGACTATTTAAATGAGGCAAACACCCAGAATCAATGTTGTCTGGTCTACAGCGTTTCCTGTGACCCCGGTCACCTGTTTATCCTGAAACCCTGTTCCAGTTGATACTTGGCTTGTTCCTGACTACTCCTGCTATCTATCTACATCAGATCCCAGCGTGTCTCTGATTCTGCTTCTGTCTCCTCCTCTGGTTACCTCGCTGCATGCCTGTTACTGACTTGGCTTGTACCCTGACTCTGCTCCAGCTTCTGCATCTGTTCCTTATCTGCCTGCTCGCATATGACCCTGCCTGCCTGTACCTGCCTGTTTTCCTACCTACAGAACACCACTTCGATGACTGCTATGTCCAACTTCCAGTCTGTGGTGCTCTACTTCAAGCCTGCTCCTGTCTTCAGCCTTCAGCTGTTCCTGGTCATCTTCCTTGTTAGAGGTTTTCTAAGGTATCATTAGAAGTTCCCAACCAGCCCCTTCATCAGCGACACTTGTGCCACTCTGCACTCCCGAGCCTCCTGCTTGCTCTATCAGGGGTTCTTGAGTCAGAGGTGTAAGAGAGGCCTTCCTCTGCATATCAGGCTCTACTTCCAGGTACATGACAATATGGGCGGCACAGTGGTGTAGTGGTTAGCACTCTCATCTAGCAGTAAGAAGGGTTGCTGGTTCAAATCCCAACCAAGACACTACCTGCCTGGAGTTTGCATGTTCTCCCTGTGCCTGCGTGGGTTTCCTCCCACAATCCAAAGACATGCAGGTAGGTTAATTGGCTTCTGTCCAAAATTGGCCCTGGTATATGAATAGGGACCTTGGATTGTGGGCTCCTTGAGGGTATTGACCAATGTGAGTGTGCAATGTACAGCGATAGGGACAATTGTAGACATTAACTAAGGTTGGACTGGTGTCTTTATTCAACCTTACTAACTATGACTATGAATATATACTATATATAGAGGCTGAAAGTATGTGAGGCTCCTGCCACTCTCTCTCTGCCTCATTTCTTTGGCCCAATCAGGCAGAGCCCCCCCAGCACAGGGTTCCCCTCCATGCAACCGGACTCTGCTCCCCAGATGGCCAGACTCCAGAATATTTATGGGCTATCTCTCCACCTTCTGGGTCATCCTCACCCAGGGATTGGAGAAGACTCCATAAATATTCAGGCCTTATCCCTGTCCCTCTAAGTTCTAGAAGCCAGGGAGAGTCAACAGAGTTTTTGGAGTTCTGCCAGATAACTCTAATCTAATTAACCCCCGGCTCCTCTGCCCAACTAAATTTTCCTACACTGTACACACAGAGGGTGCTACATCAATATGCCACACATGAGGAAGTGGATTTTGATTAATAGTTAAGATACAATTGTAAGTTATGATCATAAATTATCAGCTGCATCTCTCTTTCATCCATTTAATCTCATTCTGATCAATTGAAATATGTTCATATTCATGATCAAAGTATTTCAGTGCTGCTGATTGATACAAAATTATCTATAATAAATCTGCCATGGCTGATTGACTCAACTTGATCAAGTCCAATCGAAATTAAGTCAAAATCAATGGGAAGGGAAGTTATGTTATTCAATTGTTTTTTTTTTTTTTTTTAATTCCTTTATTTACTTTTCAAGATGAGGCAATTTTACAGTCAGAAAAGATGACAATAATTAAAATAAAAAAAGAAACGGGAAATGAATACAGTTTGATGTTATAACAGCTGTGACATTGGGGTGATTAGCTCAATTGGTAGATGCATTTTTTAGTCCACATCAGTCAGGCGTGTATGGTTAAGGGCCTGGTAGCCCACGTTTATTAGAAGAAAACAAAATATTAGTCCATCCAGTAATCCCACGCAGGGGTCCAAGCTTAAATTAAATACAGCAAAATCAGAACGAAAATGCTAGCCCACCTGGCTACTCTTCAGCAGTACTGCTGCTATAGGTACTTGCCCCGTCCAACAAACTGCTTGGACGCACACAGCTTCCAACCCTTCGACACACAGCACACGGCTCCTTGGACGCACACAGCTTCAAGTCCTTCACACAGCTTTGGACATGCACAGCTTCAAGCAGCTCACACACCACCATCCTACACAAATCCCCTCGTTATATGGGCTGTGTGCAGCTGGGCACACACCCTGCTCGCTAGCCTCAAGACCCGGACACAGGGTTGGAGATCCCGTCCCACCCATAACTCTCAGGGATCTCCAAACTACAGAATCCCATCTGGAGCTAGCAAAACCTGGAGAAAACTGACAGAGCAGTTTTCTCCATTTAAACTCTACACTCTGTAGTCCTGCAGTCCGCAGATATGCAAACTCTGTGTCTCGTTTACCTCTAATTTCATAGGGACAGAGCCTCGCTCTGTCACATATCCCCCCCCTTTGTTTCGATCCTGAGGGAGGAACACCAGCACCCATCATGATGGTTGGGACACCTCTGTGCTGGCTGTCAGCCACGTAGGCCCAACCCTTTTTCCGGGTGCGCTTCCAGGAACATTCCCCCCTGGATCTTAACAGGTTCCGATATTGTCCTATACTCAGCCTTCCTCTTCTTTTGGGGTCCCTGGGCTTATTCACTTTTCTTGGGGGAACTCTGCCTTCCTTGAGCCCTCCTTTCAACTTACAAATACCCATTTTTCCCTTCACCATCGGTATTTCAGGTTCAAAACAGTTTTTCTTGGTACCCACTGCAACCAAATCATTGTTTACAGAACGAACTCTTAACAGATCACAGCTTTCCATATCATCAGTGCTTTCCAATTCAGTGTTTGTTAGAAGAAGACCTGAGGAGGGACCACGTCTGACGGGACCATAGCACAGCTCCACCTCACCCGTTGTCAAACACTCCATGGGTACCTGTTCTAACAAACTACCCTGAGCCAAGCATAAACCATTTTTTCCAGGTGTACACATTACATTGTTACGGCAACCAACATTAACACTTTCTCCCATAGTGTCTCCGGGCACCTTAACTTGTACCCCTGGGCCAGTGACAGAAAGCATCTCTGCTACTGCTGAGTCCATTCTGGGCCCTTCCTTCTCATGAGGCCTAGCGGGTAAGGCAGTATCTGCGCCCTCTACTGACAACTGCTCCGCCGCACCTCGGACCACACCAGCAGAGATTTTTCTAGTCACAGCCCCAGACGGAGAGACCTCTGATATCTCAAGCAGTTCTCTTGCGTGCCTTCCATACCAATCAATAACTAGAAGTACGCTCACAGAGAATCTGGAGATCCTGTGGCAAATGGTTAACCATTGGTCCCACCAATTCCACTGTTGGTCATGGTTTCCCAACACTGCCTGTACCACCTGGCTCCACCCATTGGTGCTACGCAGCACCACCTGGTCCAACTGCGGTGGAGATACCCAAGTATACAGCAAGTTCATTTTTACCAACTCTAGCATTTCCAGTAAGGTTTCGGTCATCTCTAAACATCCCATGTCTAAACACCAGAACTTTCTAGGGTCTTCTACCCTGTCCAAGACATGGAGGGGCTCAGCGACTGCAGGTTGAGAGGGTGAGACATTTGAAGAGACCTCATCCTCCTTGGAGGTACCCATCATCACGGCCTGTTGCTCCCCTGGAGAGCTGTCAGACACATGTCTCACACTTATCCCTTCTGCACCAGTGTTGGTGAGCCTCTGCAGGTCATTACAAGTCACACTATCACTTTGATACTCAATATCATTTAGCTGTGGAGCTGTGGACAACACATCTGCGATGCCAGTGCCCTGAACTGTTTCTTCAGAGGGGAGGGCAGCAACCTTTGCAGGGACCAGGACGCCCTCAACCACCAGCGGCTCTGCGATCCCCCTGTCTGGCATAGCAGTTGTGTCCACACCCTTGTTACTTAAGTTAGCCTTACCCAGCATGGCTAGCAATTGTTTGGCCCAGCTGTCCCAGTCCATTGTGGTTCCACCATGGGTGTTCCACAGCGTTGCATCACCTGCTGTAGAAAGCCGCACAGAAACCTGGGATTCATTAGCTTTAACTGCACATTCCTCACTTCTATATACATCATTTTGTAACACCATACTTTTATCAATGTTGCATTGGGGTGATGCTTCACCTAAAGCTTGGTGCAGCACACCATTTTGAACACCTTTTTCTGGTGGCACTACAGACACATTCAGCTTTGTACCCTCAACTTTTGCAGGCTGAATTAACCCCTTGCCTACTGGGCTACACGTAGGGTTGTGGGGCTGCGCCCACACTCTCTCACTGTGTGGCTCAGTCGTAACATTACAGGAAACACATTTTTCAGCATTATAATCACCAATCACATCACATTGGCCAACACTATTGTCAGCATGACCATCAATATTCTCATTATGTGTTGACATAGCTACTGCTTTTGTGGGTTGTCTATGAGCCACCATAACCTCTGAGCAACTCTTCACAGCACCCGCTCTCTGTAAAGGGGCACTTTTGCCTATTTGGGCAGCTCCATAGCTGACCTGGGAAACTCTCTGCTCCAACACTGCAAGCTCCTTGGAAGTTTCCCTGGGCAACCCTGCAGCAGCTGTCACTAGGGAACATGGTACCAGCACTGTTTTGGTCACCCCTAGCTCAATTTTCCCAGCCATCTGCTGGATCATAGCAGGCATATGCAGAGTCCCCATGTCCTTTTCAGTCTTTAGCCCTGCGTCTAGTTGGGCTTTACGCTGCGCCTCCCCACTGCTCTGGGTAGCACAATGCAGAAAGTCTATGTCCATTTGTACTGCGGATCTCCCCACTGGACATACTCCCACTTCACTGGGTTCAGCATCATAAACTGAAACAGTCTTACCAGTTCCTGCAGCTGATGTCATAGCCTTCACTTGAGTGCGTTGTCTCACTGGTGTGGTGTCTCTATAGGCTGACTCCCCCATGTGGCCATGGAGCAAAACTGCAGCCTTTCTGAACCCACTGACGCCCCCTGTATGTAACACAAGATCCTTGTTGATAGGGGCAACTGCAGACTTGCGCTCCAAAGCTGGTTGGCTATAACTCATGCAGGATTCAGGCTGATGTACTCTCCTTTCGGGACTGACCCCTTTGCCTAAGCAGCCATGACAGAAAACTTTACGTTTCTCTGGATTTCCAAATCCTAGGTCTTCCGGCGACACTTCTCCCGTCCTGGAGCATTGCTGGCGGCCCGTGATACGATGGAGCTCTCCTCTAAGAAGGATTTCCTCTTTAAACTTGCTGTAGTCATCCTGGTCCCCATCCATCAAATGGTAAACCGACCGGAACTCTATCCGCAATAAGGTTTGCAGCAGTTTTGGCCACCGGTCCCTAGGCCATTTTCTCTTTACAGCAACTTTTTCAAATCTTACAAGGAAGTCTCCCACCTCCTCTGTAGGCAGCATGGGTTGCACATAGTCAGAGGCCAAGATCTCAGCCCCTTGCAGTGCACCCGACTCTTTGCGATTCCGCTTGAACCATTCATTCGCTGTCTCACATGTCACTGGCCCCTTTTTACTGGTCCTACAAGGTGGAGACATCTTCTCAGGCCATGCTGAGCTCACTTCTTGGCATCTCCTCCATGACTGGCTCTCACTCGTTGCCATTGGATACCACTTCGGAGGACACAGCTGATCACAATCATTAGTAGATGAGCTCCAGAATTCATCAACCTCCCATCCAGCTTGGTTATTCCACAAACATTCCTGTGACAAGGGGCAATGGGCAACAGCATGTCCCCACTCACTACAACTAATGCAGCGCAGAGGCCTCCTTGCGTCATGCTGTGGCACCTTTGGGCTCAGGCTGCCAGGAACAACATCCTCTTTCACTTCTCCTTTAACTCGGGGTGACATGAGCAATTTACCCCAGATCACAGCGATGTCAGACTCAGACAAATTCTCTGGTGTGGCTGGGGCATGTGGTGAAATACCCTCTAGCCACAATAACCGCACCCTGGCTTTAGCAAGGATTGCTTCCTTTTTTTGCTTTGACCGTCCCATCCTTGCAATCACATGCACACAGCAGCTTGTAACAGTTCTCAGCAGAGAAAGAAAAAAAAAAAAATCTGATGTTTGATTCTTCCTTCACAGGTACACAACCCGCATGCAACACAGTCCATCAAATAAACGTATACGCAATGCTGTTCGCCTGGCTGCCACACACAGCTAGCAGTAGTTCCTGATGCGACTCACCATGGAGCAAGGACCCGGATTCCACCGTCTACATGCCCGCATTCGAGCACCACTTGTGACATTGGGGTGATTAGCTCAATTGGTAGATGCATTTTTTAGTCCACATCAGTCAGGCGTGTATGGTTAAGGGCCTGGTAGCCCACGTTTATTAGAAGAAAACAAAATATTAGTCCATCCAGTAATCCCACGCAGGGGTCCAAGCTTAAATTAAATACAGCAAAATCAGAACGAAAATGCTAGCCCACCTGGCTACTCTTCAGCAGTACTGCTGCTATAGGTACTTGCCCCGTCCAACAAACTGCTTGGACGCACACAGCTTCCAACCCTTCGACACACAGCACACGGCTCCTTGGACGCACACAGCTTCAAGTCCTTCACACAGCTTTGGACATGCACAGCTTCAAGCAGCAAGCTGCTCACACACCACCATCCTACACAAATCCCCTCGTTATATGGGCTGTGTGCAGCTGGGCACACACCCTGCTCGCTAGCCTCAAGACCCGGACACAGGGTTGGAGATCCCGTCCCACCCATAACTCTCAGGCATCTCCAAACTACAGAATCCCATCTGGAGCTAGCAAAACCTGGAGAAAACTGACAGAGCAGTTTTCTCCATTTAAACTCTACACTCTGTAGTCCTGCAGTCCGCAGATATGCAAACTCTGTGTCTCGTTTACCTCTAATTTCATAGGGACAGAGCCTCGCTCTGTCACACAGCATTATCAAATATTAAATCCCCCAGTTGTGCACTCAGTGAAAAACATAGGCGGTTACAGCTGTGTATCATGGCTAACCGTGCACCACTCTGGGGGAGACTACCCGACTGTTACCCTGGTAACCTCCTGTTGCTAGTGAAGTCACCAGGACCATACTGTAAGAGACTCATTTACACCTGCCAGGGGGGGTTGTCTCCCAACCAGCTAAGTCCAGCCATGTGGCACAACTGATGGGTTATAGAAAGTAGGATGTTCAAATTATCTGAGTAGACCGGCCCAAGGCTGGGAGCGGATTAGGAGAAGAAGGACAAAGGGAGTGGAAAGGCAGGATGGGGAAGGATACCCCAGTTGGGGGTAGGGAGGAAGGTGGGTAGTGGGGTAGCGAGGCAAAAAAAAAAGGAAAAAAAAAGGGGGGGGGGGGGATGAGAGGGAGAACAGAGAAGGGGAGTGGTGGTGCCTCCCGACCAGAGAGCGATTCACGCTACATGGACTAATCAGGCAATGCAACCTCACGGAGGTAAGCTTCCGTGTAGATGTATTGTTGCCATGGTCGCCACGTCTCCCGAAAGGCCTCCTCCCCTCCGTGCAGGGTGGCAGTGAGATCTTCCATGTTTCTTAGGTCATTCACCTTGGCAAACCACAGGGATTTAGTTGGTGGAATCTCCGATCTCCAGCGCAAGGGGATGCATGCCTTGGCGGCATTCAATAGCTGGATGGTAAGGGAGGCTTTATATTTCTTAATGGGTCACTTAGAGAGGTGCAGTAGACAGGCCGCGGGGTCTCCCTCCAGGGTAACACCAGTCAGGTGCTCAATCATGCGTGCCACCTCCGTCCAGTAGGGTTTGATTTTGGGGCAGTCCCAGAAAATGTGCAGCATCGTTCCCTCCTCCACATTACAACGCCAACAAAGACTGGGGACCCGTGGGAAGGTTATTCAATTGTTTTGATCAAATCATATGTAGCGCCCACCACCTTTAGGTGGGTGCTAAATAGTTTAGATAAGGTAAGTGTTAGGTAAATTTAACCAGGGCCTTGCATTTTAAGGCCTGGTTGTTTGTTTTGGGAGTAGGCAGGGCTTTCTTTAAGGCAGGGCAAAAGGGGCAGCTGCCCTGGGCCCTGTCATTGTTGTGGGGCCCAATACAGCTATCTCATACTTGCCAACTAGCCCAGTTTAAATTCCCTCGTCCCTTGAAGTTTCAGTCTTGTGCTATGTCCCGATATCTCAGTGTGAAGTGCTGTCACTAATGCTGCCCAGCTCTGGCCTATTGTTTTGTACAGATGACTCACCTGCAGACCCTGTGTTTACATGTAAATAACCGGAATTCATATGTAAATTGTCGCTGCATTACTAAGTAAATAGCTGTGGCCGGAGGCATTGATATGTAAATAAAGGCGGGATTCATTTGTATATCATGTTCCCCTGCAGTGAGGAGATGATGTGCTGTAACCTCTAGCAACTAATCAGTGAGCCGTAATGTGTGCTGTAACCTCTAGCAACCAGTCAGTAAGCAGTAATGATATGCTGTAACTGCTGGCAACCAATCGCAATTTCTGACTGATCTGATACAGTAAACTGATTTTACGTCTAGCTGCTTTTTATTGTATGTCTCAGAGCAGATGGAGAGTAAAATTGCATGGGGGGGGGGGCCCAAGAAAATTTTTGCCCAGGGTCCAATCAATATTAAAGACGGGAGAAGGGAGTGACAGAGTAGAGAGGGGATGGTGTGTCCACCTCCATTCTGCCCTGAAAGATCTCCCTTACTTTCCATTGGAAATGTTCTGGAAGGAAGGCGGGCTGGGGACTGGGGTGCAGGCCGTTTGTATGGAGAGCCCTGGACCAATCATTAAATTGTATTGGCAGGGGCAGGACTTGCATATAAGCTGGGGGTCACATGCTCCGGGAGGAGGAATGGGAAGAGTCTGGAGCAGAGAATGAGCAGAAATGTAACCATCAAGGAACAGACTTGAAGGCCTGAGGGTTTAGAGACCTCAATGCTGGATAGCAGGAACATACTTGAAGGCCTGAGGGTTCAGAGACCTCAATGCTGGATAGCAGGAACATACTTGAAGGCCTGAGGGTTCAGAGACCTCAATGCTGGATAGCAGGAACAGAATTGAAGGCCTGAGGGTTCAGAGACCTGGATAGTTCAAGAACCACAGCAACAATGTAACTGCGGGAGAATGGACTGGGCATCCCTGCCTGGGATGTATCCGACCATGCGGAGCGGGAAGAAGCTGCCAAGAAGACGCAGTCGACTGGGATCGACCTGTGGCAATCATGGACTGTCGATGGGAGAGAGCAAAGGTAGTGAAACCCAGCAGTGCTTAATCGTCGAGGACCTTTTCCTGAACTGATGCTGGGAGGATAAGGCAGGTGAGGCCTGGGGCTTCACTATAGGAAAAAGTCAAAGGAGCAGAAATGGGAACCAGAATTAGAGGCAACTCATATCCTCTACCTGCAATGTAACGTTCACCAAGCAAGAAATAAAAAAGTTTTCAAAGTTTAATGGACTGTCCTCCATTTGTGAAATTCGTGCAGGGGTGGAAGAACGGATGCAGTTAACAGAAAGGTATGAACACAATCAAGGGAGTAGTGCGCTACACATACATCAATTAAAAAAAATGAAGGCATGTACGTAGGGCCACCATTAGTCTTATTTTACCCTTTGCCACCAGTGTAATCCATGTGTGGCGGCAAAAGGGTGGGCTTTAAGGCCCATATGCTTTACATAGGGGGTGGCCATTTTTTCTGTGCTGAGAGCGCGCTCACTGCACTCTTCCGGCACAGAGACCGAGTTGCCAAAGACAATTCTCATTCCCCACTAACATTTGAAAGCTGGTGGGACCGGCTCCCGATTAGATGTGACCAATGTGGCAGCCAATCACACTGGTCACATGAGCGCCAATCCTTCCCACCCCTGGCTGTACAGACCCTAAAGGGACACCGGGACTGGATGGGCAGCGGCTAAGAGATTTCTGCACATACCTACAGAACAGCAGCAGGTAAGAATCTGCAAAGAACCCCACAAAAATACTTGACAGAGTGAACTGCTGATTTTTTTTTTTCCCCCCAAAAACAAAAGACGAGTTTCATTTTGAAGAAAGCGCATTCCCTTTAATGTATTCTCAGTGAAATATAAACATGTTTAAAGACCTTATTGTATCATTTGGTTTTTTTTTTTTCCTTCCAATTTAAAGCTTGCCCTGTTTGACTTTTGCTCAGGTTCAGAACGCCGGAGGAAAGTGAAATTCATCAGCTCCGGGTGGAATGGAAATGGAAGGATTTAGCGGAAGACATGACCTCAGACGTGTTGATATTCATAATACGAGGCCCTTGCAACTTATTGTGTTTGCACAGCTCTGGCTGTGTATGGCCTCTGTAGGATTGCCAGGCAATTTTCTTGCTGTCTTCTCTAAAGCTATTTCCGGAATTTAATATGCAAGACAGCTGCTGTTGCTTTCAACCGGCAATTTATCTTTCAACACAATGAAGTGAAACATAAAATATCATCAAACTTTGCTGTTCGGTGGTGTGGCTTCGCAGCTGATGAACATCTTTTGTGCTCGTGTCTTCCTTATCTCAGAGGGACCCTTCTCTTTTATTCCAGATAAAAAAAAAATCTTAGGAAAATAGAAATGTAATATGGCGGGAGAGTTGCAAGTGGCTAAGTTCACTTTTTTTTTCCAGCTTCCCTATGTAGCAATATGCCATTAATGTACTTCTGTTCCAGAAAAGAAAAAGCTTTCTATGTATTTTAGGACAGGCATTACCTTGGCCTCCAGCTTGTTCCATAGAACAAAGCTGATAAATGGTCCAGAGGATATTAGTTATGACTCTTATAAGGAAAGGTTGTGAGCACTGAACTTATTCTCTCTGGAGAAGAGACGCTTGAGAGGGGATATGGTTTCAATATACAAATACCGTACTGGTGACCCCACAATAGGGATAAAACTTTTTCGCAGAAGGGAGTTTAACAAGACACATGGCCACTCATTAAAATTAGAAGAAAAGAGGTTTAACCTTAAACTACGTAGGGGGTTCTTTACTGTAAGAGCAGCAAGGATGTGGATTTCTCTTCCACAGGCAGTGGTCTCAGCAGGGGGCATTGATAGTTTCAAGAAACTATTAACCACTTTCAGACCGGACCATTTTGCTGGCTTAAGACCAGAGCACTTTTTGCAATTTTGCAAAACTGACAATTGCGCGGTCGTGCGACGTGGCTCCCAAACAAAATTGACATCCCTTTTTCCCACAAATAGAGCTTTCTTTTGGTGTTATTTGATCACCCCTGTGATTTTTATTTTTTGTGCTATAAACAAAAAAAGAGTGACAATTTTGAAAAAAACGCATCATTTTTTACTTTTTGCTATAATAAATATCCCCAAAAAATATCAAAAAAAAAAATTTCTCCTCAGTTTAGGCCGATACGTATTCTTCTACATATTTTTGGTAAGAAAAAAATCTCAATAAGCCATTGATTGGTTTGTGCAAAAGTTATAGCGTTTACAAAATAGGGGATAGTTTTATGCCATTTTTATTAATGTTTTTTTTACTAGTAATGGCGGCGATCAGCAATTTTTATCGCGACTGCGACATTATGGCAGACAATTTTGACACATTTTGGGACCATTGGCATTAATACAGCGATCAGTGCGATTAAAATTGCATTGATTACTGTAAAAATGTCACTGGCAGTGAAGGGGGTTAACACTAGGAGGCAGGGGAGGGGTTAATGTGTACCCTATTTTGTGTTCTAACTGAAGGGGGAGGGGACTAAGCAGGGAAACTAACAGATCACTGTCCATACTCTGTATGGATAGACGATCTGACAGTTCCCTGCAAGAGAACCGGCAACTGTGTGTTTACACAGTGAACGCGGGAGCCCGGCAGTCTCGATCGGTGCCGGGCTCCCACTCGCATCAGCTCGGGGAGCGAGCGGGGGCGCGCGCGCACCCCCTAGTGCCCGTTTATGTTACTGACGTAACATAACAGCGATTTGTGCAGCCGAACCATGGTGTTGCAGTACAACTGCGGCGGCTGGTCAGCATGCGGTTAAGCACACATTTCTGATAATTTTATGACGAGGACTAAGAAGATATAACCATGCCAATGGTGCAGCAGAAAACATATAGAACAGTGAGGAAGGTTTGTGGTCCAGGATGATAGGGCAGTCAAAATAAAGCCCCATACACACTATCAGATTATCTGCTGAGTTTTTCCTTCAGATTTACCAAAACCATGTAGTAGAAGGGCCTGCCTGATTGCATACACATTGAAACTCCTAAGGTTTGTCCTCATATTATATGGTTTTGGTAAATCTGAAGGAAAAACTCAGCAGATAATCTGATAGTTTGTATGGGGCTTTAGAAGCGCCCCCCCCCCCCCCCCCCACCTACAGTTGCGGAATGACGACCCTGTCAGGTAGGATATGACCCTGTCAGGTTGGGTATGACCCTGTCAGGTATGGGGCCATGGATTGGTGATGCCAAAAGAGGTCAGCCAGGCGATTGAGTGAATAAAACCGCCAAAGCTGCTTTTTAAAATGTGAAGATAAGCTGGGGACTGATTTATCTTAATTATTGGTTATAGCTATTTATATATAACACCAACCAGTTATGCAGTGTTTTCCCCATATTGCCCATACACATCCATCTCTGCCCTCATGGAGTTTACAATCTAAGTATGCAAAATCCATGCAGTAGTGTCCTACCTGGGCTATAATTTGGGTACCCAACTGCAACAGGGCAAAAATTCTAACTAAGCCATTGTGCTGACTGATGCTTCCTTTTTAAAAAAAAAAAGAAGTTAACTGTAATCGTTTTTTAACTTCTATAAAACTGGATTAATAAATATTGTCAAGTCTATCAACATTTTTTTTCTTTGCAACAAAATTAGCCTCACCTAGAGCTTATTGTGAACAGATTTATCCTAATGAGGTTTAAATGAACCGAGCACACCAGCAGAATGGGATGAGATACTATTGTCTATTAGTGAAATATGAAAACACACCAAACAAAATGAAGAGCCAATGAGCCAAAAATTATTAACGTCTGACTATGTTGAGATAAGGACCTACATATATAATCCTTCAAGGTACGCATATTCTAAAATGTCCCGTGGCTTCCTTTAGCAGTTAATTACTCTCAGAAAAGAGTGGAGGGTTCAGGATCTCCAAATTAATCCTAATGCCGAGTACACACGATCGGAAATTCGGCCAGTAAAAGACCGATGAGAGCTTTTGGTGGGAAAATGCGATTGTGTATATGCTCCATCGGACTTTTGCTGGCCGAATTCCCGCCAGCAAAAGATTGAGAGCAGGTTTTCTATTTTTTGGTCGGAAAAAGTTCCTATCCGAAAATGCGTTTGTGTGTATGCAATTTCCGATGCGCAAAAAAATCACACATGCTCAGAATCAAGTACGAGACGGAAGCGCTCGGTATGGTAAAACTACCATTAGTAATGGAGATGGCACATTCCTCACGCTGAAATGTTTTAAATAGTTTAATGCAGCGCATTCTCTTCTTCTTTATAATGCTAGAAGAATGAAGTTGTTTTGCTGCTCATATTCACACAGAGTTCTCACAAACTTATTTGAACAAAAGAGGTAGGTATAGTGTGTATGGGTTGACAAAGCCAGCAGATAGAGGATTGGTATCGGTTGACTTAGCGGTTGGGGGAAGGGAGGGTTCCAAATGAGTTTGGGACCCCCCAAAAAAAACACTCTAGCCCTCTGCATGAATTTAAGCACACAAATAACATTTGGACACATTTTAGGGGGTGTTTAGGGTAAAGCACTACAATGGAGCTGACAAAATACATTGTTAAGAGACTAGGCTAGGTGTATATGGGCCCAGGATAGCATGCTGGGGAGGTTAGTGAAAGCAAATATGCATAAAGGACAAAAAAGGAACTTTAAAAAATCCCAGCATGCATGAGAACAAAGGGGACATTCACAGCATATTACAATCATGGTAAGTAGGGAATGATTAAAGAAATACAATACATTAGAAAACATTAAATACATAAAATGTGATGTTAAAGGAGAAATCTTACCTTAATATAGTCCTTCTGCAGGACCTGAATGATGGCAGAACAGGTCTCCGGAATAATGATCCCCAGAGCCTGTCGATAACTTGAGGTCCTGCAGACTTCTCCCATTCGCCAAGTATCGCAACATGGTGACTAACCTCTGCTCAGGAGTGATGGCTTGCCACATGCAGGTATCCTGCCTGCTAATTTAAGGGGACAGCAAAGCCAACAAATGGTGAAAAACGGGTCAGTCATCCGGAGAAAATTCCTGAATTCATCAGGGTTATTCTCCTGGATCTCCCACAGCAAAGACATGTGAGAGAATTGGTCACGCTGGAGCAACCAATTCTTCGTCCATGAACTCCTCCTCGCCCTGTTCATGGCATGGACTGGGCTTGTGTCAAAGCAAGAAGTCCAATACCAAGCCCCCTAACAGCATGAACTCTATGATGAGTACGTACCCACAACATGACTTCAAAACGGTTGGCTGGTCAGAATGAACTAAACAGAAAGCACTGAAAAACAGCAAGGCCTGAAAGAACGAGCTAAAAATCAGAAATGAGCGGATAAGAACGCAATGGGAATCAAATACGGCACTGACAAATAAATGCAAACTGACTACACGCACTGAAAACCAGATACGAACCAACAAGCACAAACTGTAGAGCAGCAACGATCTGAAAAGCACAAGGCTGAAAAGCGTGAATCGTCTCTCACCAAACTTCTACTAACACGAGATAAATACGAGATTAGCAGAAGGAGCCCAAACGGTGAAGTACTTGCTATTGAACTTCCCTTTTATAGTCCCATCGTACGTTGTGAACGTCACCGCGTTCTTGGCAGTCGGAATTTGGTGTGACCGTGTGTATGCAAGACAAGATTGAGCGGAATTCCTTCGAAAAAAACATCCAAGATTTTTCTGATGAGAATTCCGACTGTTTGTACGCGGCACAACAGTTCCATTAGACTACCATGGCTTCCTTCATTCTTGTGCAGCGACAGGAAAAACACAACCAGTGATGTCCTTCACTACATCATGGGAGCTCACACTGGATACTTTTTCCTCTGTCTGGATCGTTTAGGCACCCATATTTCCAGATTTCAAGAGATCCCAACTAGACCCAGTCCATTAATTTTCTTATTTCTGAATCTGCAAAAGGTACACTACAGTCAAATATGAACATTTAGCATTAATAGGTATTCTAGAGTCTTGTTAAATGGGTATTATCAGTCAGTGTGAAAAAGCCTCTATCACGAAAAATATTGCAGTCTGATAACTGTATGCACTGTAGTAAATAGTAACAATGGTATTTGTATATGATTTTTTTCTGTATGTTCTAAGTCATTACCCATTGACATGTCGAAAACATAGCGTCCATCTTGGGTTTCTCCCCAATGGGTAACTTCTGTTCCAGAGGGTGTGTGAGCCTGAGCATATAAAAGCCCAGGCTCAGGAGGAGACCATTATCTGCTGCTTGGACCACACTACACTGGAAGCACAATTTATGTTAAAGATATGACACTGGTATGTGGATTTGTGTGCTGTTGGCTGAAAGATGGGGGTACACTCAGCAGGCCCCATCTTGCTCTATTCCACTTCCTACGTTGTTTGGTTCTTTATTTATTTGTAGGTTAGTGAAGCAGCTATTTGTGGACTGAACTTTTTGATTGTGCAGACCCAGAGAAGTGTTTTGAAAAAAGTACTTAACCAGAGGGTAGGTCTCTGGATCTCTGCTCTGTTGTCAATTGTGTACACATTTTTGCTTTATTCTCACTAGGGCCATCTTTCATTCATTTTTTGATCTATTTAGGCCTTTCCATTGATTGGCTTTCCCATCACCTAAAGTTGCCAAACTGCCTTATTTCTATATGTATCGTATGACAGGCTCCTATTTTCATACTTATTAACATCCTCAGGCTGGTAGACTGTAACACATTGGAGAGAGCAGTACATTTTGACTTTTTAATCATTTCTGTTTCTAATACTTGTCTCCTCCTGGTCATATGATATTGCAGTAACTTTGAAAGATGGTCTAAAATATCTCCTTAAAAAATCCTTTGAAATCAAATTTGAATAGATACATTGGCTCCCCTGTATTTGGCTGAAGCAAAGCATTCCCACAACACGGTGGGGATGATGTGCTCAGGGTGATGTGCAGTGTTAGTTCTCCGCTCAATTTTGGTATCACCTTCTTCCACATGATTGCTGTGCCGCCCACATGGCTTTGCAAATTTGAACTTTTTATGGCTTTCTTGTTGCTACTTTTCCAAAAAGGCAAGATTTATGGAGTGCACGACTAATAGTTGTCCTGTGGACAGATTCTCCCACCTGAGCTGTGGATCTCTGCAGCTCCTCCAGAGTTACCATGGGCCTCTTGGCTGCTTCTGTGATTAATGCTCTCCTTGCCCGGCCTGTCAGTTTAGTTGGGCAGCCATGTCTTGGCAAGTTTGCAGTTGTGCCACACTCTTTCCATTTTCAAATGATGCTCCCTGTGCGCATATAGATCCTTTTAGGATCTTTGGATCTGGGTTTATATGAACATGATTGTCAAGTGAGGACCCTGGATCCCTCTGAGTCCCTGTGACTATACAAGTCCTTCCGCTCCTTAGTAGTGTTTGGAGGCTGTTGTAGTCGGATCTGTCATTCGTTTGCTATACCTTGAGGAAAAAGCCCTGGCCGGGTATTAGCCACAAGCGAGCCAGCTTGTGCCAGCTGGTAAGCGTGCACTCCATGTGGTGGTGGATTCACATTTGTCTGTCAATGTGATTGTGATATTCATAGGAGGAGGACTTTAAACACCATGTGTACTGTTTTCCCATACATTATTCATCTCGAAGGATATATCTGCTTTAGTTCTATATACCATCATTGGGACTTGCTGACATATTGCTACTCACCAATTGTGTCACTGTGCAATTTGATTTATGTTCACTTTTGTCACCTTTGTGTCACTATGCAATATTTGTATTTTTCACTATATTAGATATTAGAGCGCAGCTCCTATTTTATAAATCGGAGTAAAGGGGGCTGAATACAAATGTACTCCACACTTTTCAGATATTTATTTGTGAAATATTTCAAAAACCATTTATCATTTTCCTTCCAATTCATAATTATGTGCCACTTTGTGTTGGTCTATCACATAAAATCCCAATAAAATACATTTATGTTTTTGGTTGTAACGTGACAAAATGTGGAACATTACAAGGGGTATGAATAGATTTTCAAGGCACTGTATATACAACCAATATGTAAAGTATGATTTATTTTAGACATACTGTATGCAATAATGTTGTAAATGTAAATAAAGCTGTATGATTTTAATGTACTTGTAATTGTCTGAGATTTTCTTTTAGCGATTATTCACCTCTAAAATTCCATTTATCTGGTTCCATGGTGTGTTCACGATTTATAATGCTTAGATCTTCCTTATGTTTACATACAGACCAAGCTGTCCATCAAAAATGTCAGTAATAAGGGTTGGGACAAAACATAACACTGCCAGGGGTGCATGCAGGGACATTTTTTTAAATAACTCTAGGCCTGCAGAAGAAAAATGGACAGAGGGGATACATGACAAGGCTAAGTAACAGACTAGGGGAAGGTTAAGATATGAGATGGTGTAGTGGTTAGTGGGTGATGAGTATGGAGAAGCTGAAGAGATAGGACCCATTCTAAAAAATATGGCCAAACAGAGAGGTTGACCAGCCTGTCCAGCTCTCATTTAATTTTGAAGGAGGTCTGGATGGGTTGGTGGTATACTTGTCATGGCAGATTGATAAGTTAGGGGGTCCTTGAGGGTCAGTGAAAAGGATGGGATAACTGCAAAATGGGGGCCCATATCGTGGTATTTCTCCCAGGTGTTCATATCCTGGAGAAAGTAAGAAGTATACAAAACTGTCCTTGATTCAGTGGCATGTGGCTAGGTACAGGAATGGATCTTTTCACAATAAGTTTTATTGAAAGAGATTAATACAAAAATAAGAACAGTACATAATATAGTAGGTTACAGAAAATGTAAAGAACACTATAGATTGAAGAGTGATCGCTATTCAATTAGACTTAAATATGGGCAAAACATGGTGATACATATAATATTTCAAGAGAATTATCAAATGATATCATCTGTGGGCGAAATGTGATAGTAAGGTCAGTTTGGTTTCCATATACATAAATGACTAAAGAACATTTATTCATTTTAGTTTCAGAGTCTGTTATATAACTTGGGTGGTCAGAAATAAACCGATAATAATAATAAGGGGTTCCAAAGGCTTTTATCCTTCCCTAATTGGAGGTGATTGGGCATTTAGGACTCTAAAGGGTTCTGAGGAGATAAAGTTGAGCCAAGGTTTCCACCTCCTGTGGAACTGTGCAATGTTTTCTCTTTTAATTGCGATAGTTTCTTCCATTTCATAGATGTAGCTGATTTTTGTCAGCCAATCTCTGGTAGATGGGATGTTGCGAGAGTTCCAATGGAGGGGAACCAGGCTTTTCGCTGCATTTAGGAATGGATCTTAAATAAGTATTAATGGTAGTGGCCACCCAAGGACCTCTTGTTTGTTTCATATGCTGATAGTTTTTATGTTATTGTTACCGGCCTCAAAATGTGAGCCGATGATTGTAGATGCGATGAGATAAGGTGATCAGCTTGGCGTGGACTGCAAAGAATCACACAAACAGCATGAGATATGACCACTGACTTTATGGCTGGAAGTAGTTGAATTTTTACATAACAATACATCTTTTACATTTTTATAGTCACATGTTTATAACCATTAACAATATATAATACCGATTTTAACTAAAGTATTTTAAAGCGTAGTTACAACAATGAACATTACTATATTTTAACAACATATATATCCCTGTTATTCAGTGTTATAGATAATTATCTTTATCTCTCTGGTACACTTTAACTGTGCAATAATCATACTGGCAATGCATTGCTTTAATACCAATATTATCATAGTAGTACTCTTTTTTAACCACTAGATGGTGCACATTGCATGTCTGTATGATGCAATGCATAAGCTTTACATACAATAGGTTTTTTTCTTATATTAATAACAGAAACCATGTGCTTTCTAATCTATGCAATTTTCAATAAATCAGGTTTAAATATACCTATTTAGAATGGTTTAGTGCTGATAATAGACATTTGTTCTGACTAATGCAGTATTTTCATGTTTTTATGCACTTTTCACTTGTTTCTCACACATGCTGTTCTAAACTTCTAATTACAACAAATCTATAGCATAAAATCTGCTGAGACTTTTTCTGCATCTGCTCAAGATGTTTAGGAATCTTTCTATCACAGGTTAATACAGATTAGGAACGATTTAGAGTACATACCTGCAAAGAATCACACAAACAGCATGAGATATGACCACTGACTTTATGGCTGGAAGTAGTTTAATTTCCAGTCACATGGTGTGTGGCCTTATATAGACTCTGTTTGTGTACCTTCTCTGCCATCTACTGGTAATTAATAGAATAGAAGGTAGATATTTAGAACTAAAATTAACAAAAATGAATATGTACTTTGCTTTGGGGTGTCTGTTTTGTGACCATATAAACCCCAGTCTGTCACACTCTCCCCTCCTTCAGTTAATGGCTCTCGACATTAAACTCAATTGGTAACTGAACACTATTTAGTTATTTAAGAAACCCAAATAGGTACTTGTTGCCACCAAGGAGCTACGTTAACTACCTGGCATGTCATGGGAGTAGCTAGCATTGTAGGAGTTTGTATGGTGTGAATCTGACTTGGTATGTATCTTGGCTGACCTAGTGTGTCATATGTAAAGATCTCTTTAGGCTTAGCTTGTCTGGTAGATCTTCTGACAGGAGTTGAGTCTTCTCCATCAACATCATTCTCCATTTGCATATCTTGGTTCACAGGTAAGTCTTGACTTAATGAGGGTAATTCTGCAGTGTCTAGTCCCACCATGTCTGTAGCCCAGATTTGGTCACCAACTACTGTTCCATCATTTTGTTCTTGTTCAAGATTGGGTGTGGTAGTTGTAGGATAGAACTCTTCAGCAGAAACTCTCAATGGGATTTTCTGTACGTTTTGAGAGTTTGGTTGAGACACAACACAATCATGACTTTCTGTAGTCTCTGGTATATAAGGATAATACCATCTTTCTTCATCTGAACATTCCTCCTCCTGGTCCAGATCCATTCTGGTATCCTTTCTGTTACTTGATTGTCTTTGTTTCATCGGTACTGTTGGAATGTATCCTTCAATTGGTAGGTCATTTACTGGTAGTAAAAGATTTCTGTGCAGTACTCGAATAGTCTTTTTACCACTTTCTGGCTGAATTTTGTACACAGGCCCATCTTTGATTCTTTCTACCACTTTGTGTACTGATTCTTCCCAGTATGAACGAAGTTTACCAGGTCCTCCTCTTTCAGAGAGATTTCGTACTAAGACCCGATCACCCGGTTGAAGAGGTGCTCCTTTTATCTTTTTGTCATAGTACTTCTTCCCTTTAGCAGATGATTTTTTGCTATTCTCGGATGCGATTTTGTAAGCTTCTTGCATTCTAGATGCCCATTTCTGAGTAAATGTTGGTTGACTTTCTGATTCCTTTTCCAAATTTAGGTTGAGCATTAGGTCAATTGGCAAACGAGGAGATCTTCCATACAATAGAAAGAATGGCGAGTATCCTGTGGCTTCATGCCTGGTGCAATTGTATGCATGAACCATATGTGGAAGATGTTCTTTCCAATCTGACTTTTTCTCTTCCTCTAAGGTGCGAAGCATCTGTAACAAAGTACGGTTCAGTCTCTCCACTGGGTTACCCTGTGGATGGTATGGAGTAGTTCTTGAATGAGAAATCCCTGCCAATCGTTGCAATGTCTGAAATAAGTTGTTTTCAAATTTTCTTCCTTGGTCATGGTGGAGTTTCTCTGGATAGCCAAAACGTGGTATGAAATCTTGAAAGATCTTTTCTGCAGCCGTTTTTCCAGATTTGTTCTTAGTTGGATACGCTTGTGCAAAGCGTGTGAAATGGTCAACTATTACAAGTATATACTCATATCCTCCTTTGCTTTTCTCCAAGTGAAGATAATCAATGGATACTAACTCCAAAGGTGAACTGGTAGTAATCGAACCCATAGGTGCTCTTTCGGTGATATTTGGACGCTTTTGTTTGATGCAGCTGCACTTCTTCAACACATATTCATCTATGTCTCTTTGCATAAATGGCCAGTAAAATCGTTCACGTGCTAGGTGGGTTACCTTGTCAGTACCAATGTGACCCATGTCATCATGAAGATTTCTTAAGACCAATGGTTTTAACTTTTCTGGTAGAACTAGATGTTTTAGAGTTCCAGAGTGTCGGTAGAGGATTCCTTCATCGACTCTGAGTTTATTCCATTCATGTATCAAACGTCTTGTTTTGCTGGTCATACTCTCCTTTTCTTTGTGGTTTGGAATCCAGTCGTTCTCCTTGAGTCAGACCATTTCTCTAATGTTGGTATCGTCTTGTTGTAATGCTCTGGTATTCTCCTGAGTCATTGGGCAGATTGTCTGTCCTTTCAGCAATTCTTCAGCCACATCACTTTCTGAGTGAAGAGTCAATGAAGCCACCCATAGTGCCTCTTCTTCGTCAACAGCTTTGCTCCCTTGACACATAGCTGACACAACCTCAGATGGTACAAGCTCTGTGTACTCACTCAGATTCTTCATGAGTTCCACTGGAAATCGTGACAGTGTATCTGCGTCTGCATTCTGTTTACCTGGCCTGTACTTGATATCGAAGTGGAAATCGGCCAACTCGCCAACCCAGCGATGACCCACAGCATTCAGTCTGGCAGTACTCAATACATATGTCAATGGGTTGTTGTCTGTGTAAACGGTGAATGTTGGAGCGTAGTACAAGTAATCTCTGAATTTGTCACAGACTGCCCACTTGAGAGCTAAAAACTCAAGTTTACCAGAGTGAAGATGGTAATTGCGCTCTGCTGGAGTCAATGTTCTGGAGCCAAACCCAGTAACACAAAGTTTTTCTCCTTGTCGTTGGTACAGTACAGCACCTAGGCCTTCATTGGAAGCATCAGTGTGTAAGACGAAGGGTGAGTCAAAATCAGGGTACGCTAGTATTGGTGGATTGGTTAGCATGTCCACCAGTCTGGATACTACAGCTTGATGTTTGGGTGTCCATTGAATCAGTGTTTTAGATGGCACTTGTGCTTTGTTCCCGTTTTTCTTTGTAGATTCCCTCCGATTGTTTTTAGGGATGGATGTAGCAGATTCTTTCTCAGTGTTCTGCAAAAGTTCATACAGTGGTTTAGCAAGTCGAGAGAAATCTTGAATGAAGGACTTGTAGTAGCTCAGGAATCCTAACAAAGATCTGACTCCTCCCACGGTTTTTGGTTCTTTCCTTTTTAAATGTAATACCGCTTCAAGATCTTTTGGGTCAATTTTTATGCCTTCTTCTGACACCATTCGTCCAAGGTATCGAATCTGTCGTTTAAAAAGTTCACACTTCTTCGGTCTAAGTTTGATACCATGCTCACGCATTCGACTAAGCACTTGCCTAATATCATTGACATGCTCCTGAAAAGTTTTGGAGTAGCAAAGTACGTCATCCAAGTATGGAGAACAACATTTGTCTCTGATGCCCTCTAATACATTCTCCATGCATCTCTGAAAAGCTGCTGGGGCATTCGTTAATCCAAATGGAATATGGTTCCACTCCAGGAGTCCCCAGGGGGTGCTGAAAGCCGTCAGATGTCTGGAGTCTTCATGCACAAAGCCTTGATGATACGCACTACCCTGGTCCAGGATTGAGAACCACGTAAATCCTCCTAAGCTATCCAGCAGATCTTGTATTCTGGGTAGTGGATGTCTATCTGGGATAGTCTTTCGGTTTAACTCCGTAAAGTCAATACATAGTCGTAGGCTACTGTCCTTCTTTCGAACACAAACAACTGGTGATGAGTATGCGGAAGAGGATTTTGTTACCCAACCTCGGTCAAGAAGGTTTTGGATATATTCTTTCACTTCTTTGTGTAGGGGTTTCGGTATCAAATTGTGGCGTTTCTGGACAGGAGGTTCATCTTTCAGATTTATCCTCAGTTTCAGGTTAGGGATGCATCCTATGTCTCCCTCATCTCGAGCAAAAACATCTGATTCATCATATAACATTTGTCTTGCTATCTCCTGTTCTTCTTCTGAGAGATCTTCCAAATTGACAGGTGGGTGCCACTTAACAGATTTGTTAGTGGGTAGCTGATTTCCAGTGTCCACTTGATTCAACTGGTTTACATGAAACACCCTTTTCTTCTGGTCAATTCCCTTTCCATCGTCTTTGTTTGGAGACAATGGTAGAATCTCAGCTGCTGGAGAAATGGTACCCAATACTGTTCTGGGTGGAAGGTAGATGTCATGTTGAGTATGGTTCATTATAGGTATCTTCACCAGTTTAGAGAACCCATTTGGCACATCTACCACTGAAGGAAATAGTTCAAGTCCTTCCTCAACTGGATATTCGGGAAGTGGTTCAAATGGCATGATTCCTCCTTTCGGCCACACTCTAATTCTGCATTTGACTTCACAGAGCTTGCCTCCTTTAATCTAGAGTGCCTTCTTCCCCACTTTGACCATACGACTATCGAATATTTCTCCTGGGTCAGTTGCTTGAATGACAGCATTGACAATGTTATTCGCTACACTCTGTCTTACTTTCATAGCTTCACTCAGCAAGATAGTCAGGTTTTGGGTGCTGTTTGGTCGGTCACAGTTTTCTCTGATCAATTCTTCGATAACATTAAACCCAAGAATTGGATTGTCATTACAGCAGTCACTCACCAGCATTGGCACATAAATGGCTGAGTTTCCATGTCCACTACTTTCGAATTCCAGGCAGACTTTAATCCATCCGATGAATGGAATGATAGAACCATTTGCAGCTGTAATGGATAAGTTGTCATCACAAAGTAAATCTTGTATGTGCCTAATGGAGACGCTGGGTAGAAACTTTTCTAACCATGCCTTCCCGACAATGCTGACCTAAACTCCTGTGTCCATCAACATGTCAACCGGAACACCATTCATCCGACATGACAGTAGGCATTTTCCTCCAATTAATTGTGCTACGTGTTGTTTGGAGAATCCTTTCTCTTTTGGGAGTGTTCTAGTTGACCGGTGGGTGAATACCCTGTTTACCTTAGCATGGGACAGATAATTTGAGGTGGTCACTGGTTGTCCCTTTCCCAGTGACCGTCTGTCGTTTCCTGATTGCCTTCTTTTCTTCAAGCAATCAACCGCTCTGTGTCCTGTCCAACCACAGTAGAAACAATGGTAGCAGTTGTGACTCTCTCGTTTAATGCAATCATCACACCTGGGCTTGCAGTGAGTTGTATCTGGAACTTGAACATTAGTTAGTGGCTTAGTCATTTGGTTTCCAACAATAGGAGTTTGCTTCATCATCTTTTCCAGGTTCTTTGTGAGAGCAGAGACCTGTGTTGTTAGTTCTATTAATGCAGTGTGATTTGCTCTAACATCTCCCTCAACTCTCTTTTGCAAGGTGTCTTTTTTTCACTATTCCCTGGTGTCTGTGATGAATGAACAGTAAGAGGTTTATGTTTAGGTGCACTGTTTAAGCGTCTCTGCCTTTCTGTTTCCTCATCAACTGATCTGGTGACTTGCTTTATGATAAAGTCATCCGTTTCTGTCAAATCAGACACGTAAGGCTTGATATCTCGTCTAACATTAGAATTTTTCTCATTTAGTCCCTGATACAGTGTATGAAGGAATATGCCTTGCACCAGTTTTTTGTCATAGTTAAGCTCTCGCCTATCATGTTGTGATGTAGACAGAATTTTTTGTTTTAACCCCACTAGCCTGTAAACAAATTGTTGTGCTGTTTCTCTTTTTCTTGCTGGGTAGCATTGCTAAGGTCCTGAAATAACTCATTACCACTTCGTTCTCTCATATGTGACTTCAAAAACCTTTTCAATTCAGCAACAGTAAGATCATCTTTGTCAGTCAACATATCTTTAAAATGACCAGGTTTGATTATTCTCAACACTGTGCGTATAATTTCAGATTCAGGGAATTTTTCTGTTAGACCCTCGTCAATTTGTCTGCACGCGCTACTGTAACTCATGTCCGAACCATGATCTGAAATTACACCACCATGCATTTTGAGTTCTCTACGTGGCAAAGCAACAACATCAGTTAATCTCACCACCTCCGATACCTGTTCAGTCCTTGCAGTCCCACTACTTATTTTTTTTGCAGCAGTTGCAACGTCCACAGTTAGTGTACTTTCCTTGTTAAGTTTTAGTTCATTGATCTTGTCTTGGATGATGAGTAGGTAAGACATACCTTGATCTTCCAACTTTTCCAGCTGATCACTTCTCAAGTAGTCTTCAATAAATTCAACAAGTTCTATTTCGTTGGTACCAGTCACTGATGGAACATCCACGTCTCTTTCATCTTCCAGCGTAATAGCGAGGCTATGCAGCTGTTCTTCATTAAGCAGATGAATTTGTTTCTGGATATCCCACATCAGCGCACTACGAGGAGACGCCATCTCTGTTGCAATCTGAAGACTTGCACTCACAAGGCAGACGACATTCAGGACTCTCCTTGTAGCTCTGTAGCAGGCTCACGCTTGTCTCGCGCTTCCCTCTCACTGGTAACACAACGAATCCCGGCACACGAGCCCCCAAAATGTTACCGGCCTCAAAATGTGAATTAAGAGAGCCGATGATTGTAGATGCGATGAGATAAGGTGATCAGCTTGGCGTGGACTGCAAAGAATCACACAAACAGCATGCGATATGACCACTGACTTTATGGCTGGAAGTAGTTGAATTTTTACATAACAATACATCTTTTAAATTTTTATAGTCACATGTTTATAACCATTAACAATATATAATACCGATTTTAACTAAAGTATTTTAAAGCGTAGTTACAACAATGAACATTACTATATTTTAACAACATATATATCCCTGTTATTCAGTGTTATAGATAATTATCTTTATCTCTCTGGTACACTTTAACTGTGCAATAATCATACTGGCAATGCATTGCTTTAATACCAATATTATCATGGTAGTACTCTTTTTTAACCACTAGATGGTGCACATTGCATGTCTGTATGATGCAATGCATAAGCTTTACATACAATAGGTTTTTTTCTTATATTAATAACAGAAGCCATGTGCTTTCTAATCTATGCAATTTTCAATAAATCAGGTTTAAATATACCTATTTAGAACGGTTTAGTGCTGATAATAGACATTTGTTCTGACTAATGCAGTATTTTCATGTTTTTATGCACTTTTCACTTGTTTCTCACACATGCTGTTCTAAACTTCTAATTACAACAAATCTATAGCATAAAATCTGCTGAGACTTTTTCTGCATCTGCTCAAGATGTTTAGGAATCTTTCTATCACAGGTTAATACAGATTAGGAACGATTTAGAGTACATACCTGCAAAGAATCACACAAACAGCATGAGATATGACCACTGACTTTATGGCTGGAAGTAGTTTAATTTCCAGTCACATGGTGTGTGGCCTTATATAGACTCTGTTTGTGTATCTTCTCTGCCATCTACTGGTAATTAATAGAATAGAAGGTAGATATTTAGAACTAAAATTAACAAAAAGGAATATGTACTTTGCTTTGGGGTGTCTGTTTTGTGACCATATAAACCCCAGTCCCTCACACTATACAGTATTTCTGGGTATGGCTGTTTACTGTTATATATGAAGTTTTTTTCTTGTGGGTGAATAAATAGGCTAATATCACCTATTAAAACCTGGGCCATTCAGTTATTGACCTTATTTTGGGTTAAGGAAAAAGTAAAAGGCCAAAGCTGTATGATCCTTTATGGTGGCCATACATGCCCGATGTGTGTAGGAAGAGCCCCATGTTACTATTTCAGGTATCAGGATGTTTCCTCTAGACAGACAACGTCCATGTTCTGACCCCACACACCAGGAACCTCTCCGTGCACTATACACTTTCCGTCCCAGCAGGGTTCTTTTCCCTGACCTAGCACTCTCTCGAAAGACACAGGTAAACTATTATATAAAGTCCCACAGAAAGATGGCCATCTGAAATCTTGAGATTACAGAGTCCAATTGGATGCTGACTTCTCTGACAGCCTGACGGTCTGGGGGACAATTCCCCAACAGACTCCACTTCATCTGTAATAGTGGCACATTGCCACCCACAAGACGAAGGGAAACCTACTCCTGCCTATACATGGGAACCTCCACTGATCTGACTGTTGCAGTCATCCATTGGGAGCAGAGAAAACACAGGAATGTCTGTTGTAATGGAAGCTGCACCAGTTTGCTGTGCGCATTGGAAGTCATTGAGCTCCATCCAGGGACAGCCAGCTAGAGAAGTTGTAATGCTGCTAGCTTTTTTGCATTTTACTCTTCTCCCTCACAAGTTCCCCAAATAAAATCCTTAAAAGACATCCAAAGACTCTACTGTCTTTCTACAGGGTTCTGGGTAGGTGAGTCTACATAGACACATTCTTAGCTGGGTGTCCCACTTGCACACACAAGGCCCACTGCAGAGAAAGTCATTAATTTAAGTCCCAAATATCCTACCTTACACAGAAAGGAACTATATGAGGGCTACAAAATAGCGGCACATCAGTTTGTTTTCTGTGAGTTATTTTTGCATATTGTTCCCATTCCAGAATAAATGTTACCGGACTTCAGGCCCAGACTGGGACAAAAAACAGGCTCAACATTTTGAGATTCTGCAGCCCGGGGGGTGGTGGCAGCGTTCACGGGGGCGGTTGATGACAGATATTGAATAGATCTATCTATCTATTCCATATCTATCTATCTGTAGCACCCTCTACTAGAAGGTAGGTACTAGAATAGGATTTTTCTGGGTTTGAGAGATCAGTGTAGGCAAATTTAGACAGACCTATGCTGTAAAGTAGGCCTGTGTGTTTTGATTTGAGAATGGGAGTGTCTAGTGTAGTGGTAGGTGTGACCACCTGTGCTCTGACCCAGAAGCCCCTCCCCTGCTTTCAGTAAGATTGTTCTGGAACAGAGGTTGGAGCTGAGGTTTGAGTGGCAGGCAGCTCATGTGAGGAGCTCTGACCAATTACCATGCGGTATTGGCAGGGAGCAGGTCTCCCATATAAGCTGGGGTCACATGCTGCCTGGCAGGTTCTGACAGTGTAGGAAAAGGAGAATGAAGTTATAGGTAGCTGCTGCAGGGCGTCTCCACGTGGGGGGTGCACTGAGCACGGAGGATGGAGGAGCCACTGGTATGTATTCCTAGATAAAGATCTTCATCAATGAGTTGGTGTCAAGCTGCTGTGACCGGGGAACACAGGACTTGTACACAGGAGAAGATCGGTGAAGGAGAAGTAACAGTAGGACTGAGAAGAGCAGGTTTCTGTGACCGGGGGAACACAGAGCTTGCCCTTTGGAGAAGGTCAGTGTACCAGAAAGAAGCAAAAAAAGGAGAATTGTTGAGAATGCTGTGGCCGGAGAATGCAGTGTTTGCAGTTATGGACTGGCTGGGAACAGTAGTTCATCTATTACCGTGTGTTAGGCCGTCGGGAAGAGGTATCGCATATCTCTGGCCTGGTAAAGCACTCTGGTAATGCCTTCCAAGAAACTGTGCAGCTGCTCAATTCACGAAGCCGTCGGGGAGAGGCATTGCTTGCTGATTTGCTGAAGCAACACCATTCAAGTACAGCCAGCAAACTGGAATTATTCAGAGTGGTCCCTTTTTGTAATACTGGAAGTGAAGCAACAGTAATCTAACAGTTTTGCAGTGGAAGATTTGTACAAGGAGAGAGGAACGATATCCTGCAGGAGACAATGCAGAGGAGGATGTGCAATAGTCTGCAGGGGAGATATGCAGAGGAAATAGACTGTGAATGTTAGAGGTGCATCATTTCCAAGGCTAAAGTTGCTAATCAATGTCTTATCGATGTGATGATGACAATACACTAAGTGCTATGGGCATCCAATATCTTCCTTTACCCCACCCAAGTTGTATCCCGCAATAAACGCAACAAAACTACGCAAATGACTGCTCATTGTGATATATGGGGGTCTGGCAGCAGGGTGATTGGTGGATTGTTTGTCAGGAGTGCTCGTCACCATGGCTACATATCTCTCTATCTATCTATCTATCTATCTATCTATCTATCTATCTATCTATCTATCTATCTATCTATCTATCTATCCTGGAAAGTGTAAGTGACCTGTGTAGTAGAAGGAACTATTATTAGAGAAGTCACATACCTTCACCTCTGGGGTGACTCAGAACAGAATCTTCCTGATCCCTGTAATCCCTTCCTGCTCTACATGGCTCGGAATGTTCCTTGAATACACAGAGCCAGAGTCACATATCCTGGTGTGACTCATGAGGGGATCAATAGGAGATCTAGGAAAAGTCGGCCACACTGGAGGTGACCGTCGGCTGCAGGGCGCATGCACAAAAGTGGACTTCCTGTTCAGTGGCGGCCTGGGTTGCCATGGATCGGCTTGGTAGGTGGAGAATGAGGAGACTCTTTCCGCTCCTCTCACCACCCCCAGCATATGCGGAACATCAGCAGTCAGCCCTGCATGTCAGAACCCGTGGCTGGCTCTGCATGTCACACCAAGACATGCAGCCCTGGGGCCCCGGCCCACCGGTCAAACGCCCTGTCTGCCCTATGGTCAGTCCAGGCCTGCCTAATTTCCTGTACCTGGCTCACTAAAAACTGAATGCAAATAGAAGATAATGTGGTAGTGAGCTAAAATGGCTGAATTTAGAACAAGATGGATACTGTAACAAAATGGTTGCTTCTGATAGAATGTTCTTTCTTGTAAAAAGCTCTGTGCAAGATTTTGAACATTTAAGTGAGACGCAGGGCCGTCTTTAATATTGATTGGACCCTGGGCAAACATTTTCTTGGCCCCCACCACCCCCCCATGCAATTTCACTCTCCATCTGCTCTGAAACATACAATAAATATCAGGTAGACGCCTAAGCAGTTTACTGAATCAGATCAGGCAGCGATTGTGATTGGTTGCCAGAGGTTACAGTGTATCATTACCGCTCAATGTCTGTGGTAGCTAGAGGTTACAGCGCACATTACGGCTCACTGATTAGTTGCTAGATGTTACAGCACATGATTTCTCCTTGCTGATTGGTTGCTAGAGATTACTGTACAGTAATACTGCTCACTAATTGGTTGCTAGAGGTTACAGCACATCATCTCCTCACTGCAGGGGAGCATGACATACATATGAATGCCACCTTTATTTACATATCTATGCCGCCGGATGCAGCTATTCACATAGTAATGCTGCCTCTATTTACATATGATGGTTATTTACATGTAAACACAGTGTCTACAGGTGAGTCATCAGTACACAACAATAGGGCAGAGCTGGGCAGCAATAGTAGCAGCACTTCACACTGAGATATCAGGACACAGCACAGGACTACAACTTCAAGGGACAAGGGAATTTAAACTGGAATAGTTGGCAAGTATGAGGCAGCTGCTTTGGGCCCTACAAAAATGACAGGGCCCAGGGCAGCTGCCCCTTTTGCCCTGCCTTAATGACGGCCCTGCTAACATGTAGTTAAGAAATTCCAAATGTTTGAATCTAACTCCCCCATATTCTGAGAAGCTAGGATCACAGCAACCTTATTAGTGGCTGATTAATGAGGCAGATAACTGAGACTGTAGAAGATAGTTCTCTAACAAGCTCTTCAGAAGTTTACGCAATGCTTCAGGAATGTCTATGTAATTGCTGAAATATAGACATGCTGTAATTGTCCATAAGCGCACACTTGGCTCCTTTGCATGAGCGAGAGCTGTGTGTCTTTTTGCTGGCAAAAATAAAAGGTTTGTTTTTCTTTGAGTCTGTTGTCTGCAGTAACCACTGGTTTCCCAGAATGTAAAACAGAGTTCCACCCCAAAATGTAACTTCTGCTTTAAGGGAGGTGACCCCCTGACATACCACATTTGGCATGTCATTTTTTTGGAGGGGAGGCGGGACGCTCTATTTAGAGGGTCCCAGCTCCCACTTCCTCCCGGTGCACCGTGGCACCGGAAGGGAGATCAGCTCTCCCCCCTCCCTCTCATCAATCATCTGGGACACGTCACAGGTCCCAGATGATTGCCCGGCCATTCAAGGCGCGTGGCGTGGCTTGCACATGCACGGTGGGCGCCCGGCTTTGAAGCCACAGCCGGAGGCCCACAGTTACAATGCCGGCGCCGCAGAGAGGAGGGGGAGACGAGCGGGGCTTTGTACATCCGCATCGCTGGAGCTTGGGACAAGTAAGTGTCGGATTATTAAAAGTCAGCAGCTGCAGTATTTGTAGCTGCTGACTTTTAATTTTATTTAATTTTTTTAAGCAGAACTCCCCTTAAAAGAGCTTTTTGCTGCAACAATACAATCCCTAGTGAATGGCTTATCTTAAAAAAATAGCTGTATGCTTCAATCAGGCTATCTAAATCTGAGCTCAGTTGCAGTTATACAGGCTCCTCTCATGTACTGAAATTGCTCACTCTGATTTCACTGCACACTGTGAGCGTCTCATGGTGTGTGCTAAAAGATGCAGCCATTCAGACAGAGCCCACCTTATTTCTTGGCTTCAGGATGTCCAGCTTAAAGGGGTTGTAAAGGTCATTTTTTTTTTTTAAATAACAAACATGTTATTCTTACCTCCACTGTGCAGCTCGTTTTGCACAGAGTGGCCCCAAACCTGGTCTTCTGGGGCCCCTCGGCGGCTGTCTCGGCTCCCCCCCGCAAGGACTTCTCACGTTCATGCAAGCTCCCTCGCATGGTGAGGAGTGCCTGCGGGAGCGCTCCTGTGATACAGCCGGCGGCTATAGCAGCTCATTGTATCACTCAGCCCTGCCCCCCGGCGCGCCACGTCATTGGATTTGATTGACAGCAATGTGAGCCAATGGCTGCGCTGCTTTCAATTCATCCACTGGAACCAATCAACGGCCAGACTGAGCGGCGAAGAAGATGTCGGGGGTGAGTGCGGGACTTTCGAGGGGTCAGGTAAGTAAAACAGGGGGGCTGGGGGGGGCCGGCATTGTCGGATGTTTTTTCACCTTAATGCATAGAATGCATTAAGGTGAAAAAATGTTTACCTTTACAACCCCTTTAATTTAGCTTTTTCCTGCGGAGCCTGACAGTCCCTAATCCTGTTCTCTTCATTGTGTTGTGGAACTCTTATTGTGTATCTATCACAGTTGCATTGGATTTCATATGTATGTATACAGTAAAACTTTGGATTGAGAGTAACTTGGTTTGAGAGCGTTTTGCAAGACAAGCAAAATATTTTAATAAATGCTGACTTGATATACAAGCGATGTCTTGATATACAAGTAGTGTCACGTCACAACTGAGTATAAAAGGGAAGAGAGGCGCCCCTTTGTGTAGCAATATGGTTACATTTAACCACTTCAGCCCCGGAAGGATTTACCCCCTTAATGACCAGGCCCTCTTTTTGCGATTCAGCACTGAGTCGCTTTAACTGACAATTGTACAGTCATGCGACGTGGCACCCAAACAAAATTGATGTCCTTTTTTCCCCACAAATAGACCTTTCTTTTGGTGGTATTTGATTACCTCTGCAGTTTTTATCTTTTGCGCTATAAACAAAATAAAATGGACAATTTTGAAAATAAAGATCTAGATTTTTTACTTTTTGCTATAATAAATATCCCCAAAAAATATATAAAAAAAACAATTTTCTTCCACACTTTAGGCCAATATGTATTCTTCTACATATTTTTGGTAGAAAAAAAAAAAAATCCCAATAAGCATATATTAATTGGTTTACGTAAAAGTTATCGCATCTACAAAATAGGGAATAGATTTATGCCATTTTTATTAATCGTTTTTTTTATTAGTAATGGCTGCAATTTTTATCGTGACTGCGACATTGTGGCGGACGGGTGGGACACTTTTGACACTATTTTGGAACTATTGGCATTTAAACAGCGATCAGTGCTATAAATATGCACTGAATAATGTGTAAATGTCACTGGCAGGCAAGGTGTTAAACACTAGGGGATGATCAAGGAGTTAACTGTGTTCCCTCGGCATGTTCTAACTGTAGGGGGGATGGGCTCACTAGAACATGACAGAGATCACTGGGAGCAGTAGATCCCTGTCATGTTGCTAGGCAGAACAGGGAAATGCAACTCCCCATGCCACTGATAACGCAGCGACGTACGGGTACACTGTTTTGCGCACCCGTGCCACTTTGCCGTCGTATATCGGCGTGAACTGGTCGGCAAGTGGTTAACGAAGGTACAACATTTAGAAACTCGCATGGTTGATGATTAAAATGGGCACATCTAAGTATACAGGCATCTGGGGTAAATCTGTCCACACAGACCGTCCTTCACACTGCCATTGATGTCGTCCCTTCCACACTGCGCTCCACGAGCGGTTCAAGCCTCGCTTTCAGATTGCTCTACTGCAGGATAGTCTTCCTGGTCATGATTGCAGACTGACAGCGATGAGAGCAGGTGGTGCGGAGGATGGTCTATGTGGATAGCTTTACCGTGGATGCCTCTATACCATGTGGTTTGCTAAATGTTGTACCTTCATTACATGTAACCATATTTGTACACTTAGAGGCACCTCTCTTCTATTTTACACTCTGGAGCTCCTGATGGATTTTGCTTCTATTCCCCTTGTTGAGGCTTCCATTTGTTGATGGACATTTTATGGTTACACAACCGATCACATTGTTATAATCTCTTTATATGGACTATAAACTGAAGGACTTGGTTGTGGAACGAATTATTTGAGTTTCCATTATTTCTTATGGGGAAATTTTCTTTTGAATGGGGTGGGCAACTACATGGCAAATGAGGTTCAATGTAGAAAAATGTAAAATAATGCATTTGGGTGGCAAAAAATCTGAATGCAATCAGAGGGGGAGAACCTCTGGGGGAATCTAGGATGGAAAAGGACCTGGGGGTCCTAGTAGATGATAGGCTCAGCAATGGCATGCAATGCCAGGCTGCTGCTAACAAAGCAAACAGAATATTGGCATTAAAAAGGGGATCAACTCCAGAGATAAAACAATAATTATTCTGCTCTACAAGACTCTGGTCCGGCCGCACCTGGAGTATGCTGTCCAGTTCTGGGCACCAGGAAGGATGTACTGGAAATGGAGCGAGTACAAAGAAGGGCAACAAAGCTGATAAAGGGTCTGGAGGATATTAGTTATGAGGAAAGGTTGCAAGCACTGAACTTATTCTCTCTGGAGAAGAGACGCTTGAGAGGGGATATGATAACAATATATAATTTATTGGCGCTATAGTAAATGACCCCCATAGTGTTTATATGCCCTTTAGAGCTAAGAATGACAATAACAACATTTTTTATGCTTTGAAATCTATTTCAAAATGTTTTTCACAATTTATATACACACACTATATTACCAAAAGTATTGGGGTGCCTGCCTTTACACACACACATGAATTTAATGGAATTTAATGGCATCCCAGTCTTAGTCCATAGGGCTCAATATTGAGTTGGCCCACCCTTTCAGCTATAACAGCTTCAATTCTTCTGGGAAGGCTGCCCACAAGATTTAGGAGCGTGTCTATGGAAATGTATGACCATTCTTCCAGAAGCACATTTGATGTTGGGCGAGAAAGCCTGGCTCGCAGTCTCCACTCTAATGCCAACCAAAGGTGTTCTGTTGGGTTGAGGTCAGGACTCTGTGCGGGACAGTCAAGTTCCTCCACCCCAAACTCGCTCATCCATGTCTTTATGGACCTTGCTTTGTGCACTGGTCCAAATCCATTTGGTGGAGGGGGGATTATGGTTTGGGGTTTTTTTTTTCAGGGATTGGGCTTGGCCCCTTAGTTCCAGTGAAGGGAACTCTTAAGGCATCAGCATATCAAGGCCTGGCTGTCATGGTGCACATTGGCACCAATGACAAATTCAGAGGAAGATGGAGTGTCCTAAAAAACGATTTTAGGGAATTAGGAGCTAAATTGACAAAATGGAAGAGGGAGATTAGGGAAGTAAACAAGTGTTTACTTGCCCTTGAGTTGAGGGAATTGACACACCCCCTCTCACAATCTCCCAAGTAAATATACACAGCCGAGGCTGTCAATCACCTGTTGTGTGCTGGGGCTCCCCTCCTGGATCCCTTATGCCGTGTACACACGAGCAGATTGTATGGCGTACTTAGTCCGTCATACAATCCGACGGACAGTCCGTCGTACTTTCCACTGAACGGACTTGACCACACACGGATACACAAACAGTCCGTCGAAAGCTTGCGCGATGACGTGTACAGCACGTACGACGGGACTAGAAATAGGAAGTCCAAGACACAGCAAAGCACCCTTCCGCCGTATAAATCCTTTCTGGGCATGCGCCATTCTTAGTCCGTCGAACTAGCATACTGACGACCGTATTGTCCGCTGAAACCAAAGTACGACGGACAGAATTTCGAAAAAACCGAAATTCTTAGTACTCCGGACTGCACGCTGAAAAAGTCAGCTGAAGCCCACACACGAGCGGATTGTCCGCTGAAATGTGTTTCGACGGACTAAGTACGCCATACAATCCGCCCGTGTGTACGCGGCATTAGAGGCGGCATAAAAGGGACTCATGCAGATCGAAGAAGACAGCAGACAGAAATCGCACTCATTGCTTGCGGTTGAGGCAAGTACACATTATAGAAGGATATGCTTTGTTCATGTTTAAATTCAGAGGTTTACAACCACTTCAAATAATGTGTTAGTTATTCACATAAAACCTTTGCAGTACTCCTGGTAGTCAGAGACCATGTTATCTACGCTTCGTAGGTTACACTAAGGTTTTTATTTATTCATGGCCATCGAGAGGTACTTCAAATAATAATGTGATTAGGAGATGTGGCTCTAATGATTAATATGAAGTGTAAAAATTAATAATAGGGCTATTTTTTATTTCTGCTAAATTATAACACAGCACTCCATTAATAATAAAGCCTTTTAAATCATGTAATTGTATTATTAGTGAACAATGTAGTAATCAAGCTTGAAAATTGCATCTTAACCACTTCCGGACCGCCGCACGCCGATATACCTTGGTATTTTGAAGAGGGATATCTTTGTTACAGCAGCAGCTAGCTGCCATAACCCTGGTATCCTCTTCTTCGGCCGGCGGTCCAGTCTCCGATAATGGTGGTCTCTGCGGAGTATTCAGCGCAAGCTCACTTTTATCGGAGGTGGTAGAGGCCCCCCCGCCACGCTCTGCCGCTTACCGGAGCCGTTGGTGGGCATGGAGATGAGTGAGGGGAAGATGGCCCCACCCGTCTCCATAACAATGCAGGGCGGAAGCGACGTCAAAACATCACTTCCGCCCATAGTTCTTAAAGGACCATTTTTTTTTTTTTTCAAATGACAAAAATTATTATTTTTTTTTATTATTGCATTTTAGTGTAAATATGAGACCAGAGGTCTTTTTTACCCCAGATCTCATATTTAACCACTTGCCGCCCGCCCTATTACAAAAAGACGGCGGCAAAGTGGTTTGATAATCCTGACCGGACGTCATATGACGTCCTCAGGATTATGAGCCGCCGCGCGCCCCCGGGGGCGCGCATCGCGGCGATCGTTGTTGCAGGGTGTCAGTCTGACACCCGGCAACTACGATCTCGGTAAAGAGTCTCCGACGGAGACTCTTTACCACGTGATCAGCCGTGTCCAATCACGGCTGATCACAGTGTAAATGGGAAGAGCCGGTGATCGGCTTTTCCTCACTCGCGTCTGTCAGAAGCGAGTAGAGGAGAGCCGATCGGCTGCTCCTCTGACAGGGGGGGTCTGTGCTGATCGATTATCAGCACAGCCCCCCCGAGGATGCCCACACTGGACCACCAGGGATGCCACCAGACCACCAGGGAAAAGGTAATCCTCCCTAGACCACCAGGGATGCCAATGGTCAGCACAATGGATGCCAATCAGTGCCCATAATGGATGCCAATCAGTGCCTACAATGGGCATCACTGATTGGCATGCATTATTGTTTGGCACTGATTGGCATCCATTAGTACAGTATAACACCAATGCCGCCTATGAGTGCCCACCTGTGCCGCCTATGAGTGCCCACCTGTTTTGAGTGCCCACCTGTGCTGCCTATGAGTGCCCACCTGTGCCGCCTATGAGTGCCCACCTGTGCCGCCTATGAGTGCCCACCCATGCCCATCTGTGCCGCCTATCCATGCCCATCTGTGCCGCCTATCCATGCCCATCTCTGCCGCCCATCCATGCCAATCCGTGCCAGCTATCAGTGCCAATTTGTGCCACCTATCAGTGTCCATCCATGTCGCCCATCCGTGTCGCCCATCCGTGTCGCCCATCCGTGCCGCCTATCAGTGCCGCCTATCAGTGTCCATCAATGCCACCTCATCAGTGCCACTTCATTGGTGCCCATCAGTGCCGCCTTATCAGTGCCCATCAGTGTAGCCCCATCAGTGCCCATCAGTGAAGGAGAAAACGTACTTATTTACAAAGTTTTGAAACTGAAACAAAAAAAAAACATATTTTTTTTCAAAATTTTCGGTATTTTTTTATGTGTAGCGCAAAAAATAAAAACCGTAGAGGTGATCAAATACCACCAAAAGAAAGCTCTATTTGTGGGAAAAAAATGATAAAAAATTAATTTGGGTACAGTGTAGCATGACCGCGCAATTGTCATTCAAAGTGCGACAGCGCTGAAAGCTCAAAATTGGTCTGGACAGGAAGGTGTTTAAGTTCCCGGTATTGAAGTGGTTAAGAGGCCCTGTCATGCTTTTTTTCTATTACAAGGGATGTTTACATTCCTTGTAATAGGAATAAAAGTGAAATTTTTTTTTTTAAAAGAACAGTGTAAAAATAAAAAATAAAAAGGTAAAATAAATAAGAAAAAAACATTTTAAACATGCCCCATCCCGCTGAGCTTGCATGCAGAACGTGAGTTACGCATACATGAGTAGTGCCTGCATATGAAAATGAGGTTCAAACCACACATGTGAGGTATTGCCACAATCGGTAGAGCGAGAGCAATAATTCTAGCCCTTCTCTTTTTAAATGTCACCTATGGAGATTTTTAAGGATAAAAGTATGTCGCCATTACATGAGCGGGCACAATTTTGAAGCGTGACATGTTGGGTATCAATTTACTCGGCATTACATTATCTTTCACAATGTAAAAAACAATTGGGCTAACTTTAATGTTGTCTTATTTTTTAAGAATAATATCCATAATATTATCCTAATACCCATACCAGAGCTGAAGGGCCTGGTATGGATTTTTGGGGGGACCCCCATGACGTTTTTTTCAATGACTTTTATCTGTATTGCCGGAACCAACAATTCATTATAGCCGCAAGTAGTTTTAAATTACTTTTTTTTCCTTTAGAAATGTCATTTTGTGCAGGGATGCAGGGACTGTTCTAAACATGGAAAAAATGTGCCACTTCACAGGCATACTATAGAAATGTAAAAGAATATTTCACTTTTATTGTTTCATTTTAAGCATTATTAAAAATCACTGCTCCCGAAAAAACGGCTGTTTTTAAAACTTTTTTATGTATTGATACATGTCCCTTGGGGCAGGACCCAGGTCTAGAGATGGCCGGCGGTTGGTTCATAACGAACTTTGCTTGTTTGCGATTCGCCAAACCGTCGGACTTCTGACGCTGTTCGCGGCAGACTTATTCGTTTACATTGTGAAGAACTTTGACCCATGACACATCCATCATGGGGTACAGGACAGCCAATTGAGACATTTCAGCACATGGACATACCCTCTACCTTATAAATAGACCTGATCTGGCGGCCATATTACATTCTGTCTTTTTTCAGTGTAGGGAAAGTACGCTGTGTGCATAGTTGCCAACATTGTAAAAAAAAAATGTGACACTTTTTGGGCAGTAGGCGGAGTCATGGTATAATTAGGGGGCGGAGCATGCGTTTATAGGCGTGGCACAGAAAAAGGTAGAAATGCGGCGCGCGCAGCGCCTCGCGGCGAAAAGTGGGAGTGGTTTACGTAAAATAGTGGGTGTGGCTTGCATGGGGCGTGGCTCAAAGGGGTGTGGTTAGAGTCTGAGATGAATGTGGGGTGGAGAGGGAAAGGAGGGGGATGGAGAGAGGGAAAGGGGGGGAGGGAAAGGAGGGACAGCAGCCCCCCGATCCTACACCACAATAGCAATATGTGTTTTCCAGAGTTTGACAATCAGCAGATAAAGATACTCCAAATACCTGGTGTTAGCGCTTCAATCATCCTGACGCCATGATTGTTATGGTGTCAGGATGATTGAAGTGCATTATTTCTATTATTACATTGTAATATAAAATGAAATCATTCAACTCACCATAATACAGAATCAGTGGGAGCCATGAGCGCGTCACTAGCCACGTTGCCTGCCACCAGATGCCATCAGGTGTCCCAAGCAGAGTCTGTCCTTACATCAAGTGCCCCATCAGAGGTACCTTCCTCACATCTGTGTCCATCAGCGGAGCCCCTCCTTACATCTGGTGCCCTTCTGACATCCACAGACCGCCCCCCCCACATCCACAGACCGCCCCCCCCACATCCTGCACAGAACTGCCCCCACATACTCTCCAGACTGGCCCCCGACATACCACTGGCCCCCAACATCCACAGACTGGCCCCCGACATACAACTGGCCCCCCACATACCACTGGCCCGACATCCACAGACTAGCCCCGACATCCACAGACTGGCCCCCCACATCCACAGACTGGCCCCCCACATTCACAGACTGGCCCCCGACATCCACAAACTGGCCCCCGACATCCACAGACTGGCCCCCTACATCCACAGACTGGCCCCCACATTCACAGATTGGCCCCCGACATCCACAGACTGGCCCCTGACATCCACAGGCTGGCCCCCACATTCACAGACTGGCCCCGACATCCACAGACTGGCCCCCGACATCCACAGACTGGCCCCCACATTCACAGACTGGCCCCCACATTCACAGACTGGCCCCCGACATACCACTGGCCCCCACATACATTCACAGACTGACCCCTGACATCCACATACCATGACTGGCCCCCAACATCCGACTGGCCCCCGCCACAACATCCACATTAACAGACTGGCCCCCGACATGCCGCCGTTGCCACGCGGAGACATTTAACTGTGGCGCCGCCCACCGCACTTTACACTGACACAAACACATACTGGAAGCGGGGGTGGGCGGCGCCACAGGTGTAGACCAACTTCTGGTCTTCCTAAAAATGGCTACAGCTAAATGATGGCAAGGTTGGATTGTCGAATGCATTTACAGTACTCAAAGAAAAAAGATGAGTTCCTAAAATGATAGTAAATCATTTTTCCATGCACATAAGACACATCATACAGTGCTTACCATGATGCCCCCAAAACAGATTCCTTGAAAAAAACAGACATATTTAGTGAGCTGGTTGCTTGCTGCATAAGTGTTATCTCCATTAGGAAAGTATAAGAGGATATTGACAACAATATTCCATACTGCCAGTGATGATAGCAAGGATTGAATACTCAGAGTACTTCTTCAGAAACATGATCAGATGGCAAATCAATCAATGTAGGCCTGTATTGTGAATATTGGATCTCTATGCTTCCTGCATCTGATCTAAGGACAGCGTGGTTGCTGAGATATTTAAACAAACAATTCAAGCACTTAGTAACTGCACAAGACCAAAACAGACACATTACTAATAGTAGAAGTGACAGCATTCCTATATGCTTGTGCAATTAAGGGTACCTAGTTTAGAGTCAGACTCATGGTCTCTTCGCTCGCTTGTCCCTCCGTCCGCGGCGGCGGCCGAGTCCGTGGTCCGGCCTGAGTCTATGCAGCCTGGCCAGGCTAGGCTAGGCTAGTCTCTCATCGTCGTCCTCCTCCTCCTCCTCGGTCCCTCTCAGGAGGAGCCGGCAGTGTGACTGTCTCAGAGAGGGCGGCAAGAACCTCCTCTGAGCTCTGGCTCTGCGAAGCAGCAGTCTGACAGCACTGAGCAGCACCACACCCTTCTTCCCTATCTCCATGTGGAGGACTGCGATCTGGTTTGGGCAGGCCGGCGTAGTCACTTAGCTAGCCACGCCCCCGCCACGCCCCCGCTTGCAGTTTTCACAAATAAATGACAGGATGACAATAGCATGTGTCCTCCTTGTCCAATAGAGACAAGGAGGACAAAATAAGGCAAGAGGGGACATTCTAGGGTAGAGGGAGGACCCAGGCTGTTGTAAAAGTGCCAAAACGTTAACACTTGATTGCCCGAAATTTCAGATGCCCGGGACAAGCAGCAAAATTCGGGACAATAAACGGGACAAATTAAAATCAGGACAAGTCTCGAAAATTCGGGATTGTCCTGCGATTTTCGGGACTATTGGCAACTATGTGTGTGAAGCAGGGACAGTCAGTCTAATCGCTAGCTATTACTATTAGGTCCACAAAAGTCCTTTTAAGGACTGGTATAGGTGTACAGTATATAGGGTTGTAATACACTTATAATATACTATCTTTCAAATATAGAAAGCATATTATAGTGCACTGCTGTGCTACTGAGTGCTGACCGATTCTGAAGCTGTCTTTTCTCAGTGTAGGGAGGGACGGTTTGGTGTTTGGAGCAGGGACAGTCTGCAATTCACTAGCTACTAGGTGCACAAAGGTCCGTTTAAGGACTGGTATAGGTGTACAGTATATAGGGTTGTAATACCCTTATAATACACTTTCTTTCAAATATAGAAAGCATATTATAGTGCACTGCAGTGATGCTGACCGATTCTGCAGCTGTCGTTTCTCAGTGTAGGGAGGGACAGTTTGGTGTTTGGAGCAGGGACAGTCTGCAATTCACTAGCTACTAGCTAGCTACTATTAGGTCCACAAAGGTCCTTTTAAGGACTGGTATAGGTGTACTATTTGGTGTGCAATATATAGGGGTGTAATACACGTATAAAATACTTTCAAATATACAAATCATAGCATAGTGCATTTCCACTGTGCAGCATTGTGACTGCTGAGCAGTTCTGCAGCGATACTACAAAGAGTGACAAACGCAATTAGAAAAAAGCATTATAACTGGTGTGATAGACCAGTGGCCCCCCAAAACAACAGATTGAAGTGGGGTGTTATATACCTTCTTCCACATATACTGCAACAGGCTTGAGCCAAAGTGGCATATTGCAGAAGTGCTCTCTATCTCGGTGCTGGTGTCAGTGCTCTCTATCTCGGTGCTGGTGTCAGTGCTCTCTATCACAGTGCTGGTGTCAGTGCTCTCTATCTCAGTGCTGGTGTCAGTGCTTTCTATCACGGTGCTGGTGTCAGTGCTCTCAATCACAGTGCTAGTGTGGTGTCAGTGCTCTCTATCACGGTGCTGGTGTCAGTGCTCTCTCTCTATCTCGGTGCTGGTGTCAGTGCTCTCTCTCTATCTCGGTGCTGGTGTGGTGTCAGTGCTCTCTATCATGGTGCTGGTGTCAGTGCTCTCTATCACGGTGCTGGTGTCAGTGCTCTCAATCACGGTGCTAGTGTGGTGTCAGTGCTCTCTATCACGGTGCTGGTGTCAGTGCTCTCTCTCTATCTCGGTGCTGGTGTCAGTGCTCTCTCTCTATCTCGGTGCTGGTGTGGTGTCAGTGCTCTCTATCTCGGTGCTGGTGTCAGTGCTCTCTATCACTGTGCTGGTGTCAGTGCTCTCTATCTCGGTGCTGGTGTCAGTGCTCTCTATCTCAGTGCTGGTGTCAGTGCTCTCTATCTCGGTGCTGGTGTCAGTGCTCTCTCTCTATCTCGGTGCTGGTGTGGTGTCAGTGCTCTCTATCTCGGTGCTGGTGTCAGTGCTCTCTATCACGGTGCTGGTGTCAGTGCTCTCTATCTCGGTGCTGGTGTCAGTGCTCTCTATCTCAGTGCTGGTGTCAGTGCTCTCTATCTCGGTGCTGGTGTCAGTGCTCTCTATCACAGTGCTGGTGTCAGTGCTCAGTCTCTATCGCGGTGCTGGTTTCAGACAGTGAGGGAGATAGCAGCGGAGAAGCCAATAAGCAGGTAGTGCCAGCACCATGGCTGAGGATCAGCACTGGACTGGCACCTCCGGACCACCGCAGTGGAGCCCTGCATAGGTGGGGGTAAGGGCCTGGGCAGAGAGAGGGGTCAGGGGCTCAAGCACAGGTTGGCACACTGGGACACTGGCACAGGACTGCGCTGCCCTGACTGTGGCACTGATCATCTCCTGCACCCCCTTCATAGCCTGGCCTGACCTTGCCTCTCCTCCACTGCCTTCATGTGCTCCTGAATTGTCAAAATTTCACAGATAAAAAAAGAATGTTTGTCGTTGTCGATCCCAGATTCCCTTAATACTTTTGTTATGTCAGTGTCCATGTGGTGGGACTATGTGTGCACAGCTAGTAAGTATTTTGTGGCTGAAAATATGACCTGGAGGTTTTTAAGGTTCACCTGCCATTAAACTCAATGGGGTCTGTGGAACTTTTGGCCACGTTCGCGGTTCGCGAAACGTCCCGTTGGAAGTTCGTCCATCACTACCCAGGTCCCCAAACATTTTTTTTGACAATACCATGCATATAAGCCTTTAAAATTAGCACTTTTGATTTCTCGCATAGACTTTGAAAGGGTGTTCCGCGGCTTTCGAATTTGCTACGAACACCCCAAATTGTTCGCTTTTCGGCGAACAGACGAACACCCGATGTTTGAGTCAAACTTACATTCGACTTGAACATCAGACTCATCCCTAGTTGCGGTTAATGCATTTTGCGGTCCACTTCTGCACCGCTCACCATTGTTATACGTCAGCACTTTGACGTTAAATACCAGGGATTATGGCAGCAGATAGCTGCCATAACCCCGGAATTTTGTTAAACAACGGGCGGTCCACTTTAAGATAAAAGTGGTCTTCAAAGCGGATTTGCCGTGAGATCACTTTTATCGGTGGCAGGAAAGGTGCCCCACGTCTCGCCGTCTCCACCGCTTATCGGAGCTGTCGGTAGACTATCCAATCCTTTCCAAAATCGCATTAAAAACGCGGCGCTATCAAAGGTATAAGCATAAAGCCTCTGAACTGGTAAAAATATATATAGCCTCGTGGTAATAATAATAATGTATAAAATATATGATGAAAAATATATAAAATAACAAGTGCTTAATAGGCAAATAATAAAGTGACAATGTGCATTCATATAGTGATGAAAAATATTAAAGCAAATAAGTCAGTGGAAATCTAAATAGATCCAAATACTGGAATTATAAAAAAAAGTGCTTAAGTGGACTGTGCAAAGTTCAAATTGGTCCAAATTACAGGTGCTCCACGCTCCATGTGATTCAGTATGCTGCGAAAGTGATGCGATAATCAGACGCTGTGTTCTCACTCAGGTGTTCCCCCCCATGTAATGAAGGCTCACCTTAAGGTGTGTGACTTTGGTGTTAAGCTTGGTCAATACACGCTTTGGAACCACTACAGGGTTCAACAGTGCGTCTGGGATCCTGGATCAATCGCCAATGTGCCTCAGTGAATCAATGAAAAAAGGATCTCATAGTGTAGTATGCTTATGCAATTTATTGAAACAAAAATAAACAGGTCCCACACAGGGTACTCACAATATCCAGACGCTTCAGTGCGCCACAGCGCCTAGAGGCGATTCAGTTCGCATTGTGCGCTATACAAGTATTTCATTCATTCATTCTACATCAAGCAAAAAACGAATGGTTGAAACTGGTCGGAAACGGGATGGTATGCTGATCATTCCTAAGAGCTGATCTGCTAAGCGTGCCGTCTTTTCCCCTTCCCCAAGGGAATTTCTGTCCTGTCCCCTTCCCCTACATGTGTCGATACAAGGGAATTTCGTACCTTCCTCTGAGGAAATGCCGTTGGATAACAGAAGCGACTCAATGCCCTTGGATAACAGAAGTCAAACGTCACTTCCGTCCAAAGGCCTTGCAATATGTCCTGAAGAAGTAAATGTAAATGTTGAAACACGTCCGGTGCATTTTTTTAAATAATTTAGAACCCTAACTCTAACATGTGACTTTGGATACAGGTTGCTGCACTACTTTGATGCGACATTCATGCCACTTGCCAGAGAGTGTAAAGTCGCATCAAAGTCGCACTCAGGGGTGGACTGACAACTCATGGGGCCCCTGGGCAATAAGAGATTATGGGGCCCTCAGGCAATCCGAGATTATGAGGCCACACAGTATACACACACACAGTATACAATCACACAGTTTAGACCAAAAGGATGTCGGTAAGGGACATTTTAGAGACATATTTAAAAAAAACACAGATTTTTAGATACTGTCCCTGGTTTTACTGAAGCTGGCAACCCTGATGGGGCCCCCCAGTAGCTTGGGGCCCTCGGGCAGTGCCCGAGTGACCCAATGGTCAGTCCGCCCCTGGTCGGACTATATGAACAGAACTGTCGTACTTTTCTATTAGCCCCTCCCCTAAACAAAAAAAAACACATCAAAAACGCAACACTTTTTTTGCTGTGAGTCCATTGAAGTCTATTACACGCAAAGTGCAGTCTGCTGTTTGGGGAAAAAAAAAGTCCCTGACCATTTCCAAAAAAACTCACAGATGTGAACTAGATCCATAGGAAACCATAAATCCATAAATCCCTAAATGGACTGTAGTGCATTTCTGCAAAACACAAATTGTACGTAAAATGCATAGGTGTGAACCAAGGGTTAAAATTGTCTCTAGATGATGCATTATGTTAAACATAAAAACAGCGAATTCTGAACCTTGTACTGTTGTGAAAGTAAAAAAAAAAAAATCCCATTTGACTCAGGAATCAGGAATAGAATGTGCCTGCCCGGCATGTTTATATATAGGTGGATATTAAGTACAGGGAAATCTTGTTCTAGCTCTTCCATGCTTGACACGTGATGCTAGATCAGTGTAATATTGTTGTTGCATCTGTCTTCCATTTACAGAAGATTTACATTTTATTGGGTCCCAGTGGGAAATGTTATAGATGCAGCTTTGCTGGCATAAATGTTCAAAAATGACATTTTCGTTTAAAAAAAACAAAAAAACCCCCATAAATTTCAAAGGCGAAAAGAGATGCAATGAAATGACCACAAAAGCAGGTTCATGGAGTTAATCCATCAAAAACAATAACTAGTATAGATTTATAATGGACCTGTACTCAATAGCACTTCTATGGATTGGATTGCAGTTCGTCCTGCACTCCTGTGACCCGGTTTCAGCAGACAGCGGGCTGAAGTTCGATGTCTGCTGATGTCACAGAGCTGGTCCAGGCTCAAACAAGATCGCGACACTGTTGTCGTCGGGATCCGCCCACATCCCTGCACTGGCACCCGGCTCAGACTCTAAGCGAGCCACCGGGAGCCGGAGGTGGCCACTCCTGCCCCCCCTCCATAGCCCAGCACTACAGTAAGCGAGGAGGGGGCAGAGCAGAGAGCCGGTGACTGATAGTCTCCAGTTCTCTGCTCGGGAAGCTGTGAGAACGGAGCGATCGGCGGTGTTAGATCGCTCGGTTCTCAGTGTTGGAGCTGGCGATGGACAGAAGCAGCATCGGACAGATGCTGCATTCAGCTACAGTAGGTAAGTATGATTTTGGAAAAAAAAATAACCCCATACTTCTCTTTTAAGGCTGTTTAATGTTCTTGTATTTCTCCTTCTATGGTTCCTCTTTTCTCCATATAAAGCCCTTCTGTTTTTTATTATGTAGCGATACCCCTGCAGGAAGTAACAGATCTAATACCCAGCTTTAGTTCAGAGAAAGCCAGGCACACAGCAGCATTTTACTCATTTTGGCTCAATAATCAGTGTAGGGCTTGCCTTTGTTTGGGGTTTTTATTTCTGGAGAACTTGGGATGGTAGAGGGTTATTACAGGATACTCCAGATTTCCTGATTCTTTGCAGGAGGACGCTTCATCTAGCTCAGTCTCTCTATACAGGCTCAAGTACAGATATCATTGCTAAGTCCGTTCTTTGGAAGCTATCCCAGGCAGGAATTCTGTAGACTTGTCCACCTAGGAGAGTACTGCGCACAGTCACTAAAACCCTGAGCTCTGGTCAGTACTCACAATGTCACAGGATCACCAGATGCCTCTTTCCAGTATCCAGCAAAAACTCTTCAGGGAGCTCTCTGGACTAGGTTCCCGAGTGAGGAATCCCTTGACCAGCTCCAAAAAGGATCCTAAGAAATAGACCACACCCCCCCAGCTCAGCCACAGCTGGAACTTCGATGAACAACTGCTGGACACACACCCAGAAAGGAACACCATTTTGCTCTAAATCTCAGACTATTTAGGCCCCTCCAGCCACCTTCTGGGCACACTTTCCCAGGGATTGTGAAAGACAGGGAAAAGCAATCAAACCTGCAGTCTGTGAGACCCAGAAGGGACAAAAACAATCAACAACTGGTCCATTGACTGAGGTGCCAAAAAATAACGAAATTTTCCAACTTCCTGGCAACCTAACTAGGAGGTTGCTACGATTACATACCTTATTTTAGACCCAGTGGTGTCATCTGTGTTTCTCTAGGCACTGCAAGCAGCTCATGGCTGGTGAGAAGAGCCAGCAGGGGTCTGTTAATGGGCAGGCTGAATGTACCAAGTTGATCGCTCAACTTGGGTACAACCAGCCTGCCAGATTCTCTTTTGATTATCGCTAGCAATTGCTATAGCTGCTAGCTATAATCACTGTCTTCTCCTTGCAGGGGAAGTCGTTCCCACCGAGAGAAGACAATTGCTAAATTCCCTGTCAGCACTGTCTGTGTTGATGGGGGAATTTCTTTCCTGCAACCCGTGGAAAGAAATTTGAGCCATGTTTGGACGGTTTTAGGGACTGGCATGTCACATGACCACAGATACAGGGTATTTTGTTTAGTGCAATGCCCTGTATTTAGCAAAAAAACTTAAAGGGTGATGCCGCGTACACACGACCGTTTTTTTCCCGTCAGAATAAACACCTGAATGAGTTCCGACGGAGTTCCGCTGAAATGGTCTTGCCTACACACGATCACACCAAAGTCCAATCATCTAGAACACGATGACGTATGATGGGACTAGAAAAAGGAAGTTCAATAGCTAGTAGCCAATAGCTACCCTTGAGTCGTTTTTGGTCCGTCTGAACAGCATACAGACGAACGGTAGAAATTGATTCCATCAGAAAGATTTAAAACATGTTCTATTTCTAGATCTGTCAGAATTTTCGAAAAAAAAAAAAAAGTCTGATGAAGCCCACACACGATCGGAATATCCAATGAAATGATTCCGTCTGACTTTTTCTGCCGGAAAGTCCGACCGTGTGCACAAGGCATTAGGCTTAATTCATATGGGACATTTTACAACCTCTCCTGAACGATTTAACTTGACAGATAGGAACCGACGTTTCAAAACGTCCGTTTTGCCGCGCATACATGCCCAGTTTGCGTTTAGAAGCGTTTTTCTTTTTCAAATAGTTAAAAATGTCTGTAAATGAAATGCGGCTAAACGCGAATTACTGCGTTTACAAGCTGTTACAGGCATTTGGCTTTTCAAATGCCTCTGAACATCCGTCCTGAATGCATTTTTTTGCTTTTCAAAAAATGCTTCTAAACTCAACTGCCTAGAAAGGAATATAAACAACCCCGTGTACATATAATGATAAGATTACATAGAGGCTGAGTTCAGGGACAGCTGAAAAAAATGGCCAACTGCTCCTAAACATCTGTTTACCAGCAGCAGCCTTAGGCCTTTTTATAGAACATATAAAAGGTCACGCTAACTCTCATATGCTTAGAACTGTGAATATAGTGTATAACATATAACTACACAAAATAAATAGAATCATAAAATGAACAGTTCATATGTAGTGGAATAAATACACCATAGCTCCCAACTGTCCCTGATTTCGAGGGACTGTCCCTGATTTGGAAGAATGTCCCTCCATCCCTCATTCCTCCTCATTTGTCCCTCATTTTGGTCTGATCTATATAGATGTATATAAAATGCACTTTTTATCTTTCAAAAAGTGTTTCCCAGTGCTAAACCTTTTATCTAAAGTCTAAATTGCTGCATTTGTACATTTTAAAAGCCAATATAAAGGAATAGTAGTGGTAAAAAAAAAGCACTTGTGAATTTATTTAACCAGTTGCCGACCGCCGCACGCCGATGTACGTCGGTACAATGGCACGGGCAGGCATAAGGACATACATGTACGTCCCTTGCCTCCCGCGGGTCGGGGGCCTGATCGGGCCCCCGCCCGGTGCCTGCGGCGGTCGGTATTCGTTCGGGAGCGATCCCGGACGAGGGGACGGCCATTCATTCATGGCCACCCCCTCGCGATCGCTCCCGACGAATAGAAATCCCCGGTGACATCACTTCCTCTCCTGTAATGTAAACACAGGAGAGGAAGTGATGTATTCTCTCCTCCGTGTCGGTATTTTTCGTTCCGACACGGAGGAGAGCGGATCAGTAAGTTGCACCAACACTCTACACACACAGTAGAACATGCCAGGCACACTCACACCCCCCCTTTACCCCCCAATCACCCCCCCAATTACCCCTGCCCCCCAGTCACAGTGACACCAATGTCATTTTTTTTTTTTTTTTTTTTTTTTGCATTGGTGTCATTTGTGACTGTAATAACTGTTAGGGCAGTTAGAGTTAGCCCCCTTTAGTTCTAATGTACCCCCCTAACCCCCCCAATAAAGGTTTAACCCCGTGATCACCCCCCGTCGCCAGTGTCACTAAGGCTGGGTTCACATTGCAGCGGTTTATGAGAACGAATGTGATTCGCACCGCACTGCAGTGCAAATCACATCCGATCTCTGTGCGATTCGAGTTCAGCCATTCACCGCACCCGCCACACCCGCCGCACCCGCCGCAAATTCGCACGGGACCCTTTTTTTGGCCCGCAGCAGAATCGGATCGCATGGTGTGAACACCATGCGATCCGAGTTTGCAGATCGCACTGCGATATGCGAACTGATCTGGGGGTGTCAGTAACATTTCACTGACACTCCCAGCAGTTCGCATAGGGCAGTGTGAACTGCCGCCGGGAGGCATGCGATGCGGGAACCCGCCGCGGATTCGCGGCGTTTCCGCATCGCTCCAGTGTGAACCCAGCCTAATAAGCGATCATTTTTCTGATCGCCGTATTAGTGTCACAGGTGACGCTAGTTAGGCAGGTAGGTATTTAGGTTCGCCGCAGCTTTTTATAGCGCCAGGGACCCCCATATACTACCACATAAAGCCCCCTGATTGCCCCCTAGTTAACCCTTTCACCAGTGATCACCATATAACTGTTACAGGTGACGCTGGTTGGTTAGTTATTTTTTTATAGTTTCAGGGCACCCGCCATTTATTACCTAATAAAGGTTTAACCCCCTGATCACCCGGCGGGTGTCATTTGTGACTAATAACTGTTAGGGCAGTTAGGGTTAGCCCCCTTTAGTTCTAAGGTACCCCCCTAACCCCCCCAATAAAGGTTTAACCCCGTGATCACCCCCCGTCGCCAGTGTCACTAAGGCTGGGTTCACATTGCAGCGGTTTATGAGAACGGATGTGATTCGCACCGCACTGCAGTGCAAATCACATCCGATCTCTGTGCGATTCGAGTTCAGCCATTCGCCGCACCCGCCGCAAATTCGCACGGGACCCTTTTTTTGGCCCGCAGCAGAATCGGATCGCATGGGTGTTCACACCATGCGATCCGAGTTTGCAGATCGCACTGCGATATGCGAACTGATCTGGGGGTGTCAGTAACATTTCACTGACACTCCCAGCAGTTCGCATAGGGCAGTGTGAACTGCCGCCGGGAGGCATGCGATGCGGGAACCCGCCGCGCATTCGTGGCGTTCCCGCATCGCTCCAGTGTGAACCCAGCCTAATAAGCGATCGTTTTTCTGATCGCTGTATTAGTGTCACAGGTGACGCTAGTTAGGCAGGTAGGTATTTAGGTTCGCTGCAGCTTTTTATAGCGCCAGGGACCCCCATATACTACCGCATAAAGCCCCCTAATTGCCCCCTAGTTAACCCTTTCACCAGTGATCACCATATAACTGTTACAGGTGACGCTGGTTGGTTAGTTATTTTTTTATAGTTTCAGGGCACCCGCCATTTATTACCTAGTCTCACTAGTGTACCCCTAAATTTAGGGGTGTCTACTTTCCAAAATGGGGTCATTTGGGGGGGGTTTGTGCCATCTTGGCATTTTATGGCCTTCAAAACTGTAACGCCCTTAGAAAGCCTGAAGGCGGTGCTTGGTTTTCGGGGCCCCGTACGCGGCTAGGCTCCCAAAAAGTCCCACATATGTGGTATCCCCATACTCAGGAGAAGCAGCAGAATTTATTTTGGGGTGTCATTTCACATATGCCCATGGCATGCGTGAGCAATATATCATTTAGTGACAACTTTGTGAAAAAAAAAAAAAAAAAAAAAAAGTTTGTAATTTTCCCGCAACTTGTGGCAAAATATAAAATATTCCATGGACTCAACATGCCTCTTAGCAAATAGCTTGGGGTGTCTACTTTCTAAAATGGGGTCATTTGTGGGGGTTTTGTGCCATCTTGGCATTTTATGGCCTTCAAAACAGAGAAGCACGGATTAAGAATGCAATGATATAAGGAGTGCTGGACATGACAGTGTGTCTGAGGGACACAGAGGGTTAAGCTTTATGGGTGGAGCTGAGGAAAAAGGTTTGCAGGAAGCAAGTTCAGTGTAGGGGAGGGGTCATATAAAAGGGAGGGGTGTGGCTTTAGGGGATCATTCGGATCCCAGCGTGACACAGAGGAGGCAGTTTTTCTCTGCTCCTCTGTAATGGCCGACCTGGATGTGATTTTCAAGAGGCTGAGACGGGCGGCGGAGGCGTGCGGAGCGGAGTGGCTGCGGGACCGAGCGGGGACCTGGAGGACGCCGCGGAGGATGTCGGTGATGCAGGTGAGGCGCCGCTGCGTGCGCGGAGGTCTCGGCCTCCGGCGCGTTTTTCCCCAGGGCCTACACCTCGTCCACCTCGTGACTGTCGGAGCCCGGGGGCCGACCGCTCGGTCCCCCCGGCGAAGAGGAAGGTGCCTGGCTCTCCCTGGTCCGGGTGGTCATTGCGCCGCCGTCCGGAGGGGGGCGGGGCCTCGTGGCAAAATGGCGCCGGCTCCGGGTCGGGCCGGCACCCGGGAACGGGGGGGGGGGGGGGACGGGCGGGGGGCTCTGGGTCCAGCCGCCTTGGGGGTGCAGCGGAAGGAGGGGATCCTCGGACTGGGGGTTCCAGCATGGGGACACGCGTGGTGGGGGGGCAGGGTTGGCACGGGGGGGTCGCAGCTCCCGGGATGGGGCGGGTGGGATGAAGGGAGCCACCGAGGTGCCTGGCAGGGCTGGTCTTGGACACCAGCATGCCGGGGGTGGTCGGGGGCCACAGGCACTGCGGGATGCGCCTGAACGCGCTGACCAGGAGGTCTGCGATTCGCCCAGGGGGATGGCGGCACCCCCAGCGCGCACCGCGGAGGACAAGTCCGAGGGTGAGCTGTCGCAGGAGGAGGAATTTTCACATGCAGCGCACGAAACCATGACTGTCGGCAAGGCCCCGGTGCGGCCAGGTAAGTCACGTGATCTTTTGGTTCTGACGGAAGCCTTGGGGGATTTGCTGGGGGACCCGGTATCCCAGAACGGCAAGGGGATGGGGGCAGAGGGCCGGTCGGCGGGGGTGGGGCATGTCGCCCTGGGGGGGCCCACGGATAGCTGCAGGACCTTCTTGGAGGGGCTGCGGGCCCTGGTGGGTAAGTTTGCCGGGGGTTCGGGGGCGCCGCAAGTGGGTCCCTGGATGGCTGCGGGCCCAGGGTCGGGGGGAGGGGGGTCCGGGGCCACGCCGGTGGTGGACCCCCCGACCGCTGCGGCTTCTGGGGGGGTGGTAGACATGGGGCCTGGGGGCACGGGGGTCCCCCCAGTGGTCACGGAACCTGGGGCGTGGACCGATGTGGTCAGGATTGCGGATGCTGCCCGGTGCGCAGTATATGTTGATTCGAGGGCCTGGTGGGGGCGTGCCTGAAGCAGGAGGTGCGGGAGAATATTGGCATGGGTGAGTATGTGGAGATTTTCTCTTTGCTCCCCCTTGAGAAGTTCAACTTGGATAGGGTCAAGCCGGACAGTTCCAAAAGGACGACGAGGAGCAGCGTAGGTATCGGCTGATTCTGCGCACTTTCTCCAATTGGCTTCAGGCGTTCGCTGGCTTAGCTAGCGTGATTGGGGAGAAGAACCCCGAGCATTGCTCGGCGTTGTTCTGCTGTATGGACGCGACTGGAGAGGCTTATCGGGTGTATGGGGGGGGTGGCATGGCTGCGTTATGACGAACAGTCCAGGCAGCGGTAAGCGGTGCGGCCGGAACTACGCTGGGACCACAAGGACATCAGCCTCTGGATGAGGCTTATGTCTGCGGCTCGGACTCCTGCTCCGTTTCTTCAGGGGGGGGCGGGAGTGTGTTGTCCTCAGGGCTGCCGGCCGGGAAAAAGTGGGGTGTGTGCTGGCCCTTTAACGGGGGGCTTGTAAATTCGGGAGAGCGTGCCGATTTAAGCACGAGTGCTCCGGCTGCGGCGGCGCCCTCGCACTGTCCCGCTGTTTCAGGAAAGGAAAGCGTTCCGGCGATGTTGCTCACGAAAGGGATGACGCCGGTAACCCTGGAAAGGATACTTCCTTTCCTAAGTAAGTATCCGGATGGGGAGGCGGCGCGGGGGTTGATTTCGGAGTTTTCGGGACGGTTTCAGGATTCCTTGTTCATTGGCGGAGGTGCCCCCAGTGGCCCGGAACTCGCGATCGGCTTTGGTACACCCGGGGGGTGGTAGGCGAAAACTTGGGCAAGGAAGTGGCGTTGGGCCGGATGGATGGGCCTTTCGAAGTGCAACCGTGGGGCGACCTGGTGGTGTCCCCGCTGGGTGTAGTTCCTGAGAAAGAGCCTAGGAAATTTCGCTTGATTCATCACTTGTCCTTTCCTAAAGGGGGGTCGGTCAATGACTTCATCGGCCCTGATGCGGGTACGGTCTCATACACGTCTTTTGATGCGGCGGTTAGGTGGGTCAGGCTTTCTGGATGGGGGGCTCTTATGGCCAAGGCAGATGTGGGGTGCCATTGGCAGGGCCAGTTCTATATGAGTAAGTGCCTGCCCATGGGTTGTTCCATTTCCTGCGCCTACTTTGAGGCGTTTAGCTCATTTTGGAGTGGGTGGTGAGTGACGTTTCGGGCCTGGAGTCGGTCATCCACTATTTGGACGACTTTCTGTGCGTGGGCCCCGCCTGCCTCCAGTGTGGGTGCGATTTTTCTGTCTACGTTGCAGCACATTGCAGGTAAGTTCGGGGTACCGTTGGCGGGGGAAAAAACAGAGGGACCAGTTACGGACTTGAGTTTTTTGGGGATAGTGATCGATTCGAGGGCAATGGAGTGCCGATTGCCCGAGAATGAATTACTTGATCTGAAAATGGAATTGGCGGAGATGCAAGGATAGTAGAAGGTCCGGTTGAGGGCCCTGCAGTCTCTGTTGGGCTAGCTAAATTTTGCTTGCCGGATCATCCCTATGGGGGCAGGTGTTCTGCAGACGGCTGTCGGCAGCCTCGGCCGGGGTGAGTGTGCCTAACCATTTTGTGCGTCTGCGGGAAGGAACACAGGGAAGACTTGCGGGCGTGGCTTGAATTCCTAGCCTCTTGTAACGGGCGGGACATGTGGATGTCGGGGCCAGTGAGCAATTTCGATGTGGAATTGGTCGCTGCCGCGGCTGGGTCGGCGGGTTATGGGGCGTATTTTCGGGGACGGTGGAGTGCTGACCCTTGGCCGCAATCTTGAGAGGTGGCGGGGTTGTTGGGCAACCTGGTTCTGCTTGAACTATTCCCGGTGGTGTTGGCATTGGAGCTGTGGGGGGAGGAGTTCCGTAATATGAAGTTGCGCATTAGTTGAGACGGCATGGGGGTGGTTCAGGTCCTCAACCATTTGGCTGCTACGGCAGCTGGTGTTTCGGTGCTTACGGCTCAATGTTTACGTTTCGGCAGTGCACATACCTGGGGTGGAGAATTCTTTGGCTAACTCGCTCTCTCGTTTTCAGTGGGACGAGTTCCGGGATCTGGCGCCGAGAACGGAGGAGTCGAGGGCGTCTTGCCCTGGGTGGATGTGGGGGATGCCCTTGTAGTCGCCGCAGGTTGGATTCAGGGGTCTTTGAGTGAGTCCACGTGGGCGGCCTATTCTAGGGTGTGGTCAGAATGGTTGGGTTGGAGCGGTTGGTCGGGGCTCCGACCAGCGCTGGTTGGTGCTGTATTGGGTGGCACGGAACATTGAGATGGGATTGGCACCTGCGTCGATTGATCGGAAATTGGCGGGGTTGGCATTTTTGTCTAAGCTGTGGGGAGAGCCGGACGGGAATGCGGATTTTTGGGTGCGGCAAACCTTGAAGGGGTATAGGAGGGAACGGAAAGGTCGGGATGCGCGCGGGCTGGTGAAGTATGATAACTTGGTGGCGATTTGTTCCCGGCTTGTGGAAGTTTGTTCTTCCGCTTACAAGGCCATCCTGTTCACAGCGGCTTTTTCGTTGGCGTTTTATGGGGCGTTTGGGACTGGGGAGTTGGTGTGTCGGTCTAAACGGGTTGCTGAGGGGCTGTTGGATCAGGATGTACAGGTGGCTGCTGATCGGGTGAGTATACGGTGGCAGAGGTCCAAGCCTGACCAGCTGGGCAGGGGAGTGGTGATTATACTGTTTGCCTTGCCGGGCTCGGCAGTGTGCCCTGTGGAGGCGGTAAGGGCCTTTTGGGCGGTGCGGCTGGAGGGGGGGGGGCCTTTCTGGCTGCTCTTTTCTCTCTAGGTTGCAATTCGTGTCAGTTTTCAACGGTGCCTGCGGACTGTGGGTTTGGACGACCGGGAGTACTCGTCGCACTCCTTCCGTATTGAAGCGGCCACTGAGGCTGCCCGATGTGGGCTGGCTGAGTCGATTGTTCGCCGGATCGGTCGTTGGGAATCTAAGAGGTTCCGTTCGTATGTCCGGCCGCAGTTGATCCTGGGGTGAGCTGGGGCGCGGCTGGGAGTGTTTTGCAGTATGGGGTTGGGAGTTACAGGTGTTATGGTATATTACGTTGGTTGGTTGTTATATGTTCTGTGTTATGTTTTTTCATTCCAGATGGAGGTTCCTCACGCCTCGTTTGGATCCTAGGGCACTCGGACGTGTGCTGGGGGGCCGGGAGAGGCGATGCTCGGCCGGCAGGCAGGCCATTGGGAATTCCCGGGCGGGAGGCTAGGTTGATGTGGTTGGGATTCCCGGGCATGCGGTGGGAGCGTGTGATGAAGGAAGTTGAGCGCTTTGCAATGAGGGACAGGCCCCCGGATGTGTTGGTCATTTACGCAGGGGGCAACGACCTGGGCATACGGAGGAAAGGGACATCTTAGCTGATGTTAGGGCGGATGTTTTGCGCTTACGAGTCCGCTTCCCGGGTACCATCTTGGTTTGGTCGGACATTGTGGGCAGATCGGTGTGGAGGTGGGCTAGGTCCATGGTAAGCATCAACCAAACCAGGATGGGGGTCGGACGTGGGTATTGACCTTTGGTCATTGGGTCTGCAGGAGGGTATACAAAAAAGCTCTTAGGGTGTGGGGTGGCCCTCAAGGTTGAGGGGGTCACCCTTTCGGGCTGTGGCGGTGTGTTTTCTGGTGGTTTCTGACGGTAGACAGGTACTCAGAAGGGATCTGAGGGTGTGGGGGGCTCATCTAACGATCGGCCCCTCTGGGTATTCCTGAACGTTGGAGGGAATACGGTTATGTTCACTGGCGGAAGTTGTCTCCGACCGGTCACAGGTGGAGGCCTTTGGGAAGTTGGTCAGGTGTACCGCAGTGATTTGGTATTGGCTTAAGTGGGGTCACCGTCAGAGATCACCAGAATGGGCAGCTAATGTTATTTAATGTGGTTTAATGGTAATAAAGTTATTTATATTTATATATCTATATATATTTAGATATTTTCATATTGACAAGTTATTGGAGTGAATTTTGAGTTATGTTTAATAAAGGCTGTTGTGGCCAGTTTACTCCAACCTATGGTGTGGACTCGTTTCTAATAGGGGAAGGTATGGGTAAGGAATAATATAAGGGGAACATTCAGACTACACTAGTCAAGAGAAGCACGGATTAAGAATGCAATGATATAAGGAGTGCTGGACATGACAGTGTGTCTGAGGGACACAGAGGGTTAAGCTTTATGGGTGGAGCTGAGGAAAAAGGTTTGCAGGAAGCAAGTTCAGTGTAGGGGAGGGGTCATATAAAAGGGAGGGGTGTGGCTTTAGGGGATCATTCGGATCCCAGCGTGACACAGAGGAGGCAGTTTTTCCCGCCCTCCCGCCCTAATGTTATGTGTTTGTTTTGTTGTGTCATTTGTTGCTGGTCTTTTCTTCTTTTGCAAGTTTCGTCGGTTGTCACGGCAGCTGAAGGTTTTCCTGTGTTGGCGGTGTGTTTTCTGGTGGTTTCTGACGGTAGACAGGTACTCAGAAGGGATCTGAGGGTGTGGGGGGCTCATCTAACGATCGGCCCCTCTGGGTATTCCTGAACGTTGGAGGGAATACGGTTATGTTCACTGGCGGAAGTTGTCTCCGACCGGTCACAGGTGGAGGCCTTTGGGAAGTTGGTCAGGTGTACCGCAGTGATTTGGTATTGGCTTAAGTGGGGTCACCGTCAGAGATCACCAGAATGGGCAGCTAATGTTATTTAATGTGGTTTAATGGTAATAAAGTTATTTATATTTATATATCTATATATATTTAGATATTTTCATATTGACAAGTTATTGGAGTGAATTTTGAGTTATGTTTAATAAAGGCTGTTGTGGCCAGTTTACTCCAACCTATGGTGTGGTCTCGTTTCTAATAGGGGAAGGTATGGGTAAGGAATAATATAAGGGGAACATTCAGACTACACTAGTCATGTAATAGGTAGTGAGAAGTGAACTCAAAAATTTACGCCCTTAGAAAGCCTGAAGGCGGTGCTTGGTTTTCGGGGCCCCGTACGCGGCTAGGCTCCCAAAAAGTCCCACATATGTGGTATCCCCGTACTCAGGAGAAGCAGCAGAATTTATTTTGGGGTGTCATTTCACATATGCCCATGGCATGCATGAGCAATATATCATTTAGTGACAACTTTGTTAAAAAAAAAAAAAAAAAAAAAAAGTTTGTAATTTTCCCGCAACTTGTGGCAAAATATAAAATATTCCATGAACTCAACATGCCTCTCAGCAAATAGCTTGGGGTGTCTACTTTCTAAAATGGGGTCATTTGTGGGGGTTTTGTGCCATCTTGGCATTTTATGGCCTTCAAAACTGTAATAGGTAGTGAGAAGTGAACTCAAAAATTTACGCCCTTAGAAAGCCTGAAGGCGGTGCTTGGTTTTCGGGGCCCCGTACGCGGCTAGGCTCCCAAAAAGTCCCACATATGTGGTATCCCCATACTCAGGAGAAGCAGCAGAATTTATTTTGGGGTGTCATTTCACATACGCCCATAGCATGTGTGAGCAATATATCATTTAGTGACAACTTTGTGTAAAAAAAAAAAAAAATTTTTTTTTTTGTCATTATTCAATCGCTTGAGGCAAAAAAATAAAATATTCAATGGGCTCAACATGCCTCTTATCAATTTCCTTAGGGGGTCTACTTTCCAAAATGGGGTCATTTGGGGGGGTTTTGTACTGCCCTGCCATTTTAGCACCTCAAGAAATGAGATAGGCAGTCGTAAACTAAAAGCTGCGTAAATTCCAGAAAACGTACCTTAGTTTGTAGATGTGACAACTTTTGCGCAAACCAATAAATATACAATTATTGACTTTTTTTTTACCAAAGACATGTGGCTGAATACATTTTGGCCTAAATGTATGACTAAAATTGAGTTTATTGGATTTTTCTAATAACAAAAAGTAGAAAATATCATTTTTTTTCAAAATTTGCGGTCTTTTTACGTTTATATCGCAAAAAATAAAAATCGCAGAGGCAATCAAATACCATCAAAAGAAAGCTCTATTTGTGGGAAGAAAAGGACGCAAATTTTGTTTGGGTACAACATTGCATGACCGCGCAATTACCAGTTAAAGCAGCGCAGTGCCAAAGTGTAAAAAGACCTCTGGTCATTTACCAGCAAAATGGTCCGGTCTGAAAGTGGTTAAAGTGGAAGTAAACCCATCTATAAAACGGTTTCATTTCCGGCACGTGCTGGAAATGTAACACTCCCATTGGTTGTGCTCTCAACCAAACTGTCAAACCATCCAATGGCTGGTGTCATAACTGATCACATGTGCAGCATCATGGCAGTTGTAGATTAAACAGAGGCCAAGATGGCAGCTTCCTTGGCTGAAAAAGATAGGAGGGTTTACTTACACTTTAACCTTTTTCTTTTGGTTAATTCTCCTTTAAAGGGGTGTGGCAGAGGGCGTTTCTTATGCCTACATACATTTGCTAGTAGGTGTCTCTCATTCCCATTTCAAAATGTTGGGAGGTATGAAAACACCAAATAGTGCTAGGTCTTAACCACTTCAACCCCAGAGGATTTTACTCCCTTCCTGACCAGAGCACTTTTTGCGATTCGGCACTGCGTCTCTTTAACTGACAATTGTGCGGGTATGCAACATTGTACCCAAACAAAAGTGATGTCCTTTTTTTCCCCACAAATAGAGATTTCTTTTGGTGGTATTTGATCACCTCTGCGGAAATAAAAAACACAATCATTTTTACTTTTTTCTATAATAAATATCCCCCAAAAATATAAAAATAACAAAGATTTTTTTTCCTCAGTTTATGCTGATATGTATTCTTTTACATATTTTTGGTAAGAAAAATCACAATAAGCGTATATTGATTGGTTGGCGCAAAATTTATAACATCTACAAAATAGGGGATAGTTTTATGTCATTTTTATTAGTAATGGTGGCGATCTGAGATTTTTTTTTTTTTTTTTTTTTTTTTTTCGAGACTGCAACATTATGGCGGACACATCGGGACCATTGTCATTTGCCACCCCAGCAAGATCCAGAACCAGCCGTGCCCAGAAATGGCGTCAGCAAAGGAGAGCACGCAGTCTCAATGCATTTCGTGATCAACACATCATCAGGAAGCTTCCTCATGACTGGTTGATCATGAAATGCATTGAGGCTGTGCGCTCTCCTTTGCTGACATAATTTCCGGCACATTTATGCCGCTACCCAGAAGTGAGGCATCACATATATACGATCCAGTGCACAGCAGCTGCCCTGTAGCAGTAAAACTGCTATAGGCAGTGTTGCCAACCATCAGTATTATTACTGGCAGTCAGTAAAAAATGACCACTTTTCTCTTGCCAGTAAATGCCAGTGACAGGAAAAGGTTGCCAGTAAAAAATATGTCTGTGATGCTCGGCTGGCAGAGACTATTCGAGTGCCTGCTACAGTATGCTCGAGTGGCAGCGGCGGGGGGCAGGTCTGGTGCAGGTGGTGCCTGAGTGTGTCGTGTGATGACATGGTGCAACCTCATGTGCGGGTCTGTGGGACAGGAGCAAGGCATGCTGGGAGCAGGACTGTCAGTGCTGTCTGGACTGGAGTGTACGGAACAGACCACCTGACGTGGAGAGAGACTGTCACTGTGACTCAGGAGAGGTCGTGTCGTGAGGTGTCGTCATCATCTGTGCTGCTGCACACTGCTGTCAGTGTCACTGTGAGAGTCAATTTCATGTGTGTGTACCCGCCCATTCTAATTTCTTGCCCTCCTGTGTCCTGTACCTGAACTATCTTTTTACTACATCGAAAATAAAATAAGAAAGCTGATTTTTAACTTAACATCTACCTATATCGGAGCTCCACCCAAAAGGGGAAGCTCTGGTTGTCTGCCTCCTCCACCTCCCCCTTCGCTACCATATTTAGCACCTTTTGGGGATGCGGGGGGAACAGGTGCCTGGTTTTGACAGGTACCTGCTCCCATTTTTGGCTCAGTTTGCCACAGCAAATTGAGTCAGAAGTTCAGCCCCCCCCTCCTTCCTCCCACAGCTGACCCATTCACAGCCCGATTCGCGCATGCACAGTAGGAAACCGGCAGTGAAGCCGCAAGGCTTCACTGCCGGTTTCCTTTAACCAAGATGGCGGTGCCAGCACCCAAGAACCAGTTCAAGAATTGGCTCAGGTGAGGACACCGCTGAATGCCCTGATAGTAAAAGTCAGCAGCTACAGTATTTGAAGCTGCTGACTTTTATTTTTTTGGATGGAGGGGTCGGATCTTCGCTTTGAATCACATATCACATCACACAAGTAATATAAGCTAATTGTATACTGTACTTGTTTGTAGCCTATATATTGAAATGTGCACTTAATGTGGGGTGCCCCCTAAAAAAAACAAAAATTAAAAGTCAGCAGCTACAAATACTGCAGCTGCTGACTTTTAATAATCGGACACTTACCAGTCCCAGGGTCCAGCGATGCGGGGGAACGAAGCCCCCCCCCCGTCGTTCCCCACTCTGCTCGCAGTGCCAGCATTCTTACTGTGGGCACCCGGCTGTGGCTTCACCGGGCGCCGTGATACGCCACACAGTCATCTGGGACACGTGACAGGTCCCAGATGACTGTGCGGCGCGAGGGGAAGTGATGTCACCAGCCCGGGTATTGAAGAAGGCAGACTACAAGGGACCCCCTAGCAACAGGCATTTAGAGGTGAGTAAAACATTTTTTTTTCCAATTATTATTATTTTATTTTTTTTTATGAATTTTGAGCTATTTTTTTTTTTTTTTTGGTGGCAACACCACTTTAAAACTAATTGTGTAACTTTTGGAAATGCCAGTAAAAACTTGGCGGTGCCAGTAAATTTTGGGTGTTGTGTCAGTAAATTTCAATCTGGAAGTTTGGCAACACTGGCTATAGGGCTGTCGTGAAGTGGTCATACAGGGGGAATGTGATGAAGAAGTTTGCCTCTTGAAAAGGAAACTTTTTCGAACACCATTTTCTTTAGTTTCACACGAAGAAATATGCCGTATAAATTGCATCTCTCTCTCCGTATCACACCAGTACTTGGGAATGAAATGACTGGTTTTTGTTTACCGTCACTGAATCAGCTTGCTGCCGCCTTGTCAGCGCAGGAGGAAATTGTACAAAAAAAAAAAAAAAAAAAAGCAGTTCTTCAGTCATAGCTTTCCATTAAGGCTCTTATATGGGAATATGAGATGGTGAGAAAAATGGAAAGGGAACAAATTGACAATTCCCAGGTTATACGGGAGAAAGAATCAGTTTGTGAGAAATGAAATATACAAAGGTAGAGGCGGTAGGAGAAGAAGGTTCTCTACTATTAGAAAATCTATGTGTTCATACACGAATTTGTGATAGCTTCCACATTGTACTGGATTTTTTTTTCTTTTTTTCTTTTTTTTTTGCTAATTATTTACAGGTTATGATTTTATAGCTGATAGGGTTCAACTTGGACTTGAATGCTATTAGAACTCTATAGATGTACACAAGCATGAGACGAGGTACCAGCCCCGTGTTATGTGGTCAACGAGCATCCAGATTGCTTCTTGCAGAAAAATGTATTCTGCACTGTAAATGATAGAGATATTAGGATTCACCAAGGGGTAAAGAGATTACATACACACCCAAGGCTGTAGTTTTTTTTTTTTTTATGAAGACCATAGAACTGATCGTAATATCTTGAATAATTCACTTCACATTTTTATGACGCCATGTACATTATTCCCAATGGTTGTAAAGGTTCTTATTTATCCTGGTTCTAGTATAGTAATTAGTCACATTCAACCGGATTTGCTCTGTAAAGTTGAAGATGTTTTGGCAGCCGAGGTGGTTGCCCCGGGCGCAACATTTAGGGGAGGCACAGGGATTAGTCCTGCGCCATCTCAAGTCCCACATATCCAAACCACCTTGGTTCTTAAATATGCCAGGAAGATACCCCAGCATACCCACACAGGTAGCACCAACACCCAATCAAATCACCATGCAATGTGTAAATTGGCTGTCAAAGAACAGGATGGGAGGAGTGAAAGTTGTAGAACCACCCTGTTCTAGTTAAATATTTACATCCTTGTTGTCAGGAAGTCTGCATAAATAATAGCCCTTTGATTTTTGCTGCTGAAGGTGTGAATCGTAAAATTGCTGAGGTAGAGATGTTAAAATGCCAATATACTGTATGTGGAAGGCAGATAGTGAAAAGGGCCCTCACCCATGTTCAATGATGGTTGTTCCAGTTTGATGTAGATGGCTTCTTTCATGCCTCTTGCAAACGAATTGTCTTTTCTGTCCAAAATGTACCCCTTACTGTCATTAAGAAAATGTTATTTTTGCTTAACGTATAGGAAAAGTTTTGCCCTATAGAATTTGCCATTCCATATTGGGCCATCCCTTCATTAAAGGGTGGTTATTATAATTATTATTATTTTACAGGATTTAAATATAACCAACAGTTTACACAGCACTTTACAATATAAAAGGGAGACCGTACAGTTACAATACAATCAAATACAAGGGCTAATAGGGCAATGCTCATAAGAGCTTACAACCTAATTGGGTGGTACAAAAGGTTAAAACTGTGGGGGATGAGCTGATGGAAGCAGGGGCGGACTGACCATTCGGCAACTCTGGCACTGCCGGGGGCCCCATGCCACTAAGGGACCCCATCAGGGTTGCTAGCCTCAATAAAACCAGGGATAGTATGTATAAATCTGTTTATCCCAAGATTATACCTTCCCAGCCTCTCCAGTACCTTTTCAGTGTGTGTATACTGGGTGTGTATATTGTGTGTGTGTGTGTGTATACTGTGTTGCCCCATAATCTATTGCCTGGGGGCCCCATATTCTTCTACTTTTGCCCGGGGGCCCCATAATCTCCTATGGCCTGGGGGCCCCATGACTTGTCAGTCCGCCCCTGGATGGAAGTGATAAAAGATTAGTTGGAGACGTGATAGTCCTCCCTGAAGAGATGAGTTTTCAGGGATTTCCTAAAGGCAGCCAGAGTAGGAGATAGCCAGACAGATTGAGGTAGAGAGTTCCAGAAGATGGGAGAGGCTCTGCAGAAGTCCTGAAGACAAGCATGGGAGCAGGAGACAAGGGAGATTGAGAGCAGGAGGTCTTGAGAGGAGCAGCGAGTATGGTTTGGGTGATATTTGGTGACAAGTTTGGTGATGTAGCTGGGGGACAGAGTTGTGAATGGCTTTATATGTTGTTGTTAGTATTTTGAACTTTAATTCACTGGTCAATCAGAAACCAGTTAGGGATTGGTGGAGAGGGGTTGTATTCTTTTTAAAGTACAGGTTTTTGCATTCCTCACTACACTGCACTGTATATACTAAGTTACTTCCCTTGTGTTTGGGTGTTACCTCTTTTGGATTTACAAGCTTCCGGCTCAGTGTATTGCTGGGCTTAAATAAATACAGGGATATGATGTTAAATATCCTTTTGGGTTTTTTCAACACCCCAGCTACATAAGGGGTGACTATATTACTGTGTGTTCTGATCCCTCCCTTTGTTTGATGGTCTGTTTTTTTTGCATGATATTGTGGATATTTTAATGTAAGTCTAGTCTGGACAGGAACAAACTTTAAAATGACTTCTGAATGAATTCAGGGGTCTGTGCTACCTATGTGTATAAAAATGCCAGGGTACTAGAAATTAAGAAGTGGCTTGGAGAGGCTGTGCAATGTCTTCAGGAGTCTACTTGAATATGACTAAACTACTACAGGGGGTCCCCGGGTTACAAACAAGATAGGGACTGTAGGTTTGTTCTTAAAGCGGAGGTCCACCCTAAAGTGGACCTTCCGCTCATCGGAACCCTCCCCCCCTCCGGCGCCACAATTGGCACCTTTCAGGGGGGAGGGGGGTGCAGGTACCTGTACAGTACAGGTATCTGCACCCACTTCCGGGATAGCTCTCTGCGGAAAGGGGCGTAGGTTACGCCTCTTTCCGAAAGTCCCCCGCTGCCTGCTGGGAAACACACAGATCCCAGAGGCAGCGGGTCCATCCTTATTGCGCAGCGCGACTCGCGCATGCGCAGTAGGGAACCGGGAAATGAAGCCGAAAGGCTCCACTTCCTGATTCCCATACCCAAGATGGCAGCGGCAGCTCCATCTTAAAAGTCAGCAGCTGCAGTATTTGTAGCTGCTGGCTTTTAAAAAAAAAAAAAAAAACACGGACTCCCGGCGGACTCCCGCTTTAACTTTTTTTAAAGCATCAGTGGAGACACATTTTTTCCATATTAACTCTTACAGGAGAGAATTTCCCTTCCTAGAGGTAGATTTCTTCTAACTTCCTGTTATCTCCCTCCGTTTGTAAGTCGAATGTTTGTAAGTAGGGGACCCCCTGTACTAGTTAATATTCCTTCTAGTGCTGTAGCCACCTGCTTCAGCTACTCATCGTGTTTATTTATGGTTAGTAGGCTGTTGCGAACCTGAGGTGGATTGATAGTTCTGCTTTCTTGGGTTTCTTCTGGTCTCTTGTTATTGTTTGCTTCTGCCTGCTGCATATTTTTATTTCCCTGGCCAACCACTAGGAGGTGTATTTCTTGTAGTGCAGGCTAGGAGAGCGTATAAATATTCAGGAGTGACCTAGGTCAGTTTGCCCCCAGGCCTCCTATCTGGGGGGAGGGATGTAGATGGCTCTCTGATCCTCTAAGGCCTTTTTGCATGAGGAGGGTGACCATGTAACTGAATGGAAGCCTAGGTTTGAGGCCTAGTATATGGAACATGCGGGTTCCTACAATGGGTTAACTTTGACCTGATTGGGGAACCTAAGAAGCTGAGTGAAGCTTTGTCCTTGACCTTGAACTATAGTGGCCGCTTCCCGAGGAATCAGAAGATAAATCGAGTGTCTTGAAGTAAGAAGTTGATTTGGCTAATGCCGGGTTGGCTAAAAGGTCCTCTTCCTGTGAAGACTAAGTACTTTTATCCCACATCTGCAGTCTGCCAAGTCCATGGGTGTCCTGTGCCCTAACCCTCTGTCCCAGTAGTGTTAAGTCAATAAACGTAATTTCTTGCATGGAAATATGGTGGCCCCATCTGACCTTATTCCATTTCAATTGCTGAAGACTAGACCCTAAGGGGAAATGCTAGCCAACCCTGCCTTTGAAGTACTTCACATGCTTTGGAGGCCAGGGGGTTCTACAGTACATTAAAGTAAACCTGACATGGCCTAAAACAGTGCAGAAGTTCAAACATCTAACATCGCCTGGTAGAAAGAAAATACATATTTGAAGACGACAGCAGGAATATAGATCTTAAGAGTTTTACACTACAATAGTACTTTCTCTTCAAATCGACCATTATCAGTGCTTTCTCTTCAAATTGACCCTGTTCAGACATCCTGGGATCCTAGGTACTAGTTGCATAAGGAGTAGTTATTGGGTAAGGACTTCAGGGAGGAGATGGGGAAAGAGGTCCCAGAAGAACTGGAGTTGGGGTTAAGCTTCACCTCCTTTTTCAGCTTTTAAATGCCTCTACAGGCTATTAAAGTTCTGGCTTTTGACATTTGAATGATGGGGGTTGGGCTTTGTATTTAGGTGTATCTCAGGCTATGTCCAATATAAAGGTTTAAGATTTTAGAAACCACGCCTATACGATTGCCACACCTACATTTTAGTTCAAATTTGCCCTCCATGCTTTTGCCCCAGCTTGTTCTTATTTATCAATCTTATATAGGAGTAGGACTATAACACATTGCCATTATGAAACCAAACATGTACTGAGTGAAGTATGAACACTGCTGTATAATCTCAATTAGTCTGGTTGATACAAAGACATTTGTCCATGAAGTTCAACCAAAAAAGTAATTCACAATTAAATTAATTAAAAAATCTTGCAACTCCAGAAGTCCAATCCCATAGCTGATCGAGAGGAAGCCACAAACCCTTGAGTGAGGGAGCAGTGAAGGGTGGAATCGGAGGGGGAGGGTTAGCACTGCCAAATCCATATTATATCTTCAACATAAGTTCAACTTCAACATGTTCTAAGATATGACACTAGGCATGCCTTCAAAAACTTATATATATGTACAATATATACAGTATTTTATGATGAATGCCAAGTCTGTTCAAATATAGGAGCAGTCTCAGCCCTTGTACACACGGTCAGAGAATCTGTCGGAATGAGTCTTATCGGACCGTGTCGTCAGATAATCCGACTGTGTGTGGTATGCATCGGACTGATTCTGTCTGAATCTCCGTCCGACCCAATTTTCCAACATGTTGGAAATATTTCCCGACCAACTGGCCCGGACGGACCTAATCCGATCATGTGTAGAGCATTTTCATCGGACCAAGTGCCACACATGCTCAGATCAAATTCCTACATCAAAGCTATTGGCTACTAGCCTGAATGTAGTCCCATCGTAACGAAATTACGTCATCATGTTCTGAAAGATCCGATTTTTCGCCAACTTGGCCCGACCATGTGTATGCAACAGCTTCGGACACAATCCGTCGGACTAAATCCAACAGGCAAAATCCGACGGATTTGGTTGGTTTCTTCCACATCTAGACAACTTTTGAATGTAGCACTTCCTCCTTGGGGGTTGCTTAGAATTGCATGTTCATCTGCGCCACCTCGACCCTGTGAACTTTCCAGCCTTCCTGACACTCTAGGTTCAGACATGTTGTGTATACCTTTAACTAACACACTGACACAATGCAGATTGATTCGCTCTCTCTGGTTTTACTTTTTCAAGAGAAGAGTCTTGTAACAGGGTATTAGTCAGCTAAGTCCTGGATAAACAACCAAGACCAACCACGGCAGGCTGATACTTGGGTCAAATTTCGAAAGAATTTTCATTTGAAAATTTTGTCTAAGAATTTTCATTAGATTTTCGCACTATTAGTGGGCTGCAGCAACAGCCGATTTTCGTGCGGCCATCAAATTTGATTTATTGGACATGTTGGAAGTTTTTTCGGAAAACAAACGATTTTCTAATCAATGATGGGAGAATTGTAGGAAAAATGTAATCGAAAAAGAAATGCGCATGTGCAAGAAAACAAAATTCCTGGAAAGAAAAGACGATTCCCAGCCACAAATTCTTTTCTGTAGCAACAGGAGGTGAAATTGAAGGCTTGATTGGTCAAATTTGAAAATCAAAGGCACCATCGGGTCACAAAACACACAACATTTTTGATTTTCAAAAGAAAATTATTTAGAAATTTGACCATGTATGGCCAGACTAAGGCAATTAAATGACAGTTTTGAAATCACAGATATAGATATCAATGTACACAGAACAGACAATAAATTAGTGAATCTCTATGAAAGGCTACTGGTTGCTGTCTCTTATACCGATGCTAAAGGAAAACCCCGGGCTGGCCTATTATACCTTTAATAGCAATGAGAGATGAGGTAATATTAGTGGTGTGTCCCTTTAAATATCAATAGAATAGCAGTGTCCAGAATGCAAGGTCTTGCAATGATCTTCATCGGCAAGTTGGAGCTCAAAGAACAAGAATTTTGAGTGTGGCACAGTTATATATAGTCAAGGCAAAGTAGCTGAGCCTTGGCAGCAGTAATCCTTAAAGCAATTCCATGTGTTAGGTGTCTATATACAGTGTCCTGTGAAATATGATGGTGACAGGGAATGAGTTGGTGGGCAGATGCCCTCTCACCAAACTGGATAACAGTGTAGGAGATAATAGTCTGGCTGCTGGGATCATGAGTTGTCTGATCCAGCTATTTACAACGACACTGCTGTGGTGCCCCTCGTGTAGCAAGTGACGTTGGACCCTCCTGGGTCGGAGCTGGGATTGCCGTGTGGTAGGCCACAGTCCTCACGCACAGCAGTGGATGGGTGTCTACTTGATGAGATCCGGGAAGTAAGAGCGCTTGGGCCTGGTCTGCTGACCATTGTATAGTCTCTGCCAGAGTTCTTTCCCTGGAGCAGATGGCCTCCTGGGAGATGTAGTCCAGGGATAGTTCTGCTGATCAAGGATGTTTGTTCAGGAGACTACAGTTCCCACAATGCTCTTTGCTTGGCTCAAGAAGATGATTCATGTAATCCGAGCCCAGCACTTGAGAAACACAGAGACAGTCCAAGAAAGGAGTCGGTAAGTCTGCAGTGCCATATAACTGTAGTCTGATGTCGGCTACATGAAGGAATCTATTAAATTGACTAGAACAAGCTTTGAGTAGATGCAAGTCATTTGCAGCCTGGCCAAGGATTCAGCGGGCTCCACAGGAACCCAAAGATGGATTAGAAGACAACACAGATGTATACAGCCTGTACTTTAGTACTTTTGCTACTTTAGAAACCTTTTTAAGGACAATTGTACCTTTACATAGGTATCCTACCTGCACACTCTTGCCCTGCCTATCTAAGCCCTTGTACACACGGTCGGAAATTCCGACAACAAAATCTGTCCGACGGATTTTGTCCGAAACTGGTGTTGCATACACACGGTCGGACAAAGTTGTCGGAAAATACGATCGTTCGGAACGTGACGACGTTATTTAGCTACGACGGGACTACATTCAGGCTAGTAGCCAATAGCTTTGGTCTAGGAATTTGATCTGAGCATGCGTGGCACTTTGTCTGATCGGAATTCTCTACAAACGATCGGATCATGTTGTTTGAAAATTTTTATATCTAGCTCTCAAACTTTGTTGGTCAGACATTCAGACAGAAAAAGTCAGATGAAGCCCACACACGGTCGGATTATCCGACAACACGGTCCGATCGGACATTTTCCATTGGAATGTGTACAAGGGCTTAGAGTTACCTCCATTAACTTCAGATGAGCTGGATACCTTCCTTGCTGGTTGTAACCTACACCAGGCCAGACAGATGCACTTCTCTTCACTGACACAGCAGGACACAGTCTACTGTACATTCCTGGTACTTTCTCCATAGGACCTAATACTTGTAGTCTCAAGGCCTGCTTTCATGTAGGGGGCTTATCCATAACGTAATTTTAGCTTACCCTTTATAATAAAATACCAAACCCACCCCCTTTCCTCACCTGTGCTTGCCCACTTCTGGTATCTTTACTACTCTTCTGCCATAACAGCAATTTTCATCGGTACCCAGTGTTATCAAAATTGCGAGATGGACAGCTTTGAAGCCTGGCAATTGGTTGCTGAAAAGTGTGCATTGTAGGTAGGCAAGTGATGTGTCCATGAGTATTACTTTTTACTACTTCTTATAGAGCGGTTGAGCAGATCGGAGCACAAGGGAAGCAACAATAAAAGTAAGTATAGGCACTTAATGGTGTGGGTGGTTAGGTTTGTAATTGACAAGTGTGCTTTATTTATTGAGATGGGGGATGGGGCATTACGGCTCAGACCTGAACACAAGGTAGTGGATACTGGAGCTGGTAAGAGCAGTCAAGAGTAGCACAGGAATCATCAAAGCACCTTTTTCCTTGAGTGGTGATCTTTACAGTGCAGTACAGATAGCTGGGCACATATGGTAGATCGGCATATAAAGTGAATATCCTAAACATTTTTCTTTTTTCACATGCCAGAGGGATAGAAGCAGTACAAAGGGATTTTGGGCATTTATTGGGTGCCAGAATATATAAATATGGCCCTAAAAATAAAATGTTACAATTGATGTCCACCGAAGTTCATTTCCCCTGCCATGTCCATCTATTGATTTGGGGGATTCGCTAAAAGCTCTGCCATGTCATACATGGATTAGTCTAATACATCATATTGAGTTACAGCTCAGCGCTTGATCGATGTGTTATTTTTAGCTTCTTTGCCTCTTGCTATATAGGACATTTCTGACAGATATTATTTCCATTAAAGGACCAGTCCACTTTGTTGGTTTATTTAAAGGCTGAATTTTTACTTGCAAGCTTCTTCTGTTTCCTTTGCAAGGGAAGTAGTGAAATTTCTTGCCATACGTTTCAGCTCTATTCCTGCCCAGCTTCCAGCTTTAGCTCCTGTCCAGGAGTCTCACTCCTCTTGTTAAAGCAGGAGTGGTCCCTTACACTCATGCTTGTGGATATTTAAATCATTGTGCCCATGAAGGCAGCCTCACTGTGCCCATGAACGCGGCCTCACTGGCCATGAATGCAGCCTCACTGCCCATCAATGCAGCCTCACCGTGCCCATGAAAGCAGCCTCACCGTACCCATGAATGCAGCCTCACCGTGCCCATCAATGCGGCCTCACTGCCCATGCATGGGGCCTCACTGCCCATCAATGCGGTCTCACTGCCCATCAATGCGGCCCCACTGCCCATTAATGCAGCCTCACTGTGTCCATCAAATGCAGCTTTACTGTACCCATGAATGCAGCCTCACCATTGCCTGGATCACACACACACAGCGGGCATCTCAGCGGAAGATACCCGCTGTGTGACACACCCCCTTTTGAGCCATGCCCTTTAAGCCGCCACACCCATTTAATTTAAGCCCGCCATTTTTTGGGGGGGGGGGGGGGCAATACAACATTTTGCTATGGGGCCCAATGATTTTGTTACGCTCCTGGTGGAAATGCATTTCAGCATCAATAATTTAAAAAAATGAAAAATCAATATTACTGCCCTCTCATACAGAATATCCTCTCTTTGAAGCGGAACTTCACCCTATAAGGGAAGTTCCGCTTTTTTGCTCCCCCCCCCTTTTGGTTTTGAGAGGTATCCGCTCACACTTCCTCCTGAATTACCTAGTCGATCGAAGCAGAAGTTTGGCCTCCCAAGATCTCTTCCTACAGCCACTTGGGACACGTCACAGGTCTCAGAGGGCTTGGGTGAGGACAGCACTGGATCCCTGGACAAGCGAGTGTCCTTTCATTAGCCACTTTCAGACCATTTTGCTGGCTTAAGACCAGACCACTTTTTGCGATTTGGCACTGTGTCGCTTTAACTGACAATTGCACGGTCCTGCGACGTGGCTCCCAAACAAAATTGACGTCCTTTTTTCCCCACAAATAGAGCTTTCTTTTGGTGGTATTTGATCACCCCTGCGGTTTTTATTTTTTGTGCTATAAACAAAAAAAGAGCGACAATTTTGAAAAAAATGCAGTTTTTTTTACTTTTTGTTATAATAAATATCCCCCAAAAATATATAAAAAAACATTTTTTTTCCTCAGTTTAGGCCGATACGTATTCTTCTACATATTTTTGTTAAAAAAAAAAAAAAAAAATCGCAATAAGCAATTATTGATTGGTTTGTGCAAAATTTTTATAGCGTTTACAAAATAGGGGATAGTTTTATGGCATTTTTATTAATATTTTTTTTTTTTTTTACTAGTAATGGCGGCAATCAGCGATTTTTATTGTGACTGCGACATTATGGCGGACACATCGGACATTTTTTACACATTTTTGACAAATTTTTGGAACCATTGTCATTTATACAGCAATCACTGCTATATAAATGCAGTGATTCCTGTGTAAATGACACTGACAGTGAAGGGGTTAACCAGGGGGTGGCAGTGTAGGGGTTAAGTGTTCCTAGGGGCGTGTTAAGCCACGTACACACGTAGCCGTCTGTCCGACGTACTTAGTCTGGCGGACGTCCGCCAAACTGTCCGTCAGAATTTTCGAACGGTCTACTTGCCCACACACGGCACTTTTTCAGCGGACTAATACGGCGTACTAAGGCCGCTGTACTAAGTCCGCCGTACTTTAGAAATGAACGGACTCGCCCACACACGCGGAGGAAAGTCCGCTCATTTCGAGCGCGTCTCCAGGTAGGCGGGGCCCGCGAAGGAGACGTCGCTGGCCCCGCCGCCTGGTATGGACTTAAAGGGGAACCCCCAACGCCGAAAAAAATCGGCGTGGGGGTCCCCCCAAGTCCACAACAGACCCTTGTCCGAGCACGCTACCCGGCCGGCCAGGCAAGGGGGGGCGAGCGAGCGCCCCCCCCCCCCTCCTGAGCCGTACCAGGCCGCGTGCCCTCAACATGGGGGGTGCCTTGGGAAAGGGGGGCCGCGCGGCCCCCCCACCCCAAAGCACCTTGTCCCCATGTTGATGAGGACAAGGGCCTCTTCCCGACAACCCTGGCCGTTGGTTGTCGGGGTCTGCGGGCGGGGGGCTTATCGGAATCCGGGAGCCCCCTTTAATAAGGGGGCCCCCGGATACCGGCCCCCCACCCTATGTGAATGAGTATGGGCTACAATGTACCCCTACCCATTCACCTGTAAAATAAAAGTACAAAAAAAAACACAACACATGAGATAAAATACTTTATTGCACAGCTCCGGGGGTGTTCCGTCTTCGGGGGTCTTCTCGCCGGACTCCTCTGCTATCTTCTTGTAGCTCTTTTACTTGCGGAGGAGCCTGGCATTCTTCTTCGTCGCCGCGGCCTCTTCTTCCGACTTCGGGGGTCTTGTCCCCCTCTTCGGTTCTTCTGCCGGGCCACCGCGCCTTCTTATAGCTCTTTTACAGGCGGTGGCCCGGTCTTCTGTCGCCGCTGCCGCCTTCCGTTCTTCTTCTTCTTCTTCTCCTTCTTCTCCTGGAGATGTTGACTCGACGCTCTCTCCGGCCACAATGCCAGGGACGCGCTGCGCGGCCATTTATATAGGGACAAGGGGCGGTGTCACATGGCTTTATGTCACATGGGTTGGTGTCACATGGTGACCCCGCCCCCTTACAATGTCACAGTCCCCATGTGACATCAACCCATGTGACCAACCCATGTGACATAAAGCCATGTGACACCGCCCCTTGTCCCTATATAAGTGGCAGCGCAGGGCGTGTGCATTACTAACTGTGGGGCTGGGGCTGGGCTGTGTGTTAGTGATCACTGATCTCTGCTCCAATCATAGGGAGCAGAGATCGGTGTCACTTGTTGCTAGGCAGAACAGGGAGATGCTGTTTACATCGGCATCTCCCCGTTCAGCCTCCCCGTGAGACGATCGCGTGTATGCCCGCGGCGATCGAGTCCGCGGGTCCCGACCGCCACGTGCCTTGTTTGACCTTTGGGTCATTTATGGAGGTGAGCGGCCTATTCATAAATATAACAGTCGATGTTTGGATTGATGTGTTGTCTGTTTTTCCTTCTACGAAGATACCCTTATGAGATTTTGACCTTTTATATGAACTAACTCCTACCATTGGGCTTTTAGTTGGAGCTTTATTCACTTTTATCTATTTGTATATTTTGGATACTTATCATGTTCATTCTTTAATTTATTTAATTTATGGCACGTTTTTGAATTAGTGCACCACTCTTATTTCTTTTATTAAAAGTCAACAGCTACTATATTTGTAACTTCTGACTTTGATTTATTTTTTTTGGTGGGGGAGGGGGGGGGGGGGGGGGACTGAAGAACCGCTTTAAAAATACAAAAAGTAAAAAAATTTTCATAGTAATTTATTCTCACTTGTGCTGCAATTGCTGAACAAAATGTGCTGCTCTCCATCTTGTTATAAAGGACGTGTAGGAAGGAACGTCAAACAAGTCATCATTAGCATCTCCTTGTCTAAAGTATCATCCAGAAATACATGTTGTGAACACAACTCAGCGCGGAGAGCCGGCTCCTCCGTCAGCTCATCATTATTCCATCCTGCTCGACAGCTTACATACCCATTTGTGTTCTGCCCCATCGAGTTGCTTTTCACTTTCCCCCGTTTTCTGAGCGTAGCACAGTAGAAGACTGCAAGGGGCAAGCATTGCAGAGAAATCCACATTACCGCCAATGATCGACATTTGGCTAGGAGGCAAACGCATGAATATAAATAGGATTGATATGAAAAGAGTAAAGTCGCTAACAAAAGGGTAACACGTTCATTTAACTTGTGGCAATGCTCTCTCTTTTAGTTTTAATCATATTGTTTTTAAGTCGCTTACCGTCTTATAATAGGTGAAATTCAATTACAAAGAGGACGGAAAGAAACCATTGGATTTAAATGGCTTTTTCTTCTGTTCGCAGAGGAAACTTGTACATGTGATAAAAAGTTGCCTTGTTTAACTGCTGAACCCCGGGCAGATAGCTTAATATGCAGATGAAATACATGAGGGAGTCGCTTTACCTGCCAAAGGGTTTGTATTTCTGTCGAACCAGATCTAAAGTTTACCTCCTTACCTGTTAAAAAAAAAAAGCCCCCCCAAAGAAAAAAAAAGTTATGTCCATGCACACCTATAAGCAACTTCCATTTAATGTTGAATACAAAATTACATTTAGGCTACTTTCACACTGAGGCGCTTTGAAGGTGACATAGTGCTAAAAATAGCGCCTGCAAAGCGCCCTGAAAGAGCCGCTCAATTCACACCAATGTGAAAGCCCCTGGAGCGGTGCGCTTGCAGGACAGTCAAAAAAAGTCCTTCAAGCTGCATCTTTGCAGCGCTATAGGAGCATTGTATTCACCGCTCCTAAAGCACCCCTTCCCATTGAAAACAATAGGGCAGCGCTGAAACCCCATTGGCAAAGCGGTGCTGCAGCGGTGCTTTGCAGACGGTTTTAACCCTTTTTCGGCTGCCAGCTGGGGTTAAAACCACCCCGCTAGCGGGTGAATAGCGTTGTTAAAATGGCGTCTGCCTGCCCCAGTGTGAAAGTAGCCTTAAATCTGAACTCCTTGTACAAAAAAAGTTCACGTAAATATATTCCTCTATAGCCACAAAGGATATGAACATGATATTAGCACATGAACTTTAATGGCATCCCAGTCTTAGTCTGTAGGGTTCAATATTGAGTTGGCCCACCCATTGCAGCTATAACAGCTTCATCTCTTCTGGGAAGGCTGTCCACAAGGTTTAGGAGTGTGTCTATAGGAATGTTTGATCATTCTTCCAGAAGCGCATTTGTGAGGTCAGGCATTGATGCTGGGTGAGAAGGCCTGACCCGCAGTCACCGCTCTAATTCATCCCAAAGGTGTTTTATTGGGATGAGATCAGGACCAGTCAAGTTCCTCCACCCCAAACTCACTCGTCCATATCTTTATGGACCTTGCTTTGTGTACTGGTGAGCAGTCATGTTGGAACAGGAAGGTGCCATCCCCAAACTGTTCCCACAAAGTTCGGAGCATGAAATTGTCCAAAATGTCTTGGTATGCTTACACCTTAAGAATTCCCTTTACCTGAACTAAGGAGCCAAGCCCAACCCCTGGAAAACAACCCCACACCATAATCCCCCCTCCACCATATGTATTTAGACAATATTTGCTTATTCTGGAGTTCAGCTTTAAGTTGAGTCTACTTTTCGCCAGACCTTGCATTATAGAGTTTATACCTCAATAATTACCCTACTCAGTACAGGACTATAGTATCTCATATCCTGTTTGCATCAAGGTTATTGCTAACAGAGGTAAGGCAACTTCCGCTCCTAACAACAGCTCGGAAGTAATACAGAGAGTTAATATCCACTTCAACTATAAAAAATTCTGTGCTTACAATACTAAGGCTTTGCTGCTTATACAGTAGGTGGTTAGCGTGGGAACAGATGTATAACACGGATGGCATTTAATCTCAACATGCTTCTAGATTACGTTATCTATCTAGATGACTGTACAATTTGTGGTGCAGAAATATCTTTTTTTAAATTTATTTTGGTTTAGTTTTCTCACATTATATTATTATTGGAATGTAACATTCTTTTCTCACTTTCCTGTTTACTTAAATTTTCCTGTAAAGTAGAGATGCACTGAAATCTCGGCCGCCAAAATATTATGGCAATTTTAGCCAAAAATGTGTTATCGGCATTTGGCCATGGTTCCGATAATGGCACTGAAAATGATTTTGCTGCAAAATCACTGCGATTTTATCACAATTTTTGGCCTGATGCTGTGCCTACAGGGTTTTTCATAGGTCATGTGACTCAAAAACTGCATAAAAAACAACACAGTGCATTAATGAGGCATTCTTGCTGCATTTTCAATGCATTTGAACTAGGCGGTGTGTTTTTTTTGTGCATGTTTTTTTTTTCTGACCAAAAACCACAATTGAATCGCAATAGACCAGTGAGAAGACATACATAGACTTTAAAGGGATACATTTTTCTTGAGCTTTTCTTGCACTAATGGTGCCAATAATGGCAGACGAACTTAAAAAGTCGAATATAATACAATTCTATATTAAAATATAAATATTTTTTAAAAACTGTAATTTTCGATTTTCGGCCAAGTGCATCCTGCATTTTCGGTTTCTGCACCAAAATTTCCATTCGGTGCACCTCTATCTTAGAGGCTAAGTTCACCTTTTTTTTCCCCTAAATTCCAGCTTCCCTACGTACCAATATACCATTAATGAACCTCAATTGCCGAAAAGGAAAAACTTTCTATCTATTCTAGGGAAGGTGTTAGCTCATCCTTCAGTTTCTTCCCTAGAAATTGTCTCCAGGACTTCCTGGTATTCGCCATACAGGACATGTGTTACGAATGTCACTTCTACCCCAATGCAGGTGGTCAGACATTATAGCTAGTTACTGTGTGCTTCACCTATAGCAGCCCCCTTTCCTTTAAGGCAAGCAGGCCTAGGGGTACTTGGTTGCCCCCCAGACTTATACACAATGCTATAGTGCTTGCCCACCACACCAGGGCAGACACAAACAGAGCAAACTGACTATTAGCAGTTTAGCAGACAGATAGTTAGACACAGACAGGTTCTATGACAGCAGGTAAAAGGCAGGCTGAGTTCAGGGAATAGTCCAATATCCGATCCAGGTCATATACAGGGAAATCCAACAGCAAAGCAGGGCAGACAGACAAGAGGCTTGATCAGGAACAATGTAGGTAACTCTGTCTCTATCACAAGTAAGGGATAGAGTGTTCAGTTTGCTTATATCAGGTGCAGTCATTGTCAGTAAGCACTGTTCTCCCTCAGTACACAGCCAGTGTCTTCCTCTGCTGATCGATTGTTTTGTACCTTACCTTTTGTATTTTTGCATAGATTGTTCATGTGGAAGAGTGTGCAGGAACTGAGCAATCACATAACAACCTATGTGGAGCAGAGCTGTAGTATTGAAAACAGGAGAAGCATGTCCCTGGAAGTCTATAAAGCTCAAAATACGCTATAGAATCCGTCAATCTCCTTTAGATCTACCTATCTATGAACCTACCTACCTATCTGTCAACGATGTAGTGCAAGGGCCTGCCTGACTGGTTAGAGAGTGATTGGCTCCTGCTGTGTATATATATATATTCAAACTTGTCACTCTTCTTTTGTTTATAGAGCAAGATATAAAAACCGCAGAGGTGATCAAATACCACCAAAAGAAAGCTCTATTTGTGGGAAAATCATTTGGGTACTCCTGTCAGCTTAGTGCTCCTGTAGCCTGTAAACATGCGCCTCAGCAGCTCGGGACTATTTCTTCTGTTATATTACACCCCCCCCCCAGCCACCTCCTCCCCACACTGGGGGCACAGTTTGGCCTCTTTGCCCTGGGCACTGGATGACCTTGTACTGGCACTGCACAGACACCAGAGTGATGACCCGTTCCGAATAATTTTTTTTACTAAGTTCGACAAATTTGTTAATTCAAAAATATTCAAATGAAGTAAAACCCGTTTAAAGAATTTTTCCAAAATCCGAAAATAAGAATGAAAACCTGAAAATTAGAAAACCTGAAATAATAACTATAGCCTCGCTACACACAACCGAACTTCCCAACAGGAATTGTGTGATGACAGGCTGTTGGCGGAAAATCCGACCGTTTGTACGCTCCATCAGACAATTGTTGTCGGATTTTCCATGAACAAATGTTGGATGGCAGGCTTTAAAAATTTCCGCGGACAAATGTCTGTTTGATTTTCCGTGTGTACATAAGTCCGTCAGACAAATGTCCAAAGTACAAACACGAATGCTCAGGAGCAAGGACTAGCCAGAAGTGTTCGGTCTTGTAAACTTCGATCGTAATGGAGAATTAACATTCACGACGTGGCAAATTATGAAATTTCTAAATGCAGTGCACATTCTCTTCTTCTTTAATGGGATAATAATGAAGCTGCTTTGCTGGTGATACTGATTGAGTTATTGCAAATTAATTTTCAAAGGCTTTTTTTTCTAGTGATATCAAGAATAATATTATGTTTTGTGTTTTTTTTTTTTTTTTTTTGGTGCAAGTTACCACAACACCATTATCCCGTCGTTTTTTTATATCAAAGATACAACTATGTTGCTGTCCCTTGTTCATTTTACATTGTATTTTTTTAAATGTAACTGCCTACTCTCAAACTGTCATTTGAAGTAAAACACATAGCCAAATATTATTCTACACGATTTGTTTTATTGTGCATTAAAAAAAGAAAACAAATAAAATTAGACATGCTATCTGCCAATAGAACTTAACCAAAAAGTGCATTCTATGCATCCAAAAATATAGAAAATTTACCAAATCAAATCATTATTCAACCAAAAATTTTAATAAAAGCCTCATGCATATGTCCTGCTTCTTAATATAGGGGGTTGGTGAAACCAGGGGTCTGTCACCAGGAGATAATACCTAAAATCATCCAGATTATTCTCCTGGAGCTCCCGCAGCAAAGGCATATGACATAATTGGTCACAATGAATAAAGCAACCAATTTTTGGTCCAAGAAATCCTCCTCCTCCTGTTCCTGGACTGGACTTGGGTCAAAGCAATAACTCCAAGACCAATAATAAATAACACAATTGAACTTCCTCTTTTTCAGCTCATAGTACGTCTAGTACGTCACTACGTTCGTGTTTGTTGGCCGACAATTGTGTACGAGTTTTTGTCCGAGTTTTTTTCTGCGGAAAATCCAATTGTGTGTACGAGGCTTTACTAATAACTATTACTAACTATTAAATTATAGGTATTGGAATTTCCTCTCAAATTTGGCTTTTAGTGAATCTAACGAATACGAATTTTTCCGACTTTACGAACTATCCAAAATAATGAATGCAGCATCTAAACGAATGGAACGTAAGAAATTAATAATAAATAATAATAATAAAAACTTGTTATTATTATTAATTTGTTATTTTCCATTTGTTTAGAAGCAGGATTTATTATTTTGGATAATTCGCAACTTCGGATAAATTCATATTAGTTAAGTTTACTAACAGCCAAATTTGAAAGGAAAGTCCAATACCTATATTAATTTAATAGTTATTGTTAGTTAAAATAAGGAATTTCGATCATAATGAACCCGGAAAAAAAAAACCCAACAACGAATGAAACAAAAACAAACACATTTCCTGGTGCCTCCATGGCAGCATACTGGTGATAGAGCTCCGCCTCCACTCCTCCCTCAGGACTAGTGAATAGCATAAATTAAAGGCATTGTCCTTCCCCCAACATTCTCCTTTTTTTTCCTCATGCCTCTTGCGCTGGTGAAGAGTAGCAGTACGTCCATACCTCTACCTTTGGCAGCGTCCATTGGGTTTAGCCTTTCCCGTGCACAGTCCCTGTTCTTGGGCCACTCACAGCGCTGATAAGACTCCTTTGATGAATGCAAAGGAGTCGCAAAAGGATCAGCTCCCATTTTCCCAGGCTTGTGTTTTTTTCCTTTTATTTTAAAGCATATGCTGTTCTCTTTTTTTCTTTTTTCCCCTCTTCCCTCCCCTCTTCTTTCCCTTTTTGAAAAAAAAAAGTTTTTTATCTTACTGGTCTGCTTTATGGTGCCTTTTGTGTCCTTAAGCTGTGCTCATCTTCATCATACTCCATGTTCAGCGGGGGGGCTGTAGGTGCCTTGTTTTCTCCCTTATTCATCTTGCCCGGCAGAAGAACAGCGTTGGCTATCGTCCCCGCCGTCGTATTGCACATGCCTCTGATGGTTCTCTGTGCTGCTCGGCGCCGGCTCTACTGCACATGTGTGGGCATATGCGCAGTTGCTCACCGATTCGGCAGCCATTTTGGTGTCTGGAAAAAAGGGCCAGTTTTGCCCCTTTTTTTCCAGAATTAACTATCAGTGGTGGTTCATTGGATTAGCCCACCCACCTAGAGTGTATTTAAGGTCAGCATCAGGGTTAGCTGTTAGAGAGTCTCCTCAGCTGTGCCCTGCTATGTTTCTGTGACGCTGCTCTGTGGTAGGTATTATTTTACTTTGCAGCAAAGATCCTCACACTTCTATTAGGTATGAGACCAACTATACGTGAGTATAAAAAAAAAAGTGCGCTCTCTGGCCTAACGTGGATTTCTTGCTGGACATGTGGGGCTACACCGCTACCAGACAAAGTGGTCTGTAAGGACTGTTTTACAGACCAACTGCGTCCAACCGCGAGCTAGAAAGTCAACAAGTTGTGGATCTGCTCAAAAGAACAATGAAGGACTCCTTCTCTGAGCCAGTTACGCAGATGTCCCAGGTTCAGGATACAGAACCTAATCTTCCCGGTCCTTCAGCAGTCAGTACTCCTCTGCCTCCGTCAGGCCAACCGGCTAGAGATTCTCCACCTGGAGACCTTTCGGGGGACTCTTCAGAAGAGTTAGAACCTTCTGGCTTCAGTCATTCCTTGGTGAAGCCGTTCATCCAGGCAGTCAAAACTGTGATAGCCTGGGAAGATGCAGAAAAGCCTCCCCAAGAATCTAAAAGCTGCTTCCCATTCCTCAAAAGGAAGCAGGTTCTCTTCCCATTGATGGGCGAGATTAGTCAAGTCATTCAAAATGAATGGTCAAGGACTGATAAAAAAAACTTTCATTGGGCCGTTTCAATAAACTATATCCCTTACCAGAGTCAGGAATGCAGTCGCTAAGCTCCATGCCAGTGGTAGACGCATCGGTGGTGCGACTCACCAAAAATATAACTCTGCCAATCGATTATTCCACTTCCTTTAAGGACCCTCTATACAGACGAATCGACCTGGACCTCAAGAGGAGCTACTTAGCCATGGGAGCAGCCTATAAGCCAGCTATCGCTCTCACCTCTGTGTCTAATGCCATCAGAGCTTGGACAGATAATATTGAGATGGCTTTGCATCAGGATGTCTCCAAACAGGATATAATTAAAGCCTTGGAAGAGCTTAGGTTATTGGCAGACTTTGTTGGGGTAGCGGCCATTAGGTGCTCAGCAAGGTCCATGCTGCACTCGGTAATGGCGAAGAGGGCCTTCTGGCTGAACCCCTGGCCGGCTGACTTAACTTCCGAACAAAACTGGCGCAAAATCATATCACCGAGACATTTTTCTACAGTCCCTAAGAGAGCTAGGGTGGCTGATAAACTCAGAAAAAAGTCAACTAGCACCAACACAGCAGATGATCTATCTAGGTGCAATGTTTGACACTCAGGAGGGGACAGTATCATTACTACCTCCGAAGATGAGGATCGTCACCCAGAGAATGTTCAAGATCATCCGGAGTCCGTATCTGACGGCTTCACAATGTCTGAACCTCATTGGCACAATGTCTGCCTGCATACTGCTGATTCCTTGGGCCCATTGGCACTTGATGTATTTCCAGATGGGTTTCTAGCTGCAGGCGTGGAAGAAACAACGACTCTCTCAGATGATCCTGCTGACAGGAGTAATGCGCAGAAGTCTTCACTGTTGGATCTTTCCAGAAAACCTCTCCAAACCTCATCACCTGGGCTTCCTCCCCTGGATCACAATTACGTCCGACGCAAGTGGGCAAGGCTGGGGAGCCCATTGCGGGGAAACCAGGATACCGGGAAGATGGTCCTGTTCCATCCAGTGAGTGGTATCCAACATCTTGGAGATGTTGGGCAGCATTCTTGGCGTTGACTTCGTTGGCATCTCAAATCAGAGGCCAGAGAATACTTCTATGCCTGGACAACAGGGCAGCTGTTGCATAACCGCAGAAGCAGGGGGCACTCGCAACAGATCACTCCTCAGAGAGGTAGAGACGATTATGCTCTGGGCAGAGAAGAACCTCCTGGACCTCTGAGCAATGTATCTTCCGGGCAGGCAGAACACGGAAGCAGATACGCTATCAAGGAATTTCCTGGACAACGACGAGTGGGCCCTTCATCCCCATGTCTTCTATCCAATTGCCAGCCTTTGGGATCCCCCTCAGGTAGACCTGTTCACCACTCTGGAGAATGACAAACTGTCCAGGTTCTTCTCTCGCTTGCCACATACGCAAGCCAAGGAAGTGGATGCCCTGTCATGTCCTTGGAGGTTCACCATGGCGTATTCCTTTCCTCCCTGGCCATTAATATTCAAGTTCCTCCTGAGGCTCCTCAGAGAGTCAGTCCAGGTGCTGGCAGTACTTCCATATTGGCCGAAGAGACCCTGGTTTCCTCTAGCCATGCGCCTCAATGTGAGCTCTCCAATCAGGATCCCTCCTTTCCCTCATCTTCTGTCGCATGGCAGTCTAGTTCATCCAAACCCACAGAAGTTGAATCTCCAAATCTGGAGGTTGAGAGGTGAAGGTTCGAGTCCCTAGGATGTTCCCCAGAGGTCACAAAAACCCTTCTAAGGCTGGATTTACACCTATGCATTTTTTGTGCTTTTCGCATTTTGCAAATTTGCACTACAGTCCATTTATCATGGTTTCCTATGGAACACGTTCTGTAGTGCAAATCTGCAAAATGCAAAAAGCACAAAAAATGCATAGATGTGAATCAAGCCTATATATTCAAGAATCTGGGACAAGTTCTCTTCATTTGCTATATCAAATTTGATCCAATCCTTCCTTCTACGTCCAATGTTCTAGGTTTTCTTCAGACAGGACTTGATCTGGGGCTTGGTCTAAGCTCCCTCAAAGTTCAGGTAGCAGCAATCTCTGCCGCAACAAATAAAAGAAGGATCCTTGGTTTCCTCAGAGGAGTATTAAAGATTCGCCCACCTGTCAGACAGTCTTTTCCTAAATGGGATTTGTCCCTGGTCCTTGACATTCTATCTGACCATCCCGTTGTTCCAGTGGAACAAGTAACAATATGGAACCTGACACTGAAAACAGCTTTCCTGCTAGCCATTACATCTGGCAGAAGGATTTTGGAACTTCACTCTTTAGGGATAGGTGATGACCACATCTCCTTCTTTCCCAATAGAGTGATGCTTCGTCCCCTTCGGGAGTTTACACCTAAGGTCGCTACTTCAAGCCACCTGCTGTTGGAACCTTGGGCACTGCCAGTGTTTACTGAAACAGATTCGGAATCTTGTCATGAACTGGACATATCCAGAGTGCGCAGGGCCTACCTAGAAGCCACCAGACCCATCAGAAACTCTGAGAGACTTGTACTGTTTCGTAAATACAGGGGCAAAGACGCTTCCATCAGAACTCTGACATCTTGGGTTATAAAGTTAATCCGGAAGGCCTACAGGTTGCAGAATATGGAGCCTCCATCCTTAGTGAATGCTCATTCTACAAGGGCAGTCTCAGCTTCCTGGGCAGCAAGGGCTAATGTTTCATTGGAGACGGTGTGCAGGGCTGCCGCTTGGTCTTCTCACAATACGTTCCTCAGACACTACCATATTGATCCAGGAGCCCTCACGACTGAGTTCGGAAGGAGGGCAGTTTAGGCTGCAATGTCCCTTTCTAATGAAACATTTATTGTTAAGCATTATCCCACCCCTGTCAGCTGGTTATTTATCACCAGTTTGCTGCTATGGAGGCACCAGGAAAACTGAAAATTGTATCGTACTTACTGTAATTTTCCTTTCCTGGTGCCTATCCATGGCAGCATACGCTCCCACCCTCTGTATTCTATATTAAGGAGAATGTTGGGGGAGGGACCATGCCTTTAATTTATGCTATGCACTAGTCCTGAGGGAGGAGTCGAGGCGGAGCTCTTTCACCAGTATGCTGCCTTGGATAGGCACCAGGAAAAGAAAATGATGGTAAGTATGATACAATTTTCAGTTTTTTGGCATTGCACACGTCTAGTTCCTTCCATGTCCATTCATAGGCTAGGGTGGTCTTCTACCAAGCTGTATTGCTCAACTGCAGTGCGGACTGTAAATACTGTAGGTTCAGGACCTAACTGGGATGCTGGATTATGAAGCTGGCTGGACGCAAATATTTTGGAAGATAAGAATTTTTTTAAATCATGCATTTCAATTCTATATTTAATAATGTGCCTGGTCTTCAGCTTTAATTTGTTTGGGATGTAGACATTATATATTAACCATCCAAAATACAGTAAAAGTTAAAAACAGAACGCATAAAAAAACAGGGGGCTTTGTTTACCTTCTTTACCCCCCCCCCCCTTTGCTGCTTACTACTTGCTCTAGAGTTACCGGTAAAATTTAAGAGCTCAGAAAATTACGTGAAGTGCTTACTAAGCAGGTTTGTTAACCAAAGCCGGTGTACTTTCTTTATGGTCTCCCCAACTCCCTAGCTCAATTTCGGCATTCGGGAAACGGTGCTATTACTTTCATTGCCTTCAACTCCCCAAAATGCTCTGCTAGATTGCCCAATAAAGCTTTGCAGTGGAGCGGGTCAATTGGATGAACAGAGAAGATTGTTCATGTAAGGTGGTAGATGTTAAGCTTATACCTATTTTATGGATCGCTGGAAATGCGTTATGCTTTACAGCAGAAGGACAATTACTAGTTATATAGGCTGTTGTGTTTTTTTTTTTTAAACTAAGTTCTCAGAACTTTTTAATAAAAGCAGCATTATGATTCTGTGACGGTGTGCATCAAAAGAAGTTGTTTCCATTCTCTTGGTTTTACCACAACTTTCATGTTCTGACAGTTGCATGATGTGTCTATATATGACCCAAATATTTATCGGTGCCTGCTGATTGTCTTGGCCATTAACCACTTACAGACTGGAAGATTTCCCCCCTTAATAACCAGGCCATTTTTTGCGATTCGGCACTGCATCGCTTTAACTGTCAATTCCGTGGTCGTGCGACATTGTACCCAAACAAAATTGACGTTCTTTTTTTTCCCCCACAACTCGTTTTCTTTTGGTGGTATTTGATCACCTCTGCGGTTTTTATTTTTTGAGCTAAAAACAAAAAATGACCAACAATTTTGAAAAAAACTAAACATTTTTTACTTTTTGATATAATAAATATCCCCAAAAATAAGTAAAAAAACCACACAAATCCCCATTATGGCTCTCGTGCCTTCGATCGTGCCCCTGGCACATCAGGTCCCCCGGCATGCAGCGGGCTACGGCTCTTAAAGGGGACAACATATCGGTACGTCGCTTTGCGGTAACAAACCACTTTGCCACCGTAAATGTGCATGAGCCAGTTGACAAGTGGTTAAATACACAACACAGAATGATACCTTAGTAACATGCACAAATCTGGAATATTGCTGCACTCCTTGGTACCCATTTATTTATTGAAGCAATAAAATCACATCACAGGAATGACAGGAACATAAAAGGTAACGTGTTTCACACTAAAGTCGAAGTTGATACAGAGGAAAACAAAAAACCCCAGCAAAACACCATCCAATTTGCTACAGCAGGGGAATAAATTCCTTCCTGATCGGATTTTCCAATCAGATTTTTCCTGGATCAACTTTACCTATTAATACACAGTATCCAGTTATACAGTGCCTTGCGAAAGTATTCGGCCCCCTTGAACTTTTCAACCTTTTGCCACATTTCAGGCTTCAAACATAAAGATATAAAATTTGTATTTTTTGTGAAGAATCACCAACAAGTGGGACACAATTGTGAAGTGGAACGAAATCTATTGGATTTTTGAAACTTTTTTAACTAATAAAAAAATGAAAAGTGGGGCGTGCAAAATTATTCGGCCCCCTTGCGTTAATACTTTGTAGAGCCACCTTTTGCTGCGATTACAGCTGCAAGTCGCTTGGGGTATGTCTCTATTAGTTTTGCACATCGAGAGACTGAAATTCTTGCCCATTCTTCCTTGCAAAACAGCTCGAGCTCAGTGAGGTTGGATGGAGAGCGTTTGTGAACAGCAGTTTTCAGCTCTTTCCACAGATTCTCGATTGGATTCAGGTCTGGACTTTGACTTCGCCATTCTAACACCTGGATACGTTTATTTGTGAACCATTCCTTTGTAGATTTTTCTGTATGTTTGGGATCATTGTCTTGTTGAAAGATAAATCTTTGTCCCAGTTTCAGGTCTTTTGCAGACTCCAACAGGTTTTCATCCAGAATGGTCCTGTATTTGGCTGCATCCATCTTCCCCTCAATTTTAACCATCATCCCTGTCCCTGCTGAAGAAAAGCAGGCCCAAACCATGATGCTGCCACCACCATGTTTGATAGTGGGGATGGTGTGTTGAGGGTCATGAGCTGTGTTGCTTTTACGCAAAACATAACGTTTTGCATTGTGGGCAAAAAGTTGGATTTTGGTTTCATCTGACCAGAGCACCTTCTTCCACATGTTTGGTGTGTCTCCCAGGTGGCTTGTGGCAAACTTTAGACGAGACTTTTTATGGATATCTTTGAGAAATGGCTTTCTTCTTGCCACTCTTCCATAAAGGCCAGATTTGTGCAGTGTACGACTGATTGTTGTCCTATGGACAGACTCTCCCACCTCAGCTGTAGTTCTCTGCAGTTCATCCAGAGTGATCATGGGCCTCTTGGCTGCATCTCTGATCAGTCTTCTCCTTGTCTGAGCTGAAAGTTTAGAGGGACGGCCAGGTCTTGGTAGATTTGCAGTGGTCTGATACTCCTTCCATTTCAAAATGATCGCTTGCACAGTGCTCCTTGGGATGTTTAAAGCTTGGGAAATCTTTTTGTATCCAAATCCGGCTTTAAACTTCTCCACAACAGCATTATGGACCTGCCTGGTGTGTTCCTTGGTCTTCATGATGCTCTCTGCGCTTTCAACAGAACCCTGAGACTATCACAGAGCAGGTGCATTTATACAGAGACTTGATTACACACAGGTGGATTCTATTTATCACCATCAGTCATTTAGGACAAAATTGGATCATTCAGAGATCCTCGCTGAACTTCTGGAGTGAGTTTGCTGCACTGAAAGTAAAGGGGCCGAATAATTTTGCATGCACCACTTTTCAGTTTTTTATTTGCTAAAAAAGTTTAAATTATCCAATAGATTTCGTTCCACTTCACAATTGTGTCCCACTTGTTGGTGATTCTTCACAAAAAATTTAAATTTTATATCTTTATGTTTGAAGCCTGAAATGTGGCAAAAGTTCAAGGGGGCAGAATACTTTCGCAAGGCACTGTATTAGGTACATTTAGGAAAGAATCCAGTCCTTTTTTTAACCACTTGCTGACCAGCCACCGCAGTTATACTGCGGCAGAATGGCACGGCTGGGTGAAACTACGTTATGTAATGTCACTTCGCTCTGTGGCCACTAGGGGGTGTGCGCTTGCCCCCGAGCCAATGCAAGTGCCTGGCGATCACGATCACCGCCGGGCTTCCGCGATCGCCGCTGGCACATGAAGAACTGGGATCTGCGTGTGTAAACACACATTTTCTGGTTCTCTGAGGGGGAAACAGACAGATCGTCTGTCCATACAGAGTATGAACAGCGAACTGTCATCTCCCCTGCACAGTCCCCTCCCCCTTCAGTTAGAACACACACTAGGGAACACAGTTAACCCCTTGATCACCCCCTAGTGTTAACTCCTTCACTGCCAGTGACATTTTTACAGTAATCAATGCATTTTTATAGCATTGATCGCTGTATTAATGCCGATGGTCCCAAAAATGTGTCAAAATTGTCCCACGTGTTCGCCATAATGTCGCAGTCCCGATAAAAATTGCAGATCGCCACCATTACTAGTAAAAAAAATAATAATAATAAAAATGCCATAAAACTATCCCCTATTTTGTAGATGCTAACTTTTGCGCAAACCAATCAATATATGCTTATTGTGATTATATTTTACCAAAAATATGTAGAATACATATCGGCCTAAACTGAGGAAAAAAATATTTTTTTATATATATTTTTGGGGGATATTTATTATAGCAAAAAGTAAAAAATAATGAATTTTTTTTTCAAAATTGTTTTTTGTTTATAGCGCAAAAAAACCCCGCAGAGGTGATCAAATACCACCAAAAGAAAGCTCTATTTGTAGGAAAAAAAGGATGTCAATTTTGTTTGGGTGCAGCGCTGCATGACCGCGCAATTGTCAGTTAAAGCGACACAGTGCCGAATCGCAAAAAGTGCTCTGGTCAGGAAGGGGGTAAAATCTTCCGGGGCTGAAGTTTAAAGTAGGTTGAAGTAATTGACTGAGCTGGCCAAACCCCCTCTGGATGTGTGTTATGGTTCACGGTAAAATCCTGTACAAAGCATTGCAATGTATGTGAAAAATGAATATCAAATGTGCATTAAAATGGCCAAGTATCTGTCTGATTGCCAGTCAACTAAAATAGTTAAAAAAAAAGAACAGAAAAGGCAGTATCTCATTTAGCACATTTTTTTTTGAACACCTTCCTGCCTTTTTATTAAATATTTTGTGTACAATCAGCGCTACCTACAATAAAGTGCTCTTTTCAAATACATGTACAATAATTAATAAACCAATCAAAATTTTTTTTCAGTTGTTGCTGTACACTAATAATTCCACCACACTAAAAATACCAAATGTAATACTTAATACAGTGAAGCACTACTGACCATAACCATATCTACATAGTGATGTTTGCAAAAAGTTATATATCCAAAATACAACATGTAAAATCGAACCAAAAACAAATAAATAAATAAAGTCTTTCAGTATATGTAATCAACCACAGTGCTCGTCAATCTTCTTAAAAAATAAAAAATACCACGCTGGCGCTCAAAATGAGTACCGTATTTATCGGTGTATAACACGCACTTTTTTCCCCTTAAAATCAGGGGGAAATCGTGGGTGCGTGTTATACGCCGATCCCCCGCCGATTGCGAGCTCTTCTGCCTTTTCTGCCGGTCTGGGCAGCTTTCGGCTATTTTCATCCGCTCTCGGCTATTTTCAGACGTTCTCGGCTGCTTTCGGAAGCCGCCGAGAACGGCCGAAAGCCGCCGAGAACAGGCGAAGTGTGGCCGAAAATAGCTGAGAACGGCCGAGAGCTACCGAGCGCGGCCCGAGATACACAGGACATCCGCTCTGTATCTCGGCAGCGCCATTTTTAAATGGAATGCTTGCAAAAGAAACTGACAAGGCTGAAAATGACTGACAAGGCTGCAATGGAAAGCTGCAAATGACTGGGAAGGCTGCAAATGACATGTAAAGGCCCATACACACGATCAGACTTTTTGACAACAAACATGCAAATTAGCTGTTTTGGAGCAACATCCGACCATGTGTACGCGCCATCGGACAAACTTTTTTGGTTTTCTTCAGACTTTTGTTGGCTGTGCGAACGGACAAACTTTCTGGCAACAAAAGTCCGATGGAGCAAAGTCAGATCGTGTGTACAGAAAACCATAGGACTTTTGTACAAAGTACAAACAGGCATGCTCAGAACCAATGCAAAAGATCAGACAACAATACAGAAGTTGACCAAAGGTGGCAGTAAAGAGCAGAAAAACCACGTGATTTGGTGAAAGTTGGCTGAAAAAGTCCTGCTGTGTGTATGCAATACAAGTTCAGGGACGACGCCCTTTGTACAAAAATCCAAGGGAAAGTTTGTACAAAGTCCTATCGTGTGTATGAGGCTTAAGGCTGCAATGGAAGGCTGCTAATGACACTGACAAGGCTGCATTGATGAGCATTTAAATGTAAGTTTTTTTCCTTAAACTTCCCTCCTAAAAGTTTTTTTCTTTAAATTTCTCTCCTAAACTTGGGGTGCATGTTATACGCCAGCGCATGTTATACGCCGATAAATACGGTATATAGAGCAACCAGCACACCAAAAGACAATTTGCAAGCAATGAATCATAGAATAATATGCAGCGCTCAAATATACAACCAAATGATAATACAAAACTGTGTGACCAGATGTAAAAAATAAAATAAAAAGATTATTTAGCCCTATAAAGGGAAATAATAAAATATAAAAATATTAACCACCAACGTGAAAGTACAAAGTGTTGTAAGTGAATACAAATCAATTGGAAAAAGTCACGTGGTATAAAAGGGAAACAAAGTCCATATAGGATTCTTAAAATAAATGTGCAAAAAAATCAGCTGATTGACATCACTGGAACCACACTGGAAACACGGTAAGAAAATATATTTGCAGACAACCACCACCACCGACTGTACAAAGTTTTACCGGAATGTATGCACTTAAAGGGGTATACACCTGCTTAAGTCATGTAGGCTTGTTGTGTTAATCACCGTATATATGGAGATGTGACATCTACGATCGCTATCAGAGATCAAGACAGAACAATCCTCATAAACAGGTTCCCAGTGTGATGTGCAGATATAGCTTTCATGGATGGAGAGAGGACCACAGCGAGTCTCTGTATTCACACCGTGTAACCAAAAAATGAAAAAAGGTTCCACATAGTGTGATATGGTAGATTAAAATTATTTATTTCAAAAGGAATTATTATTATAACATGGAGATGAATGCGTTTGCAAACTACAATATGGAGTGGCGAAATCATGTTGGCAGGGTCTGACGCGTTTCGTCTACACAAACGTCATCTTCTTTTTGATAAATCAAAATGCAATCCCACCACCGGGTGAAATACCCGCTCACTTCTCAATAGATAGTCAAGCCTTTCACTATCTTTCCTGCTGTTCTCATTAGGTTGATCTCCTCTTTTCCCTCCTGGGATCGATCACTCCTCATCACAGATAGTCAGGGCTATTCACTATCTTTCCTGCTGTTCTCATTGGAATACTCTCCTGCTTCCACTCCTGGGGTAGATTGCTCCTTATCAATGTTATTTCACAACATGAAATAAAAAGGTATCTCCATAGTGTTCTATGGAGCACTTTTAATTTTATTGAAATGCCCCCTTAAAAAGTACACTTACACGCAGTGGTGGCCCATCCCCTATCCATGTGTCCAGCCCTCTAATCCATGCGGGGTTTCCAGTGGGGTTTTTTAAATTTATTTTGAAGCACATGATGCTTCAAAATCTATTTTTGTATGCCTATTAAAGCCTGACGCTCTAATAGGCATACAAAAAAGGGTGGGCTCACCCAGTTGTGTGACATTAGGGAATGTGACCTGACCGTCCGGGGGTGGGGGGGGGGGTGTCATTGTGGCTGTGGATGCATTGTTTGCCACCCCCCTCCATCATGCAATAAAAGCGAGCAAATACCAGTCTTGTCAGAATGATCACCACTTGGCTGGGTTAGCAATGGCACTGTGGTTTATTGCATTTAGGCCCCTTTCATACTGGGGCGGGAGGAGCATCGGCGGTAAAGCGCATTTTTAGAGGCACTTTACCGTCTGATCTGCGGCGCTATTCTGCCGCTAGTGGGTGGTTTTTACCCCCAGCTAGCAGCCGAGAAAGGGTTAAAAATTACCACAAAGCGCCTCTGCAGCGGCACTTTGCCAGTGGTATAGCCTGATTTGATTTCAATGGGCAGGAGCAGTGAAGGAGCGGGGGAATATACACCGCTCCAAAGATGCTGCTTGCAGGTCCTGCCAGCGCACCGCTCCAGTGTGAAAGCCCTCTGGGCTTTCACATTGGAGAGACAGCAGCGGCTGTTTCAGGACGGTTTGCAGGCGCTATTTTTAGCGCTGTAGCGCCTGCAAAAAAAAACAGTGTGAAAGGGATCCTACTGTTTTTGGTTCTATTTTACATGTTGTATTTTGAATATAAAACTATTTGTAAACATCACTGTATGTAGATATGGTTATGGTCAGTAGCTCTGCACTGTATTAAGTATTACATTCCTTTTTATTAATAACAAGGAAGGAATTGATCCATTGCCTGGACATTTCCAACATGCTGGAAAACCTCTGAGCACAATAACTTTCAAAGTCACAATTCTTTGATATCTCTCAGTAAGGTTCCCCTAATAGCTCAGTTATTAGCCTGGTGCCACATTGGGCTGTCAATACATTGGCATGCTTGGCTTGTTTCCAGCAAGACTAATGTAGTTTAACATGAGGTGTACAAAAGGGACTAATTTGCTCCTTACAATTTTGCTGTGTGTTAATGCATGATAACCCACCTACCTGTAAGGGATGTTCAGCAGGGCTGTCTTAATTCATGGGCACCCCTGGGCAGTGCCCAAGGGCCCCATGATAATCTTGCATTACATCATACCTGCCAACTGTCCCGGATTAGACAAGACGGCAATGTTTTTTACTAAGTTGTCCCAGGATTGCCAAATCCCAGGCAGCGTCCCGGACCCTATACTGTGCCCTCCTGATCCCATTATTGTGCTCTCCTGACTCCTCCTGTACTGTGTCCTCCTGATCCCAGTATTGTGCCCTCCTGACTCCTCCTGTACTGTGCCCTCCTGATCCCAGTATTGTGCCCTCCTGACTCCTCCTGTACTGTGCCCTCCTGATCCCAGAATTGTGCCCTCCTGACTCCTCCTGTACTGTGCCCTCCTGATCCCAGTATTGTGCCTTCCTGACTCCTCCTGTACTGTTCCCTCCTGATTTCTCCTGTACTGTGCCCTCCTGATCCCAGTATTGTGCCCTCCTGATTCCTCCTGTACTGTGCCCTCCTGATCCCAGTATTGTGCTCTCCTGACTCCTCCTGTACTGTGCCCTCCTGATTCCTCCTGTACTGTGCCCTCCTGATCCCAGTATTGTGCTCTCCTGACTCCTCCTGTACTGTGCCCTCCTGATCTCAGTAGTGTGCCCTCCTGACTCCTGTACTGTGCCCTCCTGATCCCAATATTGTGCCCTCCTGACTCCTCCTGTACTGTGCCCTTCTGCGTCCCCTGTACTGTGTTCTTTGTGTTAATTAATCTTTGTTTTTGGCATGTTTTCTTTTTTTTTTTTTTATCAATTTTGTTGAAAGTACTTACAAATATATGTTTAATTCTATCAACTATTTATACTTTAATTCTTGAGAGTAGGTGCCGCGTGAGCTGGAAAAGCTGCAGAGAACAGCTGAGTGCGGCTGAAAGTGGCTGAGAGCCACCGAGTACGGCCGAGAGCACCGCCGAGATACACAGGACATCTGGCTCTGTATCTCGGCAGCACCATTTTTAAATGGCAAGGCTGCAAATGACACTGACAAGGCTGCAGGACAAGGCTGCAAATGACACTGACAAGGCTGCAGATGGACACTGATAAGGCTGCATTGATGGGCATTTAAATGTAATTTTTTTTCCTTAAACTTCCCTCCTAAAAGTTTTTTTCCTTAAAATTCCCTCCTAAACTTGGGGTGCCTGTTATACGCCGATAAATACGGCTTTGCCCAGGGGCCCATGGTGCTATTAATATATACCTGATGTACAGTACTATGGGTTCTCACTGGTGCATTTTGTTTCACACATTTTTTAAAAACCTCACCGGCTGTGTGTATTCTTGTGAGAGCTCTGTGAACAATGGTTACTTGGTGTCTTGAACAAATGTACCGTATATACTCGAGTATAAGCCGAGATTTTCAGCCTCTTTTTTGAGGCTGAAAGTGCCCCCCTCGGCTTATACTCGAGTCATCGCTGTCTGCCCGCTCGATCAGCGTGTCGAGCAGACAGACAGCGGCCATTCTATTCAAAAGCCGCGCCTCCGGCTCCGCCTTCGCCTGTGATAGGCGGAACACTGAATTTCCCAGCAGCCTGTGTTCCGCCTATCACGGACATCGTATCATCCTCGTACTACGGACGAGGATGATACGACGTCTGTGATAGGCGGAACACAGGCTGCTGGGAAATTCAGTGTTCCGCCTATCACAGGCGAAGGCGGCGGCGCAGCTTTTGAATTTTACAATGGCCGCCGACGAAGAGGGCACGGGACGGAGGCAAGGCAAGGCACGGCACGGCACGGGACGGGACGGGGGCAAGGCAAGGCACGACACGGGACGGATGCAAGGCAAGGCACGGCACGGGACGGAGGCAAGGAGGCAAGGCACGGGACGGAGGCTCGGGACAAAGGTAGGCTGGACACACACACACACACACACACACACACACACACACACACACACACACACACACACACACACACACACACACGGATGGATGGAGACACACACAGGGATGGATGGATGGATGGATGGAGACACACACACACAGGGATGGATGGATGGATGGATGGAGACACACACACACAGGGATGGATGGATGGATGGATGGAGACACACACACACAGGGATGGATGGATGGATGGATGGAGACACACACACACAGGGATGGATGGATGGATGGACACACACACACACAGGGATGGATGGACGGACACACAGGGATGGACGGACACACAGGGATGGACGGACACACAGGGATGGACGGACACACAGGGATGGACGGACACACAGGGATGGACGGACACACACACAGGGATGGACAGGCATGTCTCACCCTCGGCTTATACACGAGTCAATAAGTTTGCCAGTTTTTTTGGAGGTAAATTGGGGGCCTCGGCTTATATTCGGGTCGGCCTATACTCGAGTATATACGGTAAGCAAGATGTTTTTGTACACAGGACTCATTTCTTTTGACATGCCCAACGTGTGACAAAAAATTTGCTTTTGTATCTCCATGTTCTCCTTCAAAGGACATCACCATCTATTTGCTACTTTGGAAAATTATATAATTTTTCTGGTTGCCATGGAGAAGCTAACAATAAGAAGTAGGAAAATAAAGATGATAATAGTGTTGAGGACCTGAGAGATTTTGTTTTTAAAACAAGACTTGAGATTTATTGAGTGGCGTAGCAGAACAATTTCTGTAGGTTTCTGCAACTGAGTTTTAGAAGCAGCACAGAAAAACAATGATGATCGTCTAAGGGGGCCACCACTCCACCAGAGTAGACTTGGGGTTCACACACACTTAATAAGGAGCAAAAACAAATAATGGTCAACAGTTACCGTTATGTCGCGTACACACGATCAGACTATCCGGCGGACTTAGTCTGGTGGACAAACCGCTGGAAAGTCCGCCGGACTTTCCGAATGAGCGGACCTGCCCACACACGACCAGACTTTTCCGGCGGACTAGGTCCGCACTTTTGAAATGAATGGACTTGCCCACACACGGAGGAAAGTCTGTTCATTTTGAACGTGGCTCCAGGTAGCCAGGACTAGGGAAGGAAGTCAATGTCGCCGCCTTCGGCGCGAAATTGACACGTCGCTGGCCCCGTCACCTGGTATGGACTTAAAAAAACGGCGTTGGGGTCCCCCCTAGGTCCATATCAGACCCTTATCCGAGCACGCTACCCAGCCGGTCAGGAAAGGGGGTGAGGACAAGCGAGCCCCCCCCTTCCTGAGCCGTACCAGGCTGTGTGCCCTCAACATGGGGGGGTGCTTTGGGGAAAGGGGGGCCATGCGGCCCCCCCACCCCAAAGCACCTTGTCCCCATGTTGATGAGGACAAGGGCCTCTTCCGACAACCCTGGCCGTTGGTTGACGCGGTCTGAGGGTGGGGAGCTTATCGGAATCCGGGAGCCCCTTTAATAAGGGGGCCCCCAGATACCGCCCCCACCCTATGTGAATGAGCATGGGGTACAATGTACCCCTACCCATTCACCTGGTGAAAAAAAATGTAAAAAAAACACAACACAAGGGTTTAAAATTTATTGCACAGCTCCGGGGGTCTTCTTCCATCTTGGGGGGTCTTCTCGCCGGACTCCTCCGCTATCTTCTAGCCTGGCTTTCTTCTTCATCGCCGCTGCCACCCTCCGAGGGTCTTCTTCCGACTTCAGGGATCTTGTCCCCCTCTTCGGTTCTTCTTGCCGGGCCTCCGCTCCTTCTTTCAGCTCTTTTACTGGCAGTGGCCTGGTCTTCTGTCACCGCTGTCTTCGCTGCCTTCTCTTCTTCTGTTCTTCTGTTCTTCTCTTCTTCTTCCTTGAGATGTTGACTCGACACTGTCTCTGGCCGTAATGACAGGGGCGTGTTGCGCGGCGACTTATATAGGGACAATGGGCGGGACAATGGGCGGGGTCACTGGGTGATGTCCCCGCCAATTATGATGTCACAGTCCCAGCATCCTCCAGAGGATGCTGGGATCAAAGACATAGCATGCAATTCTCTTCAAGAGGGAAGAACTCTGCAGCCCCTATGATGACAAGCCAAAGGAGGGAGGTAAGAAAAAAAAGGTAAAAAAAAAATGCAGTTTTGGGGGAAAATGGCACTGATCTTGTTTAATTTGTTCATAATTGACCTGGAGGATGGGGTAAACAGTTCAATCTCTGTATTTGCGGATACTACGATACTAGGCTAAGCAGTGCAATAACTTCTCCGCAGGATGTGGAAACCTTGCAAAAAGATCTGAACAATTTAATGGGGTAGGCAACTACATTATAAATGAGTATGTAGAAAAATTTAAAATAAGGCATTTAGGTGGCAAAAATCTGAATGCAATCTATACACTGGGGGGAGAATATCTGGGGAGATCTAGGATGGAAAAGGACCTGGGGGCCCTAGCAGATGATAGGCTCAGCAATAGCATGCAATGCCAAGCTGCTGCTAACAAAGAAAACTGAATATTGGCATTAAAAAGGGGATTAACTCCAGGGATAAAGCAAAAAATTCTCCCGCTCTACAAGACTCTGGTCCGGCTGCACCTGGAGTATGCTGTCCAGTTCTGAGCACCAGTCCTCAGGAAGGATGTACTGGAAATGGAGCGATGTACAAAGAAGGGCAACAGAGCTAATAAAGGGTCTGGAGGATATTAGTTATGAGGAAAGGTTGCGACCACTGAACTTTTTCTCTCTGGAGAAGAGACGCTTGAGAGGGGATATGATTTCAATTTACAAATACCGTACTGGTGACCCCACAGTAGGGATAAAACTTTTTCGCAGAAGGGAGTTTAACAAGACTCGTGGCCACTCATTAAAATTAGAAGAAAAGAGGTTTAACCTTAAACTGCATAGAGAGTTCTTTACTGTAAGCCGCAAGGATGTGGAATTCCCTTCCACAGGCGGTGGTCTCAGTGGGGAGCATGGATAGTTTAAAAAAACTATTAGATAAGCACCTGAAGGACCGCAACATACAGGGATATACAATGTAATACTGACATATAATCACACACATAGGTTGGACTTGATTGACTTTTTTTTCAACCTCACCTACTATATAACTATGTAACCATAAAGTGATAATAAACACACACTGTTTAATCTACAATATTCATTCTCTTTCTGTATGTGGATGATGGCACTGTAATTATTTGAATAAAAAGAAACATCTAAGTACCTTTTTCCTAATCAATATACAGCTGACACATGACCCAGCTCTTTCCCAGCCTGTCTGCAGGGAAACAGGAGGAGCTTCAAATCTTCTGCTGCTGATTATGTTCAAAATAAAAGAACAGTTTTGGGATACAGAGTAAAAATAAATAAATAATACCAATACACTGTTTAAAATTGTCATACAAATAAACATTTGAATTTAAAGCTTTATTATTTTTTGGAAATAACATGGTGGGGGCTGATTTTTGCCAGTTACAGACTGTGTCACGCCCCTCCAGCCTGTGTCTTAGAATAACAGGGAGGTGAAGCCTCCATCAATCAAAATGTAATATCATGGCCCCATTTTGTTTAGCTGGTTAGTGGGCATGGAGGATAAGGAGGGAGAAGCCTGTAATTTACCACCCACATTTGTGACTATATAGTCACATGGGCTGCTCAGATATGATGGGGAGAAAATGCTCAGGGTAGAAATACACTGAAAACTGAGCATGTGCATTAGCTGCCAACACTGCTCTGCAAAATCCCTTGCTGAATTGAGGACATGGATGGAAGGGGGAGACAGAGAACAGCAGGATCAACCAGTTTTTTTGCAAATTAAAGAAAATTAACCCCATAGTGACTAAGTGAATATGAAGAGCGTGTAATACACCATTTATTGATAGTTTTTTTATGATGTGGGTTTAAGTACTTTAAGCGCAGTCTCACTGTGACTACTGGCCCTGTGAGAGCAGCCAGGCAGATCTTTGACACTCTAAGAGGAAAGTTGTAGTGGATTTCTCTCTACTAAATCTGATTCTTGACCCTATTACAGCAGTCAGATACCTTGATCTGTGGGCAATGAATGTCCAAATGTTAGCTTCTATACAGCTTCTCAATAACACTCTTCAGCAAGAACATTCTTTTCCACCCCAAATTTCTCCAGACAGTGGCGGTCCATGCATTGGAAGTACCCGGGCGCCACCCCCCTATCCCTACCACCCCATCCCTGCCGCCACCTCGCTATCCATGCGCCTGGCCCTTTCAGAATGCCGGACACATGGACTCCTATGGTGGTGGTGGGAGGGGGTGCTCTGGCTCTAAAAGGCTTTAAAAAAGGGTGGGCTTGATGCGCAGAGAGTGTGCCCTGATCCTCCCCAATTGTGTGACCATATCAAATACATTTTCGCTATTTTCACACCACAGTGCCTCCCAGCCAATCAAGAGGCATGCAAGACTTGTTTCCCAATTGGCCAAAGCCCCATGCGATCCTATTGGATGCCCAGCACTTTGGCAGAAGAGGAACAGAGCGGAGGAAGCATGAGGAGCAGACTCTGCCACTGTTGGAGACACAGGAGGAAAGGACACCACAGCCCAGTAAGTGCTGGACCTCCTGTGCCGGGGAAGGGGAATTTTTCTATAAGTGTGCCGCGAGCCTGCAGGGGGGAGGTGATGTCAGTGTGCTGTGAGCCCCATGTGGAGGGGGTGCTGTCATGCTGTCAGTGTGCCACGAGACCCGTGAGCGGGGGGGGTGTTTAGTGATGTTATGTGATGCTGATCTATATACTATCTGTGATGCTGAGCTATATAACCTATCTGTGATGCTGATCTATATACTATCTGTGATGCTGACATATATACCCTATCTGTGATGCTGATCTATATAGCCGATCTGTAATGCTGATCTATATACTATCTGTGATGCTGATCTATATACCCTATCTGTGATGCTGAGCTGTATACTCTGCCCTGTGATTCTGGTGGTGTATACTCTGTCCTGTGATGCTGAGCTGTATACTCCTGACACTATGTGTGGAAGCAAGTGGAATACACGGGACGGAGCGGGTGGATTGTATAAGGGGCGAGGCTTATGAGAAGTGGGAGAGGTCAAAAGGGAGGGGCGGGGCCTGCCCCCCTATCCTAAAGCTTTACCAGCTGCTACTGTCTCCAGATATCCATTTCAGCAGAGAACTTAAGTCATTGGGCCCCTGGTTGAGGGAAGGCCCAAGCAGTGATCCCCAAAATGGACATCCTCCCCAGGCTGAACCCAGGGAATGAGAAGGGGATGAAAAGAACACTCTGAAAAGATGACCCAAATTTTTATCACTTCCCAAACCGTACCTCTGAATAAGGACTCTTAGGGATTTTTTGGCTTCCTGATGCTGAGAATGCATGTATTTTTTAAATGTTGGGCTTGGAGGCACGTACATTCATTTTTTCTTAGTCCAAATAACTATATCTTCTATTACAGTATTTTTCAACCTTTTTTCAGTCAAGGCGCCCTTTAAAAATGATGCACAATCTCGAGGCACCCTTTAAAAAATATAGTCTTGAGAAACTCCAGGACACGCAACATTAGAGGTTATTTATTCTTCCAAAGCAAATGCAGTTTTGCAAACTGGTACTGACTAGTATTCCAATGTTGCTCTTCCCCCTCCATTTTTCTCCATCACTCAGCTAATGTGACCTCAGCCCTGATGTGGAGAGGGGCAGGGGAGGGTCAACAAGGATGCTATGCAGGCAACTGACATCCTCCTTATTAACCAATGATACCATTGCTAGAAGATTGGAATGGTGCACAATGAAAACCTGTGGCTTTGTGTAGGTAAAAGGCAGTCTTCATCCACACACTGGCTTGTATACAATTTTTGGGCAATTTTTTAGCACTTTGCCAAGGCACCCCTGAAGAAACCTCAAGGCACTCTATATTGTATATTCTCATTTAAATTTCACAGCCATTTTCCTTTATTTCCCTATATTCATGTTGAATTTTGACCACCTCTTTTATAATTTGTCAAAATATCATAACCAATAAAAAAAAAAGAAAAAAAATAGAAAAAAAATTGCCCTTGGTGCCCAATTATATTCAAAAATTGATTATGTAGATTTTTTTTTTTAATTTTAATATCGTCTCAAAGTGTACTGAACGCCTAATATAACATTTAACAGAAGGCTTAGATGTGATTATAAAGCCATCGGTGGACTTGTCATATTTCATCTGCTGCTGACCTCGCACTTGCAATATATAATTGAGGCATATGAAATTACATTCTGATCTAACATTTGTAACTTAAAACTAATTTCCACTTCCAGTGGGTGGCCCCGGCCATGTCCATTTTTCAATATTGCCACTTTAATAAGAAATAAAATGGTGTAGGTTACATTTTTGTGTCAGTAACTGATCTCCATCCTTCACTTCACAGAAACATTGAATAAAATGCTTATAAAAACGACTTACAGTGTTTATTTAAGCTAGACTCCATTCAAACTGCCTAAAAATAGCAATAAACGAGGCTGTGTACATGGTCACCTAGGATAACATTGAATGAGATCTGGGGCAGTTGAAAAAATCGTCCAACTGCCTCTGAACGTACGTTTAGCAGCGTCCCGTGTACATGGGACCTAAATTTTAAGAGCCTCTATAGTAGGAGGCTAAATAGCACATATATTTGTAAATGTGTGCAAACTAAACCCCTATATTTAATGTGAACTGTTGAACAGGAGAATTCAGTTTGTTGCAGGCTGGCTGGCAAATTGAGCTGGGAATGTTGCTTTGTTGTTGTTTGACATGCATTATCCTTCCATGTGCTCCTTACTGTTAAGGCCAGTTATAAGTTGGGGAAGCTTTCTTTTGTTTGTACTGTTGGTTATTTGGTGTACACTGGACACCTTTGCTGCCAATGTGCTATTTGCTGGGTGTCCAGTGCACTCCTGCACTTTTAAGAAGGAGTGGGCTCCCCCCCCCGCCCCCCAAGGCATACCTGCCTTCAATCTATCCATTATTATATGTGTGCACCTACTATGTAGGCTCCTACAATTTAAAGCATTAGGACTGCAGATAATACTTGGGTGCCATGAAGTGGCCTCTGAAGCTTACGCTTGTATTTGCAAATGTGTGCAAACCAAACCCCTGTTTTTAACGTGAACTGGTAGACAGGACAATTTGATTTGTTGTAGGCTGGCGAGTAAGTTGAGCTTGGGAATTTTCCTTTGTTGTTGTTTTTTTAAATGTGTCGCCCTCCCAGGGAACACACTTAACCCCTTGATCGCCCCTTAGTGTTAATTGCTTCCCTGCCAGTGACATTTATTCAATAATCAGTGGCTATTTTTAGCTCTGATCGCTGTATAAGTGTCACTGGTCCCAAAAAAGTGTCAAAAGTGTCCGATCTGTCTGTAGCAATGTCGCAGCCCCACTAAAAATCGCTGATCGCCGCCATTACTAGTAAAATAAAAATGAATACTAAAAATGCCATAAATATATCCCCTATTTTGTAGACGATATAACTTTTGCACTTATATATATATTTTTTTTTTACCAAAAACATGTAAAAGAATACATATTGACTTAAACTGATCAAAAAAAAATTTTTTTTCAATTTTCTTTTGGATATGTATTATAGCAAAAAGTAAAAAAAAAAAGCTTTTTTTCAAAATTGTCGCTCTTTTTTTGTTTATAGCGCAAACAAACAAAAAAAACGCAGGGCTGATCAAACACCACCAATAGAAAGCTCTATTTGTGGGGAAAAAAAGGACATCACTTTTGTTTGGGTACAGAGTGGCAGGACCGCGCAATTGTCAGTTAGATCGATGCAGTGCCGTATCGCAAAAAAATGGCCTGGTCATTAAGGGGGCAAATTCTTCTGGTCCTTAAGTGGTTAAAGCTTGTAGAAGGAATTTTCATTCACCTCTGACTGTTCTATGAGACTGACCCTCTGTTTGGACAGCACTGATTGGCCCTGTGCACCCTTCCAAAAAAAAAAAAACCCTCTGGCAATTCACACCAAATGAGCATGTGCAGAGTGCCTCCAAGACTCTGTAATATCAGATGGATTAGGAACAGTAAAAGAAGGGGAGGGTTAGAGAAGACAGGATCAACCATTTACACAATTCAGAGGATTAACCTCTTAGGTTCCACAGTGAGTATAACAAGGATGCTTTACTGCACATACAGACTGATTTCACTGTTGTGGGTTTGGTAACGCTTTAGGTAGTCATGACCCATCATTGTCACTTTCACATAGCGGGTTGAGTACAACAATGTGCAGCCGAAACTAAAGGGAGTACATGTAGGTAGGAAGAGGCTGCAAGAGGCTGGAAGAGGTCAGCAGAGCAAAATACATGCTTTACCGACATTCAGAGAAACAAGCTGCGGGGTTGCCTTGAATTCATAGCGCCACCCCCACGTATCGGCAACGCGCGCACCAAACGGCATGATGCTACAGGACCATGCAGTTTAGTCTGGCGCAATTGTACAAAAGTGAAATGAATGGGCTGCTCTACATGCAACGCGTGGGAGCGCGCGCAAAACGCAGATGCACACCAGCACATGCAGTCATGTGACTCAAGCCTTAAAATGAATGTGCATTGCAGTAAAATGTGCATTTTACCATGTGCTACTGCGGTGCACAGATAAGAATGATGGGCCCTCAGGATTTCCTCCCTACATAGATAAGAAAATGATCATTAGGGAAAATTAAAATAAATAAATAATCACAATAAAAAACAAAAACAAAAAAACAAAAAAAGAGTACATAGCACAACAAGCAATTAGTAAAATTAGCTATGAACAATGACGGTTTATTTGTCTCTGGCATTTTACAATCGCCCCACACACTCGCCATAATTAAATCTCCATTGTCCTCTCCAGGAAAAAAACAAGCAGTGCTGTTATTACCACGGTGGTGGAATAGGATTTCATTTATCATCTGCAGTCTCTCAAAATGGATTGCTTGTGTGCCATTAAATCACAAATATCTGCACTGAACAACCGGCCGTATAAAAAGAAAATATAATCTGCAGAAAGACATTGAATAGCGGAAAAAAGGCCCGCGGCTTTCCACGTGCTTCTAAACCTGAGCGCACAAAAGGCTTAACCACTTCAATACCGGGCACTTACCCGCCCCTTCCTGCCCAGGCCAATTTTCAGCTTTCACCGCTGTCACTTTTTAAATGACAATTGCGCGGTCATGCAACACTGTACCCAAACTAAATTTTTATCATTTTTTTCCCCCACAAATAGAGCTTTCTTTTGGTGGTATTTGATCACCTCTGTGTTTTTTTGCTAAACGAATAAACAAAGACCTAAAAAAAAAAAGTTTTTCCTTGTTTTTGTTATACAATTTTGCAAATAAGTAAGTTTTCTCCTTCACTGATGGGCACTGATAAGGCGGCACCAATGAGATGGCACCGATGAGGTGGCACTGATAGGCACCACTGATAGGCAGCACTGAAATGTGGCACTGATGGGCATTGATAGGCGGCACTGATGGGCACTCATAGGTGGCACTGGTGGGCACTGATGTGTACTGATAGGCGACACTCCGAGATTTCCTCATTCGAGTGAGATGGATGGAGGAATTCTCCCCGCTGTGCTATTGTATTCTGACAGTAGGGACTCCTTCTGTCAGGGGTCAGCAGCAGAGATGGATAGATCTGTGTGGCTACACACAGGAAATTGGGACCAGATTGTATATGCTTTAAGATTTATTTACAGTAAAATAAAAAAACATTCAAACACCAGCAGACTGGATATACACCAAAAAGTGAACATAAAAAAATACTGAATAACTCACAAGCAAAAGCCTAACCAACAACTACCTACCATTACAGCGCCTTGATAAACTATTCATATCCCTTGGAATCCTGAGCAAACGGTCGCATGCTTGCCGGCCGGGATATATACTGTTTTCTTCATATGTTTGTAAGTAATGTTTTGGTATATACTGCGCTGTGATAATAAACTTTGTCAAGCCGCCAACACTGCTTCCAGACAAGAAAGCATGAATAAAAAAAAGAAAAATAAAGAAAAATATATGTGTAGCGTTATAACAAAGACAGAATTTTTTTTTTGAAATTATGTGCGTCACCATATAAATCTTAAGGCGAGAAAAACCACATTCCCTAATAGTGAAAAACCATAAACTGCATTTGAGCAGTTACATAAACCTTTGAAATGCAAATACAAGTGAAAAATGAATAAAAACTATAAATAATAATCATACGTGGAAAATTATCCGAAAGAAGTGCAGATGCTAAGTAAGTCCCAAAATATAAAGTCCAATAATATTTTTAGAAGAGTCAACTTTCCAAGAGACAGTTTCCAAAGAAAATTGTGTACTCTTCATGCATGCATCACCACCGCCACCATGAAAACCATGGACTTGGGTGATGGGTGTGGATGGGACCCTTTTACAACCCATAGAGGTGTGACTTTGTAGTCGAAACGCGTTGGGTGGACTACTCTGCAGACATCGCTGTTCTCCATTCATATACATGCTGTTTTTGATTTCTTCTAAATGTGAGTTTTTTTTATGCCTATTCATTAAAAAATCTTTTATGACAATATTACCCTATGTTGGACCTTTGCTTTTATGGTTTTATGTACGAGACCATTACCTCATCTCACATTGGATACTAACGAACATCTCGCCTATGTGACGTGGTGGTGCAAGTTGAGTCCGTGGAGGAATTCCATATATAAAGCCTATATGACTTGGGGGGCATACGCCTGACTAAGTCCAAGTCTTCTGGTAAGCCTCCCCCATTTTCACGGTGGCGGTGGTGATGCATGCATGAAGAGTACACAATTTTCTTTGGAAACTGTCTCTTGGAAAGTTGATTAAACTTTTTGACCTAAAAGCAAAACGCAATGTCTGGCAGAAAATTAGCACTGCACATCACCCTGAACACACCATCTCCACCGTGAAACATGGTGGTGGCAGCATCATGTTGTGGGGATGCTCTTCTTCACCAGGGACAGGGAAGCTGGTCATAGTTGATGGGGAGATGGACGGAGCCAAATACAGGGCAATCTTAGAAGAAAACCTGTTAGGCCCCTTTCACACGGGATGGATCCGTAATGATCCGCCCTGTGATGATCCGCTTGCTCAGGGGTGGTTGGCTCACTTTATCCCCGCTGAACCAGCAGATGACAGGGCGGTCCCTGCACACTGTGCAGGGACCGCCCTGTGAGATCTCCGCTCTCCTCTATGGGGGATCGTATGAGGATGTATATACCAAAACATTACTTACAAACATATGAAGAAAACAGCATATATGCCGGCCGGCAAGCGAGCGCCCGTTTGCTCAGGATTCCAACGTGATCGCGTCAGCATGTCCTAACCACCACATAAGTCGATTGTTAGAACTGGTGGAATTTTGATCCATCTATACCCAGCTTTACTTCAGGTAAAAGGACAGTATAAGAAGATGATGACTCTTGAATCACCTATGTCTACTAAGGAGCGTTGTGGTTGCACAGTAATTTTTGTTTCGCTCTTTCTTTCATTTCTTCTCCCTCCTGGAAGGAGATTCCTTTAGCTATAATAAAGCCCATAGGACCATTTTGTTGGTGGTCCAAGAAAATAATATATGTCCCAGGACCTATCTGTCTGAGTTGTTACTTGTATTACATAATGTACTGCACATGCACTTGATTTTCGAAGATGAAAGCATTACAGGTGGGCTGAAGTTCCTCATTAAGGATTCTTTTCAAGTATTACTTTAACTTTTAAACTTCCATTATGTTCCATCTGCTGGGGATTCACTATTTACCTTTCCAGAATAGATTACAGACCCTTGATGTTAGTCCATGTATATAAAACTTTGCTCATAAACATCTGACAAAAATTTGATACATGGCGCCCTTACGGTCCCAGGATCAATACAAACATCAGTGCAATTATCAATCCACACCTAACCATCGATAGTTATTCAAACTCTTTATGATAAATAAATTGCACCTCTAAATTGGGCTTTTATATTAAACTGGTAACTTTGAGCTCAGATGTTTGAGATTCTCTGCCGATCCTCACGGGTGCAATGTACCTTCACCGGGATCGATTTCCCTCTTTTGAAATTATGACAATTTTAATTAATCACTGCCTCTATGCATGGACCTGTTTTACAGGAAGTAATTGGTGAGGGACTTCTGTAATATCTGTCAACAAGACCTGCCAATAGTTTGTCAAAAATTGCCTTGGCTCCGTAGACGTGTTAATAATATTGTTTTCCCGGTGGAAGGTTTATATCCGACGTGTGGCTGCCGAATATGAGCTCTACATATTTCTGTTAAAATACTGGCCATCTGTTATAACATTTTTCTTAGCTTATTATTGATGTGTTGATTGTATTTTGAGGTTGCTTCTCCTTTTCCAGCTCCTTCATCATAAAGGAAAGTTATACAAAGAAATACGTAGGCTGCCCTTGCTTGCCTCCTTCTGAAAGTTCTATTTGCCTGGTTGTCAGTGGCATTGATGTTTTATGAGCCATCACGATTGACTGACTCAACAATCATGCAGCAGGAGAAGTCAATCTTTGAAGACTGCATATTTGGTCCAGATTCAATGAAGTCATTGGCTGAGCATGGTAGCAACCATTATTCGCAGAGGTTAGTACTCCACTGACTCCCCAGTCTTCCCCCATCCAGCAATGTAAGGAAAGATAGAAAAGCGCCTCTGAGTGCAATGATTATTGTACAGTAGTAAAAATAATCCAACACTTACATGGAGGAAAGATGTACTCATGGGGAACCTGGGATAGTCTACAGCAGGCATATGCAATTAGCGGACCTCCAGCTGTTGCAGAACTACAAGTCCCATGAGGCATTGCAATACTCTGAGAGCCACAAGCATGAGACCCAGAGGTATGATGGGACTTGTAGTTTTGCAACAGCTGGAGGTCCATTAATTGCATATCCCTGGTCTACAGCATCTCCTGTGTGAACAGGGAAAAAAGAGGGGATCCCCTATGTGGTGGACTTTTAAGGCACAGACTTTATCACATATATAGATAATTGTAAAGCATTTATTTAGAAAAATAATAGCACATAAGGGTACAAAATATATACATATAAAAATATGATCATATATTTTCATATCTTCACAGTCCCTCCTATGTTTATAATTCTTTGGGTATTCTCCTTTAGACTTCCTCTATGTCTCTGGGTAGATCTCCGGCTATGCGGGCTACCATTTCATGAGCAGTTCTGACTCTTGAACTTGAGGGCTCAAAAGAACCAACATTAGTACAAGCTTTACAAATAGCACTACAAGAAGTTGTAGTTATCTTCAAAAAACAATTGGCATGACATAGGTGCGCATTTGATTATAAGGATTATAAGTACTATGATACCAACAATATAAAGGATACCATGTAATATACCAGCAAACCATCCTCCAATGCTTGAAAACCACTTGACAGGATTAAGCCAGGAAAGCCAGCTTTCCCAACTTCCTTCAACCCAAGCAGTTTCAGTATGTTCTTTTCGAAAATTGAGCTTAAGCTGTTGCACCTGTTCCACATGTGAAATGATAGCATCTTCTGCTTTAGTATCATTTCCAATGTAGTTGCAACAGCCGGTTCCCACTATGTACGCAAATTGACAAATGTGTTTTCTGATACTTTTTCCAGAGCCAAAGCAGGATAACCAGTGTATACAAATGAAGGAACACATGGACTAAAGTCAGGATATTGGGTGTACATCAAGAATCACACACCCCGGACCACTTTGTCCCCTAAGTGGAAAGGACCATTTCAGATCATTCTTGTATCTCCTACTGCTGTAAAGCTGAAAGGCTACAAGTACTGGGTGCATGGTTCACACTGTAAAAGAACTGTAGCTCCAAAGGAACATATAGATCGTTCTGCTGCTAGTAGGTATTGTCCTGTACCCTTACTTTCTAGGTCATCTCCGCCACTTACTCGTGCCAGAGCCAGAAGACTCCAGAATGAATCTCCTGGGGCCTAAGCCAGATGTGGCGCTATGGAGTGTTATCCTCTGCGGTGGAGCAGTGGTATGGATTACAGTCATGGCATTCAAATGGACATACCATAAGGAAAAGGGTAAGATACATGACATCTACCTTTTTAATGCTACTGTCATGAATGAAAAATTGCAGTTTGAAGCAAGTATTAATCCTGATCAAAGAGCAAGAAGAGACACCCATGAGTATCATGCCAAATTAGCAGAACCCTTTCATAATTCCTTTGTGTCTATGCACCTACAAGCAGCAAAGAGATTGAACATTACTAATTGTTGGATATGCACACATGCACCTATCTCACATAAGACTATACCTTTACTAGGCGTACCCAGTACATTGGCTGAAATAGAGAACAGTGCACATTTTCGGAGATGTAAGCAAGACAATGATTGACAGAGTTGTTTCACTCCTATTGTTCACCAATGCTCCGATGAGAACCCCCCTCGGTCTGTATAAACTTTACTCGAGTGTATTCACCTGAATTGCTTACTCAGGGTTTCAAAAGTACTACCAGATCGATTGGGAATTCAAAATGTATGGATGATGCTGAGATCAAGTACTGGTTCGATGGTAAGGATACAGCATGGAGCACGGACTGATATCAAGAACTACATGACTATACACATTGTCAGCATTCCAGACAAAACAATATGAAGTTATTAATGTGCTTGCAGGGATATAATTTCAATAAGGCTTGTGCAGCTCCCCCAGGTTATTATTTCATATGTGGGAAGAAGGCTTACACTTGGATCCCTTTAAATTCTATGGGAATAGATACACTATCATCAGCTCTGTTATGTGCCTTGCACTTAATTACTGCAACTTTAAGGGGCAGTTGTACTGCTGTTAGTAGTCTGACAATCAGTTCTTTATGTTGTATAGGAGTTCCTGCAGCCGTAAGATACCCTCTTTCCTGCCAAAGTTGTGCAAAACTGTGTAATATACCCACAGCATAAGCTGAATCACTATAAATATTCACAGTGTCACATTCAGCAAGTTCTAAAGTCACACAAAGAGCAGTGAGTTCAGCTGCCTGTGCTGATTTAGAATCCTGCAGAACTTCAGCATGCAATAGTTTACCTTCACCGTTCACCACTGCACAAGCACCTAGTGTCAATCTATCAGGTCTTCTAAGGGATGATCCATCTACAAATAGGGAAGCACACAGAGGCAGGCCTGAGATGGGTTCATCCAATAGGTCGGGTCTAGGTTTGGTCACTTCGTCTATTGAGGTAGCACAGTCATATGCCAGGTAAGAGTCCTCAATTTCCTTGTTGTCATCTTCCGGCAAGAAGGTGGCAGGATTCAAGGTCTGGCAGCGTTGAATTTTTAGGTTAGAAGCTGACAGCAAAATCAAGTGATAGTGGGTTATTCTTTGGACAGAAAAATGTTTAGTATAAGCACTGTTCAACATCACTTCTAAGTCATGCGGGTATATTAAATATAAGTAATTTCCAAGTACAATGTCAGCAGTTTTTTCTACCAGTAGGGCAGCCGATGCTACCGATTTCCAACAGCCAGGCAATCCCCTGGCTACACTATCCAGTGGATAACTGTAGTACCCCACTGGGCGGTGTCTGGCACAAAAATGTTGAGTTAGAACTCAATTCGCATGCCCATTTACTTCAGTACAAAACAGATAGAAGTCCTTGCTATAGTCAGGCAAACCCAGACTTGGTACAGTTAGCAATGATTGTTTTATCTGTTTGAATGCTTCTCTGACTGCTGGAGTTAACTTTTTGTGTGACCTTTTAATAACTCTTGTAACGGACCTATTATAGTGGAGTATTGTGGCAGAAATTGCCTACAATATCCCACTAACCCAAGGAATGCTCTTAATTGTTTTAAAGTTGTGGGCATTTTTTGTTTAGCAATTACTTTCTTTTGCTTATCAGTCAGAAGTTTTATGCCTTGTGAGATGTAGTGACCTAAGTATTGCACCTTAGTTTTAACCCACCGTACCTTTGTGGCATCCACTTTCTGTCCAATTCTAGCCAGAAAGTTCATCAGGGAGATTGAATCTTCAGTACAGGCTTCCTCATCCGATGAAGCCAGTAGAAGATCATCTACATATTGTACTAAGAGTGACCCATTGAGTGGCTGCCACTCATCCAGTTTCTCCTTTAACGCCTGAGAAAAACAACTGGGGGAATCATGATACCCCATAGGCAATCTAGTCCATGTCAGTTGCCTTTTCTCAAACGTGAAAGCAAGAAGCCATTGGTCCCCTGGATGGACTGGTACACTAAAGAATGCTGAAGCTAAATCAATCACTGTAAAATGAGTAGCAGAGGGAGGTATTGTTGCCAAAATCGCTGAAGGATTTGGCACCACCGGTACAGATGGTACAATCACTTTGTTAACTGCACGTAAATCATGTACTAACCTCCATCAGCAACTCTCTTCACCAGCTTTTATTGGTTTGGGTACTGGATAGATAGGGGTATTGGCTTGACTTCTACAGGGGGTGAGGACACCCTCCTGTAGTAGCTCTTCTATCGCTGGCCTAATACCTTCTACTGAATCTGGGGACAAAGGATATTGAGGTAGTCTAGGTACTGGCGGTTTTAACCGTACTGGAGGAACTTGCATAAGACCAGGAGTATTGACTCCAGTTACCCAAACGGAGGGGTCAATTTGTTGTTTTACCTCCTCTGGTATCCCCCCCCCCCTTTTTCTGTCTCCATCATCATTAAAGGCATGAATAGGAGATCAGCAGCCTCTTGTTCTACCTTATGGGGTATGTCAATGATAGTTTTTCCCGGGGATAGGGCAATGGTCACTCCCATTTTTGACAACAAATCTCTTCCTAACAAATTGCAGGGGGAATGTGGAGACAATACGAAGGAATGCTCAGTTGAATGTTCACCCAAAGTCACAGGCACAGGTTTAGTAACCTCTGCTGAAATAACATTATTGCTCACTCCAACTAAAGAGACTGTTTCATTGGAGAGTGGTAGGTTAGGGTTAAAAACATTCAAAAGCCAGCCTGACGCACCTGTATCAACGAGACAGCATAAATCAATACCATTGACATTTATCACGACCATTGGTTCTTCGATTGAATGAATTTCGATAGCTGCCAATGTCTGATATACTGTTTGTTCCTCCGCATTGTTACCACATTCCGCCTCATCCTAGCGCCTCCGGCTATCCCGCGCCAAGTGACCTTCCATCCCGCATTTAAAGCAGGTGGGAGGAGCACGAGGTTGAGGAGCCGCAGGTCTAGCTCTATTTGGGATGACCTGTTGGTACCTTGATTGGATTTTAGGATTTCTGCGTGGCCCTTCATTTTGTTTCCAATTACTTTGCCTATCCTGTGGAACCCCATAATTAGAAATATACACTACTCCTGATGGTGGATATGGGGGATCAGCTACAGGTATACCTTGAGGCGATACCTGTACTGTAGAAACCAGTACTCCTTTTGGTTCAGAGATCTTTTCTCTGACTTCAGGAGTCTGCATATTCATTATCTTAGTTTTCTCTTTCTTCTCTATCTTATCCTTCCTCTTCTGCAGTACCTCATAAGCTGCTTGCGCTATTTCAACCAAATCTGGGGCAGCTTTCTTTCTCCAATCTACTGTTCTGAGCTTTATCTCTTCTATCACTTCAGGTAACATTCCTCCCACCAGCACATTCACCAACTCAGGACGCTTCATATCAGCTTCATCATCAGTCATCCAATCAGTGTGCTTCTGTATAGCATCCTTAAACCTATTCCAATAATATAACACCTTTCTTTTGAACAACATCCATCAGCACCCGCATATCCTGTCCTTTATCAAATGTGGTCGTCACCCAGTCTTTTAAAATTTCATTCAACCTATCAACAGCCTCTTCATATACTTCCGCTCCATTTTCTATTTTTAATACCCCTGCCTGAGTAGCCCCGTTCTTTTGAGCAAAAACCTTGCACACATCTACATATTTCTCAGGCACAGCACAATCAATCAAAATCCACATATCAGTATATGTGGCTTGCTGAGTCCTTTCCATCCACATCATTTTTCTATACCATTTCTTAGGGCACTTCTCCATGTTGGTCAGTTCTGCCACAATCGCTCTTATTTCATTGGGTTTCCAAGGGACATAAACTTTAGCCATATTTGCTACATATTGGTTACCTACCATATTCCCTGGTAGAGCCACCTCCCTCAAGGGCATCTGCTCTAATGGTTTCTCATTTAGTAAGGACCTAACAAGTTCTCTTCTTTCTCTTTCCCTTTCCGTTGTGTGCTGTGCTTCTAAAACCTTTTGAGCTGCTTTTCTTCTTGTGATTACTGGTGAATACTTCCGACTTATGGGAGTGCGTAGGTGGTCTACCTTTGTAAATTTTGCACAGGCATCCGATCCAGCTGGGGTAAATTGCCAAGCCTGCCCATCTTGGTCATATGTTATCACCCCCTCACTATCCAATAAGGAGCCCAAACTACTCCTACATTGGGAAGTCAATCTAGCTCTATCTAGCGATCGGTTCCTTCCCTCCTTTGGTAATTTAGAGGTAGCTTGCTGTTGCCGGGGGGTAATCTGGTTATCGGAAGTACTTTGCTCTCCTGTGCCTTTTTCCCTTTCCTCCATAGGATCGGCTTCAGCTATAGGGGCAGATGCTACTCTGGATGCTATGGCTAAATCCCTTCTTGCAAAATCATAAGTGGAAGCCCAAGCATTAGGTAGCTCCTCTTCATCATCTAGATGCAGAACAGCTTTTTCAGTACACATTTTATAAGGGGGTGGTTTGGCATCCTTTCGAGATGCTTCTTCACAAGCAGCTAAACATTCAATCCCCCCACAATCAGACATTTTAAAAAGTTAATTAAATAATGCATCAATTGTTGGGGTGTTGAGGGACCCTTCCGGCGGCCACCATTTAGAGGGGTCGTCTTTGTATTCCTTCTTTGTAATTTTACACCATTTTATATGATGTTTCAAAGCATCTGGGTCCCCACTCACCATCATTTTGATGATAGGAGCACTTGGATGCAATTTTGCTACACTTAGGCCGCGTACACATGGGCGGACTGTCTGCCCAACTAAGTCCGTCAGACAATCCGACAGACAGTCCGTCCTACTTTCGAATGAACGGACTTGACCACACACGATGAACAGACAGTCCGCCGAAAGGTTGCACGATGACGTGTACAGCACGTACGACGGGACTAGAAATACGACGTCCAATACACTGCAATGCAACCTTTCGCCATGTAAATCCTTTCTGAGCATGCGCCATGCTTAGTCCGTCGAACTAGCCTACTCACGAGCGGACTGTCCGCTGAAACCAAGTTTGGACGGACAATATTACGGAAATTCCGAAAGACTTAGTCCGCCAGACTGTCCGCCGAAAAAGTCAGCTGAAACCCACACACGAGCGGATTGTCCACTGAAACACGTTTCAGCGGACCAAGTCCGTCAGACAGTCCGCCCGTGTGTACGCGGCCTCAGTCCTGTTTTCTTTGCTATCTTTAATAATTTTTTTGCACTTTCTTTTGTTAACCCAAAAGTATTCATTACAGGTAAAATATTTTTATCAAGCAAATTTCCCATGTTTTGTTAATTTTCTTATTACTCTATTCAGAAATTACAAAGTTTTAGAACTCCGGGACTGAGAGCTCTACTGTTTACCTCTTATGGCTGTGTACCAGCAGCCCAGTACATATATATATATATATATATATATATATATATATATATATATATATATATATATATATATATTGAGATCTCACTTTGTTCTACTCTCAGAAGGACGTCTCCTTTCTGAGTGGTAATAGGCTAGTCCTTATCTCGACTCCCTATTCCAGAGAACATACAGCAGGTCATTCACCCATTTGTGGCTATCCGCTGAAGGCAAACCTATCTGCCTTAGGACCACAAACGTTCTCAAAAAATCACACAAAAAATTCAACATTCCCCACCTTCTATTCACTCATAGAAATTGTAGTACCTGCATTTTACACATCCCTTAATAACACAACTATATTCATTGTCATTTCTGGGAGTAAGAAGAAAGGCAAGTAAATACTTTTGCATGCTTAGTTTTTAACTGGCACCATTAACATTCTCAGTAATCATACATAGACAGAATGCAGTAAAATCAAAAGGAACTTGTTACCTTCTGTGTTCCACAGCCCCACCCGGCTCCTCAAAACCGCACAGAAAAGACAGTACTTTTTAATATGAGAAATAACATTTTTCTCACCTGAGGCCTCTTTGATGTCCCTCCTGGTGCGGGTTGAGAGCCGATGGTGGAGTTGCAGACAAGAAGACTGTTCGAGGGGTCACCACTGTTATGTACTGCCTTGAAATATGCCTTGAATATGTTTACTTCAGAATAAGCACTGTGCACAGGATCACACCTTCCAAGGGGTTGTGATCAGGGCTGGTGCAAGGATCGTTGACACCCTAGGCGAAAACCTAATTTTGCCGCCCCCCCCCCGGCTGCGCCCATGACTCCACCTTACCCTGCCCTTGCTACACATGACCTATCTGACCCCTACACTGACCCCCTGACACATAAACTAATCCACCTGACTCCTACTTCCTGCACTACTCACATCACACTGACCCCTACACTGACCCACCTGATAATTACACCGACCCACCTGGCACCTACACCAACCCACCTGGCACCTACACTGCCAATTACACTGACCATCACACTGACACCTACACTGACCATCACGCTGACACCTACACTGACCATCACGCTGACACCTACACTGACCATCACGCTGACACCTACACTGACCATCATGCTGACACCTACACTGACCATCACGCTGACACCTACAGTGACCATCACGCTGACACCTACACTGACCATCACGCTGACACCTACACTGACCATCATGCTGACACCTACACTGACCATCACGCTGACACCTACAGTGACCATCACGCTGACACCTACACTGACCATCACGCTGACACCTACACTGACCATCACGCTGACACCTACACTGACCATCACGCTGACACCTACACTGACCATCACGCTGACACCTACACTGACCATCACGCTGACACCTACAGTGACCATCACGCTGACACCTACACTGACCATCACGCTGACACCTACAGTGACCATCACGCTGACACCTACAGTGACCATCACGCTGACACCTACACTGACCATCACGCTGACACCTACACTGACCATCACGCTGACACCTACACTGACCATCACGCTGACACCTACACTAAAAACACATACCCTGAAAACACATACACTGAAAACACATACACTGACACATACAATGGCACTGACGCATACACTGACCCATACACTGACACGACACATACACTGACACGACACATACACTGACACGACACATACACTGACACGACACATCACACTGGCATGACACATACACTGACACATCACACTGGCATGACACATACACTGACACATCACACTGGCATGACACATACACAGACACATCACACTGACATGACACATACACAGACACATCACACTGACATGACACATCACACTGACATGACACATACACAGACACACCACACTGGCATGACACATACACAGACACATCACACTGACATGACACATACACTGGCACATTACACTGACATGACACAGACACAGACACATCACACTGACATGACACATACACAGACACATCACACTGACATGACACATACACAGACACATCACACTGACATGACACATACACAGACACATCACACTGACATGACACATACACAGACACATCACACTGACATGACACATACACAGACACATTACACTGACATGACACATACACTGACACGACACATACACTGACACATTACACTGACATGACACATACACTGACACATTACACTGACATGACACATACACTGACACATTACACTGACATGACACATACACTGACACATTACACTGACATGACACATACACTGACACATTACACTGACATGACACATACACAGACACATCACACTGGCATGACACATACACTGACACATTACACTGACATGACACATACACTGACACATTACACTGACATGACACATACACTGACACATTACACTGACATGACACATACACTGACACGACACATACACTGACACATCACACTGGCATGACACATACACAGACACATCACACTGACATGACACATACACAGACACACCACACTGACATGACACATACACAGACACACCACACTGACATGACACATACACAGACACACCACACTGACATGACACATACACAGACACATTACACTGACATGACACATACACTGACACATTACACTGACATGACACATACACTGACACATTACACTGACATGACACATACACTGACACGACACATACACAGACACATCACACTGACATGACACATACACTGACACATTACACTGACATGACACATACACTGACACGACACATACACAGACACATCACACTGACATGACACATACACTGACACATTACACTGACATGACACATACACTGACACGACACATACACTGACACGACACATACACAGACACATCACACTGACATGACACATACACTGACACATTACACTGACATGACACATACACTGACACGACACATACACAGACACACCACACTGACATGACACATACACAGACACATCACACTGACATGACACATACACAGACACATTACACTGACATGACACATACACTGACACATTACACTGACATGACACATACACTGACACGACACATACACAGACACATCACACTGACATGACACATACACTGACACATTACACTGACATGACACATACACAGACACATCACACTGACATGACACATATACTGACACATTACACTGACACGACACATACACTGACACGACACATACACTGACACATCACACTGGCATGACACATACACTGACACATTACACTGACATGACACATACACTGACACATTACACTGACACGACACATACACTGACACATTACACTGACACGACACATACACTGACACGACACATACACTGACACATCACACTGGCATGACACATACACTGACACATTACACTGACATGACACATACACAGACACATCACACTGACATGACACATACACTGACACATTACACTGACATGACACATACACTGACACATTACACTGACATGGCACATACACAGACACATCACACTGACATGACACATATACTGACACATTACACTGACACGACACATACACTGACACGACACATACACTGACACATCACACTGGCATGACACATACACTGACACATTACACTGACATGACACATACACTGACACATTACACTGACACGACACATACACTGACACATTACACTGACACGACACATACACTGACACGACACATACACTGACACATCACACTGGCATGACACATACACAGACACATCACACTGACATGACACATACACAGACACATCACACTGGCATGACACATACACAGACACATTACACTGACATGACACATACACAGACACATCACACTGACATGACACATACACAGACACATCACACTGACATGACACATACACTGACACATTACACTGACATGACACATACACTGACACGACACATACACTGACACATCACACTGGCATGACACATACACTAACACATTACGCTGACACAACACATACACAGACACATCACACTGACATGACACATACACAGACACATCACACTGACATGACACATACACTGACACATTACACTGACATGACACATACACTGACACGACACATACACAGACACATCACACTGACACGACACATACACAGACACACCACACTGACATGACACATACACAGACACATTACACTGACACGACACATACACAGACACACCACACTGACATGACACATACACAGACACATCACACTGACATGACACATACACAGACACACCACACTGACATGACACATACACAGACACATCACACTGACATGACACATACACAGACACATCACACTGACATGACACATACACAGACACATCACATTGACTTGACACATACACAGACACACCACACTGACATGACACATACACAGACACACCACACTGACATGACACATACACAGACACACCACACTGACATGACACATACACACCACACTGACATGACACATACACAGACACACCACACTGACATGACACATACACAGACACACCACACTGACATGACACATACACTGACACATTACACTGACATGACACATACACTGACACATCACACTGGCATGACACATACACTGACACATTACACTGACATGACACATACACTGACACATTACACTGACATGACACATACACAGACACATCACACTGACATGACACATACACAGACACACCACACTGACATGACACATACACAGACACATCACACTGACATGACACATACACAGACACATCACACTGACATGACACATACACAGACACACCACACTGACATGACACATACACAGACACATCACACTGACATGACACATACACAGACACACCACACTGACATGACACATACACAAACACACCACACTGACATGACACATACACAGACACATCACACTGACATGACACATACACAGACACACCACACTGACATGACACATACACAGACACATCACACTGACATGACACATACACTGACACATTACACTGACATGACACATACACTGACACGACACATACACAGACACATCACACTGACACGACACATACACAGACACATCACACTGACATGACACATACACAGACACACCACACTGACATGACACATACACAAACACACCACACTGACATGACACATACACAGACACATCACACTGACATGACACATACACAGACACACCACACTGACATGACACATACACAGACACATCACACTGACATGACACATACACAGACACACCACACTGACATGACACATACACAGACACACCACACTGGCATGACACTGACACACATCACACTGACCTACCTGACTCCTACTTCCTGCATTACTCACACACAAACCCCCTCCATACAGCTCAATGGATCCATCCTCCTCCTTACCTCTGCTCTTTGATGCTGCCTTCAGCGACCATCATCCGGGCCTCTCCGACTCCTCCGCACTGCCAGCGCCGTCCACCCGCTCCGCCGGGGCCACGCCAGCGCCATCCATCCGCTCCGCCGGGGCCACACCAGCGCCGTCCACCCGCTCCACCGGGGCCACGCCAGCGCCATCCATCCGCTCCGCCGGGGCCACGCCAGCGCCATCCATCCGCTCCGCCGGGGCCACGCCAGCGCCATCCATCCGCTCCGCCTCCATCATATCCCCGCCGGGACCAGGCCAGCGCCGTCAACCCCGCTCCATGATGTCCCCGCCGGGCAGGAGGTCAGCTGACCGACCTCTCGAAGCTCCCATCTCCGCCGAGCCCCGCCCCTCCGCTGCACTCACACAGACACACAGCGCCACTCCAGAGGGACAGGCTGGAGCAAAGGAGTCCCGGAGCGGCGCTGTGAGATGAATACGGTGGGGCGCTCAGCGGGAAACATGGGGGATTGGTGGCGCCGGTGGAACACCACAGGGGGGGCGGGAGAGCAGAAGAGGAGCTCACACTGGGCAGAGGCTGTAGTTGCGCCCTAGGTGGTAGTGCGCCCTAGGCGGCTGCCTACTTCGCCTAGTGGTAGCGCCGGCCCTGGTTGTGATACAGAATACAATTTGGTACAGCTTTTTATAAGAAAATGATAACATTACAGTGTATGGCGGGCACAAACCCAAGTTACAAAATACGCAATACATTCCAGGATAATCTATTCCATATTACATATGGTCATACTGACCCAAACACAATAACAAGATAAAGGTCAGTTTGACAGGATACTGATTACCGTATATACTCGAGTATAGGTCGATCCGAATATAAGCCGAGGCCCCTAATTTACCACAAACAAAATGGGAAAACTTATTGACTCGTGTATAAGCCGAGGGTGAGACATGCCTGTCCATCCCTGTGTGTCCATCCATCTCTGTGTGTCCGTCCATCCCTGTGTGTCCGTCCATCCCTGTGTGTCCATCCTACCTGTGTCCTGTGTCCTTCTGCAGCCTGTGTCGATCTGCATGTAAAAACATGCCTGGATCGCCGCACCTCTTCTTGTCTGTGACAGACGGCGGCCATTCCACTGTTCAAAAGCCGCGCCTCCGTCTGTGATAGGCGGAACACTCAATTTCCCAGCAGTCAGTGTTCCGCCTATCACGGACATCCTCTCATCCTCATCCGTAGTACGAGGATGAGCGGATGTCCGTGATAGGCGGACCACTGACTGCTGGGAAATTGAGTGTTCCGCCTATCACAGACAGGGAGGCGCGGCTTTTGAATTGTGGAATGGCCGCCGTCTGTCTGCTCGACACGCTGATCGGGTAGACAGACGGCGGTGACTCGAGTATAAGCCGAGGGGGGCACTTTCAGCCTCAAAAAAGGGGCTGAAAATCTCGGCTTATACTCGAGTATATACGGTAATTAAGACAGGGAAAAATTATATTATAAACAGGGACTTTCCATAAAAACATTTCAACATCATTTCTGGGTATAATATCCTTTATCATCTTACTGGCAGGACATCTCATGTCATCCGGAGAGCAAGATACACAAACAACATATGTGTTGCAATATTTAAGAAATACCAAAAAAATTCAGAAACATTTTACTAAGAAATACATGCTTATATTGAAGGGGAACTCTGAGTAGTATACAGATATGTGCTACATATATTTTCATATCTTCACAAGAGCATGCACACTCCTTTGTCAAGTGATCGATCCATGATGGAACCAATGATGGAACCAGAGCCCAAGCCTCCCTCCTCCCCCACTAACCTTTGCCAGATGTCATCTGCCAGAAGTCAGTTGATGTGCAGAATCCTCTTTGATCTCCTCCTAGGGTGAGGGGAGTCCCCAGTGATGTATGTGATGACATCAGTATTGCTATCTGCATCAATACATTGTAAGGGCAGGCTGGTGACATCCCCTTTGAGAAGACATCTTGACTCCACAATCCTTCCCCAACCAGAGCGCATATATATATATATATATATATATATATATATATATATATATATATATATATATATATATATGTGTGTATATACAGGCCCGGATTGGCCATAGGAGCCGCCAGGCTGCAAGTCCTTGCGGGGCTCAAGGATTGAGCTTGCGTCACTCATCCAGCCTCTCCTCGACCGCCCGGCTGCCAGTTAAGCTCAGCCATCGGCGCCGGGGGGGAGGAGCTAGATGAGATGCCTTCGGCCTCTGCGCGGCTGCACGGCCGCCCATATAGGTCAGCCGTCGGTGCCAGGAGGAGGCTTTCTGTCGAGAAGTGCCGGTAAAAGAAAACGTGAGTTTACCCCCCCCCCCCTTGTAAACTGCATAGGAGGAGCGGTGGGGGCGGCTGCATATAGAAGAATAATTCTCTCCATCTTCCTCCTGCAGTAGCGGAATGCCTGCGAGAGGTAGAGGAGAAGCAGGCATTCAGAGACTGCAGGAGGAGGATGAGAGAATTATTCTTCTATTTGCAGCTGCCCCCACTGCTCCTCCTATCCTGCTTCTCTCTGCTGCTCCCCCCTGGGCTCTCCACCTCCCCCCATACTCTCCACCTCCCCCCATGCTTTCTACCATCCCCCAATACTCTCCACATTCCCCCCATGCTTTCTGCCACCCCCCCATGCTCTCCATCTCCCCCCCATGCTTTCTGCCATCCCCCATACTCTCCACCCCCCCATGCTTTCTACCATCCCCCCATACTCTCCACCTCCCCCCATGCTTTCTGCCATCACCCCATAATCTCCACCTCCCCCATGCTCTCTGCCATCCCCCATACTCTCCACCTCCCCCCATGCTCTCTGCCATCCTCCCATAGTCTCCACCTCCCCCCATGCTTTCTACCATCCCCCCATACTCTCCACCTCCCCCGTGCTTTCTGCCATCACCCCATAATCTCCACCTCCCCCCATGCTCTCTGCCATCCCCCATACTCTCCACCTCCCCCCATGCTCTCTGCCATCCCCCATAATCTCCACCTCCCCCCATGCTCTCTGCCATCCTCCCATAGTCTCCACCTCCCCCATGCTTTCTACCATCCCCCCATACTCTCCACCTCCCCCCATGCTTTCTGCCATCACCCCATAATCTCCACCTCCCCCCATGCTCTCTGCCATCCCCCATACTCTCCACCTCCCCCCATGCTCTCTGCCATCCCCCATACTCTCCACCTCCCCCCATGCTCTCTGCCATGCTCCTATAGTCTCCACCTCCCCCCATGCTCTCTGCCATCCCCCCATACTCTCCACCTCCCCCATGATCTCTGCCATCCCCCCATACTCTCCACCTCCCCCCATGCTCTCTGCCATCCCCTCATACTCTCCCTCCACCCCCCATGTTCTGTGCCATCCCCCCATACTCTCCACTTCCCCCCCATACTCTCCACCCCCATGATTTCCACCTCCACCCCCTGTGCTCTCCACATCCCCCATGCTCTCCGTTGCCCCCCATGCTCTCCGCTGCCCTCCCCATGCTTTCCACCACCCCCCATGGTCTCCACCACCCCCATGCTCTCCACCAGCCCCCCTGTGCTCTCCACCACCCCCATGCTCTCCACCAGCCCCCCTGTGGTCTCCGCCGCCCTCCCTGTGCTCTCCACCTCCCCCCATGCTCTCCACCACCCCCATGCTCTCCACCAGCCCCCCTGTGCTCTCCACCACCCCCATGCTCTCCATCAGTCCCCCTGTGCTCTCCGCCGCCCTCCCTGTGCTCTCCACCTCCCCACATGCTCTCCACTGCCCCCCTGTGCTCTCCACCTCCCCCTATGCTCTACGCTGCCCCCCTGTGCTCTCCTCTTCCTCTCTGTGTTCTCTGCCTCTCCCCTGTGCTCTCGCCCCACCCCATGTTCTCAAGGTTCTTCCCTGTGCTCTCCAGCCCCCCCATGCTCTTTCCTGGTCCCACCTCACCCCCCCCACACTTCTGGTGGGTTCCCCCTCCCCCCCTCTCAGGGGATCTGTCAGGGAGGAGAGTGGGGAAGGGGCCGGTTAACATGTCATGGGCTGCTCAATGCAAAATGCCGGCCCTATTTTTTGTCCCAGTCCGGGCCTGTGTATATATATATATATATATATATATATATATATATATATATATATATATATATGTAGCGGGGTCTCTTTAAGGACTATAAAACTACTGTTCCCAGAACCCCGCTGGTTCCCAGGATATTTGGAGTTATGCCCCAGAGACTCATGGGGGAGGGCATATAAGGAGGGGGAGAGGCCTAGTTCTTTCTCTTTGGACACCCCCCCTCTCCTAGCAAGAGGAGGTTTTGTGCTGAACTGCTGGAGGCACAAGGCCTGAAGCCTGGGCCTTGTGCTCTTTTCCAAAGAGCCCTTTGCCAGCCTAGCTGCACCTGAGAGACATTTTCTCATCCTTGCTGCAGTACACCAGAAGGATTGAAGACTCAGAGGTTGGTGGATTCCTGTTCCTAGACGAATCAGCGGAGAAAAATGGACTTGGACCTGTCCGGGTGGTGAGAGCTGTTTAAAGACAGATACTTTATCTTTATTATTCGTTTGGATTACAAAGTTATTCTTCAAGTGCACCACCGAAAGATTGCTAGCGAATATTGTTTCACTGGACTTCCATCTAGATCAGTCAGGCCTGACTGCATAGGTAGATAGTGCTGGGTGTTAGTTTACCCATGCAGGGAAGTAGCTGAAAAAGGGCAGCGCTAGAGTTGCATAGCAATACTTTATTATGCTGATTACTCTGTTTATCTTTATTACTGGTTACTGCAGGGACCTGCTTATGTGTTGCAAACCAAATGTTCGATTCATGTTATTCCTTTTATAAAACAACAAGTAAAGTCAGTTATATATACTTTCAAAGATTGTCTATGAGCTTGAGTTATCCACCCACGCACACACATATTTAGAGTATAAGTGATTTAATGTGTTTTGCTAGATACTAACTGTGCCAGAGTGGGTAGAGCAGATTGCTGGGGGGGGGGGGGGGGGTTGGCGGAGCTGTGCTCAGGGCCCAAGCCAAACTTGCGGCCCTCTTAAGTGAGGGTATCGCTATACGTGGGGGCTCGTCCGGGATTTCTGAGACAGCGGTGAACACGCCAGAGGTACCGGCATGGACCCACAGGGAGTCAGAGCGTGGTGTGAAGCGGCTAAGGCCGACCCAAGTCAGTCAGTGGTCATTAGCCTCCCAGGGGAGAAATGGTCGACTGAGACCGTAGAGGAGTTAATGAAGTCAGTGTCCCCAGACCATGAACCATGGGTGATGGAGATAAAATCAGACCCAGACATCTCATATCAGTACGCGCTAGTGGAATACTGGGATGGGATGCCGGAGGCTTGCAAGCGCAACTGTGTGCGGACACAAGACAACAGATCCTATAGGTTGACGCACGCAACAAAGGAGGAGTCATCGCCAACGGGATCACCGCAGGCTGCGGCCCGTACCTCACCCGAGAGTCTCAGACCAGCAGCGGCCACCCTTAGCGCAGAACTGTGTGCTGTCCTAGGGGAGATTGTGGCCCAGTGCAAGAAGGATCCCACAGATTACCCGATGTCGGGGTACAGAAAACTCCGGATGTTTTCAGGGAGGAAACCTGTACCTTCGGAAGAAGAGGGATTTGAAGAGTGGTTAGATAGCGCAACTCAGGCACTAGAGGAATGGGAAGTTCCAGAGTGCAGAAAGAAGCAGAGGATTGTGGAAAGTCTAAAGGGGCCCGCTCTAGAGGCCGTACGCAACCTGAAGATGAGCAAGACAGACTGTAATGCGCAGGAGTACCTAGATGTATTACAGAATGTGTTTGGTGGGACAGAGAAAATCTCTGAGCTTGCTTATCAGTTAGAGCATTGCTACCAGAAGAAAGGTGAAAAACTATCAGACTACATGGGACGTTTAGATAAAATCCTGCATAGGATGATCCTAAGGAAGGGGATCAGCCCAGGGAAAGTAGATGAGGCCCGTGCTCAACAGGTACTGAGGGGAGCTCAACCCATGGATCCTATTGCATGGACACTGCGTGCCCGACAGGATGGGAAGAATCTGGAGTAGACTGACCTAATCCGAATGATCAGAGAGGAAGAGGCCCTACTGGAAGAGAAAAGGGAAGAACATCCCATCGAGCTCGTCGAACAACCGGTAGCAATAGTTACACCGGCCATGACTCCCGCTAGAGATAAGGAGGTGGACACTTTGAAGTTACAGATGTCCCAGGTGATGGAGATGTTGACTGCTATGATGGCGAAAGGTCAAGGGGGAGCCGAGAAACCAAGTCCTAGGAAGGAGTTGTTTCCAGATACACCAACACCAAGCCCCACTCAGGACCGAGAAGAGATGCTATGCTATAACTGCGGGGGCAGTGGCCACTTCGCCAGTAGATGTTCCAGTCCCAAGAAGAAGAAGATAGATAACCGCCAGCCGGCGGGAAACTCCAGAGGGCCCCGGTGAGGGAGTCAACCGGGTGCCCATGCCTTTCAGTGAACTCCAAACTGAATAGAAGGAAGAGAAAGAGAGAAAACCAGACCCCTCAGAAGGAATGTCTACAAATAAGAAACAATAACATCCCTCAGCGGGTTTGTACTCCCATTACTGTGGGGAGGGTCAATGCATACCAGGCTCGAAAAAGAATAAAGTCAAAAACCAACTGGATGAAGACGGGTCCCCAGAAGAAGGTGGCCTCAACCCTGCCCTACCCAGAATAATTGGTCGGCCCGTCCCCCACTGTCTCCATCCAGGTGGAAGGAGTCTACACGAAGGCCCTCCTGGACACTGGAGCTCAAGTGACTTTGTTGTACAGAGACTTCTATGATAGGCACTTGAGCCATTTGCCTATACAGAAGATAGAAGTGCTGGAGATATGGGGCCTGGGAGCTCAGAGTTTCCCCTACGATGGTTACCTGCCCATAAAGCTGACCTTCGATCCATCTGTGGGGGGGAAAACAGAGGTGTTTGACACCCTGGCAGTTGTGTGTCCTAGACCGCCCGGGGCCAGCAAGATGTCCCTCATCATAGGGACCAATACGGATCTGGTGCGAAGACTTCTGACCCCCCTAGTGAAGACGGGAAACCATCAAGATCCCAATATCCATCCCATGCTGAAGACAGCCTACCAACGGTTGGTCCTAGAGCAGAAGACCCCAGGAGAGGGGATAGGGAAGGTGTGGAGACTTGGGAGAGAAGGAGTGGTGCTGCAGCCCGGAGAGGTAGCCTGCCTCAGGGCGACGGTGAAGCTTACCTGGGAGCAGCCTGGCCCCTTTGTCATGCTGGAATCCGATCCAAGGGAGGACCACTCAGGCCTGGAAGTGATACCGGAAGTGATTCCAATCAAGGCCCTGAAGAAGGCTCGAGGAAGAGTCCCAGTGAGTGTGAGAAACCCTACGGAGAGACCCATAGAGATCCCTGCCAGGATGCTGTTGGGGCAGGTGAGTCCTGCGGCCCCAGTCAGCTGGTCAGAAGTAAAAGGAACGGGTGAAGGAGGAGATGTTTGGGAAAAACTTTCCATGGAGAACCCGGACCTACCTGGAGCCTGGAAGGAGAGAGCCAAGGCCCAGCTGACTAGATGGGAGAGGATTTTCTCAAAGGATGAGTTTGATGTGGGATGTGCCAGGAGTGCCACCCACCGAATCCGCCTCCACGAAGACAAACCCTTCAGGGAAAGGGTTAGGCGGGTCCCTCTAGCTGATCTGGAGGATCTGAGGGAGCAGCTTGCGGAGTTGAAGAAGACGGGTGTGATTCGGGAGTCTAGAAGTCCCTATGCCTCCCCCATAGTGGTGGTCAGGAAAAAGAATGGGTCGTTGAGGCTTTGTATCGACTACAGGACTCTCAACAGGAGGACCATCCCTGACCAGTATACCACACCGAGAATAGAGGATGCCCTACAGAGTTTGTCTGGTGCCAAGTGGTTCAGTGTAATAGACCTCAAGAGTGGGTACTACCAAATCCCCATGCACCAGGAAGACCAAGAGAAGACAGCTTTCATAACCCCAGTGGGATTCTTTGAATTCAACAGAATGCCTCAGGGCCTGTCTGGAGCCCCTGCTACCTTTCAACGCCTCATGGAGAAGACCGTTGGAGACATGAACCTCATAGAAGTCCTTGTGTACTTGGACGATGTCATTGTCTTCGGGAGGACTTTGGAAGAACATGAGGCCAGGTTGGAGAAGGTGTTGAGAAGACTCAGCGAAGAGGGACTCAAGCTTTCTCCCGAGAAGTGCCGGTTTTACCAATCCTCTGTGAACTATCTGGGACACATAGTGTCTGAAAAGGGAGTGGCTACAGACCCTGAGAAGTTGGAAACAGTTACCTCTTGGCCAAGACCGACAACAGTCACAGAGCTCAGATCTTTCCTGGGGTTCTGCTCCTATTATAGAAGATTTGTGGATGGGTTTGCCCGGATTGCCAAGCCACTAAACAAATTGCTCAAGACTGAAGGAGAAGAGGATGGCTTGGGACCTAGGAGGGCCGGTGAGTCGGTTCAAGATCAGTGGAACCCAAGGTGTGAAGAGGCTTTCCGAACCTTGAAGAGGAGCCTTACCACGGCCCCAGTCCTGGCCTATGCCGACCCCACCAGACCATATGAGCTACATGTCGATGCCAGTCATGAGGGCCTAGGCGGAGTGCTCTATCAAGAGTATGAAGAGCAGCTGCGACCAGTGGCCTATGTGAGCCGGAGCCTGACTCCCTCGGAGAAGAACTACCCCACTCATAAATTGGAGTTCTTGGTCCTCAAATGGGCAGTAGTAGACAAACTGAAGGACTATCTCTATGGGGCGGAGTTTACCGTAAAGACAGATAACAATCCTCTGACCTACCTCTTCACTACTGCAAAGTTAGATGCAACCAGACACAGATGGTTGGCTGCATTATCCGGATTCAACTTCAGTCTAAAGTACTGACCAGGGGCTGGAAATAGGGATGCAGATGCCCTGTCCTGAAGATCTCATGTCATGGTCAATGACTGGGAAGACTGGACCCAGGTAGCACCGGAAGGAGTGCGAGCACTCTGTCAGGGTGCTGAGTTTCAAGCAAGAGGGGGCTCCAGAGCAGAGGAGATAGGAGTCACCGCAGTGGGAGTCCCTCAACCCTACTGTGGGGTAACTCAACTAGCAGAGGAACTCCTGCCAAAGCTGTCCAGAAAGGAGCTGAGCTATGACCAATTGGAAGACCCCATGGGGAGATTGGTCCTTGAAGCTTTGGAGAACGAGAATCCAGAGGGACTTCGACGTCACCCTTCCAAGGAGGCTCGCCTGCTGAGGAAAGAGTTGGATAAGCTACAAGTACATCAGGGAGTGGTCTACCGAAGGGGCCCCTCTGATAACTCAGAAGATAAGTTGTTTCTCCCAGAGAAGCACCGAGAGACGGTACTAACCTCGATGGAATCGAGGAACCTCGATCTGAAGGTTCGAGTGCAAGACCTGCAGCCTGGGGACCGTGTACTGCTACACAATCTGGGGATCCCTGGGAAGCACAAGCTTGCTGATAGATGGAGATCGGAGCCCTATGTCATTTGCAGAAAGCTACCTGGATTGCCTGTGTATAAGTTAAAACCAGAGGGGAAAGTGGGGCCCTTGAAGACTTGGCACAGGAATCATTTGCTCCCGCTTACTGAAGCAGTCAGAATACCTCCAGTGAGAAATCCACCAGAATCTGTTTCCATTCTGGATACCCCGGGACCTAGCACTCGGTCTCAGACCTCCCGGGTTAGAGATGGACAAGATTCCCAACGAGGTGAAGGTGGAAGAGGAGAGCTTGAGTGGCTGTGGCCTTCATCAACTCCAGGAAATTCTGCCATAGATCTCCCACCTACTGAGGATACACAGGATGGGACGCTGAACCCAGAAGCTACAGAGTTCATTCCATCTAGTGGTGTGCCTGAAGGCTGGGAAGATATCCCTAGCATTTACTCAGAAGAGGAAAGGACCGATGTTCCAGAACCAGTGATGCTGTCAGAGTGTGTTCCTGAAGTAGAGCCTGTGGCACCAGAGCCTGAAGTCCCAAGAGAACAGAGAGCTCGCCGAGTTGTGAGACCCCCCAAGAAGCTAACCTACTCTCAAATAGGGGAGAGCTCTGAGGACTCTGTTGTGACTGCTAGAAGAAGTGCTGAACGCTCTAATCCCTCCACTGACCATTTGGTGGAGGGCAACCCCAGCTCACTCTCTGGCACAGTTAGGCAGGCCACTCATGCCAGTGTGACCTGTGGGACAGGGAATCCCACCTCTGAGTTCTGGTGGAAATTCCCTGTACCAACATCATACCCAGCACTTTCAAAATTGGTACAGGATATGTGTTAAAAGTTTATCTTTGGGGACCAAAGAGTTTAAGTGGGGGGAGTGTGTAGCGGGGTCTCTTTAAGGACTATAAAACTACTGTTCCCAGAACCCCGCTGGTTCCCAGGATGTTTGGAGTTATGCCCCAGAGACTCATGGGGGAGGGCATATAAGGAGGGGGAGAGGCCTAGTTCTTTCTCTTTGGACACCCCCCCTCTCCTAGCAAGAGGAGGTTTTGTGCTGAACTGCTGGAGGCACAAGGCCTGAAGCCTGGGCCTTGTGCTCTTTTCCAAAGAGCCCTTTGCCAGCCTAGCTGCACCTGAGAGACATTTTCTCATCCTTGCTGCAGTACACCAGAAGGATTGAAGACTCGGAGGTTGGTGGATTCCTGTTCCTAGACGAATCGGCGGAGAAAAACGGACTTGGACCTGTCCGGGTGGTGAGAGCTGTTTAAAGACAGATACTTTATCTTTATTATTCGTTTGGATTACAAAGTTGTTCTTCAAGTGCACCACCGAAAGATTGCTAGCGAATATTGTTTCACTGGACTTCCATCTAGATCAGTCAGGCCTGACTGCATAGGTAGATAGTGCTGGGTGTTAGTTTACCCATGCAGGGAAGTAGCTGAAAAAGGGCAGCGCTAGAGTTGCATAGCAATACTATATTATGCTGATTACTCTGTTTATCTTTATTACTGGTTACTGCAGGGACCTGCTTATGTGTTGCAAACCAAATGTTCGATTCATGTTATTCCTTTTATAAAACAACAAGTAAAGTCAGTTATATATACTTTCAAAGATTGCCTATGAGCTTGAGTTATCCACCCACGCACACACATATTTAGAGTATAAGTGATTTAATGTGTATTGCTAGATACTAACTGTGCCAGAGTGGGTAGAGCAGATTGCCGGGGGGGGGGGGGGGGGGGGTTGGCGGAGCTGTGTTCAGGGCCCAAACCAAACTTGCGGCCCTCTTAAGTGAGGGTATCGCTATATATATATATATATATATATATATATATATATATATATATATATATACACACACATACTAACCTTTTCCAGATGTCTTCAGATGGTCATGTTATGTGCAGGGTCCTCGTTGATCTTCTCGCAGCAGTGCCGAGTCCTCAATGATGCAGTGATGACATCAGCACTGCTATCTGCATCTTTAAACTGTAAGGGCAGGGTGGTGACATGCCATTTGAGATCTCTTTTGGCAGAGAAGAGGTATTGCAGGGGACAGCATCCGGGAGGAGATGAGAGTTGCATTATTTTAACCTCCTGGGGAAACCTTTTTGGTTTTGAATGAGAATAGTTCTCCTTCCTGCACTGATGGGGCTGCACATCCAACAGCTGGCCTGTCCTGCCTAAATGGTAATCCATTGAACTAAAAAAAAAAAAAAAAAATGGCTAGTATCAATATATCCACTTATTTATTGATCATACAGTGCAGGGAAGGTAAATATTGGTTTTTGGGTGGGGGTGGTACCCTATAAAGAGAACCTGTTCCCCGAATGGGCAAAAGCTTGATTCTCTTTACAGCTGAACTACAGGCTTACCTAATTTTCCCCATATTTGCAGCAACCCCTCTCCTGTGTTGGAACTAGACATGTGCATTTGTTTTCATCCGTATGCATTTTCGTCCGAATTTCAGGTATTTTTGTTATTGTTTAACAAACGATAACGAAAGTGCAGAATCCAAAAAACAAAAGATCCGACATAAATAAATGCTTTATTTTCGTTGTGACAACAGTTTGATATAGAATAGGAGATTTGACATGATGCTGACAATAACAATCTGTGTCTATCTAACCTGTGGTCGAATGTGCCTAACCTTAACTCTATTAGTCCAAGATTATTCTACATAGAGAGAAAAGATTTGACATAGAGAGAAAAGATCGCTGCTGGAATTGGGTGGGGGAAGTAAAATAAAAATAATGATGATGATGAATGTTATTGGCTGATTGTAACCAAAGAGGAGGAGCGGTAAAATAGCTAGAACTAAGTACACATGTACAGCCAACTTACTTTCACTTACGATTGCTAGCAGAGACACACACTGAATCATTTCAGAAGACAGTCAATCTTAGCTGGTCCGTTTGTCAGAGAACCTAAATTATTTAGCAATTAAGCATAAGCACAGCAGCAGAACAATAGTGAAGCAAGCTACAGTTCAACTTAACTTTTTCAGAATAATCTGCTGTGTTAGTGTTGTGAACCTGATAGTGATACTAGTGTTGCTAGTGTTGTGACAGCCTCAGAGGCTGCCCGTGTTGTGGGGGGATTTATTATAGATTCTATATTAAAGATTGAGATTCTATATAGATTCTATATACCCTGTCTTGTTACCTGTCTGATCAGTGATCACTATCACCAGTCCATTTTCTGTTTGAACTATATACATTCAACATGAATCACAAAGATTCGACAAAGCAGCAAAAAACATACAAACGTCAAATCTTTGGCTTATGGTGTCTGTTGAAAGTTCTAAGAAGATTCGACGGAGCAGCTAAACTATACGGAGTCATACAGTTTAGCTACTCCATCGAATCTTCCTCAAACATTCGACAATGACAGATTCGACCTTAATTAATTTGGATTTTCGGACAAATTTTTAATGAAAAACAAAATAAATAAAAATGAATTTCGGGAGTAACTAAATAAATGTATTTTTCGGACGAAAACGAAATTCCGAAACAAAATATTTCAGTGTGCATATGTCTAGTTGGAACTGATTACCCTCAATTCACTGTAAACTTGCATCTCCACATCACAATCCCTTGTCTGAATGACAGCAATCTTCTCTCCTCCTGATTTGTACCGTAGTTACATAGTAGGTGAGGTTCAAAAAAGACACAAGTCCATCAAGTTCAACCTATGTGTGTGATTATATGTCAGTATTACATTGTATATCCCTGTATGTTTCGGTCGTTCAGGTGCTTATCTAATAGTTTCTTGAAACTATCAATGCCCCTCACTGAGACCACCGCCTGTGGACAGGAATTCCACATCCTTGCCGCTCTTAGCCCCTGTACACACGGTTGGATATTCCGTTGGAAAATGTCCGATCGGACCGTGTTGTCGGATAATCCGACCGTGTGTGGGCTCCATTGGACTTTTTTTGTCGGAATGTCCGACCAACAAAGTTTGAGAGCTGGATATTAAATTTCTCCACAACATGATCCGATCGGACAAAGTCCGATCGTTTGTAGAGAATTCGATCGGACAAAGTGCCACGCATGCTCAGATCGAATTACGAGACCAAAGCTATTGGCTACTAGCCTGAACGTAGTCCCGTTGTAAAGAATGAACGTCATTACGTTCCGAACGGTTGGATTTTCCGACAACTTTGTCCGACCGTGTGTATGCAATGGCAGTTTCGGACAAAATCCGGCAGAAAAAATCCAATAACAAGCAGATTTCTATGGGGGCACACTCGCCAAAAAGGAAGAGCCAAGGTTGAGCCATTGTGAAGCATTCAATAAATGGTATCGCAATGATATGTTAGTTTGATTTATGGTTCAGTTCTAGTAGTTAGAAATGACCCAAGTGGGGTATATGTTGGATAATTTATGTAGGATATTATATATGCAATTTTTTAAAAAAAAATTTGGTTCGGGGTTCCCCTTAATATTCATACCAGACCCAAAGGGCCTGGTAATGGACTTTGGGGGAATCCCATGCTGTTTTTTTCAATGACTTTTATGTGTATTGTCGGGACTGACAATTCATTATAGCCGCAAGTACTTTTAGTTGACTTTTTTTCCTTTAGAAATTTAATTTTGCTCTCAGACTGTTGTAAACACGGGAAAAATGCGCCATTTTACAGGCATACTATAGACACCCCCAGGTACGAAATTTAAAGAAATATTTCACTTTTATTGTTTCACTTTAAGCATTATTATAATCACTGCTCCCGAAAAAAACTGCAGTTTTTAAAACTTTTTTTTGCATTGATACATGTCCCCTGGGGCAGGATCCAGGTCCCCAAACACTTTTTTATGACAATACCATGCATATAAGCCTTAAAAATGATCACTTTTGATTTCTCCCATAGACTTTTAAAGGGTGTTTTCCGCAGCTTTCGAATTTGCCGCGAACACCCCAAATTGTACGCTATTCGGTGAACAGGCGAACACCTGATGTTCGAGTCTAACTTATGTTCAACTCGAACATCGTCTGTACGTTCATTTACATTTGGATTATTTATGCAGATATATTTTTTGCACTATATATGTTTTATTTATCATGTAGTGGATAGTATCTTATTTGCACTATATTTTCATTTTTATTTTTGGTAATATTATTTATTGTATTTGTTTAAGCACTTTTAGGTAGCGCCGCATTTTTATATCAATTTATAGGGCACATTATTGAGCACAGCATGGTGCATCACAGGGGGCACAGGGCACATCAAGGGGTACACAGCAGGGCATGGAGCACACAGTAGCCACATCCTGAGGTACACACTGGGGCACATCAGGAGGTACACAGCAAGGCATGCGACACATCACAGGGCACATAGTAGGGCACACAGCAGAGGACAGGGAACACAGTAGGGCACATCCCAAGAAATATCATTGGAAACAAGGCACATTAGGTGGTACACAGTAGGGCACATCAGGGTGTACACAGCAAAGCATGGGCACATCACAGGGCACATCACAGAGAACACAGCAGGTTACAGAGCACATTACAGGACATGGGGCACACAGTAGGTCACATCACAGGGTACACAGTAGGGAACATCATGGGTCACAGGGCACATTAGGTGGTACACAGCAGGGCGCATCACAGGGCATGGGGCACACAGTGGGGCACATCAGGGAGTACACAGCACATCGCAGGGCATGGGGCACACAGTAGAGCACATCACAGGGCACAAGTAGGTCGCATCAGGCGTTACACAGCAGGGCATGGTGCAAATAGCAGGGCACAGGACACAGAAGGGGGCATGTGGCACAAAGTAGGGCACATCCGGGGGTACACAGCAGGGCACATCACAGGGCATGGGACACATCACAGGCCATGGGGCACGCAGTAGGGCAAATAGCAGGGCACAAACCAAAACACAGAGCACAGCACAGCACTGGGATTCTCCAGACTAAGCACAGTGTCTCTCAGGGCAGCCATGGGGGGGGGGGCACAGGGGGACACCGTGGTGGGAGACCACACAGTGGAGGGGGTGGAGGACACAGAAGGACACTGTGGGGAATGGAAGACACATGGGGAAACCATGGAGGACACAGGGGAACACCGTGGGGGGGTTGGAGGGCACATGGGGCACCGTGGGGGACACCGTGGGGGAGAAGACAAAGGGGGATACCATAGGGGGAGAAGACACAGGGGGACACTGTAGGGGGGAAGACACGGGGGGCACTGTGGGGTGAGAAAACACAGGGGGACACCGTGGGGGGTGGAGGGCACAGGGAGACACTGCGGGTGGGTGAAGGGCACAGGGGGACACCATGGGGGAGTGGAGGACACAAGGTGACACGTTGGGGGAGTGGAGGACACATTGGGATACTGTGGGGGGGGAGAGGAGACGGGAGGACATGGAGAATATCATGGGGCCTCCTGCGGTCCAGTTGGGGCTCAGGCCCCCTACACTTGTACTGGCTGCTGCGCCGCCCGCTCCTGCCCCCCACGATGGTGGCCATGGTACCCCCAGACACCAGTAAAAAAATACCTGCACAATCAGGCTGCAGATCTTCAGTAAGATATGGACACAGGGTTAGATGCTCCATCCCTCCCAAGACTCAACGATCTTGGACTCTAGAACTCAATTCAGGATTTACCAATCCTGGAGAAAACCCACTCAGAATAGCCATCCTGGAGGTACTCAATGTGCCAGGCCCAACAAGGACATGGGCTTTTGGAAAGGGCTAGAGTCAAGCCTCCTAGCCACAGATTATAGCCCATGGAGAGAGCAGATCATTTTCCAATGATGGACAACAATGTAATGGACACTGAGAGCAAGGCTTGGATTAATTTGCAGAATAAGGACAATAAAGCTTCCCTTCTGGAGTGGATGGAAAGGTGCAATGATAATCTTGTATATGCTAATGGTCAAAGAGAATATGGTGGCCCTCCTGCAGACTGGGTTGGAGAGGCTCCTTTACTTGGAACACAAATATTTATCAACCATAATCCTCAAGAGATCTAGAAAGATAAATTAATTCCACTGTATCAGACTGCTGAAACATTGTATGTCTTCTGGAGACTTTTCTAGTGGACAGAATACACAAGTTTGTGTCTCTCTCAGCTTTAGTTGGGTCACCTATTGTTTCTGTATGTCTGGTAGTATTGTGTCCATTCCACCTTGTTAGCAATCTAAGGTGGGATGTTATATGTTTGTTAATTAGATTACTGGTTAATTAAGATCACTGTTGTTAGCTGTTAATTGGATTGGTGTTTGAATTTTGTATTGTCATGCTAATATCCTCAAGGGGAATGTCCTATTGTGGGGTATAAAGTATGTGTCTGAGTTTCAATAAACAGTCATTTCTTAAGAGTTTACCTCAACATCTTGTCTGTGTACGATGCTTGGGGTAACAGGGCTGGTATTAGCTCTCGGTTTGCTAGAACAGTTTGGAGGGCAGGAGACACTGTTTGGCGGGAAGCACCTAATCGGGTTGTGCCAATCGGTTCCGTCACACTCAACATGCACCATCAAGAACCCTGTGAGTGATATATCCCCTGACATCATGAATAGTCATAGCACTGTCACAGAGGGAATTAGGAATGAAGCAACTGATCAGCAGATTGCACAATCAATGTTTGCAGCACTTATGCCGCGTACACACGACCAGAATTTTCGACGGACTAGGTCCAACGATCTTCTCGACGGACTTTCGGCGGAGTTCCGATGGACTTTGACAGAAAAATTATTTGATTGAGTAATCTGAATTGCATGTTGATGGACAGGGGAGCTTTGCACACGCTATGACTATGCTTAAACCTAAAACAATTTTCACTGCAGTTTTGAATACAAAGTGCTGCCTTTAAAAATTGATTTAGCTTGTTCTAAGTAAACACTTTACAAAAGCTGCACTGGCGGAAACAGAATCGGAGCATAATTAGCAAGGAAATTAAGATGTTTTTCTGACCGAGGAAGCATAGCATAAGTCGGCCTTAACCTCTTGACATGGCTTGCAGGTTTAATTGGCATTGCCTCTGCCAAGAGTAACACTGAGACATTTTAGCATTGATGACCGCAAAACAGTTCATTTCAGCTGAGGTGGTAGTTTTGTAACCTGAAAAAAAAAAAAAATGTGCGTGGGAAGAAGTGCTTTGACATCGCTCAATTAGTACACGACGCTGAGAGGCGCCAAGGGAGTGTTTCAAAGCTCACGGCTGAAATACCATGCCGTATAATGACTTGGGGATGGTTGAGGAAAGAGTTTGTTTTTTAGCCAAGCCGTACTCATTCCAAGGGACGTTTTTTTTTCTATCTTTTTTTTCTGTGTAGAAGATTTCCAGCACAAATATTAAATATTAATTTTAATAAAAACTGCACAATCAGTGTTAGGCCGCGTACACACGGGCGGACTGTTCGCCCAACCTTGTTTGGCAAACAGTTTCATCAAACAGTCCGCTCAAAATTTGCATGAGCGGACTTGCCCACACACGAGCGGACTGTTTGACGAACAAGGTTGGGCAAACAGTTCGCTCAACTTTTGAAATGAACGGACTCGCCCACGTAAGGCGGAGGCAAATCCGCCCATTTCGAGCGCGTGTACAGGTAGGCGGGGCCCGCGAAGGAGACGTCGCGGGCTCCGCCGCCTGGAATGGGCTTAAAGGGGAACCCCAACGCCGAAAAAAATCGGCGTGGGGGTTCCCCCCAAGTCCACACCAGACCCTTGTCCGAGCACGCTACCCGGCCGGCCAGGAAAGGGGGGGCGAGCGAGCGCGCCCCCCCTCCTGAGCCGTACCAGGCCGCGTGCCCTCAACATGGGGGGTGCCTTGGGGAAGGGGGGGGCCGCGCGGCCCCCCCCCACCCCAAAGCACCTTGTCCCCATGTTGATGAGGACAAGGGCCTCTTCCCGACAACCCTGGCCGTTGGTTGTCGGGGTCTGCGGGCGGGGGGCTTATCGGAATCCGGGAGCCCCCTTTAAGAAGGGGGCCCCCGGATACCGGCCCCCCACCCTATGTGAATGAGTATGGGGTACAATGTACCCCTACCCATTCACCTGTGAACTAAAGTACAATAAAAAACACAACACAGAGAAAAAATATTTTATTGCACAGCTCCGGGGGTCTTCCGTCTTCGGGGGTCTTCTCGCCGGACTCCTCCGCTATGTGTGTGTAGCTCTTTTGCTAGCGGAGGAGTCCGGCTTTCTTCCTCCCCGCCGCCGGCCTCTTCTCCCGACTTCGGGGGTCTTGTCCCCCTCTTCGGTTCTTCTGCCGGGCCACCGCGCCTGGTCCGGTGGCCCGGTCTTCTGTCGCCGTCTTCCGTTCTTCTGTCGCCGCCTTCGGTTCTTCTGCCGGGCCACCGCGCCTTCTTGTAGCTCTTTTACAGGCGGTGGCCCGGTCTTCTGTGGCCGCTGTCGTCGCCGCCGCCGCCGCCGCCTTCCGTTCTTGTTCTTCTTCTTGTTCTTCTTCTTCTTCTCCTGGAGATGTTGACTCGACGATCTCTCCGGCCGGAATGCCAGGGACACGCTCCGCTGCCACTTATATAGTGACAATGGGGCGGTGTCACATGGTATATGTCACATGGGTTGGTCACATGGGTTGATGTCACATGGGGACTATGACATCGTAAGGGGGCGGGGTCACCATGTGACCAACCCATGTGACATATACCATGTGACACCGCCCCATTGTCACTATATAAGTGACCGCACAGCGCGGCTCTGGCATTCCGGCCGGAGAGATCGTCGAGTCAACATCTCCAGGAGAAGAAGAAGAAGAACAAGAAGAAGAACAAGAACGGAAGGCGGCGGCGGCGGCGGCGGCGACGACAGCGGCCACAGAAGACCGGGCCACCGCCTGTAAAAGAGCTACAAGAAGGCGCGGTGGCCCGGCAGAAGAACCGAAGGCGGCGACAGAAGAACGGAAGACGGCGACAGAAGACCGGGCCACCGGACCAGGCGCGGTGGCCCGGCAGAAGAACCGAAGAGGGGGACAAGACCCCCGAAGTCGGGAGAAGAGGCCGGCGGCGGGGAGGAAGAAAGCCGGACTCCTCCGCTAGTAAAAGAGCTACACACACATAGCGGAGGAGTCCGGCGAGAAGACCCCCGAAGACGGAAGACCCCCGGAGCTGTGCAATAAAATACTTTTTCCATGTGTTGTGTTTTTTTTTGTACTTTAGTTCACAGGTGAATGGGTAGGGGTACATTGTACCCCATACTCATTCACATAGGGTGGGGGGCCGGTATCCGGGGGCCCCCTTCTTAAAGGGGGCTCCCGGATTCCGATAAGCCCCCCGCCCGCAGACCCCGACAACCAACGGCCAGGGTTGTCGGGAAGAGGCCCTTGTCCTCATCAACATGGGGACAAGGTGCTTTGGGGTGGGGGGGCCGCGCGGCCCCCCCTTCCCCAAGGCACCCCCCATGTTGAGGGCACGCGGCCTGGTACGGCTCAGGAGGGGGGGCGCGCTCGCTCGCCCCCCTTTCCTGGCCGGCCGGGTAGCGTGCTCGGACAAGGGTCTGGTGTGGACTTGGGGGGAACCCCCACGCCGATTTTTTTCGGCGTTGGGGTTCCCCTTTAAGCCCATTCCAGGCGGCGGAGCCCGCGACGTCTCCTTCGCGGGCCCCGCCTACCTGTACACGCGCTCGAAATGGGCGGACTTTCCGAGCGGGAACAGTCCGCTCATTTCGAAAGTACAGCGGACAAGCCCACACACGGGCGGACTGTTCGCTCAAACACAGTTTCAGCGGACAGTTTTTCGGAATTTCCGAAAGACTTTGTCCGTCCAACTGTCCGCTGAAACTGTCCGCTGAAAGCCCACACACGAGCGGACTGTCCGCCCAAACACTGTTCAGCGGACAAGGTTGGGCGGACAGTCCGCCCGTGTGTACGCGGCCTTAGGCTCTTTGCAGGGCCAAAAATCACACACTTCTTTAACCCAAAAGAAATGTAGCAACCTAATTACAGTAATCCTAGAAACAGATATCGCGGTTCCTGGGATAAACCAAATAATTACTGAATAAAACTTTCCTGTGCTACATTTTAAACTTTCAAATTTACCTATTTACTATTTATATTTACCTATGAGCAGACTCCACTCATCCCTTATACCATAATAACCAGACAGTGTTCCTCTGTGTGCCTCCCTGAAAGCAGCTTCCTTTTCATTTTGGGACCCGATGTACCCCTGCTTAACTCTTTCACTGCCAGGGCATTTTTTGCACCTAGGTTAACCACTTTAACCCCCGGAAGGATTGCCCCCCTTCCTGACCCAGCCCTCTTTTGTGATACGGCACTGCATCGATTTAACTGACAATTGCGCGGTCGTGCGACGTTGTACCCAAACAAAATTGACGCCTTTTTTTCCCCACGAGTAGAGCTTTCTTTTGGTGGTATTTGGTCACCTCTGCGTTTTTTTATTTTTTTGCGCTATAAAAAAAAAGTGCCAATTTTAAAAAAAATATATTTTTTTTTCTTTTTGCTATAATAAATATCCCCCAAAAATATATATAAGAACAAATTTCTTCCACAGTTTAGGCTGATATGTATTCTTCTACATATTTTTGGTAAAACAAAATCGCAATGAGCGTATATATAGATTGGTTTGCGCAAAAGTTATCACGTCTACAAAATAGGGGATAGATTTAGATTTATGGGATTTTTATTAGAATTTTTTTTATTAGTAATGGCTGTGATCTGCGACTTTTATCGTGAATGCGACGTTGCAGCGGGCAAATCGGACAATTTTGAGACTATTTTGGGACCAGTGATATTTATACAGTGATCAGTGCTATAAAAATGTCACTGGCAGGGAAGCTGTTAGACACTAGGGGGCGATCAAGGGGTTAACTGTGTTCCTGCAGCATGTTCTAACTGTAGGGGGGATGGGCTCACTAGAACATGACAGAAATCACTGCTCCTAATTAAGGATGAGCTCCGGCGTGTTCGCACACCCCACGTGCAGAGCCCGCCAGGAAGTCGGCGCTGCGCTAATCACAGGCAGTGAGACATTTCCTGATCTCTGCAGCCGTGCATCGGGACAATGTCGCACTGCCTGTGATTAGAGCAGCGCTGCGCCGACTTCCTGGCGGGCTCTGCACGTGGGGTGTGTGAACACGCCGGAGCTCATCCTTACTCCCAATCACTGGGAGCAGTAGATCCTTGTCATGTTGCTAGGCAGAACAGGGAAATGCCTTGTTTACATCTCCCTGTTCTGTCTCTCCGTGCCATGATTGTGGGCCATCAGCGGACATTGAGTCTGCAGGAAATGCCCGCTTGCCACGGATGACATAGCAATGTATGGATACGTTGTTTTGTGCAACCATTCCACTTTGCCAACGTATATTGGCATGAGCCGGTCGGCAAGTGGTTAATATACAAAGTTTAGGCCCAAAGTTTAGGCACTTTGACCCCCCTTCCTGTCCAGGCCAATTTTCAGATTTCAGTGTTTTCGCACTTTAACCCCCCTGTCGGTGTTCCCGAGTCTGGCTCGGGGTGGAAGTTTTGTACCAAAAGCGGTAACCCCGAGCCAGACTCGGGACCACATCGCTGAATGCAGGAGGAGGTTACTTACCTTCTCCCCTGGATCCAGCGATGTCCCCCCGCTGTTTGAGCGGCTCGTCCTCTGCCGGATCTATCACGAAGCCGATATCCGTTCCCTGCGAGCGCTGCGACGCACGGGGACGGAGATCGGCGCCAAATTCAAAAAGTAAAACACACAGTATACATACAGTATAATGCAATCTTACAGATTACATTGCTGTATGTAATAATTTCACATCCCCTTTGTCCCTAGTGGTCTGCCCAGTGTCCTGCATGTAGTTTTATATAATAAAACCTGTTCTTTATGCCTGGAAACTGGAGATTGTCCATAGCAACCAAAACTGTCACTTTACATCAAATAATTTTAGACCAGCTAGAAAACAGCGATAATAAATTAGAATCACTCGCAGAATTGAGCGATAGTGATTTGTGGGGAGATCCGTCATCAAATATTGAAAAGTAATGACAGTGACAATTCTGAAACTGAGCAAATTTCAGTGTTTTTGATTTGATTACATTATTGAATCATTTTTATTATTGTTATATTATTATTTGGTATAATTATTTATAGTTATTTATTATATTATAATTTATGATTTCATTTTTCAAACTTTATCATACCCGGGATGTCTGCTAGACTCTGGTTTGAACAGATTTAAGAGAATTATTCCTAAGAATTGCAGGCCTACAATATAAAATGCCAAATTTTCATGCAAAATAATTGTACCGCTTTTAGCACCTAAAATCCGAAATAATCATACCGCCAGGGAGGTTAAATGACAATTGCGTGATCATGTAAGTCTCTGGGAACGCGTTGCACAGACCTTTCTGCAAGGCCTCCCGGAGATGTCTCATCCTCTGCTCCCTCTGCGATGACAAGATAAGGTCGGCAACCTTACCCTTGTACCGTGGATCAAGGAGAGTGGCCAGCTAGTAATGGTCCCTCTCCTTGATCCGAAGAATACGAGGATCCTTCCGCAGGCTTTGCAGGATCAGGGAGGCCATGCAGCGTAGGTTAGCTGAGGCATTCGGTCCGGAGTCCTCTGGGTCACTAAGGACAACATGATCCGCAGCTACCTCCTCCCAGCCACGTACAAGTCCACATGTTTCTTGGGACTGTAAATCATCCCCACAAGACTGCTGCTGCTGATGCTGAGTGCCTGCCTCCACCTCCATGCTAACACAATCATCCTCCTCCTCCTCATCCTCTTCCTCCTCCTCATCCTCTTCCTGTGTGATAGGTGGCACAGCAGGAACACTGTCTGGATAAAGGGGGCCTTGAGAGGCAAGGAAGTCCTCCTCTTCCTGCCTCTGTTCTGCCTCAAGTGCCCTGTCCATTATTCCACGCAGCGTATGCTCCAAGAGGTGGACAAGAGGTACAGTGTCACTGATGCATGCACTGTCACTGCTCACCATCCTTGTGGCCTCCTCAAACGGTGACAGGACAGTGCATGCATCCCTGATCATGCCCCACTGGCGTGGTGAGAAAAAACCGAGCTCCCCTGACCCTGTCCTGGTGCCGTAGTTGCACAGGTACTCATTGATGGCCATCTGCTACGTGTGCAGCCGCTGCAGCATGGCCAACGTTGAGTTCCACCTGGTGGGCATGTCACATATAAGGCGGTTCTTGGGCAGGTTCAACTCCTTTTGGAGCTCAGCCAGCCGAGCACAGGCATTAAAAGATCGGCGGAAATGCACACAGACTTTCCTGGCCTGCTTCAAGACATCCTGTAAGCCGGGGTACCTGCCCAAGAACCGCTGCACCACCAGGTTAAGGACGTGAGCTACACAGGGCACATGGGTCAGTTGTCCCTGTCGGAGGGCGGAGAGGAGGTTGGTGCCATTGTCGCAAACCACCATTCCTGGCTTAAGCTGGCGTGGCGTCAACCACCTCTCGGCCTGCCCCTGCAGAGCTGACAAAACATCCGCCCCAGTGTGGCTCCTGTCCCCCAAACAAACCAGCGCAAGCACAGCATGGCATCGTTTTGCCTGCGTACATGCGTAGCCCCTGGAACGCCTACGGAGCACCGCTGGTTCTGAGGACAGAGCACTGGAAGAGGCCATGGAGGAAGAAGAAGAAGAGGAGGGGGTGGTGGAGAGAGGTGTGTCACAACCAATAGTAGCATTTTGGAGGCGTGGTGGCGGAACAACCTCCAACACTACTGCACCTTGTCCTGCATCCTTCCCAGCTGCCAGAAGAGTAAACCAATGGGCCGTGAAAGACAGGTAACGTCCCTGTCCATGCCTGCTGGACCATGAGTCAGCGGTAATATGCACCTTACCGCTGACCGCCCTGTCCAGCGAGGCAAGGACATTGCCTTCCACATGCCGGTAGAGAGCCGGAATCGCCTTCCGTGAGAAAAAGTGGCGTTTGGGGACCTGCCACTGAGGAACCGCACATTGTACAAACTCACGGAAGGGGGCCGAGTCTACCAACTGAAAAGGCAGCAGTTGAAGTGCTAGCAATTTAGCCAAGCTAGCATTCAACCGCTGGGCATGTGGATGGCTGGGAGTGAACTTCTTTCGCCGGTCCAGCAGCTGGGGCAGGGACATTTGCCTGCTATAATCGGACGTGGGTGTACTGCTAGCAGAGTGCCCGGAAGCACTTGGCTGTGACACACCTAATTCTACACCTTCATTCCTCTCAGAGCAGGTTTCAGAGAGGACTGAAGGTCTAGTGGGGATGGAGATGCCAGCTGATGAGGAGCAAGGAGAGGTCCGCGTTGTTCTTTGGTGTGGGTCTTTGAGGTACGCTTGCCAACGAGCTGCATGGCAGGTCAACATATGTCTGGTCAAGCATGTGGTGCCCAAGCGGCTGATGTTTTGGCCACGCGAGATACGCTTGAGACATATGTTGCAAATAGCAGCGGTGCGATCTGATGCACTCGTCTCAAAAAAGGCCCACACCAAAGAACTTTTAGAATAACGCGCAGAGGCAGCGCCTGCACAGGCGGAGCTCTGCGGTGTGATTCCGTCGGTGTGCTGCCCCTAAGCTGGCCCCCGGAGGGCATCCTGCCTCATTGGACATGTGCCTCCTCCTCCTCCTCCTCCTCTCTCCTACCAGGCACCCACGTGGAGTCAGTGCCCTCATCATCCCCTACCTCTTCATCGCTGTAGAAAACCTGGCAGTATGCTGCAGCTTGTGGAACATGACTGCCAGATTGCTGTCCTTCTTGAGCATCCCCTCTCTCTGCGCTCACGCTACTGCCTTCCTCTAGCTGAGTGTCATCATCAGAGCCTACAAAACACTGGCATCCTCCTGGAGCATGTACCCAACACTGTGCTCAAAGAGTTCAGGAGACTCCTCAGGAGGACGTGGTGGGTCTAGGGAAGGAGTCACTGATGATGACATTGAGAGGAGGGAAGACGATGCGTTGGCAGCTGCTTTGCTAGTACCCTGAGACTGGGTGAGAAAGGATGAGGAGGATGAAGAGGGCTTGGTCATCCACTCTACCAAGTCGTTGGCATGTTGCGGTTCAACATGTCCAGCTGCCGAAAAGAAGGACAAGCGTGTCCCATGGCCACGTGCTGATGACAATGCACCGCGTCCACGACCTGCACTGTTGTCTCTAGACACAGAGCCTGCTTGCCCTCTTTTATCGGCTCGCGCCTGTCTGCCTCTCCTTGCTCGCCTTCCAGATATGGTAATGGCCTGAAGGGAGTTGGGTAAAACAGCAGTTGGGTAGTGTATATTGTGCTGGAGGCACACAACACCCACTTACTCCTGCAGATGCCTTTATTATAGAACACCAGAGATAAAGGGGTATACTGTAATGGAGTCACACAACACCCACTAAGCCCTGCAGATGGCTCTATTAGAGAACAGCAATAAAGGGTAGATACAGGTGTATATTGTGCTGGAGGCACAAAAAACCCACTAACTCCTGCAGATGCCTTTATTATAGAACACCAGAGATAAAGGGGTATATACAGATGTATACTGTGCTGTGCTGGAGGCACACACAACTTCCAATAACTCCTGGAGATGGCAAGTGGGCTCAAATAGAGAAGAGCTATGTAGGTGGATATAGCGGTGTGTACTGGGTACAGAGCACGCAGACAGCACGCACAAGCTCCTAACACTACTGACTGCAAGCTCTATTATAAAAGATAGATCACTAGCTATATAGGTGAGGTGAATATAGCGGTGTATACTGCGGTCAGGGCAAGCAGACAACAACCACTACAGAAGAGCAAGATCGAAAATCGGCCGATAACGATCGGTGTGTACTGTGTTGAAGGTACACAGAACACCCACTAACTGCTTCAGACGCCAACACACTACACAAGGTCGCCGCGCTGGCGGCCTTATATAGTGTGGGGCGTGTACTACACAGCCTGAGCTATGATTGGCCACAGGCATCCTGCCTGTGGCCAATTATGGCTCTCCTCGCTGCTGGCGCTGTGATTGGCCAAGCATGCGGGGTCACAGTGCATGCTTGGCCAATCATGAGCCAGCAATGCACTGCGATGACGCAGTGCATTGTGGGCCGTGAGCGCCACACGAATTTGGCGCGAACGGCCCATAACGTTCGGAATTCGCTGAACGGGCGAACAGCCGATGTTCAAGTCGAACGTATGTTCGACTCGAACACGAAGCTCATCCCTAGCTGCAAGTCGCTTGGGGTATGTCTCTATCAGTTTTGCACATCGAGAGACTGAAATTCTTGCCCATTCTTCCTTGAAAAACAGCTCGAGCTCAGTGAGGTTGGATGGAGAGCGTTTGTGAACAGCAGTTTTCAGCTCTTTCCACAGATTCTCGATTGGATTCAGGTCTGGACTTTGACTTGGCCATTCTAACACCTGGATATGTTTATTTGTGAACCATTCCTTTGTAGATTTTGCTGTATGTTTGGGATCATTGTCTTGTTGGAAGATAAATCTCCGTCCCAGTTTCAGGTCTTTTGCAGACTCCAACAGGTTTTCATCCAGAATGGTCCTGTATTTGGCTGCATCCATCTTCCCCTCAATTTTAACCATCTTCCCTGTCCCTGCTGAAGAAAAGCAGGCCCAAACCATGATGCTACCACCACCATTTTTGACAGTGGGGATGGTGTGTTGAGGGTGATGAGCTGTGTTGCTTTTACGCCAAACATATCGTTCTGCATTGTGGGCAAAAAGTTCGATTTTGGTTTCATCTGACCAGAGCACCTTCTTCCACATGTTTGGTGTGTCTCCCAGGTGGCTTGTGGCAAACTTTAGACAAGACTTTTTATGGATATCTTTGAGAAATGGCTTTCTTCTTGCCACTCTTCCATAAAGGCCAGATTTGTGCAGTGTACGACTGATTGTAGTCCTATGGACAGACTCTCCCACCTCAGCTGTAGTTCTCTGCAGTTCATCCAGAGTGATCATGGGCCTCTTGGCTGCATCTCTGATCAGTCTTCTCCTTGTCTGAGCTGAAAGTTTAGAGGGACAGCCAGGTCTTGGTAGATTTGCAGTGGTCTGATACTCCTTCCATTTCAAAATGATCACTTGCACAGTGCTCCTTGGGATGTGTAAAGCTTGGGAAATCTTTTTGTATCCAAATCCGGCTTTAAACTTCTCCACAACAGTAATACGGACCTGCCTGGTGTGTTCCTTGGTCTTCATGATGCTATCTGCGCTTTCAACAGAACCCTGAGACTATCATAGAGCAGGTGCATTTATACAGAGACTTGATTACACACAGGTGGATTCTATTTATCACCATCAGTCATTTAGGACAACATTGGATCATTCAGAGATCCTCGCTGAACTTCTGGAGTGAGTTTGCTGCACTGAAAGTAAAGGGGCCGAATAATTTTGCACGCGCCACTTTTCAGTTTTTTATTTGCTCAAAAAGTTTAAATTATCCAATAGATTTCGTTCCACTTCACAATTGTGTCCCACTTGTTGGTGATTCTTCACAAAAATTTTTTAATTTTATATCTTTATGTTTGAAGCCTGAAATGTGGCAAAAGGTTGAAAAGTTCAAGGGGGCCGAATACTTTCGCAAGGCACTGTATAACGTTCTCTTTAATTATAAAATTCATTTTTTTTTTGTTTTTTTGTTTTTTTTTAAGAAGAAGAGCAAGAGAGTAATAAAAGCTTTATTTTTTTTAGGTTCTGGACTAATGAGTGATAGATGCTTTTCTCTGCCATCTCTACTTGTTTTGCAGAGGCAATGTCATATAACTAATCATCCAATGAGTCATAAGCTGCACCTAATTAACATGAGAAATAAATGGAAAAAAAGAGAAGTGTCCACATTTGCATTTTAATTTGTTTATTTCCAGACAGAAGTGGAGGACAAATGGAAAACGGGTTTTTGGAGTCAGGTTGAAATTGAAACAGATGTTTGATACTTACTGCGAATAGAGAACGTGGAATGGAGCTCCCCTACAGGAAAAGAATACTATCAAGAATACCGCCAGGCTAAGATATTGCATAGAACCAGACAGGACTGAAGTATTTAATACAATGAACTGATTTATACATTTCTCATTTAGAAATCGCTAATGCATTTACATAAACTGTATCTAAACCCAAGAGCATAAATGTTATATATTGCAGTTTACCTGTCATTTAACCACTTAAGGACCAGAAGATTTGCCCCTTTAATGACCAGGCCATTTTTTGCGATACAGCACTGCGTCGCTTTAAAGAGGCAGTAAACCCTTATGGGTTTACTTCCTCTTTCATTCCCTGCAAAGGTAAAGCATAATGGGCTACTATGCATCACATAGTAGTCCATTATGTGTCACTTACCTGACACAGGAGCCAGCAAAGTCACCGCTGTCCCCTGTAGTCCGGCGCTTCCATCTTCTCTGTGGGTCTCACTGCTCCGCCGCTGTCATTCGGCGAAGCCGCGATGACGTCACTCCCGCGCATGCGCACGGGAGCCGCCACTCGGTGCATATTGCCGGTGACCGCAGCGCGCTCAGTGCACGCGCCGTAGACAGCGGTGCCTGTCTTTCGGCAAATATCTCCTAAAACGTGTAGGTTTAGGAGATATTTCTTGGACCTACAGGTAAGCCTTAATCTAGGCTTACCTGTAGGTCAAAGTTGGTTGTAAGGGTTTACAACCACTTTAACTGACAATAGCGCTGTTATGCAACACTGTACCCAAATAAAATGTATGTATTTTTTCCCCACAAATAGAGATTTCTTTTGGTGGTGTTTGATCACCTCTGCGGTTTTTATTTTTTGCGCTATAAACAAAAAAAGAACAACAATTTTGAAAAATATATATATATATATATATATATATATTTTTTTTTTTTACTTTTTGCTATAATAAATATCCCCAAAAAATTTAAAAAAAATGTATTTCTTCTTAAAGTGGAGTTCCACCCCCCCCCACAAAAAAATTATATATATTAATGTGCTTAAAAAATGAATAAAAAAAAACATTTGGAGATTTTTTTTTTTTACTCACCTCTAAATGCCTGTTGCTAGGGGGTCCCTCGTATAGTTTGCGTCCTTCAGCGCCTGGGCTCCTGACGTCACTTCCCTCAGTGCAGGAAGGGAGATCACCTCTCCCCCTCCCTCTAGGCGACCATCTGTGACCTGTCACGTGTCCATCTGGGACACGTGACAGGTCCCAGATGATGGCGCGGCCAGTCACGAAACGTGGCACGGCTCGCGCATGCGCAGTGGGTGCCTGGCTATGAAACCACAGGCGGGCGCCCACAGTTAAAATGCCGACACCACCGAGCAGAGGGGGAGATGAGCGGGGCTTCGAGCCCCCACATCGCTGGACCCTGGGACAGGTAAGTGTACGACTATTAAAAGCCTCCACTTCAAGTTTAGGCCAATATGTATTCTTCTACATAGTTTTGGTAAACAAATCACAATAAGCATATATTGATTGGTTTGCCCAAAAGTTCTAGCATCAAAATAGGGCATAGATTTATGGCATTTTCATTATTTTTTACTAGTAATGGCGATGATCAGCAATTTTTTTTTTTTTTTAGCGGGACTGCAACATTGGGCTAGACAGATTGGACCCTTTTGACCCTTTTTTGGGACCATTGACATTTATATGCTATAAAAATACACTGATTACTGTATAAATGTCACTGGCAGGGAAGGGGTTAACACTAGGGGGCGATCAAGGGGTTTAATGAGTTCTCTGGGAGGTATTTCTGACTGTGGGGATGGGACTGACAGGGATCACTAGGAACAGATGATCACTCTGAACTCCCCTGTCAGAATGGGAATGTGTTTGTTTACATTGACAGATCCCCGTTCTGGCTCTCTGTGGAGTGATTGCAGCTGCTGGCCACGCGCATCGTCTTTTTGGGATCATACTTACCCAGGTCGATGTAGCATTAGTCTGATGTTGCATCTGCCCACCGCCAGCTCTGATGCTGAGAACCGAGTGATCAAACACCGCTGACCACTCGGTTCTCAGTGCTCCCTGAGCAGGGAGCTGGTTACTGTCAGGCACCGGCTCTCTGCTCGCCCCCCCATGTTGAGGGCATGTGGCCTGGTATGGTCCAGGAAGGGGGGGGGGCTTTTCCTGACCTGTCAGGCTGCATGCTCAGATAAGGGTTGGGTATGGATTGGGGGGGGGGGCACCCCCAATTTTGGTGTTCCCCCTCAAGATCCTCAAGTCGCAAGCCACAAGTCAGATAAGTTAAGATGATGATCTGACTTGAGTGTGACTTACATTCAAATCAATGGGCTGAAATCTTGCCCAGGTTGGACCAAAGTAGTGCACGGAGCATTTTCAAAGTCAGACCAACACAAGTCGGTCCAGTTAAAATGGCTCTCATAGGGATCCATTGATTTTGGAGTTCCCCCCTCAAGATACTCAGAGCACAAGTCACATGCCACAAATCGGACCAACACAAGTAAATCCACTTATGCTGGCTCTCATAGGGAACCATTTATTTTGACATGTCTATGAGACTTATGCTCTGGAAGTCGGAGTCTATGTCGGACCAATGTGAACCGGCCCTTAGTAAATGAACATCAATACATTAGAAAGCAAATTAACTTTGTAGAAAGCCCCAGATGGAAACTAATACCATGTACACACGATTGTAATTCTCGTTGGAAAAAGCTCTGATGGTTTTCCCGATGGAATTCCAACGGAATTCCGCTAAAGCTGTCTTTCCTACAAACGGTCACACCAAATTCCGATATTTTAGAACGCGGTGACGTACAGCACGTACGACGGAACTAGAAAAAGGAAGTTCAATAGCCAGTAGCCAATAGCTTCCGTCTCGTAGTTGAATCTGAGCATGCGTGATTTTTGGCGTGTCGGAATTGCATACACATGATCGGAATTTCCAATTGATAGTATGTTCTCAATTTTCCAGACGGAAAAGCTTTCTATTTTTGGCTGGCGGAAATTCGGACAGCTAAATTCCGATGCAGCATACACACGGTCGCATTTTCCGTTGAAAAGCTCTCACCTGTCTTTTTCTGGCTGAAATGCCGATCGTGTGTACGCAGCATTACATTCTCCACCTGACTTAGGGTTGCCACTTTTTCTTGAAGCCAAACCCGAACACTTTAGCGGTGCACAGTACATTTTTTTTTGTTTTAGTATACACTAAATACTTGGGACACCATCGGGCACCCCAAAGAGAATAGTAATGCGGCGCACATAGTGCCCCCTTACCCTTTTGTTAGGCCCTGTTCCAAGCCATATTTCTGTCTGAACAATGTGTCCGGGTTTCAGGTGGACTGAAATCCGGATACATGATTCAAAACCCGGACTGTCCGGGTGAATCCCAGAAAGGTGGCAACCCTAACCTGACTAGCTATTTTCTATTTCCCAGCCACTGAGTTTATTCGGCTTCTCTGAGTGAAGCCTCTGTGCTGGAGTTAGAATGCACTTGCAGTACATGAGTTGGTTATATGGCAACTTTTATTGTTGGCTTCAGAGACAGGTAAACCACTTTATGGACAAGTTCCCATGAAGGAAGGTGACATACGTATCTGACCTGTGCCAGCTAGAGCTCCATCTCTAACATTAACCTCCTGATTCACTTTTGTTTCTTCCACAAGATTTTTTTTATTTTTTTTAGTAGCGGTCTGTCGGAGCCCCTTGGCGGAACCTATTAAAGAAACCCTGTTGTGTTATATTTACTGTGGAGCAAGTCATCATCTGCAGGAAGTGGCACTTTCGTGCCGAGAGTATGTGTTAATCTGTCACACTCTTTCTATTTTTATCCAGTAAAAAGAACTCAGACTGTAAATAAAAGCTTTGAAATGATTTCTTATTTCTTACTCACAAGATCAAAAGAAAAATAAAGCAAAATGTTGCTGTTGCATTTTAAAGCCTCGTACACACGGTACGATTGTTGGCCAACCGAGCGTCTGATTTTTGTCAAAAGGGCGTGTGCCAGGATCTTGTGTTGCATACTAACGTTACACAATTATCGTGCCACAAACACGAACGTAGTGACGTGTTACAAGGAAATTCAGCTCTTGAGTGCCACCCTTTGGGCCCCTTCAGCTAATTTTGTGTTTGGCGAGCATTGATTCCGAGCATGCGTGTTTGTACTTTCGACTTTTGTGTGACGGATTTGTGTACTGACCATATGAAAATCTGACGTCAAACCGTTGTCAGCCGGAAATTTACTAGCCTGTCATCCAACATTTGTTGGCGGAAAATTGGACAACAGTTGTCAAAAGGAGCGTACTAACGGTGAGATTTTAGGACAGTGGTCTGTCAACTGACAATCCCTTGCTAACAATCGAACAGTGTGTACGAGGCTTTAGAAAGAAATTGTAAAAAATAAAGTCACGTTATGGGGGAAGCATGTCAGCACAGTGGATTCAGCACTAGAGTTGTTGGTTCAAAGTCAATCAGATTCTTAAAATGCCTTGAAAAATTATTCAAACCCCTTGAAATTTTCCACATTTTGTCATGTTACAACCAGGGGCGGATCCAGAGTCTAGTCTCGGGAGGGGCACTGCTATAAAATATGTTTTTTTGGGGGCAATTTATATGGGAAATGGCTGGTATTTGCGCTTCAATCATTACGGCACCATGGTTGTTATGGTGTCAGGATGATTGAAGCGCATTATTTCTATTAATACATTGTAATATAAAATTAAATGGTTCATCTCACCATAATGCAGAATCAGTGGGAGCCCTGAGGATGTCACTTGCCATGTCGCCTGCCACCAAATGTGGATTGTCACTTGCCACGTCACCTGCCACACATTGTGGATTGTCACTTGCCACGTAGCCTGCCACACATTGCGGATTGCCACTTGCAACGTAGCCTGCCACACATTGCGGATTGTCACTTGCCACGTCACCTGCCACACATTGCGGATTGTCACTTGCCACGTCGCCTGCCACCAGATGCGGATTGCCACGTAGCCTGCCACACATTGCGGATTGCCACTTGCCACGTCACCTGCCACACATTGCGGATTGTCACTTGCCACGTTGCCTGCCACACATTGTGGATTGCCACTTGCCACGTCACCTGCCACACATTGGGGATTGTCACTTGCCACGTCACCTGCCACACACTGCGGATTGTCACTTGCCACGTTGCCTGCCACACATTGCGGATTGCCACTTGCCACGTCACCTGCCACACATTGCGGATTGTCACTTGCCACGTTGCCTGCCACACATTGCGGATTGCCACTTGCCACGTAGCCTGCCACACATTGCGGATTGTCACTTGCCACGTCACCTGCCACACATTGCGGATTGTCACTTGCCACGTCACCTGCCACACATTGCGGATTGTCACTTGCCACGTAGCCTGCCACACATTGCGGATTGTCACTTGCCACGTCACCTGCCACACATTGCGGATTGCCACTTGCCACGTCACCTGCCACACATTGCGGATTGTCACTTGCCACGTTGCCTGACACACATTGTGGATTGCCACTTGCCACGTCACCTGCCACACATTGCGGATTGTCACTTGCCACGTCACCTGCCACACATTGCGAATTGCCACTTGCCACGTAGTCTGCCACACATTGTGGATTGCCACTTGCCACGTAGTCTGCCACACATTGTGGATTGCCACTTGCCACGTAGTCTGCCACACATTGCGGATTGCCACTTGCCACGTAGTCTGCCACACATTGTGGATTGCCACTTGCCACGTAGTCTGCCACACATTGCGGATTGCCACTTGCCACGTAGTCTGCCACACATTGTGGATTGCCACTTGCCACGTAGTCTGCCACACATTGCGGATTGCCACTTGCCACGAAGCCTGCCACACATTGCGGATTGTCACCTACTGTGTCACTTTTCTGCTAAGGTGGTCTTTTGTTGGGTCCCAGAGTGAAGATAGGCAGCAGAGAGATGATGCAATCTCTCTGCTGCACACAGCTTCCTACACAGTGAGGGCAGGACTGGAGGGATGCAGGGCAGTGAGAGATGATGTCATCTCCCTGCTCCCCTGCCTGCTGGCTTCCTGATTGGCCAGCAGCCCTCCTAAGCTGCCCAGCTGCCCCCCCCCCCTCACCCATCCACTCAGCGCGGGTACCCGCGGAACCGGCCGCGATTGGACCCGCGGAACCGGCCCGCTGGTACCCGCGGAACCGGCCGCGATTGGACCCGCGGAACCGGCCCGTTGCCCCCCCCCTGGATCCGCCCCTGGTTACAACCAAAAACGTAAATGTATTTTATTGGGATTTTATGTGATAGACCAACATAAAGTGGCACATAATTGTGAAGTGGAAGGAAAATGATAAATGGTTTACAAATATGTGAAAAGTGTGGGGTACATTTGTATTCAGCCCCCCTGAGTCAATACTTTGTAGAACCTCCTTTCACTGCAATTACAGCTTCAAGTCTTTTTGGGGATGTCTCTACCAGCTTTGCACATCTAGAGAGTGACATTTTCCCCCATTCTTCTTCTTTGCAAAATAGCTCAAGCTCTGTTAGATTGAATGGAGAGCATCTGTGAACAGCAATTTTCAAATCTTGCCACAGATTCTCAATTGGATTTGGGTCTGGACTTTGGGTCATTCTAACACATGAATATGCTTTGATCTAAACCATTCCATTGTAGCTCTGGCTGTATATTTAGGGTCGTTGTCCTTCTGGAAGGTGAACCTCCGCCCCAGTCTCAAGTCCTTTGCAGACACTAATTATATAAAACGTCCTGTGAGCCTCCACTAACAATAATAAACCAATAAATCCTTTTTGAACCAGCTGCAAGCGGTAAATATGTCTCATAAACCATGTAAAAGTACTAAAATTGCACTGAAAACACTGCACTATCAAAGGTATAAGCAAAAAGCCTCTGAACTGTTAAAAATATATCCTCTACACTATGGTAATAATAATGTATAAAATAGGGGCGTGGCTTAGCTATGGCGGCGTAAGGAAGCACAGACAGGAGCTCTGCACAGGACCGAGCCGAGAATCGCCCGCAGCACGCACGTAGACGAGCCATCTTCACATGCCAGGTGACCGCAAACACCCGCTGGCCACGGAGGATCGGAGGGGACCCGAAATCACGCAATACTTTCTGCGGCAGGACCCGATCTCCTCGCCGGCCGCGCGGACCAAGATGGCGCCGCCGCGAGCCCCCCGGACGAGCGTTGCTAACACAAGCAAGAAGGGAGCTGCAGCGGGGGCCGCGACATCGGAGGAGGACTTCCCCCCTCTTGTTCCCAGGGCACACTCTCCTATTCAGTCCCCATCTATCCCGGCCACGGACTCGCTGCCGCACACTGAGCATGCAGGGGAGGTGAGTGGCCTCTCAGAGGGATCCCTTAGGGAGATGGTCTCCGGCCTGCCTACCAAACAGGACTTAAACACCATGGCGGCTTCCATAGTTAATGCCCTCACGAGGGAACTACATGACCTCAAGCAGCAAGTTGATACAGTGGAGGAGAGGGTTAATGTCATCGAACACTCCAATGCCTCCACCGAGGCCCGCCTCACCTCCCTGGAGACTGAACACAGGGCTTTCCGCCGCCATCTTGTGGATGTCCAGCTACGCCTGGACGATGGCGAGAACAGAAGTAGGCGCAACAATCTGTGCCTCCGAGGTATCCCCGAGGCCACAGCGGGCCCAGATCTCCGCGCCACTGTTACGGCTATCCTGAACCAGGTCCTTGACAAGCCACCTACCGCGACGCTGGAATTAGACAGGGTCCACCGTGTGCCGGGCCCCAGGGCTCCCCCTACAGCATCAGCGCCCTCGGCTCCTCTGGACTACCCGCGGGATGTCCTCTGCAGGGTGCATTTTTTTCACCATTAAGGAAGAGATCCTGCGCCTGGCCTGGGAAAAGGGCGCGATTGACTTCGACGGTGCCTCCGTACGAATCTTCCCTGATGTCTCCAGGCAAACCCGTGTCATGCGGGGAATGTTGAGGCCGCTGCTGGATTTGATACGGGAAGCCGACGCCACGTACCGTTGGGGCCATCCCTTCCACTTGATTGTTCGGAAACATGGTGCAGAGTTTCATCTTTACTCGCCTGACCAACTACCTGATTTGTTCGGTTTCATCGACAGGGCGGCCATCACTGTTCCGAACTGGTTTGACTATCTACTTACTCAGGATTCATCTGGCCCACCCTTGCCCAGGCGACAGCGGGTGCGGCGGTCTCGTTCCCATGCACCGAATCGAGAGGTCACCAGGCCACATCCAACATCCTCTGAGGCGTGAACGTGATGTCGACCTCGTGGACTGGTAAGACTTTGCCTTATCCCCTCTTGATGGCCTGCCTGCAACATCCTGGCCCTCTCTCAGGACCCCATCTACCCAAGCTCTCCTGACTGTCAAGTTCACCATGCCTCAGGATGTGGCGGACCCCCTCGACCTACCAAGAACTCTGTCAGGGGAGCTGTATGTCTCTCTCCCTCAATGTACTTTGTTTGTTATTTCAGATGGGCCGGTGCTGGCTTTCGTGCATGGGCACTCCGTCCTCTCTCGGCCTGCAATTCTCCATGATAGGGGATGGGCGTTTTGCCCGGCAGGCCGGGGTGGGGGCCTCTTGCTTTGGGTGGCACCCCTTGTTCTGTACCCCCTGTCTGGATGCTTATGTCTATTTGGGGGGTGGGGGGGACTGTTGTATTGGTCATGGGTGTATCCGCTGGGCCGTGCCCTCCCCCCCCCCCGTCTTGCGGGGCTTGTGGCGCCGACCTCCCCGTGGTGGGGGGTGGTGGGGCTGGTTGGGCGGATGGGCCCTCTGCGGGATGACTGACGGTGTTATGTTTCCGTATCCAGACATGTTCTTAAGTCCGTGACCCTATAGCTTCCCCGTGTATAGTGAGTGTGGTCATTACGGAGGGGGCCGCGCTCTGGCCCTGGCATCTGATGGGTGGGGCGGAGAGGTTCTGGGTCTGTCTCGATGATGGTTGTGGGTCATGTGGGAGGGGCCTGTCCTGCTCGCTCGCAACACGGGCACTTGATCTCAGTCACCACGGTTCTCTCCTTTTGTTTAGTTGGATAAAATGTTGGCACACATGTCCTCTCTTTATCCTACTGTTTCTCATATGGTTCTCGTTGCTCTCATCCTGTGCATCTCCTGACATGTTTTTTGCATTTGCTTATATTTATCTGTTATATCGTTGTTTAGTCTGTAGCTACGTTAGTTCTGTTGTCCACCCCCAATTAGGGCGACTCCCTGCTTGGGCACTGCCGGTGCTTAGCGGGGGTTTATTGAGCTATAGCACTTAGTAATCAGCTTTCCCCATCCTTCCTTTTCCTTTCTACCCCTCCCTCCCTCTCCCCTCTTACCCCCCCCTCCCTACCTCTCTCCTTCCCTCCCTCTCTTCCTCTACTCCCCCTCCCCTAGGTGGTGGTGCCTCTTGGTGAGGTCTTTGGCGAGGTCGTGCCATCCTTTTTGCCCGGTACATAGCGGTCGCTGCCTCATTTGACGGCACTATGGGTCTCCTGAAGGTCACCTCCCTCAATGCGCGTGGCCTTAACGTCCCGGAAAAGCGCTCGCAGCTCCTGACTAGCTTGCGCAAAAGTAGAACTCACGTTGCCTTCCTACAGGAAACACATTTCCATGGTGAGCGTATTCCGAAATTGACGAACGGGGCCTTCCCGACGGCATACCACAGCATATCGCCTATCTCCAAGTCCAAGGGGGTTAGCATCCTCCTGGCCAAGTCGCTACCGTGGGTTTATGAGGCACAGCGGGTAGACTCCCAGGGCCGTTTCCTCCTTCTGAAGGGAAGGGTGTGCGATGTGCAGGTCACTTTCGCCAATGTCTATTTCCCTAATGTCGACCATCCGCAATTTCTACGGAAGTTGCTGGCCCAACTGTTAGAGTTTTCGGAGGGTATACTCATCTTTGGGGGTGACCTCAATTTTGCTATGGACCCTTTACTGGATGCTTCTCGTGGCGCCTCCCATCTCTCATACGCCCGTCTTAAGCGGATGAAAGCGGATCTACATACCCTACGCTTGGTGGATCCCTGGCGTTTACTACATCCGCAGGACCGAGATTATTCCTATTTTTCCCAAGTTCATCACTCTTACACGCGGTTGAACTACTTGCTGCTATCCCACAAGGATTTACCTCGGGTAGTTTCGACTGCCATCGATGTTATCTCCTTCTCGGACCATGCTCCGATCCATCTGACACTTCAGTTGGGCCCTGTACCTCAGACCCCCCCCGTCGTGGAGACTAAACGAGGCCCTGTTGCAAACGGAGGAGATCCGCGCAGAGGTCTTGGCCTCGATAGGGGAGTACTTCTCTGTAAACGTGGCCTCAGTTGCCAACCCTCTGACGGTGTGGGAGGCTCACAAGACGGTGGTAAGGGGCACCTTAATCCGAATAGGGGCTCGATTAAAACGGGAGAGGACACGTCGTGTAGATGAGCTACTTGCCCTGATTCGCTCTTTAGAATGTGCCCACAAAGCCAGTCTTGCGCGGTCCACCTATCAGGAACTTCTTAAAGCACGCGAAGAGCTTCGCTTACTTATGTTCCATAAAACAAAGCAAAAATTGGGCCGGGCTCACCGTTCGATGTACGAATTCAGCAATAAACCCGGCACCATGCTAGCTAGGGCTCTGCGAGGTCCCCGCACCAAAACTTACATTCCTCATATCCTGCCTTCTACTGGCCAAAAAGCGACCACATCTTCTGGCATAGCATCGGAGTTCCGATCGTTTTTTGAAGGCCTTTACAATTTGGACAGGCCACATTCGGCTGCTTCCGACTTCGCAGGTGGGTTTACCCCACAGTCCTATGTGGCCACGTCCGGCATGCCCTCACTCTCGGCTGAGGTTCAGGTGGAACTGGAGGAGCCTATCACGACCGCGGAGTTGGGGGCTGTGCTAGCTAGCTCAAAGCCGAAGAAGGCCCCTGGCCCTGACGGCTTCACCCCAACCTACTATAAAACATTTTTTGAGACGCTTTCACATCCATTGGTCTCGGCTCTCAACTCGTTTGCGGATGGTAATTCCTTTCCGATAGACACACTGCGAGCCTACATATCCCTCATTCCTAAAGAGGGGAAGGATCCACTTCAGTGCGGTAGTTACCGCCCGATAGCCCTCCTGAACACCGACCTTAAATTGTTCGCCAAGATATTGGCCAATAGACTGCTCCCACATATACCGGCTCTGATTCACAGGGACCAAGCGGGTTTTGTCCCACATCGGGAGCCCCGGGATAACACCATTCGGGTGGTGAACCTAGTCCACGCGGCCAGGTCTTCGGCACGACCCCTTCTCCTGCTGTCCACTGACGCGGAGAAGGCTTTTGACCGCGTGGATTGGTCATTTATACAGGCCACCCTGGAACACATAGGTCTTCGTCCCTCGATGCTTGGGTGGATCCTTTCCCTCTACTCTCATCCCACGGCTGCGGTCAAAGTGAATGAAACGAGGTCCGGTTTCTTTGGCAACCGTAACAGCACTCGGCAGGGTTGTCCCCTGTCCCCGCTGATTGTTATACTCTCGGTGGAACCCCTTCTGTGCAGGATTCGGGAAGACCCTGGCATTGCGGGTTTTCATAAATCCTCTGGATCCCACAAGGTGGCCGCTTTCGCGGATGACCTAATCTTTTTCCTAACAGATCCTCTGAATTCACTCCCCAACCTTCTCCAGTCCCTGCAGTACTACGGAGCCCTCTCTATGTTTTCGATTAATTTGACTAAATCGTCCCTCCTGAACATTACCGTAGACAAGGCCATTGTCGGCCGCTTGCGCACGGCCCATCAGCTGCGCTGGGCGACCGATACTATTCATTACTTGGGTGTCGACATCAGTGCGGATCCCTCTAACTTGTACCAGGCGAACTTTGCTCCACTCCTTCTCCGACTCAAATCCGATCTTCACCAATGGCATTCTCTCACTTTAACCTGGTTCGGCCGCTGCAACGCCATTAAGATGACTGTATTGCCTAGGATATTATATTTGTTACAAGCCCTCCCCATCCGTCTCCCTCCGTCTTTCTTCAAGCGAGTTGACTCGCTGTTTCGTGACTTCATTTGGTCCCATCAAAAACCACGTATCAGACTGCAGATCCTCCATATGGCTAAGCACAGGGGAGGAGTCGGTCTCCCAGACATCAAGGCGTATTACAGGGCGGCCCACCTTACTAGACTGGTCGACTGGTACTGCCATGCGGAGGCCAAGCAGTGGGTGGCGATGGAACTGGAAGATTCTGAGGGTATGGCCAGGTGCTGGCTGTGGGTCGCTACCCCGTTACCGAAGGACTTAAATGACCATCCTACGCTAGGCAGTACCCTACGGGTGATCAGGAACGCCCTCCGACATTCCTCGATCTCCCCGATGCCTTCCCCCATGGTGCCAATTTTGGGTAATCCTGACTTTCCGCCTGGCAGGCTGAACCCCGCTTTTGGGCGGTTGGCATCAACGGGCGGGCTCATTTTTACGACTTCTTGGACCTGGACGGCAAACTTGCACTAGAAGCAAGGCTGTCCACCTTGGACCCCCCATTGGACTTCTGGAGCAGTCTCCAACTCCGCAATTTCCTGCGCAGATGTGCAAGGACGCCTCGCTCACGGAGCTGGAGCGCATCTGCTACCGCAGGGAACCGACTCGCCATTGTTTATCTCTGATTTACTCCTCACTGATCTCTTCGGCTGAAGGGTTCATCCCCCCTTTTCTCACTAAATGGGAGCTGGACTTAGGCGTCCAATTTAATGGCTCACAGCGAGAGAAGATCCTTTACTTCGCCCAGAAGTCCTCTATTGCCACTAGGGTCCAGGAATTCTGCTATAAAATTTTGACCCGTTGGTATAGGGTGCCCACCTCTCTACACCGTTTCTTCCCGCAGGTCCCCAGTCTATGTTGGCGTTGCAATGTGGGGGAGGGGGCGATGCTGCACATTTTTTGGGACTGCCCCAAAATTAAACCCTACTGGGCGGAGGTGGCACGCACGATCAAGCACCTGACTGGTGTTGCCCTGGAGGGAGACCCCGCGGCTTGTCTACTGCACCTCTCTAAGCGATCCATAAAGAAGTACAAAGCTTCTCTTACCATTCATCTCTTGAACGCCGCCAAGGCATGCATTCCCTTGTGCTGGAGATCGGAGATTCCGCCAACTAAATCCCTGTGGTATGCCAAGGTGAATGAAATCAGAAACATGGAAGATCTTACTGCCACTCTGCGTGGGGGGGAGGAGACCTTCCGGGAGACATGGCGACCATGGCAACACTACATCTACACGGAAGCCTACTTCCGTGAGGTTGCTCTACCTGATTAGTCTTTGTAGTGTAAATCGTCCTCTGATGAGGAGGCACCACCACTCCACTTTGCTTTGCTTTACTTCTCTGTTTTTTTCTCCCATCCCTACCGTCCTGCTTTTCCACTCCCTTTGTTCCCTTTTCCTTTACCCGACTCGCCCTCTGCCCTAGGCCGGCCCATCCAGATACTTTGAATATCCTACTTTTCATAACTCATCAGTTGCGCCACACGGCTGGGCCTAGCTGGTTGTGGGACGGTTCTCCGTGACAGGTATCAGTGAGTCTACTACAGTATAGTCCTGGTGACTCAACTGGCGGTAGGAGGTTGCTAGGATAACGGTCAGATGGCTCCCCCTGGGGCGGTGCACTGCTAGCCATAATACATAGTCATAACCACTTATGCATATTACTGGGTGTACAACCCCGGGATTTGGTATCTGCTGTTTGACATTTGATGATGCTGTTATTACGCCACACTGTATCCACTTCCTGTCTCTGTTTCTTATCTTAATTACTGTCAGTTTGCTTTATGGTATGTGAAATTGTTTCATTTTGGAAAATAAATAAAGGAATTACAAATAATGTATAAAATATATGGTGAAAATATATAAAATAACAAGTGCTTAATAGCCAAATAATAAAGTGACAATGTGCATTCATATAGTGCTAAAAAATATTAACGCAAATAAGTCAGTGGAAATCGAAATAAATCCAAATACTGGAATTAAAAAAAGGGCTTAAGTGCACTGTGCAAAGTTCAAATTCCAATTTACAGGTGCTCCACACTCCATGCGATTCAGTATGCTGTGAAAGTGATGCGATAATCAGACGCTGTGTTCTCACTCACCCCATGTAATGAAGGCTCACCTTAAGGTGTGTGACCTTGATGTTAAGCTTGGTCAATACACGCTTTGGAACCACTACAGGGTTCAACAGTGCGTCCGGGATCCTGGATCATTTGCCAATGTGCCACAGCGAATCAATGAAAAAAGGATCTCATAGTGTAGTATGCTTATGCAATTTATTGAACCAAAAAATAAACAGGTCCCACACAGGGTACTCACAATATCCAGGCGCTTTAGTGCGCCATACTACATCAAGCAAAAAAAACGAATAGTTGAAACCGGCCGGTAACAGGATGGTATGCTGATCGTTCCTAACAGCTGATCTGCTAAGCGTGCCGGTATAACAAAGGAGCTCGGTATATTAGTACGGACACAGTCTGATAGACAGTGCAATAGCTATGCCAAAATAACTTAAGCCCCATACACACTATCAGTTTTTCCTTTAGGTTTACCAAAACCATGTAGTGCAAGGTTTGACCTCCTATTATATGGTTTTGGTAAATCTGAAGGAAAAACTCAGCAGAAAAACGTATAGTGTGTATGGGGCTTTAGAATAGGGTTCTGTACCACTAAACTGGAATCAATACATGAATCAGCAGCTAAAACAATATAAATGTTAACTTCAAGATGAATAATAATACTGTTCTTGGGTTAAAATGCACTCTAAAAGAAGTGCTAAGCCTTGTGCACTGTCTCCTGAGAGGTACTTCTAAACTAAGTGATAACCAAGGGTCTCTGTATGGCAACGGTAATTGATAGTCTTTAGTCCTAAATCTTCATCAGGCTAACATTGGGGCCCAATGGTACTGTCAGGAAAGGTTCCCTCCACTGGTAATATCTATCATTTATTGTGCAGTACTGAGGTCCACCAGCAGGTGTCTCCTGGCAGTTTGGAACTGTCAGGAGAGCCTTTCCCTGCTGGTATTATGTGATCTTTGGGTCGCAGTACTGTCGTCCACCAGCAGGTGGTTTCTCGCAGTGTGGGGCCGACATTACCTCTTGCAATCAGGCATCACCTGAGTTTCTGATTGAGATGTGTATAAATACCCGGCAAGTGCACACTCACTTTGCCCTGGTAAAGTCCTTGTGCCCTGACCTGCAGGCTGTTGATCTGTGATCCTGATCCTGAACCCTGATTCGTGTATCCTGTTTTCTGAACCTGTTTGTATGTGTTCCTGTATCCCTGGATCCTTGCTCTGCAGCCTGTTTCCTTCCATCTTGTTTCCCTGTCTGTTTACTCCTGACCCCCCATCTGCTGATCTCCTGTTTAGGACCCTGGCCTGGCTTGACTACAATTCTGGTACTCCCTTTTGCTATATATGCTGGTTGGTTTATTATCACTGTTTGGTTGTTCAGTTTTTTCACTCTGTTTGTATTGATGTGTGTTCTGGTTGTGTGTCTGGTTCACTCTGTCGCAGTCACACAGTTCTGGTCACATCTGGTTTATGACAGGTACCATAGGCACGCATGAGAACAGTCACAATAAGACCCGCATGTAGTAATAGAGCTACAAGACAGCTATGTAGTAATTTCCTAAGTGCTCAGTCTTTAGGGGCAACATGTCATTGACCGCAAGGCCCTGTCACCAGGCCCAGTGATACAGTGGCAGTTGTCCCTGCGGTTACATGTCCATTCATTGTGGGTTGCTTGGAATGACATGGACTGTATTCTACCAGTGGCGCAATCCCTTAGCACCGCAAAAGGCTTTCCACTGGCTCTTTGACTCTCTTCTTGCCCTCTGATGTGGATTCAGAGTGCTGCAGTGGGTCTTTTCCTTCTGTTGCTCTGCAGTGCTCTCTCCAATTTGCCGCGGGAAAACTCAGTCCTCCTCTGATGCAAGGTTTTCTGGGTAATGTGGTCTGCATCCCTAATTCACTAATGCAGCAGAAAGTGTCCACAAACTACAACTCCCATGGTTTTATGTTGCTGCTGCCAAGAGGGAGGGGGATCAGAAGCAAGCAGGCAATCTTCACACAGAACCTGCAGCTGCAGGGGAGAAGAAAGGAGAAAGGGGGAGGAGAATGGGCACAGAAACACTCCGCCCGCTCCTCCTGTTAGCTGCACGGTGGCTGAGAATGACAGAGAGAATGACAGAGAACGGTATGCATTGGGTGGGGCATCCGGCTGTAAATGCAAAAAGGTGACCCAACCGCCAACCCATTCCCAGGGGCAAAACTTTTAGATACACGGCCTTAAGTCCCTGCCTGCAAGTGATGTGGGACATCAATGCAAACTCCAGCAGAACTCTAACGTGTTTCAGGCCTTAATAACTCCTGGATATGACTCATAAAACTTTGGCTGAAACATGTTACAGTTGTGATAGCTTTGTTTGGATGTCCCAGGTGGATTTTTTCTTATAACAAATAAAGTATTGTGAAGGAATGTTATCGGACTCTGTTTTCTTTTTCATATTAGTAGGGTATCTAGTAGTGGTTAGTCACATTCAAGTGGACTTGCTCTGCAATGCTGAAGACATTTTACCATTTATCTTAGTGGCTTCCGCATCTTTAAAGGTTAACTCCACCTTTACACCATATCACATGTTACACCCATATTTAAAGTGGTTGTAAACTCTATTTTTAAACTTTATGCTACAGGTAAGCCTAGATTAAGGCTTACCTGTAGCTAACCAGAATATCTCCTAAACCTGCACAGTTTAGGAGATATCCCCTGCTTCCTGCATGTGCCGATGACATGATTGGCATCCATTGTGGGCACTGACTGGCATCCCTGGTGGTCTAGGGTGGCATACCTGGTGCTGGGCATCCCTGGTGGTCTGGTGGTGTCCCTGGTGGTCCAGTGTGGGCATCCTCGGGGGGGCTGTGCTGATAATCGATTGGCCTTGGAGTTATTGCTTTGACATTATTTTTTTGGTTGAATAATGATTTGATTTGGTATATTTCCTATATTTTTGGATGCATATAATGCACCTTTTGGTTAAGTTCTATTGGCAGATAGCATGTCTAATTTTATTTTCTTTTTTTAATGTATAATAAAAAAATTGTATAGAATAATACTTGGCTATGTGTTTTACTTCAAATGACAGTTTGGGAGTAGGTAGTTACATTTTTAAAAAAATACAATGTAAAATTAACAAGGGACACCAACATAGTTGTATCTTTGATCTTAAAAACTCCGGGATAATGGTGTTGTGGTAACTTGCCCAAAAAAAAAGAAGAAGAAAAAAGCATAATAATAATATTCTTGATATCACCAGAAAAAAAAGCCTTTGAAAATGTGTTTGCAATAATTCCATCAGTATCACCAGCAAAGCAGCCTCATTATTATCCCATTAAAAAGAAGAGAATTGTGCGCTGCATTTCTATATTTTCATAGTTTGCCACATCACGAATGTTAATTCTCCATTATGAACGCTAGTTTACAAGACCGACCGCTTCTGGCTCGTCCTTGCTTCCTAGCATGCGTGTTCATACGTTGGACTTTTGTCCGACGGACTTGTGTACACACGCTAGGAAAATCTGACAACACACATTTGTCCGTGGAAAATTTATAAACCTGCCATCCAACATTTGTCCATGGAAAGTTGGCCAACAATTGTCCGATGGAGCATACACATGGTGGGATTTTCTGCCAACAGCCCGACATCACACATTTCCCCTCGGAAAATCCGATCGTGTGTATGAGGCTGAAATCTTTTGACTAAGATGCCATTTTAGTTTTAGTCCTATTTTAGTCATCTGCACAGGTCTTAGTTTTAGTCGTATTTAGTCAACTCAATCTGCAGTACATTTTAGACAACTAAAATAATTTTAGTTGACTAAAATTATGCATTTAGTTAACCACTTAAGGACCGAGCCTTTTTCTGAGATTTGTTGTTTACAAGTTAAAAACAGTTTGCTAGAAAGTTACTTAGAACCCCCAAACATTATACATTTTGTTTTATAACACTCTAGAGAATAAAATGGCGGTCGTTGCAATACTTTCTGTCACACCGTATTTGAGCAGCAGTCTTACAAGTGCACTTTTTTGGGAAAAAATACACTTTTTTGAGTTAAAAAATAAGACAACAGTAAAGTTAGCCCATTTTTTTTTATATTGTGAAAGATAATGTTACGCCGAGCAAATTGATAGCTAATATGTCACGCTAATATGTCACGCTTCAAAATTGCGCCCGCCCGTGGAATGGCGACAAACTTTTACTCTTAAAAATCTCCATAGGCGACGTTTAAAAAATTCTACAGGTTACATGTTTTGAGTTACAGAGGAGGCCTTGGGCTAGAATTTTTGCTCTCGCTCTACCGATCGCGATAATACCTCACATGTGTGGTTTGAACACTGTTTTCATACTCAGGTATGTGTTTGCTTCTGCACGCGAGCTTGTCAGGAAAGGGTTAAAAAAAAAATCTTATTTAATTTACCTTTTATTTTTTATTTTTACACAGTTTTTTACTCACTTTTATTCCTATTACAAGGAATGTAAACATCCCTTGTAATAGAAAAAAGCATGACAGGAACTCTTAAATATGAGATCTGGGGGTCAAAAAGACCTCCGATCTCATGACTAGTGTAGTCTGAATGTTCCCCTTATACTATTCCTTATCTATTAGAAACGAGACCACACCATAGGTTGGAGTAAACTGGCCACAACAGCCTTTATTAAACATAACTCAAAATTACTCCAATAACTTGTAAATATGAAAATATATAAATATATAAATATATATATAAATATATAAATATAAATAACTTTATTAACATTAAACCACATTTAAATTAACATTAACTGCCCATTCTGGTGATCTCTGACGGTGACCACACTTAAGCCAATACCCAATCACTGCGGTACACCTGACCAACTTCCCAAAGGCCTCCACCTGTGACCGGTCGGAGACAACTTCCGCCAGTGAACATAACCGTATTCCCTCCAACGTTCAGGAATACCCAGAGGGGCCGATCGTTAGATGAGCCCCCCACACCCTCAGATCCCTTCTGAGTACCTGTCTACCGTCAGAAACCACCAGAAAACACACCGCCAACACGAAAAACTTTCAGCTGCCGTGACAACCGATGAAACCTGCAAAAGAAGAAAAAGACCAGCAACAAAACACCACAAAACAAACACATAACAATAGGGCGGGAGGGTGGGAAAAACTGCCTCCTCTGTGTCACACTGGGCTCCGAATGATTCCTTAAAGCCACACCTCTCCCTTTTATGTGACCCCTCCCCTACACTGAACTTGTTTCCTGCAAACCTTTTCCTGAACTCCACCCATAAAGCTTAACCCTCTGTGTCCCTCATCCACACTGTCATGTCCAGCACTCCTTATATCATTGCATTCATAATCCGTGCTTCTCTTGACTAGTGTAGTCTGAATGTTCCCCTTATACTATTCCTTATCTATTAGAAACGAGACCACACCATAGGTTGGAGTAAACTGGCCACAACAGCCTTTATTAAACATAACTCAAAATTACTCCAATAACTTGTAAATATGAAAATATATAAATATATAAATATATATATAAATATATAAATATAAATAACTTTATTAACATTAAACCACATTTAAATTAACATTAACTGCCCATTCTGGTGATCTCTGACGGTGACCACACTTAAGCCAATACCCAATCACTGCGGTACACCTGACCAACTTCCCAAAGGCCTCCACCTGTGACCGGTCGGAGACAACTTCCGCCAGTGAACATAACCGTATTCCCTCCAACGTTCAGGAATACCCAGAGGGGCCGATCGTTAGATGAGCCCCCCACACCCTCAGATCCCTTCTGAGTACCTGTCTACCGTCAGAAACCACCAGAAAACACACCGCCACAGCCCGAAAGGGTGACCCCCTCAACCTTGAGGGCCGCCCCACACCCGAAGAGCTTTCTGTATGCCCTCCTGTAAGCCAAAGGACCAGAGGTCAATCCCCACATCCGATAGATGAACGCCATCCCGCCTAAGATAAAGCCCTACATTCACCTCCAATTCCCTGTGTCTTACCACAATGCCCCCGTTCTGCACTACAAACCGCCCAACAACCTTATTAACCCTAATCCTGGTTTTCTCAAGGCTGGCTAAAGACCTGGCCCCCCGCCACACCGTTCTGGCCACAATGTCTGACCACACCAAAATGGTGCCCGGGAAAAGGACTCGCATGCGCAACACATCAGCCTTGATATCCGCCAAAATGTCCTTCACTTTTCGAACTCCCAGGTCATTGCCCCCCGCATGAACGACCAGCACATCCGGGGGCCTATCCCTCAAAGCGAAACGCTCCACCTCCCTCATGACACGCTCCCACCTCATGCCCGGGAAACCCAACCACATCACCCTAGCTACCTCCCTGGGGATACCTAATTGCCTGCCTGCTGGTAGAGAATCACCTCTCCTGGCCCCCCAGCAGACGTACGAATGCCCCAGGATCCAAACGAGGCGTTGAGAACCTCCATCTGGAATGAAAACAAGAGAAATAACACAACAACCAAAGGAATGTTACAAGCACAGTCCTCCCCCCCATAAATCCCACAGCAAACAACCCCCAGCCGCACCATCCTTACCCCAGTAGCAACTGCGGCCGGACATAGGACCGGAACCTCCGGGACTCCCATCTACCAATCCGGCGAACCACCGCCTCCTCCAGCCCACATCGAGCCGCCTCCGTGGCCGCCCCAATCCGAAAAGAGTGGGACGCGTAGTCCCGCTCATCCAAACCCACCGCCCTCAGGCATTGCCGAAAGACCGACACAAACTGAAAACGGGATAGAAAAGAGCCCTCCTCGTGCACCAAAAAGGGGCCCGCCCTCCCAGGCCGCACCGCCCGGAAAGCCCGTACCGCCGCCACCGGGCACACTACCGAGCCCGGCAGGGCGAGCAGCGTAATCGCCACTCCCTTGCCCCGTTGATCAGTCTTAGACCTACGCAACCGTATACTCACCCGATCCGCAACCACCTGCACGTCCTGATCCAACAGACCCCCAGCCACCCGTTTTGAGCGACACACCAACTCCCCAATCCTAAAAGCCCCATAAAACGCCAGCGAAAACGCTGCCGTAAACAGGACGGTCTCGTAAGCAGACGAGCAAACGTCCACCAGCCGAGAACAAATTGCCACCAGATTGTCAAATGACACCGGCCGGCGCGCATCCCTACCCTTCCAATCCCTCCTGTACCCCTTCAACGTTTGCCTCACCCAAAAATCCTTCGTCCCGTCCGGCTCCCCCCACAGTTTGAACAAAAAGGCCAACCCCGCCAGCTTCCGCTCAATAGATGCGGGAGACAGGCCCGTCTCAATGTTCCGGGCAACCCAGTACAATACCACCCAGCGCCGGTCGGAGCCCCGACCAGCCACTCCAACCTCCCGCAGGAACGCCCACCATTCCGCCCACACTCTAGAGTAAGCGGACCATGTAGCCTCACTCAACGACCTTTTTAACCAACCTGCGGCGATTCCAAGGGAAGTTCCCACATCCACCCGGGGCATGGCGCCCCCGACTCCTCCGCTCCCGGCGCCAGCTGCCGGAACTTGTCCCACTGAAAACGAGAGAGCGAGTCAGCCAAAGAATTCTCCACCCCAGGTATGTGCACAGCATAAACGTAAACATTGAGCCGCAAACATCGAAAGACCAGGTGTCGCAGCAGCCGGATGACCGGGGGGGAAGAAGCAGTCATCCGATTGAGGACCTGGACCACCCCCATGTTATCGCAATTGATGCGCAACTTCAAATTACGAAACTCCGCCCCCCATAACTCCAATGCCACCACTATCGGGAACAATTCTAGCAAAACCAAATTGCCCAACAACCCCGCAACCTCCCATGAGCGTGGCCAAGGTTCCGCACTCCACCGACCCCGGAAAAATGCCCCATAACCCGTTGAGCCAGCCGCGTCAGTAACCAACTCCACATCGAAGTTGCTCACTGGCCCCGACATCCACATAGCCCGCCCATTATACGACTCCAAAAATTCATGCCAAGCCCGCAGGTCCTCCCGGTGTTCCCTTCGCAAACGCACGAAGTGGGTAGGGGCGGTTACCCCGGCAGTGGCCCCCGACAGCCGTCGGCAGAACACACGGCCCATAGGGATGATCCGGCAAGCGAAATTCAGCTTGCCCAACAGGGACTGCAGGGCCCGAAGCTGAACCTTCGGCCGGCCCTGCATGCCTGCCAACTCCGCCTGCAGATCCCGTAATTTATTCTCTGGCAATCGACACTCCATTGCCACAGAATCAATCACGATTCCCAGAAAACTCAATTCCGTCACCGGGCCCTCCGTCTTATCCCCCGCCAACGGCACCCCGAACCTGCCCGCAATGTGCTGCAACGTGGACAGAAGAATCGCACACACACTGGAGGCAGGCGGGCCCACGCACAGAAAATCATCCAAATAGTGGATGACCGACTCCAGGCCCGAAACATCTCTCACCACCCATTCCAAGAATGAACTAAAAGCTTCAAAGTAGGCGCATGAAATGGAACAACCCATGGGCAGGCACAAGTCCACATAAAACTTGCCCCGCCAATGGCATCCCAACAGCCGGAAGCTGTCCGGGTGGACCGGCAGAAGGCGAAACGCCGATTCCACATCCGCCTTGGCCATGAGAGCCCCACGACCATACCGCCTGACCCACCGTACCGCCGCGTCAAAAGAAGTGTAGGAAACCGTACACGCCTCCGGGTCAATGAAATCATTGACCGACCCCCCTTTCGGAAAAGACAGGTGATGAATCAAGCGAAACTTCCCCGGCTCCTTCTTAGGAACTACACCCAACGGGGAGACCACCAGGTCCCCCCACGGCTGCACTTCGAAAGGGCCACCCATCCGGCCCAGCGCCACCTCTTTACCCAATTTTTCATCCACAACCCCCGGGTGATCTAAAGCCGATCGCAAATTCCTGGCCAACGGCGGCACCCCTCCCAAAGAACAGGGAATCCTAAAACCGTCCCGAAAACCCAGAATTAACCCACGCGCCGCCGCACCATCCGGATACCTATTTAGGAAAGGAAGCATCCTTCCCAGGTTCACCGGCGTCATCCCTTTTGTGACCGGCGGCACTGGCACGCTGACCTTTTTTGAAACAGCGAGACAGGGGGTGGGTGCCGCCGCACCCGGAGCACTCATGCTTGAAGCGGCACGCGCCTCCGAATTTACAAGCCCCTTCATTAAAGGGCCAGCACACCCCCCACTTCTTTCCGGCCGGCAGTCCCGAGGAAGACGCACTCCCGGCCCCCCCCTGAAGAAACGGAGTGGGGGCCCGCGGAGCAGACATAAGCCTCATCCAGAGGCTTATGTCCTTGTGATCCCACCGCAGGTCAGCCCGCACTGCCTTACGCTGACGAAACTGCTCATCATAGCGCAGCCAAGCCAGCCCTCCATACACTCGGTGAGCCTCCCCAATCGCGTCCAGGTAACAAAATAACGCCGAGCAATGCTCGGGGTTCTTTTCCCCTATCACGCTAGCCAATATAGCGAACGCCTGAAGCCAATTTGCAAATGTGCGCGGGATCAGCCGATACCTACGTTTTTCCTCGTCGTCCTTCTTGGAACTGTCCGGCTTAACCCTGTCCAAATTAAATTTCTCGAGGGGGAGCAAGGAGAAAATCTCCACATACTCACCCTTGCCGATCTTGTCCCGCACCTCCTGCTTCAAATGCGCCCCCAATGGGCCTTCGAAACAAACATAGACTTCGCACCGGGCAGCATCCGCGATCCTAACCAGGTCAGACCGCGCCCCCGGGTCCGCGGGCACCGGGGGGACCCCCGGGCCCACAGCCCCCGCATCCGTGCTCCCCGACACCGCGGCAGGCGGTGCATCCCGCGCAGGAATGACCTCCGCCCCCCCGGCCCCCCCCACAGTACCCATCCAGGGGGCCACCTGAGGCGACCCGGAGCCCCCAGCAAACTTACCAACCAGGGCCTGCAGCCCCCCCAACAGCTCCTGCAACTGACCTGACGGCCCCCCCGGGGCCACAGGCCCCGCCCCCTGCGCTGAACCTGCCGCAACCCCCCCCACTACATCCCGGGATCCCGTGGGCACCGCACCCCCCTGCGCCACCCCCATCAGATCCCGCAAGGCATCCGCCAGCAATGTAGACTCCCGCAACTTACCCGGGCCCCCAGGGGCCTCGGCGACCGGTACCGGTCCGGGTGTAGAAAAGGACCCCTCCTCCTCCTGGGACAGCTCGCTCTCCGAACCGACCTCTCCAACGCGCACCGGGGACGCGGCAATCCCCCTGTGCTCCGCGCGGTCCATCCGGTCCCTGCGATCCGGGACTGCAGGCAATGTCCTCCTCCCCCCGCCGCCCCCGGCATGCCGGCGTCTAAAACCAGCCCTGCCAGGCACCTTGGCAGCCTTCTGCGACCCACCCTCCCCCCCCTCCGGCACGCGACCCCCCCGGAGCGCCCCCCTCCCCCCCACCGCGCGGATGCTGGCCCCAGACCCAGCCTGCCGCAGATCCCCCGCCACGTGCACCCCCCCCCCTTGGCCTGCCGACCCAGAGCCATCCACACTCCCCCCCACCTCCACCGGGCCCCGTGCGGTCCCGGCGCCATTTGCATGCGGCCGTGAAGCCCCGCCCCCCTCCGTTCGGCGGCGTAACGACCGCCCGGACCGGGGGGAGCCGATAACCTGTCGTTTTGCCGGGGGGACCGATCGGTCCACCCCCGGGCTCCGGGAGTCACGAGGCGGCCGAGGAGTAGGCCCAGGAGAAAAACGCGCCGGAGGCCGAGACCTCCGCGCGCGCAGTGGAACCTCACCTGTCCCGCCGCCGTCCACATCGCCGTCCGTCAGGTCACCCACACGTTCCCGCAGCCAGTCCGCACCGTGCACCTCCGCCGCCCGTCGCAGCCGCGCGAAGAGTCCCTCGAGGTCCGCCATAGCAGAGGAGCAGCGAAAAAACTGCCTCCTCTGTGTCACACTGGGCTCCGAATGATTCCTTAAAGCCACACCTCTCCCTTTTATGTGACCCCTCCCCTACACTGAACTTGTTTCCTGCAAACCTTTTCCTGAACTCCACCCATAAAGCTTAACCCTCTGTGTCCCTCATCCACACTGTCATGTCCAGCACTCCTTATATCATTGCATTCATAATCCGTGCTTCTCTTGTTTAGACTAAAATACAATTGGAAAAATAAATAAATTTGTAATTTAAAATACAAAAAAATAAAATGTCCCTTTAAGAGCTGTGGGCGTAAGTGATGTTTTGACGTCGCTTCCGCCTAGCACTTGTATGGAGACAGGTGGGGGCCATCTTCCCTTCACTCGAATCCATACTGAGCCAACAGGAGGATGCCCTCTCCTGCCACCGATAAAAGTGATCTCACAGTGAATTCGCCACAGAGACCACTTTTATCTTGTAGCGAATCGCCCGCTGAAAAGGAAGATACCCGGGTTATGGCAGCTAGCTGCTGCCACAACAACGATATCCTCCTCCAAAAAGCCACCATACACCTGCAGTGGGTGGTCCGTAAGTGGTTAAATTGTAATGCATTATTTAAGCATTTCCAAACCTATTATATACCCCTGGAGTAAAAAATTCTAATATGTTATTATTTATAGACTCGTAGACTACTATTAGGTTGCATGTTTTTGTAAGGTTTTCTGAAAGTGTACCAAAGATGCAGGAGGCAGGACTTTTGGTGCACTTTCAGAAAATGTGTCAAAAATGTGCAACCTAATAGTAGTCTATGGGACTGTGGCTATAACCAGGAGTAACATGCAGGAAAACTGCCAGTACACCACCACTTGCGGCCCAAGCACAGCATACCAGTGTGAACCCAAAGGGTTGTTCACACTTGCCGCATGTACTTTCACTCCACTGAAAAATGATCCATACTCAGGTCATGGCATTTGACAGGCAGTGAGGTGGAGGTGATATTACATTTCCTTTACTACCTGTTTTAACCTCCTAAATGCCAATCCCTCAAGATAATAGCATGGCGAGCCCACTTAAAGAGGAAGTAAACCCTGGTGGGTTTTACTTCCTCTTTGTTTCCCTGCAAAGGTAAAGCATATTGGGTTATTATGCATCACATAGTAGCCTATTATGTGTCACTTACCTGAAACCGAAGCCTGCAATGCCTGACCACACTAGCAGTGAACATCTATCTTCACCCCTCTTCCTTCCGAGGCCACGAACTCTGGCTCTGTGACCGTCGCTCGCGTGACGTCACTCCCGTGGATGGGCTCGGGAGCCACCAGTTATAACATGACCCTTATTAGAAACGTCAAAATGTGCCCATTCTAAAATGTGCATGCACCGTAGTCATCGGCGCTTGGATTTTTCGGAAATACCTCCTAAGCCGTGGAGGTTTAGGAGATATTTCCAGCACCTACAGGTAAGCCTTAAAGAGGAAGTAAACCCTGTAACTTTTTCCCTTTTTTTTTTTAAATATATAAATAGTGTAAATTATTGCTAAGCCACACACATATAAAATTCTCAAAAACGAGGCTTGCAAATACCTTATTTATCAGTTTTATTATTTTGTGTCTTTCAGGTATTGGCCGTGCCATTCATACTCCTGTGTGTTGAATAGTTTGCGGACATCATTCCTGCCCTTACTTTTTTCCCCTGTCTAAATCTCACGCATGCGCCATAGCATCAAGACCAAAGCGATCAGCTGCCTGTGCTATATAGATTATGAAGAGCAAAAGTTGTTAGGGAGGGTTTACAACCACTTTAATACAGGCTTACCTGTGGGTAAAAGTGGTTGTACAGCCACTTTAAATACACATAGAGCCAAGTACAATTATAGCCTAAAGAAAGAAAGCTCTATGCTTGCAGTTAAGGAAAGGTTCTGCTGGGGGACAACATAAGAGAGATTCGGGAAACAGATGGCAGGAAGGGACTAAAGGAGAAGTGGGAGAGTACAGTCACAGTGCGGAACTGCTCACTCACTCAGTCCCCGGCTTCATATTTTGGCTGCTTGATTGAAACGTTGCCGTCCACACATCTTTTTCACATGCACAGTGCACGGATGGGCTGCACAGTGGGAGGGGCAGGCACGCAGAGGATGGAGCAGGCACACAGCGGGAGGGACGGGCACAGAGGGAGGGACCGGCACACAGAGGGAGGGGCGGGCACACAGAGGATGGGGGGCACGCACACAGAGGGAGGGACGGGCACACAGAGGATGGGGGGGCACACACACAGCAGGAGGGATGGGCACACAGAGGAAGGAGCGGGCACACAGAGGATGGGGGGAACGCACACAGAGGGAGGGACGGGCACACAGAGGATGGGGGGGCACGCACACAGCAGGAGGGACCGGCACACAAAGGGAGGGGAGGGCACACAGAGGATGGGGCGGGCACACAGAGGGAGGGGCGGGCACACAGAGGATGGGGCAGGCACACAGAGGATGGGGCAGGCACACAGAGGGAGGGATGGGCACACAGAGGGAAGGACGGGCACACCGAGGGAGGGGCAGGCACACAGAGGATGAGGCAGGCACACAGAGGGAGGGGCGGGCACAGGGAGGGAGAACAGATCCAGGGGAATGTGCTGTCCAGACGCTCATAGCCCAGGCTCAGTGAGAATGGAAAGCAGACACTCGTGTGGAGAGAAGTTCACGAAGGTAAACGTCCCTCCTTGCCATTTTTGTTTTGTTTTTGTTCATTAACCTCCCTGGCGGTATGATTAGTTCTGGTTTTAGGTGCTGAAAGTGGTACAATTATTTTGCATGGAAATTTGGTGTTTTATATTGTAGTCTTGTAATTCTTAGGAATAACTTTCTTAAATCTGTTCAACTAGCAGACATCCCGGGTATGATAATGTTTATAATATAATAAATAATAATAAAAATTATTCAATAATGTAATCAAATCCAAAAACACTGAAATTTGCTCATTTGTAGAATTGTCGCTGTCATTAGATTTAGTGTTTGATGACGAATTTCCCCACAAATCGCTATCGCTCAATTCTGCAAGTGATTATAATTTATTATCGCTGTTTTCTAGTTGGTCTAAAATCACTTTTGACATAAAGGGACACTTTTTGGTTGCTATGGACAATCTCCAAATTCCAGGCAGAAAAAACAGTATTTATAATATAAAAGTGCATGCAGGGCACTGCACAGACCACTAGGGACAAAGGGGGTGTGTAATTTTTTTATACAGTACTGTAATTTTTTAAGATTACAGTACTGTGTGTGTTTTGTGTGTTGTTACTTTTTGAATTTGGTGCCGATCTCCGCTCCCGTGCACCGCAATGTCGCAGGGAACGGAGCTCGGCGGCATTTGGGCACTGTGTGAATCGAGCGGAGGACGGCTCGCTCACACAGCGCGGGGACATCGCTGGATCCAGTAACTTCTCCCTGTGTTCTCCCTGTATCCAGCGATGCGATCCCGAGTCTGGCTCGGGGTTACCGCTTATGGTACTGAAATCCCAACCCGAGCCAGACTTGGGATTACCGCCAGGGAGGTTAATGAAAAATGAATTGATTTTCATCAGTGAAGGAAAATGTGCTGTACTTTTCATTTCGTTTTCGTCACTGTAAAAATGCCACTGACAAAAACGTTTTCACAGTAATGTTACACAGTCAGCAGGTTTAGCCACTTAAGGACCGGAAGATTTCCCCCCTTCATGACCAGGACATTTCTTGTGATACAACACTATATTGTTTTAACTGACAATTGCACTGTCGCGCAATGCTGTACCCAAATAAAATTTATGTTGTTTTTTTCCCACAAATAGAGCATTCTTTTGGTGGTATTTGATCACCTCTGTGGTTTTTATTTTTTGCGCTATAAACAAAAAAAGAGCGACAATTTTGAAAAAAAACAACAACACTATTTTTTAACTTTTTGCTATAATAAATATCCCCCCAGACAATGTACAAAAACACATTTTTTCATCAGTTTAGGCCAATATGTATTCTTCTACATATTTTTGGTAAAATGTTGGCGCTGGCTCCTGGCCTCTATAGCTTTTTCAGAATAGCCATAGAATTTACCAGATTTACCAGCTTGTTTGTCCTGTCTGCTGACGGTTCTTGCTGCTGCCTGGGCTGATAACTATCTGGCTATCTTTCAATCTGGCTTCAGAAGGAAAAAGGGAAGTAAAGAAGATTTTATATATTTTTTCTTTTTTTGGCTCCTGGGTCTCCTGACTCACATAGACCAGTAATATAGCCATAGAGATGATAGACTCATAATAGACCCATAGAGCAAATTTTCTCACAAAAATCATTAATTCATCACTTATTGCTGCTTGCTGCGGGTCTCTGGGGCTTCTTTTTTTTATTTTGTGGCGTTATTTGTGGCCCCTTTGACCCCCACAGAACAGTTATAGAACAAATTTACCAAATCCACCAATGTACTAATTTACTCCGTTCTGCTGCTTGCTGCGTCCTGCGTGCTGCTTGCTGTTGCCCTGCTGTTGGTTCTTGGTTTCCAGTTCTCTTGGCTCCTGTAGAACACCCACAGAGCTAATAGAGCTAACTCATCGCTAATTTATCGTTTTTCGCTGTTGCCTGCTGTTATCCTGCTTTCCTGCTGTTGACCCCTGGCTCTCCAGTCCTTGTTTTATTTATTTTTATTTTTTTGCTTCCAGCTCCTGACTCACTGAATCACTGCCTGTGGGTTCTGGATTTAAGATTCCAGTTCCTGGCTTCTGGTCCCTGGCCCCAGGATGGTTGGCTCCCTATTGCTGTTTTTGTGCTGTTCTTGAGTCTGCCTGTGTGCTGCTTGCTGCAATAGAGTTGACTGACTATATTCCGAGGCATGTTTATGATGTTTATAAACTTTATAAATAGCATAATATAATATAATAATATTAATTATAAATATATATATATATATATATATATATATATATATATATATATATTCTGGACTATTATTAAAGCACTGCAGTATAGCAGCTATTAGAATACCAGCTATTAAGAAAAATTGTCCATTGTATCTATTTTTTTTTCCTTTCTTCAACATTAGAATCAACCTCTGCAGCAGACATTTTCCCTACAAACAAAATAAAGAAAGCAAAGATAGTAAAAAAAGCAAAAGCAGGCATGGCTGCTGCTTCTCAATCATCTAATGACAGGTTTGCCACATCTGTGGAGGAGTCCTCTTCAGCTGCAGCCATTCTGGCAGCTATCATGGAATGTAAAGAGAGCCTTGTGCCGCGTACACACGACCAGACTTTCCGGCAGAATAGGTCCGACGGAATTTCAGCGCAGTTCCGACGGACTTTCCAAATGAGCGGACTTGGCCACACATAATCACTCCAAAGTCTGAGGGATTCGAATGTGATGACGTACGACCGGACTAGAATAAGGAAGTTCATAGCCAGTAGCCAATAGCTGCCCTAGTGTCGGTTTTCGTCCCTCAGAGTAGCATACAGACGAGCGGATTTCTCCATAGGAACTGGGTCCGACGGAGTTCCGGCGGAAAAATTTGAAACATGTTCTGTTTCTAAAGTCTGTCAGATTTTTGGACAGCAAAGGACTGATGGAGCCCACACACGATTGAATTATCCGACGGATTCGTTCCATCGGAGCTTTGCTGTCAAGGTCCGGTCGTGTGTACGCAGCATTAAAGTGGTTGTAAACCATCCCCCACAACTTTGTCCCATGTAAATCAGCATAAAAAACCCTAATGAACACTGCTTGTAGATATCTCCTTACTTGCTTAGTATTGTTGTAATCCTTTTTGTTCTGTAGTATGAAGTCACTGAGCATGCCCAGATCTCCCCTGATTTACGGCACACTCTCTATGTGCATATCTATCTGTTATCAGGACTTCCTACGGCATGCCACTGAACTCCCATAAATAATGTCCATATCTTGGGCTTACCAAAAAGGGCTGAAGGGAGTAAACCTACTGAATTTGCTGAGCAATTACTAATATCAGTTTTAGGCCTGAGTAGTATATCACTCACTTTTGTGGTGGAGCGGGCAAATAGGGTCCCACAAAAACCATCTAAACCTGGGGCCCCTCCAGGCCTTTTTAGTTACGATTATTGAATTACTGAGCTATACCTTTTCCCAGATTATTCTCAAGAAGTTCAGCAACGTCGTAAAACTTACACAGAGATTCGTAAGACACTGCTAGAGATGAGTATGCAGTATCGCCTTTTGTTTCCCAATAGACTGCGTATTATAGATAATGGACAAACATTTTTCTTTGATACTCCGGCTGCTGCTTCCGTTTGGTTGGATGGACATTAAGCAATCTATTATTTTGTATTAGGAGCTCTAACATGTTCTATTTCGGACTTCTCTCAGTACCAAATACATCCTCCTCCCATCCTTCTTCCTCCTCCCCTTTTTTTTTGGGGGGGGGGTTATGTTTTTTTGTTTTAGCTTATAGGTCAAGTAGATATAGTTGCCTATTTTTTTTTTTAAGTTTTTGGTATAAAGCCTTCTCAGCGCCGCTTTTTGGATGACGTTGGAGAAAGGCAGCAAGAGCGTTTTTATGCCTGGGTTGTGTGTTTTTGTTATTTGTTCATACACATTGTGTTTGTTTTATTTTTTCAAAATTTGTTTCTCCAAAATGCTTGCTGTTTCTGGGATCTATCATTTTGCAATGTATCTTACAATCTAATTCATTATGTAGGTTTTATATTCTTTATCTTATCTTTCAGGCTATATGCCCACGGACATTTTTACAGCTACTTTTTTGAGGGTTTTTTGCAGCTTAAAAACGCATTTCCGTGTTAGCCTATGGTCTCATGGCCATCATAGCGTTTTTGAGCTGTAAGTGGCATAGGTCTTTTTAAGCTCCAAAAAAAAAACCAGGTCCAGTGCATTCTGAGGCTCCAGCGCTAGAGCTGTAAAAATGCCACATGCCGGCAAAAGGGGTTAAACGCGATTTGGGAGCCCATTGATTTGAATAGAAGTCTCACCAGAAGTCGGCTCAAGATGATCTGACTTGCGGTGCTTCTTGTGTGCTGAGAATCTTGAAGGGGAACTCTGACAAAATTTTGCGTGAGGTTCCCCCCAAGATCCATACTAGACCCTTATCCGAGCACGCAGTCCGGCAGGTCAGGAAGGGGGGGATGAGCGAGCACCCCCTCTTGGACCATACCAGGCCACATGCCCTCAACATGGGGGGTGGGTGCTTTGGGGCAGAGGGGGGCCCCCTGCTCCCCCCCACCTCAAAGCACCTTGTCCCCATGTTGATGAGGACAAGGACCTCGACAACCCTTGCCTGGTGGTTGTCGGGGTCTGCGGGCGGGGACTTATTGTGATCTGGAAGCCCCCTTTAACAAGGGGCCCCCCAGATCACAGCCCCCCACCCTAGCTGAATGAGTATGGGGTAAATCGTACCTCTACCCATTCACCTAAATAAAAAAAGTGTGGGTGGCCCCACCCCATGCCAATATAAGTCATTGCACACAGCGTACCCTGCATTACACCGGGAGATCATGTAGAGTCAAATCGGCAGAAGAACAGATGGAGAAGATCCAGCAAAACATAGCGTAAAGAGAGAAGAAGAACCGGAGAGGGGAGAAGACCCCAGCAAAAGAGTAGAAGATAGCGGAGAAGGACCGGAGAGGGGAGAAGACCCCAGCAAAAGAGCAGAAGATAGCAGAGAAGAACCAGAGCTGCTTTATTAAAATACTTTAAAAACCTGTGTAGTGTGTTTTTGACAATTTTTTTATTTAGGTGAATGGGTAGGGGTACGATGTACCCCACACTCATTAACCTAGGGTGGGGGGGCATGATCTAGGGGGGCCCCTTGACGATAAGTCCCTGCCCGCAGACCCCAACAACCACTGGACAAGGGTTGTCGGGAAGAGGCCCTTGTTCTCATCAACATGGGGGCAAGGTGCTTTTGGGTGGGGGGGCAAGGGTCCCCCTCTGCCCCAAAACACCCACCCCCCCATGCTGAGTGCATGTGGTCTGGTATGGTCCAGGAGGAGGGGTACTCGCTCGTCCCCCCCTTTCCTGACCTGCCGGGCTGCGTGCTCGGATAAGGGTCTGGTAGGGATCTTGGGGGGAACCTCACGGAAAATTTTGTTGGGGTTCCCCTTGAAGATTCTCAGCACACAAGTCGCACCGCAAGTCGGATCATCTTGATCCGACTTCTGGGGAGACTTCTATTCAAACCAATGGGCTCCCATAGGGAGCCACTGATTTTGAATAGAGACAGAAACGCGGCTGAAAGCTAGCCTGGCTAAACAGGTATTTACGCCAATGTAAAACGCAAAAAAAAATCATCACGTTTTTAACGCAGCTTTTTTCCTGGCGTTGGTATTAGCTATGCAGCTCGTTTTTTAAAACACTGTGGGCATGTAGCCTTAAATTTCACGTGATCAAGAGGTTTTTTCTATTCTGTCATGAAATGTTCGTGGTCTTAATTAAAATTTAAAAGAGCATTGTTATTTAGATATCTGAAATGTTATCCTCCACACATAGTGCTACTAAGAAACTCATCTAACAGGGAATAAGCTTCTGACCCTTAAGAGGCCTTGGGTACAGAAGGCATATCATGCTACATATTCCATGTTTTCTAGAGGGGTTTCAATATTGATTAGCAGATCATTGCCATGTACGGTGGAGGATATATTTTCTGACCCCCAGGGTAAATATGTTCTGGCTGTTTTTCTTCTGTGGGGTCAGAGATATATAGTTGTTAGTGTGTATAAACCACCCCCTTTTGTGGGGACTCTTTTGTATAGTGTCACATAAAAGATATCTTTGTATGGTCCAGCTAAATGATTGATAATGGGAGACTTTAACCACTTCCCTACCCACCCATAGTCATATGACGCCCGCAGATGGGATTTCCCATCCTGGGTAGGCGTCATATGACATCCTCCCATTCCCGGCCGCCTAGAGGGCGCGCGCGTGGCATCGCTCGGGACCCGGTGCACGTGCCCGGTGGCCGCGATGTCCGCCGGGCACCCGCGATTGCCCGGGAACACAGCAGGACTGTGGATCTGTGTATGTAAACACACAGATCCACGTCCTGTCAGTGGAGAGGAGACCAATGGTGTGTTCTCAGTACAGAGAACACACTGATCGGTCTCCTCCCCTTGTGAGTCCCCTCCCCCCACAGTTAGAATCACTCCCATAGGGAACATACTAACCCCTGCAGCCCCCCCTGGTGATAACCCCTTCCCTGCCAGTCACATTTACACAGTAATCAGTGCAATTTTATAGCACCGATCGCTGTGTAAATGTGAATGGTCCCAAAATGTGTCAAAAGTGTTCCGATATGTCCGTCACAATGCCGCAGTCACAAAAAAAATTGCAGATCGCCGTCATTACTATTAAAAAAAAACTAAACTGAGGGAATTTTTTTTTTAAATGGGATATTTATTATAGCAAAAAGTAAAAAATATTGTGTTTTTTTCAAAATTGTCACTCTTCTTTTGTTTATAACGCAAAAAATAAAAACCGCAGAGGTGATCAAATACCACCAAAAGAAAGCTATTTGTGGGAAAAAACTGACGTCAATTTTGTTTGGGTGCAATGTCGCACGACTGCGTAATTGTCAGTTAAAGCGACACAGTGCCGAATAAAGCAAAAAGTGCTCTGGTAAGGGAGGGGGTAAAATCGTCTGGGGCTGAAGTGGTTAATGCTATACTTGATCCTGTTTTGGATAAACACCCCCTAAATATTTTTCGGGAGAACTCAGTAATTGGCCCAAAATGGTAGATCTGGTAGAAGCTTGGAGGGGGAAACACTCATAAACTCGAGCATACTCATGTTTTTCAACTTCTTATAAGACCGCCTCCTGAATAGATCTAGCGTTTGTTAATTTGGCGATATTAGCAGATATGGTAGATGTTAAATACTTGCCGAGTGGGTTACCTGACCATGCTCCACTTATGCTTACACTTCGCATGAATCATTTTTGTGATGCAACACAATGGAGATTGGGAACTTATTGGATTTCACATCCAGATGTGATTAAAAAAGTTCTGAACCTTTTAACAGAGTATTGGTAAATGAATGCAGGGTTAGCAATAACATGGGACGCCTTCAAGGCGTATACAAGGGGACAGTATATATCCACTAGTAAAGAGGTTAATAAGGCTCAGAAAATAAGGAGTGATGCTTTAAAACGTATAGTAGAAGAAAAAACATGCCAATATGCTGTGGATCCTTCAGAGTCAAATTTGAATGGTTTGTACACAGCCCAAAATTTTGGAGACTTTTCGGCACTGTATACATCTCAGTTGTGCCGATTTCCAGCCAACAGAATTGGCAGCTTGGCTGGATTCAGTTGCACTGGCTTGGTTAACCGATAATGAGAGGGAGATGATGGTACATTTAATAACACCAGAGGAGGTCCTTTTGGTCATCTGTTCCTTTCCATTGGGGAAGTCACCGGGGCCGGATGGCTTTCCTATTGAATTTTATAAGCCCCTGTACTGGCTTCTCTTTATTCTGAGTGTTTGAGGAAAGGAGCCCTACCAGAATCAATGAGTTATGCTCATATAGTTTTAATTCATAAGTACCCAAAAGATCCATCTGTTTGTGCTTCATATAGGCCTATTGATCTTTTGAATGTAGATTTTAATATTTTGACAAAGCTTATCTCTAGGCGACTACAACCTCTGCTGTCTAATATTATTGATTCAGATCAGACAGTGTTCATGCCTGGTAGGACTACTGATGTGAATTTGAGGAGATATATATATATATATATATATATATATATATATATATATATATATATATATATATATATATATCAGGGCCGGATTAACATAGGGGCTATTGGAGCTGCAGCTCCAGGCCCCTTTCTCAAGATAGGCCCATTTGCCCAAAAAAAAAAAAAAGATCGACTTTGAGGATTGTAGCTTGGCGATCAGGAGTCACAGAGACCCCACATTTGGGGGGGTGGGGTATGTAGCTAAAGACCCACTCCAGCACTGGTTAAAATATGGGGCTGCTATCATCTATGGTTCCGGAGATACAGGGCTGCAGCCTGTCAGAAGCTACATACAGAGCGGCAGAAATAAATACAAGCTGGAACACTCTGGAGCAGACTGAGAGGATGAACTCACAGTGCTTATAATAATTATTTGTATATTACTTATGATAATTAACCCCTTGCCAACCAGGCCCATTCTGAGACTTCTCTCCTACATGTAAAAATCATCATTTTTTTTATGCTAGAAAATGACTCAGAACCCTCAAGCATTATATATTGTTTTAGCAGACACCCTATGGAATAAAATGGTGGTCTTTGCTACGTTTTATGTTACATGATATTTGCGCAGCAATTTTTCAAACTTTTTTTTTGGAAAGAAACTGTTTCATTCATAAAAAAACACTAAAGTTAGCACGATTTTTTGTTGTGTACTAAGCGATGCTTTAAATTTTTTTACAGGTTACATGTTTAGAGTTACAGAGGAGGTCTAGGGCTAGAATTATTGCTCTCCCTCTAACGATCGTGGCGTATGTAACCTGTGTGTATCTGGCTCTGATACTAACCAGTGCCTACCCAGGGACTGACTAGTATCTCTCCCCAGCCTGTCCCCACACACCCTCTCACCTGCTGACCTGTGAATGGGGCAATCACACCCGCAGTGTTATTGTGTTCTGCCAGTGAATACAATGATTAGTGTTGCTAACTATAGCTGGCAGCACTGATTGTTTTGGGGAAAACCTGACAGGCTGGTTGTACTCAAGTCTGTTAATAGGTTGACTTGTGTAAAACCAGCTAGCCCATACATAGATCGACTATGGCTAGTCTCTGCTTAATTGGTGTAATTTCAATCCATGTATGGCCCGCTTAACCACTACACAGTCCCTAAACATCCTTCCACAAACCTTTACATTTTTCCTTCCCAGATTACTTCATCCTCCTCTCCTATACATAGTGCCCACTGTCATACTCTCCACACTTCTCTCCTGTACATACTGCTCACTGTCATACCCTCCACACTTCTCTCCTATACATAACGCCCGCTGTCATATCCTACACACTCCTCTCTTGTACATAGTGCCCGCTGTCATATCCTACACACTCCTCTCCTGTACATACTACTCACTGTCATACCCTCCATACTCCTCTCCTATACATAGTGCCCACCGTCATACCCTCCCTCCACACTCCTCTCCTGTAATTACTGCTTACTGTCCTACTCTCCACACTTCTCTCCTGTACATATTGCTCACTGTCATACCCTCCAGACTCTTCTCATATACATAGTGCCCAGTGTCATACCCTCTACACTCCTCTGCTGTGCTTACTGCTCACTGTCATTCCCTCCAGACTCCTCTCCTGTACATACTGCCTTCTGCCATACCCTCTGCACTCCTCTCCTGTACATAGTGCCCACTGTTAGACCCCCCACATTCCTCTCCCTCACCTGCACATACTTCCAACTTTTATACCATCCACACTCCTCCCCTATGCCTCTTACCTACAAAAACTGTTCTTTAAAATTATACTGAATATCCTCAATGCTACCAGCTCTAGAATGGGCACTTTTGTCAGTTCAACTAAAGGAAATCTCACAGTCCTCATATTTGTTCTGCCCCATTATTAGTACTTATTTAATTTTGTAATTACTATTGTGATGTATAGAGGAACATAGGGGATGTCAGCTACTCTAAATATAGCACTTGTAAAAAAAAGCGTCCTTGAAAATATTTTTGAAATGTTGACAACTATGCACTTAGGCACTGCCCAAGGGCCACAGGGTCAGTAGGGGGCCCCATGAGAGGCTCCTGTGATATTAAAGCGGTAGTAAACTTTTCTAACATTACTACTTTTTAGAGGCCCTGGGGTAAGTTATGCCATAATGTGCAAGTATGCCCAGCATATTTGCACATTAGGGTACACTTAAATTGTCAGACTGAGCCCTCCAGTGCTGTGCTGTGATCAATCCGACGGGGCCCGGGCACTTCCATCTTCACCCGGTCTTCCTTCTGGGTTCTGTGCCTTCGTCACTTGCCTTGGCCAGGCTGCGTTGATGTCATTCCCAGACATGCTCATGTGCATCCTCTTTCTCTCATCCCCCCTTTCTCTCTCATCCTCCCTCCCTTACCCCTCACACCTCTTTCATCCCCTTTCTCACTCTCTCTTTCTCTCTTTTATCCTCCCTCTCTCTTTAATTTAATTTGTTATAACAAAAAATTGTTTGCATTTTTATTTATTTATTGTTTATAAAAGGCCCCACCAAAATCCTCAGCACCAGGCCCACAATGTTCTTAATCTGGCCCTGATATATATATATATATATATATATATATATATATATGTATATATACCAACATTCACGCCTCACATCTTAATATAGGTTCTAGGGTTATTGCCTCCCTAGACATAGAGAAGGCTTTTGATACTTTGGAGTGGTCCTTTTTGTGGGAAGTATTCCACAGAATGGGCTCTCCAATAGTGTTTATAAAAGGGTTGCAGGTCTTATATAGAAATCCAAAAGCTGCAGTGAAGATGGGGGAGCATTGTCAACTGCTTTTTCATTGTTTAGGGGAACTCGGCAGGGGTCTCTCTCCTACTCTCTTTGCTATTGCTATGGAGCCTGTGGCAGAGGCTTTATGCACTTCCCCCAATATTAAGTGATTCTGGATCGGTTGTTTGGAGGAAAGGGTAGCCTTGTACGCAGATGACCTTCTATTATTTTTAAATTATGTGGCACCCTGTCTCCAAGGTGCTTTGAAGATATTGGACTCATTTTCAATGGTCACAGGGCTGAAGGTAAATTGGATCAAGTTTTTGCTGTTTCCAATAGATATGGAGGCCCGTAGTACGGCCTCTAATGATATTCCATTGCAGTGGGTGGAGAATTTTAAATACTTAGGAGTTGTTATTTCCCATCAAGCTTCTGAATTTTTCTCCCTGAATTTGACTCTGATTTTGAGACATATTGGGTTAAAATTTAAGGCATGGAAGTCTTTACCATTGTCTTTATTGGAACGTATTACTGTATTTATCGGCGTATAACACGCACTTTTTTCCCCTTAAAAGCAGGGGAAAATCGCGGGTGCGTGTTATACGCCGATCCCCCGAAATTCTGAGCCTCTGGGAGGCTTTCAGCCGCCTTCGGCTCTTCAAGGCGACTTTCGGCCGCCTTCGGCCATTATCGGCGGATTTCGGCCATCTTCGGCCGTTCTCGGCAACTTTTGGCCGTTCTCGGAAGCTTTCGGCCGCCTTTGGCTCTTCTCGGCAGCTTTCGGCCATTCTCTGCAGTTTTTGGCCGCCTTCGGCTCTTCTCGGTGGCCGAAAGCTGCCGAGAATGGCCAAAAGCTGGCGAGAAGAGCCGAAGGCGCCGGAGGCCCCCCGAGAACTACTGCACGCCGCCGAGATACACATCCGGCTCTGTATCTAAAGTGCTCCAAACAAATAAAGTGCTGAAGTGCTCCAAATTTATTGTATGCAACACTTGCAATAAAGATGAAACAATCAAAATACATCAATATATTGAAAAAAAAACACACAGTCCCTTGCAATGTGCTTGGTGCTCCAAACGGATAAAGTGTTATAGTGCTCAAATCAATTGCTGTGTCACGTGTCACACTTCCCTCTTGTAACCCCGCTCACCAGAGATAATAGATCCTCAGCTTTGCAGTCTGTGATTGATCTGGTAGTGCGGCACATGACACCACAATTGATTTATTGCAAGTGTTGCATATATTTGGAGCACTTCAGCACTTTATTTGTCTGGAGCACTTTAGCACATTGTAAGAGTTTATGTAGTTTAAAATTTTAACTTTATTCAATTGTTCACCACTGTAAGCGCTGCATACATCTAGACGAGTAGGTGAATAAACAGGATGTGACACAGCCCCGAGAGTCATCAAACTGTAGGCGTCTTCAAAATAAACATCGAGGTTCATATACGCTTACCAGAGATGTTGGACTCGACTATCATAAGATAACGAGTCAATCGAGCACGAATGCACCCATGGGAAAGGTCCACAATGACTGTATATCCGATGTCAGGAAATTCCCGGACTGACCTTACTCCAACTTCAAACAGTATCGACCATGGATATAATGGATACTGCAGGCGGTACCAGGACAGGAACTCCAGTGATGGCAAATGAATGACCAAAACCAACCCTAAGGAGGGTGCTGGAACCAAATGGTGAAGCTCAGCAGCACTTGCATCGGTACACATAAAAAAAAAAAAAAAAAAGGGGGGGGGGGGGTCAAAAGACAATTTTTAAAAACCAATGTACAAAAAACGTATAAAAACAACCACATGTGATAAAACCAATATGGGGAATAGAGTACCTTGCCCGATGCGTTTCGTCCAATACGGACTTCTACTGGGGCATCGGATTGGATGAAACGCGTCGGACAAAGTACCCCATATTGCTTTTATCACATGTATTTGTTTTTATACGTTTTTATGTTTTTTGTACATTGGTTTTTATTTGAATCTTCACCGTTGGACACTACTTCTTTGTCCTTTATTTGGATGATCATACAAACTTTCTTTGAAAATGTATTATTCAGCACATTCTAAGCCTATGCGACGACCTGTTTGGGTTGGCGATTCTTCTTTTTTTCAATGGTTACTGATATATATCGGGACATACACCAACCTACAGAACTCTAGAGCAACAGGCAAAACCACATTTGTGATACCGTTGTGATTTTATTCAGAAATATTAAAACTACCAATACCATAAAGTCAATCCTGAAGAAGCCCCCCTATTTGGGAGAAACACGTTTATCCAACATCAACAGTGCTCTATACTGATGCACAGAACGGTTATGTCTTGAATGTTAATACAAAATGTTTTTGTATATAGATATACTTTTAAATTTGTATTAATAAAGAATCTAGATACATTTTAAATGCTATAATATTTACATTAATTGCATGCACCTTTAAAATCCCTTTTCCCATCATGTCTCCTTGTATTTCAATAAAATTGACTTCAAAGAAAGGATGGTGCCAGGTGTTTTTCTGATATAAGGTTCCCCCACCTATTACTCTGTTATTCTAAAGTAACTTTGTATCTTTTTATATGGTTATTTGGTTTTAGGTGTTGTCTTTTGTAATATCACACATATCTTAATTCAATTTCACTGAAACATTAGAATTGGTGCGGCACCAAGTTTTTAAATTTTTTGGGGGATTCTGTGAAAGTCACATGTGCTGAACCAGCATCCCTCTGTATTCCCTCTGTATTCGCTACGCAGCAGGGAGAAGACCCAGAGGACAGCAGTGATCACTGTAGTAGGTCCAAGCTGGACCAATGTAACTATACAATAAATCTATACCTGGAATTCAGCCTTAACCACTTCCCGCCCGACCTATAGCAAAATTATGGCCTGGCAGTGGTTCCGTTATCCTGACTATCATATGACGTCTTTCAGGATAACAGACGGCGTGCAAGACTCTTTAGCATGCGCGAGACTCTTTATCGCGATTCAGTGGTGCGGTGTGTCAGTCTGACACACCACACCATGGATCTCGGCAAAGAGTCTCTGATGGAGACTCTTTACCATGTGATCAGCTGTGTCCAATCGAGTAGAGGAGAGCCGATCGGCTGCTCTCCTGACAGGGCACTGATTTATTATGAGAGCAGCCCCCCCAAGGATGCCCACCCAGGACCACCAGGGATGGCCACCACTGATGACAACCAGGTATGCCCCCCATGGCCACCAGAGATACCAATCTGTGCCCAAAAATTGTGTCAATCAGTGCCCAAATGATGCCATACAGTGCCACTTAGTAATGCCTGCCAGTGCCTCCTTTACAGTGATGCCTCTCAGTGCCATCTATCAGTGACCATCGGTGCCATCCATCAGTGCCACCTATCGGTGCCCATCAGTGCCACCCATAAATACCCATCAGCAGGGCTCAAGTCCTGCAGGAACGCATGGGAACGGAGTTCCTGTACTTTTTCCACAACAGGAACTCAGTTCCCGTTAGCAGCCATGTCCTGCAAGACTTTGAAGTATGCGAGCTGTGTGGCAAGTGCTACACCAGCAGCTGCCGAAACAGCTCACAATAGTAAGTGCCACACACCTGACCATTCAGGCATTGCCCGTAGAGGGCCCCATTACAGCTTCCGCTTCGATCTACCTGTCAATCACAGCTAGCTGATTAGTAGATCAGGTCCCTGCTGCTAAGAGATTGTATTTAGTCAGACCTCCAGTGATGCGCTCCTCCCCGTCGGTCCCTCCTGATTTTCTGTCTCCTCATCTTCCCCCCCCAGTCTCCTGCATATTTGCTCTGTGTGTCCCACTGAATCCCTCCATCCTCTGTCTTCAGTGCCATATGATGAGAGAACCCAGAGGAGGAGCACAGCTATTCTGCTCACAGGACATGCAGGGAGAGAGGTGAGCTGAGGGAGGAACATCAGTTTGGGGTGGTAAGCTGAGCACAATACCTGGCAAAGTTTAATGCCAGGAGGGAAGTTTATGTGGAAATATGTGACGGGTTGGAATAGCAGCGAGTGTGTGTTGGAGCCCTGCAGAGTTTGCAGCCCCCCAAGCTAACATACATCTCCTAAGCAGGAACACATCACTATCTCCCCAAGCATTCTGTCCAGATAATGTGCAGTTCATTTATGACCTTTTTGTTTATCCAAACTCTGTTCAGTGAAAAGTGTAAACTCACCACATAAACACTTTATATACAAAATAAAATTCCCCAATAAAGATCAGAACATGATGTTCACATTTGCATGGAAGCACAATGGAATGAATGCTGATTATTCAGAGAATTACCGTATTTATGTTTATTGAGGATTTTTTTATGTACTAACAGTTAAGCTTCATACACACAATACGGAAATTGGATGAAAAATACCACTTTTGAAGCGTTCGTGCATATGAGCGTATCATTTTTTTTTTTGGTGAGCGAGTGGATCTTGGGTGGGAATTCCCACACCTTTTTCCCCAGGACTTGACCCCTGCCCATCAGTGCAGCCTTTCAGTGCGCATCAGTGTTGCCTATCATTGCCCATCAGTGCTGTATATTAGTGTCCCTCATTGGTGCCACCTCATCAATGTCACCTCATTGGTGCCACCTCATCAGTGCCCATAAGTGCTGACTTATCAATGCCCATCAGTAAAGGAGAAAACGTACTTATTTACAAAATTTTATAACATAAATGAAAAGTTTAGCAAAAAATAAAAACCTAGTGGTGATCAAATACCACCAAAAGAAAGCTTTATTTGTGGGAACAGAATGATAAAAATGTTGTTTGGGTACAGTGTAGCATGACTGCACAATTGTCATTTAGACCCCTTTCACACTGGGGCATTTTTTAGGCATTTTTTCCAGTCGCTTTAGCGTTAAAAAAAGCGCCTATAAAGCACTTGAAAGAAGCCTCATCTGCAATCCCAATGTGAAAGCCTGAGTGCTTTCACACCGAGATCCCTTTCACACTGGGGCGTTTTTCAGGGGCTTTAGCTTAAAAAAAAAAAGCACCTGTAAAGCGCCTGAAAGAAGCCGCAACTGCAATCCCAATGTGAAAGCCCGAGTGCTTTCACACTGAGGCGCTGCGCTGGCCGGGCGTCAAAAAAAGTCCTGCAAGCAGCTTCTTTGCAGCGCTTTTGGAGCTCCTAAAGCGGCCCTTCCCATTGAAATCAATGGGAAGCACCTGCAAAACGCCTGCAAAGTGCCTGCAAAGCGCTTTTGGCAGCAGCGCTTTGTGGGCACTTTTAACCCTTTATTTGGGCACTTGCAGGGGTTAAAAGCGCTCCACTAGCAATCGAAAAATGCTGGTAAAGCGCCGCTAGCTTAACCACTTCCCGACCGCCGCACGACGATGTACGTCGACAGAATGGCACGGGCAGGCATAAGGGCTTACATGTACGTCCTTGCCTTCCCGCGGGTCGGGGGCCCGATCGGGCCCCCGCCCGGTGCCTGCGGCGGTCGGTATTCGTTCGGGAGTGATCCGGGATGAGGGGGCGGCCATTCATTCATGGCCACCCCCTCGCGATCGCTCCCGACGAATAGAAATCCTTCGTCACATCACTTCCTCTCCTGTAATGTAAACACAGGAGAGGAAGTGATGTAATCTCTCCTCCGTGTCGGTATTTTTCGTTCCGACACCGAGGAGAGAGGATCGGTGAGTTGCACCAACACGACACTACACAGTAGAACATGCCAGGCACACTCACACCCCCCCCGATCACCCCCCCAATTACCCCTGCCCCCCAGTCACAGTGACACCAATGTCATTTTTTATTTTTTTTGCATTGGTGTCATTTGTGACTGTAATAACTGTTAGGGCAGTTAGGGTTAGCCCCCTTTAGTTCTAATGTACCCCCCTAACCCCCCCAATAAAGGTTTAACCCCGTGATCACCCCCCGTCGCCAGTGTCACTAAGGCTGGGTTCACATTGCAGCGGTTTATGAGAACGAATGTGATTCGCACCGCACTGCAGTGCAAATCACATCCGATCTCTGTGCGATTCGAGTTCAGCCATACAGATAGTATGGCTGAATTCGTGTCGCACCCGCCGCAAACTCGCACGGGACCCTTTTTTTGGCCCGCAGCAGAATCGGATCGCATGGGTGTTCACACCATGCGATCCGAGTTTGCAGATCGCACTGCGATATGCGAACTGATCTGGGGGTGTCATTAACATTTCACTGACACTCCCAGCAGTTCGCATAGGGCAGTGTGAACTGCCGCCGGGAGGCATGTGATGCGGGAACCCGCCGCGGATTCGTGGCGTTCCCGCATCGCTCCAGTGTGAACCCAGCCTAATAAGCGATCGTTTTTCTGATCGCTGTATTAGTGTCACAGGTGACGCTAGTTAGGCAGGTAGGTATTTAGGTTTGCCACAGCTTTTTATAGCGCCAGGGACCCCCATATACTACCACATAAAGCCCCCTGATTGCCCCCTAGTTAACCCTTTCACCAGTGATCACCATATAACTGTTACAGGTGACGCTGGTTGGTTAGTTATTTTTTTATAGTTTCAGGGCACCCGCCATTTATTACCTAATAAAGGTTTAACCCCCTGATCACCCGGCGGGTGTCATTTGTGACTGTAATAACTGTTAGGGCAGTTAGGGTTAGCCCCCTTTAGTTCTAAGGTACCCCCCTAACCCCCCCAATAAAGGTTTAACCCCGTGATCACCCCCCGTCGCCAGTGTCACTAAGGCTGGGTTCACATTGCAGCGGTTTATGAGAACGGATGTGATTCGCACCGCACTGCAGTGCAAATCACATCCGATCTCTGTGCGATTCGAGTTCAGCCATACAGATAGTATGGCTGAATTCGTGTCGCACCCGCCGCAAACTCGCACGGGACCCTTTTTTTGGTCCGCAGCAGAATCGGATCGCATGGGTGTTCACACCATGCGATCCGAGTTTGCAGATCGCACTGCGATATGCGAACTGATCTGGGGGTGTCATTAACATTTCACTGACACTCCCAGCAGTTCGCATAAGGCAGTGTGAACTGCCGCCGGAAGGCATGTGATGCGGGAACCCGCCGCGGATTCGTGGCGTTCCCGCATCGCTCCAGTGTGAACCCAGCCTAATAAGCGATCGTTTTTCTGATCGCTGTATTAGTGTCACAGGTGACGCTAGTTAGGCAGGTAGGTATTTAGGTTCGCCGCAGCTTTTTATAGCGCCAGGGACCCCCATATACTACCGCATAAAGCCCCCTGATTGCCCCCTAGTTAACCCTTTCACCAGTGATCACCATATAACTGTTACAGGTGACGCTGGTTGGTTAGTTATTTTTTTATAGTTTCAGGGCACCCGCCATTTATTACCTAGTCTCACTAGTGTACCCCTAAATTTAGGGGTGTCTACTTTCCAAAATGGGGTCATTTGGGGGGGGGTTTGTGCCATCTTGGCATTTTATGGCCTTCAAAACTGTAACGCCCTTAGAAAGCCTGAAGGTGGTGCTTGGTTTTCGGGGCCCCGTACGCGGCTAGGCTCCCAAAAAGTCCCACATATGTGGTATCCCCGTACTCAGGAGAAGCAGCAGAATTTATTTTGGGGTGTCATTTCACATATGCCCATGGCATGCGTGAGCAATATATCATTTAGTGACAACTTTGTGAAAAAAAAAAAAAAGTTTGTAATTTTCCTGCAACTTGTGGCAAAATATAAAATATTCCATGGACTCAACATGCCTCTCAGCAAATAGCTTGGGGTGTCTACTTTCTAAAATGGGGTCATTTGTGGGGGTTTTGTGCCATCTTGGCATTTTATGGCCTTCAAAACTGTAATAGGTAGTGAGAAGTGAAATCAAAAATTTACACCCTTAGAAAGCCTGAAGGCGGTGCTTGGTTTTCGGGGCCCCGTACGCGGCTAGGCTCCCAAAAAGTCCCACATATGTGGTATCCCCGTACTCAGGAGAAGCAGCAGAATTTATTTTGGGGTGTCATTTCACATATGCCCATAGCATGTGTGAGCAATATATCATTTAGTGACAACTTTGTGTAAAAAAAAAAAAATAAAATTTTTTTTGTCATTATTCAATCGCTTGAGGCAAAAAAATAAAATATTCAATGGGCTCAACATGCCACTTATCAATTTCCTTAGGGTGTCTACTTTCCAAAATGGGGTCATTTGGGGGGGTTTTGTACTGCCCTGCCATTTTAGCACCTCAAGAAATGAGATAGGCAGTCGTAAACTAAAAGCTGCGTAAATTCCAGAAAACGTACCTTAGTTTGTAGATGTGACAACTTTTGCACAAACCAATAAATATACAATTATTGACTTTTTTTTTACCAAAGACATGTGGCTGAATACATTTTGGCCTAAATGTATGACTAAAATTGAGTTTATTGGATTTTTCTAATAACAAAAAGTAGAAAATATCATTTTTTTTCAAAATTTGCGGTCTTTTTACGTTTATATCGCAAAAAATAAAAATCGCAGAGGCAATCAAATACCATCAAAAGAAAGCTCTATTTGTGGGAAGAAAAGGACGCAAATTTTGTTTGGGTACAACATTGCATGACCGCGCAATTACCAGTTAAAGCAGCGCAGTGCCAAAGTGTAAAAAGACCTCTGGTCATTTACCAGCAAAATGGTCCGGTCTGAAAGTGGTTAAGCGCCGCTTTACAAGCGTTTTTCGGGCGCTAGCAGTGTGAAAGTGCTCTTAAAGCACTTGGGCTTTCACATTGGGATTGCAGATGAGGCTTCTTTCAAGCGCTTTACATGCGCTTTTTTTAACGCTAAAGCGCCTGAAAAACGCATGAAAAATGCCCCAGTGTGAAAGGGGTCTTAAAAAGTGACAGTGCTGAAAGCTGAAAATTGGCTTGGGCAGGTAGGGGCAAAGTGTCTGGTATTGAAGGGGTTAAATAAAGAATTATAAAAACAAAAACAAAAAATTAACTGGGTGGTTTCACAAAATGTAACTTACTCATTCCTGAACTACTACAAAACATTGGGGTTCATTTACTAATGGCAAATAGACTGTGCACCCCACAAATACAGTTGCTCCAGAGGTTAGTAAATGAGCAGAATCTCTGCTGACATCCACCATCCAATCATGTGCAAGCAAAAAGGCTGTTTTTTTTTTATTGCACATGATTGGGTACTCCTTACAATGTGAGGCCTTACCTCATTTAATAAGTTCTGGAGCAACTACACTTGCAGAGGGCAACTGCACGTTTCAAAGTGCACAGTCTGTTTGACTTTAGTAAATCAACCCCAATGCTACACATGCAATGCCCACTCTGAGTTCCCTCTGTATCTCAAGTACCTCCCTCTCACTCTACAGCTTATTGAGAAGGGGCACATGATATCAAGTTGCACCTGGTGCGTGGCAACTCAGCAAAGCGCAGATCTCAGAAAATGCTGCTTACCGAGTCAACAATGTTTTTGAACTACATGTTTCATTGTTAGTGTTGACACGTTACTTATTTACAGCTAAGAAATAATAGGCACACAAATGTACTGTAGATAGTGTTGGCAGTGTGACCGCGTTGACAATAAAACATTAGAAACAGTGATAGTAAATGGATTTACTGAACTCCTAACCTCTGCGGTTAGGGGAGAGGGAGAACTGAGCAGACCAGCTCCAGCATTTAGATCAGGTAATGTATTTCTCAGCTTGATGGCCGCACTAGTTCAGGCTTTATGGGAAAGGGGTAGAACGGCTCCCTGTGGTCAACTGACCATGGGAGTCATCGATCGCTGAAGCATGAACAGCAGTCATTTTAAAAGGAATAAAAAGGATCAAGTCAGAAGGACAAAGGAGGCCTGTAACAGTCTGGGTGAGCCCAGGTTATTCCTCACACCAGCTTTGGAGAAAACCAAGCACAGGTAAACAAAACAAACATTACCTGAATTTTTGGATAACTTCCCTCAGTCCCACCCGTCCATCAACATGCTAATTGAACTTTTGCTTTTTCATTACACACCTTATTTTAGACCCAGTGTCATTGCTATGTATATGTGCTTCTCTATGCAACTCAGGCAGATCATGGCTGGAGGGACGGTGCTGTACATAGCTTATTATAGAAATCACAGCACCCTGCCTCAGAACACCCCCCAAGAACCCTCAGCAACTGATATAAGCAATGGCCTGGTTCTTGGGGGTGTGGGAAGTGGGCATTTCTAAGCAGGCTGCATTTGCATGCAGACCACCTGTAATGCTGAGCCTCCATGAAAGAACTGAAATCTAATAAAAAAGACTAAAGAGGTGGGCCAAGGGTCATAAAGCTGGGGATGATGCTGGACCTCATCCATCTAGAACAGTCTTTTCAACCAAGATTCCCTGGCACCCTGGGGTTCTTACAGGTGTCTTCACGGGTGCCTTCGGAAAAATCCTAGATATTGCGCAAAAATTGTATACAAGCTAGTGGATAGATCAGGCCTGCCTATTAGTTACTGTTGGAAGGCAATATGCTTTATTTCATAATACAAGATGTGTTTGAATATGAAAACTGGATACACCAAGCATCTGCATTCTTGGGGGCTGACTGCAATGTAACAAGTTGTACATCAAAGCTTTGTAGAACAAAAACTTGGCTCCTGACCGACTGGTGTGATAAGATTGAAATCCTTGATTAACACTAATTTAAAGAGGGCCATTGCTGAAGGTGGGCTACAGAAGATCAAAGGACCAATAGTCAATGAAGATGACCCTGGTCACATAGCAATGATACATGGACGAATGCTGCCCTTAGAGTCCAATGCAGCAGGGCAGACAGAAAAATAATAACTACTTTGATTCATCAGAAACCGAGATGGGCTGGCAATGGGGTTGGGTCTGGACGGTGTATGGATGGAGTTTAAAAAGTGCACACAGAAGGGAAATCATCCCTTTTTCACTCTTGGCTCGCTTGCCTGATGGCTCTCGTGTCGTATGGCTCTCTGTTGCCATTTGAGCCCAGCTGATGAGACAATATCTAGGGGACAACCTTATGTAATGCATCTTAGATTTTTTTGTATTTTATATGCTCTGTAATATTTTCCTTTAGTGTTTTTTTTTTTTATGTTAGCAGATCCTATTTTCTTGGGAAATAAATAAGATGTTGTTTTACTAAGCAGTGTGTTTGTTTTCATAGCTAACCTTATATCATTGTACTATCAACAGTAACATTATCAGAGTTGTAATAGACTAGCTATCTATAGGAATACACAATATGGAATAAACAGAGGGAATCCATAGCCACCACCCGGTCAATATTTTGTTTATTACTTTATTTCAGTCCCTAAAGCCACAAGTTTTCATTGTGCACCATTACAACCTTCCAGACACCTGTGTTGTAACAACCAATGACATAATCGATTGATAAGGAGGATGTTGGGTACTTGCACATTATTCTTATTTGCCCCTCACCTGCCCCTCTCCATCAGCTGAGTGAGGGAGAGAAGCATTGGAATACTAGTCAGTAACAGTGTGCAAAGGTGTGTATGCTTTGGAAGAATAATCTCCTCTAACATTTGGCATCCTACATGCGTAGTTGTTGCTGCATTATATAAAACTATTTAATTCCTTTTTAAACTTTAATATGGGGTGTGGATTATCAAGATTGTGTGGAATTTCAAAGGGTGCCTTGACTGAAAAAAGGTTGAGAAACACTGAGCTAGAAATTGACTTGTTGAAGCTTCTAATGCACACTGTGCAAAGCTCACAGTTTATTATGAATCACTGACCTGAGACAAGTATGACTGTTCAGTGCTGCTTTTCTGTTATTTTCTTCCTCTTCTCTGAATCCTGAATATGGTCCTCCTGCACTCCGACCAATCCTCTGGATGTGATCATTGACAATGTCTTTGTTCTTTGCTTTGGTTACCCTCAATAGTGACCTCCAGCTATACCCCAGGCCAGTGGCGTAATTAGAACCTTCAGGGCCCCGATGCAATAAACCATGAAGGGCCCCCCTGAACCCCAGCCAGGGCCCTTCCCTTCGAGTCCGGCGGTGGAACTCCAGGGCATGGTCACAGGTATGACCTTTGTGAGCCCTGTAGTTCCACCGCTGGTATTAGTAGTTTTTTTTATTTATTTTTTTACATTTTTAGGTGCCCCATTGGGGGACTGTCCCTAGGCAGGATGGGGTCCCCGTCCCCAGAAGAAATTAGGTCCTTTTCTCCAGGACAGATGAAGTTACTGCCCCCAGGTGAAAAGGGGTCCCTGTCCCCACGTGAGAAGGGGTCCCTGTCCCCAGGGGGAGATGGAGGGGGTATGTAATAGTGTGTGGGGGATGGGGTCCTCTCACTCACCATGACCAAGCTGTAGGCAGTGCACTCATCCATGTTGGCCTGGGCTCCATCCAATGTGCTGGACGGGCGATCTGCATATCTCCCAGAAAGACTTTTCATCATCTGTGTATGACGGGGGAGGAGGGGGGCTGGCAGACAAGCCTTCAGTGTCCTCCGGGGGGCTCTCATAGGGCTGCACTGCATCTGTGTGCTTAAAGTTTGTTTACCTGGGAGAAGTATGCAATGCTGTGTGGGCCGGACTCAGGGGGGGGGCGGGACTCTGGCTGGGGAGAACAGACATCGGACTGAGCGGCAATGCATGGAGCAGGAGAGGGGTACTCTGAGGAGCCGGCTGAGGACACAGGTCATGTGGGGAATGCACAACTAAAGAGCAGCCAGTGCGATAGTCGAGCATGGTGCTCTGCTAGTCGCCCTCCACCTCCAGCCACCCGTGTGCATGGTGCACTGGTACCCCTAGCTGCCTATGCTGCTGCCGGCCATATGTAGAGGGGGCTGCATGGGCCCCCTGCATCACAGGGCCCAGTTGCGGTCGCGACTGCTGCACCCCCTATAGTTATGCCCCTGCCCCAGGCTATTCTTCTGTAACATCCTTGGATTTCATTTTTACCTGTCTAGCTTTGACTCCTCCTAGGTTAACAGGGTCATGTGTTTACAGTGAAAGATATTGTTAATGCTACTACATACAAATAAATGTTAGACAAGTATTTATTTCCAACCTTCTGGCAACATTTGGGAAGGCCATTTTCTTTTACAGTATTACTGTGCCCTTGGGTAAAAATCCAACTCTTTAAAGACATAGTTTGATGAGTTTGGTGTGGAGTATCTCCTGTGGTTTACACAAAGCCCCAATGCAAAACCTACAGAACACCTTTAGGGTCATCCTCACAAAGGCTCTTTTGGCTGAATGAGAACAAATTCCTCTGAGCATGCTCTAAAATCTTGTTGAAAGCCATCCTAGAAGAGTGGAGTCTATTAGAGCTGCAAAGGTAAGGCCAACTGCATATTAATGTCCATAGTTTCGGAATGGGATGTCCAAAAAGCTTATATAGATAGGATGGTCACGTTAGGCCATATTGTGCATGTCAGTTTGGCTGGGTCACTGGCAAGTTGAATAACCTGCTGTCACCTTGCACCTGAGATATTCTGACCCGATTTTCGAGTTCCCACCAACATTTTACTGCCGTTAAAAAAAAGTAATTGATGGTGTCTCTTTACATTATGTAAATGATATAGAAAATTAAAAACAGAGAAACCCAGCAGCTGGATGGTGCCATGTTTCCTAAAACTGAAGTTTATGTATGGCAATTGTAACATAGTTACAATAGCCTAGCTTGAACCAATGTAATTATGTATGTGCCATACCTAGGCTCTGCTACTGCATTGATCTTCCCTAGCTCCTAGGTCCTGTGCCAAGCAGCTGCCCTGCTGCTTACTGAATAGTGGAAGTCCCTTTCTCAGCACAGGTGGCATTCATACAACACTTTGCAATTTCAAAGTGTTCCCTGTGTAGTGCAACCCCCTTAGGAGCTTCTATGTATTCTGGGTACCCTGTTCACTACTGAGTCCTTAGCAGAGTATTGCCTTTGCTGGCACTACTAAAATACCTTGGTCGGATAACTCCCTGGTTGTCACATAAAGGATAAAAACGTATACACTGATGAGATAAATGTTTAACTTGCATAAGTGTCACAGAGATAGGAAAACATCAGCAGGAAAAGGCAATATGACACAACACAGTACCACTTTAAGCCACTCCCATCAGTCCTGCAGGACTGAAGATTTAAATGTGAGCTCAAAAACCGGGAGGTTTTCCTCAAATGAGCAAAAAAGATGAGAACGAATAACAAACTTTGGCTAGCTCATTTGCTGGCTCTCAGTAAGAAGAGTCAGTGTTTACCTCTGAGGAATTTAGGAAAGTAACTTTTTAACAGATATCCCAAGGACATGAAAAGCTCTTCCACTGGATATTTGGGGCCCTTAAGTTGGTGAACAATAAAAATGCAGTCTCTTTGAAAAAACAGAGTTTCCAAAGGATTGTAAAATGGGAAATGGGGTTCCCCTTTAATAAACACTGGTAAGCTAAAAAGTCACTTTAAAGCGGAGGTCCACCCTAAAATGGACCTTCCGCTCATCGGATTCCTTCCCCCCTCCGGCGCCACAATTGGCACCTTTCAGGGGGGAGGGGGGTGCAGTTACCTGGATAATCCAGGTAACTGCACCCACTTCCGGGCTAGCTCTCTGCAAGTGCCCGCCCCTTTCCGCAAGTGCCCCGCTGCCTGCTGGGAAACACACAGATCCCAGAGGCAGCGGGGACCGTCCTCATTGCGCAGCGCGGCTCACGCATGCGCAGTAGGGAACCGGGAAATGAAGCCGAAAGGCTCCATTTCCTGATTCCCATACCCAAGATGGCGGCGGCAGCACTCGAGTGTCGATCTAGAGATCGGCTTCGGGTGCCGACATCGCGGGCGCGCTAGACAGGTAAGTGTCACTATTTTAAAAGTCAGCAGCTGCAGTATTTGTAGCTGCTGACTTTTAAAAAAAAAAAAACGCGGAGTCCCGGCGGACTCCCGCTTTAACCTCCCTGGCGGTACGATTATTTTGGATTTTAGGTGCTAAAAGCGGTACAATTATTTTGCATGAAAATTTGGCGTTTTAGTCCTGTAATTCTTAGCAATAACTCTCTTAAATCTGTCCAAACCAGAGTCTAGCAGACATCCCGGGTATGATAAAGTTAGAAAAATTAAATCCTAAATTATAATATAATAAATAATTATAAATAATTGTACCAAATAATAATATAACAATAATAAAAATTATTCAATAATGTAATCAAATCAAAAACACAGAAATTTGCTCAGTTGCAGAATTGTCACTGTCATTACTTTTCAGTATTTGATGACGGATCTCCCCACAAATCGCTATCGCTCAATTCTGCAAGTGATTACAATTTATTATCGCTGTTTTCTAGCTGGTCTAAAACCATTTTTGATGTAAAGGGACAGTTTTGGTTGCTATGGACAATCTCCAGTTTCCAGGCATAAAGAACAGTTTTTATAATATAAAACTGCATGCAGGACACTGGGCAGACCACTAGGGACAAAGGGGATGTGAAATAATTACATACAGCAATGTAATCTGTAAGATTACATTATACTGTATGTATACTGTGTGTTTCACTTTTTGAATTTGGCGCGGATCTCCGTCCCCGTGCGTCGCAACGCTCGCAGGGCACGGAGATCGGCTCCGTGATAGATCGAGCGAGACACGGCTCGCTCGCACAGAGGGGGGACATTGCTGGATCAGAGGGAGAAGGTAAGATCCAGCGATGCGGTCCCGAGTCTGGCTCGGGGTTACTGCTTTTGGTATAAAAATTCCACCCCGAGCCAGACTCGGGAATACCGTCAGGGGGGTTAAGAACCCTTTCACACCGCGCCATCTAGGGCGTCAGCAGCAGTGGTGGAGGTGAGTTCACCGCTCCAAAGAAGCTGCTGGCAGGACTTTTTCTGATGCCCTGCCAGTGCACCGATCCAGTATGAATGGAGCCGCTTTTTTCAGGCGCTCTATAGGCGCTATATAGGCACCCTATATAGGCACCTGAAAAACGCTGGCAGTGTGAAAAGGGTCTAAGGATGTCAGATTAAGGTGAAGTATCACTTTAATGTAGAATTTCACCCAAAAGGGAGGGTTTTGACAGGTACCCCCCCCCCCCCCTCCACTTCTGGTCAGATGTGCCGAAGAAATCTGAGCCATAAGTTCAGCCCCCCCTCAGTCCTTCCCTGCAGCCTTCTGGGACACATCAAAAGACCAAGAAGACTACGGGACCATTCACAAAGCCCAGTGTGGCTCACACATGCGCAATAGGAAACTGGCTGTGGACCAGTGTAACTGTGTAGAGACTGCCATACCTAAACTTGACCTTTATACTCACGACATGCCGGGACCTGTTTTCGGGGTTGTTCAGGACCTGGCACCTGCACATATATATGATGGACATGCTTAATTGTCTATCTATGGAACTAGGTATTCAATACATTGCCCATGCTCTTTGAGGCTGATATCCTGATGCTACCTGAGTTGGTGCTGCTTAACTTAAAACCAGGTGGGCTTTCCAAACGCTGATTTGGACTTATGACCCATATACTTAAAGCCCCCAAACAAGTTATAGCCAGATCATGGTTGACGAATATACTCTCTCTTGACACTGTAGGATCTAAGGTATACTGGATTCTCACAAATGATAAAGTGACCGCCAAACTCATGGACAGTTGTACACTATGGGGTTGATTTACTAAAACTGGAAAGTGCAAAGGTCTGTGCAGCTGTGCATAGAAACCAATCAGATGCCAGTTTTTTTTGTCAAAGCTTAATTGAGCAGGTTGAAGTTAAATGCCGCTTGGCTACCATGCACACCTGCACCAGATTTTTCACTCTCCAGTTTTAGTAAATCAACCCCTATGCGTACCTTCCAAAAAACTTGGGCCATATGGATTTCAAAATCATCTCCTCTGACTTTGATCATCACTAGACCTGTGAAGGCTTATTTTGCATACCCTAAGTTGAAGAAGTACCCTCCAACCATCCGTGATGCTCCCAGGGCTGATGCAAGGATTTTTGACACCCTAGGTGAAACCTCATTTTGCCTCCCCCTTGGCTTCACCCCTGACTCCACTCCCTTTGCTTTTCCCATTGATACCCCACAATTTTAATGAAGCGCCCATCAAATGCAGCCTACCAGCGCCCATCAAATGCAGCCTACCAGCGCCCATCAATGCAGCCTACCAGTGCATATCAATGAATGTTTGCTTGCTTCCATTTATTCCGGAGTCGGGAGTCGGGACACAGACACAGTCCTTCACCACTGCTGCACCTCTGAAACTATGTGCGAACACAGTGCTGGCTGCCTGCTGATGCTGAGACTTAGTTGCTTGCTGCAGAGAGAAGAGAGTAGAAACACCAGTGGTCGGCGCCCTAGGCGGCTGCCTAGTTTTTCCAGTGGCAGCACTGGCCCCGGATGCTCCCCACTACCACTCACCCACTCTCCTGCTTCTCTCCCCTGGCGTTCTCCTAATTTTCTTTTTGTTTATTAATTGCACACCCTTGTTGATACTACGCAATGGCCCTGAGGTCAAACACCAGTTATGTTATTGGTATTGCATAACTAACACCTTTCAATGGTTGACCACTGCAATATCCTAGGCCTGCGTGCCTTGTCCATGTTTTATACATCTTGCATTGGCACTTTAAATTCTGTCTTAAAAACAACAAAAACTATTAAACCAGAAAGACACTGGGTGAATCGATTCACAGATACCTACCTAAAGAAAATATCACTTTTGGCAGAAATAACCTTTACATTCCAGGTTGTTTAAAAACCAAAACTTGGAACCCGCTCAAAGTTTTAGACCCATAAAAGTGACCTTTCTCATGAATTAGTTCTGAACACAGATGGTTGTTTGACATGCAGCTATTTCAGTGAAGATATTTATAGCATCGTTTTTGAGACTACGTTTTTTTTTTTTTTTTTTTTTTCTGTGGCATATCTGGGAAATAGACCAAAACGTGTTCAAGAGGAATATTCTTTGTCATTGGAAAAAATAAATCTGAGATAATTTCATTTTTAAAAACATTATCAAAGAGCTGAACACATTTTAATTGTCAATTGTGGCTGGCAAGATGATAAACAGATCAGACACATTGGCTGTCACCTTTACATAAACGTTGTGTCATCTGATTAATCACTGCATCAATATAATTATACCTAATTATGTGTATAAATTACAATAAGTGCTGGAGTAGCTGAAATTATATACTGCTACGGAGATTATAGATGACTGTTTTTCTTACTTGTATACTCTTGGTTGCCAACATTATCAAACTGCCTTTATGTGCTTGGATTCCAATCCACTTTAATGTGTGAATCCCTACCCTACCCCATTTTCCCCACATGTAACGATTATCCTGCTGGTGAGAATTTCTATATTTAAATTTATATTAACAATGAGACCCCCTCCAAAACCCAGGTTCTCATGACTAGTGTAGAACAGATGTCCCCAACCTTAACCAATGGCTGCAAAGCCATACTCAACTCATCCCCAACCAGGGGCGGACTGACAACTCATGGGGCCCCCGGGAAATAGGAGATTATGGGGCCCCCAGGCAATGAGAGAATATGGGGCCACACAGTATACACACACACAGTATACACATACATGTACACACAGTATGCACAGACATGTTTCTATTGGCTGAGAAGGTACTGGAGAGGTGGGGCAGCTATAATCTCTGGATTTTTTTAACCAAAAGTATGTCGGTAAGGGACATTTCAGAGACAGATGTAAAAAAAACACAGATTTTTATATACTTTCCCTGGTTTTACTGAGGCTGGCAATCCTGATGGGGCCCGCTAGTGGCCCAGGGCCCTCGGGCAGTGCCCAAGTGGCCAAATGGTCAGTCCGACCCTGTCCTCAACCACTTCACATTATCTATCCCAGTAAAGGAGACCACACAGCGAATGAAGTGAAAGACACCCCAAAACTATGTTTCATTATACACTGCAGGATCTTTATCATAATAGGCCTTCAGCCGCAACACACCGACTCAGAGACAACACACTACCCGCAGTGCAACCATTTCCATATTTCAGTTAAACTGTCATTAACTGGAATGTACCAGGGGGACCCTTGCCATTGATGGGTCCTGAACCATTCACTTATCCTAATTTTTTCCCCACCAGCAAAGACCAAGCTGCTATGATATCCATTAATGCAAAAATCCTAGAAATTAGAAAATTAACAATTTTCTTAGGTGGGAAGCTGTCTCCTGCGTCTGCTGATCTCCACTGGACACCAGGGCTAGAACCACCCCTCCTAAAGCTTCCAGACCCCACCCAGCCGCACTCTACATCCAATCAGGTAAGCCCTCCTTTCTACTACAAAACCACACAATTATTAACCCTTTCCCAAGTCGTCTCCGCTCTTCACCTGGTCATGTCTGCCCTAAGCTATTATTTATTTATTTTTTTAATTAAAAGTCACCTAGACTGCCTTCACTATGCTTACGCAACTGCCCCATTGGAAGATTTACCCTCACCTTTCCAGTGGCAACCCTTACATTTTGAAATTACCATAGCTTTTTATCTTGATGCCAATGGTCTAGAGGACAAATAGACAGGGAGTGTCAGGAAAACCGAGTACATTTTCTTTCCTGAAGACTGGCACATGTGCACGGAACGATCCGCAGACCTATGCATAGGTCATTGTTTGGGTATTGCGCCGAAGTGCATTAGAGTACATATTTGAATTGACTTTTGGTGCCCACCTAGTAGCCTATTTAAAGCACTGCAAAGCTCAAGATCATTGGTGAATGGTCATCAGCTCCTGTGACCCGTGTAAAGGATCTTGCTTGCTTCTGTGTGCTACCTGGTTTGTCTTGCGACATCTCGTGATTAGCAATGGGCTGAACAACCCCCTGTTCGGTTCGCACTAGAACTTTTGAACATTGGGAAAGTTCGTAACCGAACCAGAATAATAACTTTTGAATCAATGCTCAAGCACTTAAAGAGAATTTAGACGCGTTTAGGTGCATCAAGCGTTTTTTTTTCTGCCAAACGCCACTGTTCCTGGATGCTCTTGCTGTGGGTTTTTTTCTGCCTATAAATGCCCCTGTCTTTAAACTCCTTTAAACACCTACAGTATTTGTGCATGGACATATAGGGGGTTATTTACGAAAGGCAAATCCACTTTGCAATGCAAGTGCACTTGAAAATGCACTTGGAAGTGCAGCCGCTCTAAATCTAAGGGGTAGATCTGAAATGAGGTGAAGCTCTGCTTATTTTATAATCCAATCATGTGCAAGCTAAAATGCTGTTTTTTTATTCTCCTTATATGTCCCCCTCAGATCTACAGCGACTTTACTTCCAAGTGCACTTTCAGTGCAAAGTGGATTTGCCTTTAGTAAATAACCCCATAGGGGTAGATCTAAAGAAAACTATTTCAGAACTCGACCCATGTATTGGCGGCCTTATGCTGGACATACACTATGGGAAAAATCATTCAAACTCATTTTCAAATAATGAACACACAACCCTGAGAGTAAATGATAGTGGCATCATGTAATGACCAAATTTTGATCGATAAATCATTCAATGTCACATATGGGCAGTGCAAACAGTTACATTTTTAAGGGATGAGAAACACGCTGGGGGTTATTTACTAATACTGGAGAGTGGTGCAACTCTGTATAGAAACCAAAAAGCTTCAAGGTTGTATTGCCAAATAATAATCAAACAAGCTGAAATTAGAAGCTGATTGGCTACCATGCACTGTGCTCCATTAACCTTTCAATTTATTGTTTCGTCTGGCAGAATTTTCCAACCTGTTCCTTTGATTTTTCGGCTCTGAAAAGTTAAACTATTTTCTATTTGTGCCCATTAACAGGACAAAAAACAAACGAACGGTACAAATTACAGTTTTTCATACAATTATTTGGCTAATGTATAGCCAGCACAAATAATTATCCGATGCACCAAGAAGGAAAAACACAAAAGGGGTGGGATTAAGAGCAATGAGCCATGATTGGATACAGTCATCATGACAGCATCCATTCGTGGCTCTAACAGTGCTCTGTGCCCTGATTGGGCAAAGCTTTCATTGCTTCAGCCAATCAGGGCTTTCAGTGCTCCGTGCGGCAGCGCAGTGCACTGTGGTCATTCGGCGGGCCAAAGAAACGGTCGAATGATCCTATAATTCTGTTGTTCGGGAGAATTTCCAAACAGCCAATTTTCAGCCTGAACTCATGCTCAGGCCGAACCATTCACCCATCTTTACTGTTGATCTTGATCCCTCTGGCTTGTTACTAGACTCTATATTCTGCTTATTGTTTTACGTTGTCTCCTGCCCATGTGATGCTGACCCAAGCTTGTCTTTTGTTTACAATCTCCATCTCCTGAATCTGTACCTCTGCTGTCCAACTGTTGTCAACCTCCTGTTTGCCTGACCATGGCTCTGTCTACAAGGAACACTAAATAAAATAAACTAAATTAAACTACATACATCCAAAAAACAAAAAACAAAAAAAAAAACACTCACATTCTCTAAAACAAATAACACATAATAAAATATAATTTAAAAAAATAATGAAAAAAGTTGATTCAACACAGTTTTGCCTAAGCTGCAAAATAAACAATTATAAGTTTGACACTAAAATAAATAAATAACATACATCCAAAAAAAACAACAACAAAAAAACACTCTCACATCTTCTAAAAAAATGTAATTAAATAAAAAAAAAAGCATAATAATAATAATAAAAGAAATAAAGTTGATTCAACACAATTTTGTCTAGGCTGCAAAGTAAACAGTTTCAAGTTGGGCGGCACAGTGGTGTAGTGGTTAGCACTCTCAACTAGCAGTAAAAGCAGTAAAAAAGGGTTGGTTCAAATCCAACCACAACTGCATGTTCTCCCTGTGCCTACATGGGTTTCCTCCAGGTACTCCGGTTTCCTCCCACACTCCAAAGACATGCTAGTAGGTTAATTGGCTTCTGTCAAAAATTGGCCCTAGTATATGAATGGGGACCTTAGATTGTGGGCTTCTTGTGGGTAGGGACTGATGTGAGTGTGTAATGTACAGGGACAGGGACGATTGTAGACACTCACTCAGGATGGACTGGTGTCTTTATTCAACCTTACTAACTATGTATAAGTTTGATGACATTTTATGGACTGCTAAATTAATAATTTTGAGGAGAAATCAATTTCCTAAAATCTACTTATGCCTATTGAGCAGTAATTGAATGTAGTCCCAACAACCGCCTTTGCACTGTAGTCCTTAAGTGAATTGGACAGCCACTGGAAAAGAATAAAGTCAAAGTGGCTTGGGGTCAGGTCACAAACTGCCATATTTTTCTCTTCAACCCCTATGCCAAAAATTTCTTCAAAAAAATTCTATTTTTTTTATTTTCAACTTGAAAAGCACATCTATTTCTGAATTCACTATCTTCCTCTTACAGTGTCATTTCAGAACAAAGTAGCCTGTGGTTTGAGCATATTGTAACCAGCTAGCATGAAATCTCAAAAGGCTGAAGAAGGAGAGAGTGAGATGGAGAAGGAGACAAAAAACGACTGAAGAAGGGGAACACTTATTCCACATGACTACGTTTTAATTTTTTTCCTTTCCAACAAAAGGTCCCCCAGAGCTGAGAATGATGGGCTTTTACTCTTATAGCTTGGTAATAAGGAATAATGTTAACCTACAGTGCAGATTAGCTGACTTCTCCTTTATCTCTGAGCATCAGGGCTGCCAGATGTTAAGTGCAGCTGTGTGCACAGCAACAGAATACAATTTATATGAAGGAGCGCGTTCCCAAAAATATTAAAAAGAAGAATCAAAAATTGCATATGCCGGGATGTCTTATTGAGGCTCCCGGGTCTAGTCTATAAAATCAATGCCCTCCTGTGATTATTTATACAACGTGTAGATGAAATCCATTCGGCACAGCCAGGCATGGCTCTCTGGAGTTCTTGAAAAAGACTTTGTAAAATGTACTAGCAGCATAATCACCCTTGACTTGAGGTCAGCTCTGTCTGTGTTTGGTGGAAGTGTTTTTCGCACAAACAGATTTTTCTTTATAAGCAGCGGGCCAAGAGGGGGCAATAGGTCCTCTGCTAATAGGTGATTACGTTTCGGCAATGTCGAAAACAGGTTTAGATACATCAGTTATTATTTTTTCTTGTATTATTAGCAATCATTCTAGTTCAGGTGTCAATTTATAGCCTTTTCCTGCCAAACAAATGTCCCTTTAACTGTTGTTAGACTAGGCAAATGAGCGTGATAAGCGCTGGATAGTTTTGTCAATGTAAGGATTATTGTCAGATGTGGGAACCTAAAATAGGCTGAGATCAATTTATTTATTTTTAGAAAATAATTCATAAGTATTTTTTAAAACAATTTAACCACTTGCCACCCGCCATATAGCAGAATGATGATGGCAAAGTGGTTTCAATATCCTAACCGGGCGTCATATGACATCCAGCAGGATAATGGCCGCCGCACGCCCGTGTGTTCAGTCTGACACACCGCAACACCGATCTAGGTGAAGAGTCTCTGATGGAGACTCTTTACCACGTGATCAGCCACGTCCAATCATGGCTGATCACAGTGTAAACAGCAAGAGCCATTGATTGGCTTTTCCTCACTCGTGTCTGTCAGATTGGCTGCTCTTCTGACAGGATGGGTCTGTGCTGATTGATTATCAGCACAGTCCCCCTCCCCCCAAGGATGCCCACACTGGACCACCAGGGATGCCACTAGGACAGGCATGTACTGGCCATAGGGACTACAGGGAGTTTCCCGGTGGGCCGATGGCTCAGTGGGCCACTCTGATGTAAGGGGCTGGTGATGGGACACTCTGATGTAAGGGGGGTGCTGATGGGACACTCTGATGTAAGGTGGTGCTGATGGGACACTCTGATGTAAGGGGGCTGGTGATGGGACACTCTGATGTAAGGGGGCTGGTGATGGGACACTCTGATGTAAGGGGGTGCTGATGGGACACTCTGATGTAAGGGGGTGCTGATGGGACACTCTGATGTAAGGGGGCTGGTGATGGGACACTCTGATGTAAGGGGGTGTTGATGGGACACTCTGATCTAAGGAGGTGCTGATGGGACACTCTGATGTAAGGGGCTGGTGATGGGACACTCTGATGTAAGGTGGTGCTGATGGGACACTCTGATGTAAGGGGGCTGCTGATGGGACACTCTGATGTAAGGGGGCTGGTGATGGGACACTCTGATGTAAGGGGGTGCTGATGGGACACTCTGATCTAAGGGGGTGCTGATGGGACACTCTGATCTAAGGGGGTGCTGATGGGACACTCTGATGTAAGGGGGCTGCTGATGGGACACTCTGATGTAAGGGGGTGCTGATGGGACACTCTGATCTAAGGAGGTGCTGATGGGACACTCTGATCTAAGGGGGTGCTGATGGGACACTCTGATGTAAGGGGCTGCTGATGGGACACTCTGATGTAAGGGGCTGGTGATGGGACACTCTGATTTAAGGGGGCTGGTGATGGGACACTCTGATGTAAGGAGGCTGGTGATGGGACACTCTGATGTAAGGGGGCTGGTGATGGGACACTCTTATGTAAGGGGGTGGTGATGGGCCACTCTGATGTAAGGGGCTGGTGATGGGACACTCTGATGTAAGGGGGCTGGTGATGGGACACTTTGATGTAAGGGGGCTGGTGATGGGACACTCTGATGTAAGGGGGTGCTGATGGGACACTCTGATGTAAGGGGGTGCTGATGGGACACTCTGATGTAAGGGGGCTGGTGATGGGAAACTCTGATGTAAGGGGGTGCTGATGGGACACTCTGATGTAAGGGGCTGGTGATGGGACACTCTGATGTAAGGGGGTGCTGATGGGACAGTCTGATGTAAGGGGCTGCTGATGGGACACTCTGATGTAAGGGGGTGCTGATGGGACACTCTGGTGTAAGGGGCTGGTGATGGGACACTCTGATGTAAGGGGGATGCTCATGGGACACTCTGATGTACGGGGGTGCTGATGGGACACTCTGATGTAAGGGGGTGCTGATGGGACACTCTGATGTAAGGGGCTGGTGATGGGACACTCTGATGTAAGGGGGATGCTCATGGGACACTCTGATGTAAGGGGCTGCTGATGGGACACTCTGATGTACGGGGGTGCTGATGGGAAACTCTGATGTAAGGGGGCGCTGATGGGACACTCTGATGTACGGGGGTGCTGATGGGACACTCTGATGTAAGGGGGATGCTCATGGGACACTCTGATGTACGGGGGTGCTGATGGGACACTTTGTTGTAAGTGGCTGGTGATGGGACACTCAAAATGTAAGTGGGCCGTTCTGGATGAATTCCAGGGCCGAATTTCTGTCCCAGTCCAGCCCTGCACTAGGACCACCAGGGATGTCACCACCAGTTATGCCACCCTAGACCACCAGGGATGTCAATCAGTGCCCACAATGGATGCCAATAAGTGCCCACAATGAATGTCAATCAGTGCCCGCAATGGGCATCACTGATTGTCAGGCATTATTGTTTGGCACTGATTGGTGTCCATCCATACCATCAATTACTGTACATCAGTGCCTATCAGTGCCCCTCCATGTGCATCCATGTCACCTATCAGTGCTCATCCATGCTGCCTATCAGTGCCCATCCATGTTGCCTTTCAGTGCCCTTCAGTGCCACCTATGTGTACCCATCAGTGCCATCTATCGTTGCCCATCAGTGCCGCATATTAGTGCCCATCATCAATGCCCATCAGTGCCACCTCATTGGTGCCACCTCATTGGTGCCCATCATTGCTGCCTTATCAGTGCTTGTCAGTGCAGCCCCATCAGTGCCCATTAGTGAAGGAGAAAACTTACTTATTTACAAAGTTTTGTAACAGAAACAAAAAAACTTTTTTTTTTTTAAATGTTCAGTCTTATTTTTATTTGTTTAGCAGAAAATAAAAATCCCAGAGGTGATCAAATACCACCAAAAGAAATCTCTATTTGTGGGAACAAAATGATAAAAATGTAGTTTGGGTACAGTGTAGCATGACTGCGCAATTGTCATCAAAATGCAACAGCACTGCAAGCTGAAAATTGGTCAGGGCAGGAAGGTGTATAAGTGCCCTGCAATGAAGTGGTTAATGACTGGAGCTCCCAAGTGTCCACAGGCACCCACTTTCATATATTCTGGTAATGCCCAGTTATTATTCTGTTTTGGGGCCAGATTCAGGATTTTCTGCAAAACCTTCTGAACACCCCCATACCTCTCAACCCTATACATTACCTATTGGGTCTTCCTCTACCAGGTATCCCTAAAGACTTAAGGGAGACTTATGGTCTTTATTTTATTGGCTGCAAAGCGGGTCATACCTAAATGCTGGGTGTCCACATCTCCCCCTATCTTCCCACAATTTTTAGCTACAGTGACAGACATACAAAGGATGGAACATTTGGATGCATTGATTGACGGTTCATTACCTAGGTTCTACAAGATCTGGAAGGCCTGGGATGAATCTGAGTTCTCTCCAGAAGCGATTCATCTGGTGCCTTAATTAGGAGTCCAGTACACCTCACACACTATGGTTCGGTTCGGTTAGAGATTGTGACTATCTCCCCTTTCCCCTTTGGATCTATTTTTTTCTTTCTCCAATGTTTTCACTTTTTGAAGGTTTTACTTTTTTATTTTTTTAAGTTTTAATTCGGTTGTACAGTATGGCATGATGTAGTACATATGTGTAACTGAAATGAAAATAGAAAGTTGATTTGTTGAACTACACCGTGCATTTGAGCGTTCACATTCCTGTGTGCATGTGTAGCGCTGGCTGCTGGCGAGCATGCGCTATATGTTTTGAAAAATTAATATTCCTAAAACCGCAGTTGGGTTTTGGGCCTAATTTTGCTAAATTATGGTTTCAGTACCAGTCTAGCTGGATTGCACTGAGTTCTCCTGGGCTGCAGGTGTCGCTGTCACCGCCAGCAAGTTGTAGAACACAGTCTAGTTGGGTGTATTGGGTGCCATTCTTTTCTCAGAACCAGCCCAGTGGGAGGGTTTTTTTGCTGTGCATCCTGGCAGGTGGTATTTAAGGTACTGAGATCACGTGCTTCGGGGTTCCAGTCCAGAAGATATTTTCTGTCTGTTTGGTCCTGGTCCTCCTGACCAGCCCACATGGCCCTCCTGGCATGAGGTGCAGATCCATGCAATTCCGAGCCTCGGGGCCCTAATGATCCAAGGGTGGTCCGGTGCCATCTCATCTGAGGAGAGGCCCAGCAACTGAGCATCCAGGGGGCGACTCTTCAGGAGAAGGCCATGCGCAAGGCTGGTTTCTCTGAAGGAGCCTGGAGGCTCAGCTGAAGGACACTTTGTGGATCTATATTTCCTACGGTATCACCGGACCGGCTGAGAGATACTGGTACCATATGATCGTTCTCTAAATTTGTCTACGTCCCTCAGTTAGATCCAAGTCTGTGGCAGAGACTTTGTTCATCAAGTGTTCTACATCCAAGTCTGTGGCAGAGACTTTTCTTTACTTAACACCCTACTGGCTGCTAGGCCTAGTAAGAGGAGGTCTAGCCGGGGGTTGTCAGAATCCAGTTGTGAAACGTTTATTCTCTGGATTTCTTCTATAAGAGACTTTCTATTTTTGCAGTTGCAAAAGTACCTGAACTTCCTTCCTAACCCTCTATCCTGCATTAAGAGACAGTGTTATCTTCTAAATAAATAACCCAGAAGAAGATTCAGTGTCAGTTTCTGAATTTCTTTGGGCCATCTAATACGGGAACCCCTAGACGGAGGCAAGGTCAAGAAGGTAACGGTAAGCCCAACAAAACCAGCAGCTCCTTCGGGGGTCAGTGCTTCACATGTGATACTCCCTATTGATTGTGATCACAAATCACAGATTGTGATCACAAGGGATCTTGATCACAAATACCACTCTTCTCTCCCTCTCCCCATCTTTCTCTTCTGGGTCATTACTCCATCCCCAGTACCTGGTGTATATATACCTTGTACTGGTGTTCGGTGTATGAATTAATTTTATCTTCCATATATTGTAAGCCATTTTAGGGCTGGGGGGTTTAATTTGTATATTATAGCACCTTTTTGCCATAGGGCATCGATCGTGGTAGAATATCTTGTCTGGTCCAGGTAGCGCCTAAAGCCCCATATTAATACCATAAATTGTCAAATGCCCACAGCCTCCAAATAGGGGGTTGAGGTCTTGGAGGGCGGCAGCAACCTTTGCCTACTCCTAAGCGCGGCTTTTCCAAAATCCTCTATGAGCGGTTTAGGAGCGGTGTATACACCTTCACCGCTCCAAAGATGCTGCTTGCAGGAGTTTTTCTAACGTCCTCACACTGGAGAGACAGGAGCGTCTCTTTACAGGCGCTATTTTTAGAGCTGTAGCGCCCGTAAAGCGCCTCAGTGGGAAAGGGGTCTAAGTATAAAGCAAAATTTCAGCAAAAAAAAGTACATCAGCATATGTAAAAAACAAATTGTTGTATAATGTGAAAAAAATCCAATAAAAACTAGTTGATTGAAAGAAAAAAATTAACAAAGAAGTTTATGTTGAAATACTCAATTTCACTCTGACGCTCTCTGGTGCCTAAAATCCTCCACACCACTAGATATTGCTGGTCTTCATTCTGCCAAATACCTGTAAGCCCAGGCTGTCATAGACCTGCCCTCTGGGTTTACAGTACTACTGGACATTAGCAGGAGTATGGATTGCCCATGTCTGAAAAAGAAATAGTATCCACGATATCACAATGTGGAGCCATTTAACAGGAGGTCCCACCCAGGTGGTTGTTGGACAGCGTCCCCCGTTGACTTCTGTACAGAGTCAAGGGTATTTAAGGATTGGTGGATGGTTGGTCAGGTTGTTATTAAGAGTGTAAGGAAGTTGAGAAACAACTCCACTTACACAGAACCACATATAAAACTAATGTGTGAGTACTGCTTTATGGTGGGGATGGGATAGAGGGATATCAATGGCCCCTTCAATGGGAGAAGACTGCTATGTTATAACTTACTAGAATCAAGTGAACATTGGAGTTCTCCCTATGAAGTTGTAATAAGGGAAGAAATGAAAAGTGAATGCCTGAAGAAACCGCTTCCTTTTTCTATCTTTGAAACGTATAATATTATGGTATACAAGTATAGAATATACCTGCCGATAAAAGGCATAGAAATCACGACTAGACATTAATTTATTTATGTGGTGAATTCTCTTGATGGAAAAACTTGTGTATGGAGAATAGAGGACACTTGTGAAAATTGTGGTGCTCCGTTAGTGGCAATTGTTAATCTGGTTCCACAAGACTGTGTTTTTGAGAGCTGATGGTGTGGGTAATGGTTTCCACACCAACTTGTTCCATCCATGTGATTTGGGACTTTGTTGGGTAGCTTGGAGGAACCATCAAGATTAATGCTATACTGGTGTGAGGTCTTGAGGCTGGAGCTCAACCAATGATCTGTGAGGATTAGTAAACCTGGTGTTCAGGTGTCTTCTGATTGCCCTGAACTGAAGATGCCGGGTGTTCTTTCTTTAATTGAGGGGGTTAACTGCTCAAAAGAAAGTGATCCATTGTTACAACCAGACTGGTCAGTAGATTTCTGAAAGTCATGTATTCAGGTGCAGGTGGGGGACATTGGGTGGGGGTAGGGGGCAAGAGGGGGCAAAAAAAATTGTTCAGTCAAATGTGTCAGTATGGGAGTTGGGGTTTAATATCACCCTTACAAAATACTCTAAAACCTAGCCTGGTCCTTACCTCCCCACTCACTTGCTCTGTAACATTTACTTTTCCCATATATTTAAAGATATAAATGTCCTCCGTATGCCCCCACTATTATACAAGCTGCTTTAGGTCTTCTTACTATTTTGTACCTGCCAAGTCAGGAACATTTTCCCTCTAATATATATATTTTATTCTTTCTGGTTGCGGGACAATAAAGCACTTCAGAAAGAACAGAAGGAAGATGGATGACCTGACAGTAAACTCATAAACTTTTCATTCTTCCCTTAATTGCAAGAGTAACCATTAATGCACTAAATAAAACAAGGAATAAACCAGCCTCTGACTGGACCATAAAGATGTGCATTAGTATTTATTAAGACAATATATTTTTATAGAGAAAAAGGTATCAAGTCAGTGGAAATTTGAAGGCAATAACTTCAGGAGCAATATGATTAGAAAAAATATGAAAGAAAAACATTGCTTGTATTGATTATTGCTTGCAGAAGTGAATGCTTGATTTTTTTAGTAGTACAATAGAAAACCACCGTTGCAGATAGGAACCAACTGGGGGTAAGTCTCTTCACTGGTGTCAGTGGGAAGAATAGTGCCCCATAGTTGGTGTCATTGGGAGGAATAGTGCCCCGTCTTTGATGTCAGTGGGAGGAATAGTGTCCCAAGCAATGGATAAAGGTAATCAAAAGGTTTAAACAAAATTCTATTTGGTAGTCATGGATCCTATAGAAAGAAACTAAATATCATAAAAACTATTCTTTATTAGATCTCATTAAAAACAGCACAACACGTGTTAAAATACTCCCTGCTTAGAGATGCACATCATGTATAAATTTCAACATAACTCACATGTAGACTTGACACGTTTTGAGAAACCTTCTTCTGGAGCACATTTGAGAGGATCTATATAGTGGCAAACTCGTTCCTAACACTTAGATTTCTTTAAATTGGTAGGCTCCCCAGTTTTGTTTCTGCTGGATCTCATTGATCTTCTTGGCAGGCATCAGCTAAGTGTCCTGGGAGGGCAATATCCCTCCAGGCTGGGTGCCTCTCCTCCTGGAACGGGAACCCCCCAACTGCTCCAGCCCCAAATGTTTATGTTCTCTTCAGCCACCATCTAGGCATGTCTCCCAAGGGATTGGCTGGGACCTCTTAAATATTCAAACTGCTCACTCAGCCTGCTCCGATCCTATGTTTTGCAGATTTTCAGAAAGCAGGGAGAAGCAATCAAGTGTGCAGCCTGTGGGACCCTAATCAGCCCAAAGCAATCAGCCACTGCTCCACTGATTACAGAATGAAGCACAAAAAGAACTACATTTACCTGACAGCCTAGAACCTAACTAGGAGGGTGATACATAATATTGCATATGACAATGTGGTATTGACAGTCAGGAGCATGATGTATGAGATTTTGGTCACCTGTGTTCCCTTTTATAGAAATCTGGACCTGATTAGCATACACCTTAACTTTCTGGAATGGCAAATATGCCCGTCTTTTAGTACAAAGGATATATCCTCAAGTCACACAGACCATAAGAAATGATGGGTTGAACGCACAACTGTTTTTCTTTCAACTACTTCCCTTTCGACTGGCTCTCCAAGAAAACAAATGCAATAATTTAAACGTTTAGATGAAAGGTTTAGTGTAGTATAACAGTTTTGGTAATTAAATAATTAATTTTATTTATAGAGGTTTACACATCAAACCACAGAGAAGGCCGACTGGGAAGAAAGAAGGACAGAGGGAGTTAGTTCCAAATAAGAAACAGTTCCTCCAAATGAAGGACAGTTGGCAACTATGGATTAGCACTACGAGTGATTAAAAATCCTTATTCACTGACTTCAGTAATCTGCAGTCTGAATGGATGATGTGCATTCCCGCAAAGTCCATAACATACTGTATATAATGATAGTCTTGCTGGTCTAGTTCTGCTGGGGCTCCTCAAAGTTTAAGTGTTCTTTACTCGTAAAGGTCCTTGACCTCTAAGTCATCTTCTTCTGATACTTCAGATGCAATCAGACTCCCAGTGAACCTAAGCCATATCTACATACCAGATGTATTCTAAATTTACATAGAATCACAGCATGCTCTTGATGTATATTTCATATTAACCTCAGGCATCAAGACATCTTGTTTTTTTTGACGGGAGATGATAAAAAGTCCATATGTTTCAACATCTTTTTGTATATATCATAATTTATATATGGAATTTGGAAAAACAAGTTGAAAGAACAAAAAAAAAAAAATTCAGTCCACCCAAATCTAACATTTTGAAGCCCTTATTTTTCTCTGTATTTTTTTATTTATGTGTTGTGAGAATGGGCACTGGGCACCATTACCATTGGCAGGGTATTAATTTACTGTGTACTGCATATATAACTCCAGTTCTTGTTCCACCTTTTTACAAATCCCGATGGTATGGAACCGCCTAGTGCCTATCATTGGTGAGCTTGTATTATTTATCTGATGTCAAACTTCAGGGGGCTGTTCTCGTAAGAACACACCAAGCAGATGTAAAAGTCTTTAAAAAAACATTAAAAAAGCTCATACATTCCTTTTAATGTTATGTGAAGCTGAGCATAAGAGCTATATGATATTTGATGTCTGATGCAACGTCCATCAAAAAACCTTCTAGTTAAAATTTTTAAACTTTTTAACTTACAAAAGGGGGTTATTTGCTACAGGAAAATCCACTTTGCGCTGCAAGTGCACTTGGAAGTGCAGTCGCTGTAGATCTGAGAGGGACATGCAAGGAAAATAAAAAACAGCATTTTAGCTTGTACATGATTGGATGATAAAATCAGAGCTTCCACTCATTTCAGATCTACCCCTTAGATGTAGAGCGACTGCACTTCCAAGTGGATATGCCTTTCGTAAATAACCCCCAATGTTTCAGGTTGCTACTGGATTTTTTTCAAGTTTCACTAAACCTAAATTTAAAAAATGAATATAGGGGGTTATTTACTAAAGGCAAATCCGCTTTGCACTACAAATGCAAACTACAAGTTCAAAGTGCACTTGAAATTGCACTGAAAGTGCACTTGGAAGTGCAGTCGCTGTAGATCAGAGGGGGACATGCAAGGAGATTAAAAAAAAAAAAACAGCATTTTAGCTTGCACATGATTGGATAAAAAAATCACCAAAGCTTCCCTTCATTTCAGATCTCCCCCTCAGATTTACAGCAACTGCACTTCCAAGCGTACTTTCAGTGCAATTTCAAGTGCACTTTGCATTTGTAGTTTGCACTTGTAGTGCAAAGTGGAGTTACCTATGGGGGTTATTTACGAAAGGCAATTCCACTTTGCACGACAAGTGCATTTGAAAGTGCAGTCCCTCTAATACCCCTTTCACACAAGGGCGTTTTGCAGGAGCTATAGCGTTAAAAATAGCACCTGCAATCCGCCCTCAAACAGCTGCTCCATTGTCTCCAGTGGGAAAGTCCATGGGCTTTGACACTGGAGCGGTGCGCTGGCAGGGCATGAGGAAAAGTCCTTCCAGCAGCTTCTTTGGATCGGTGAAAGAGCGGTGTGTTTACCGCTCCTCCACCACTGCTTCCCCTTTGAAATCAATAGGGTAGCACGGCTATACTGCCGGCAAAACGCCGCTATTGCAGCGCATTGCGGGCAGTTTTAACCCTTTCTCGGCCGCTAGCGGGGGTTAAAAGCTCCCCGTTAGCTGCCGAAATGCTCCGCAAATCCGACGGTAAAAACACTGCTGAAGATAGCCGCGTTTTACCGCCGACGCTATGGGTGGCACAGTGTGAAAGGGGTCTTAATCTAAGGGGTATATCTGAAATGAGTGGAAGCTCTGTTCATTTTATCTTCCAATCACGTGCAAGCTAAAATGCTGTTTTTTATTTTCCTTGAATTTCCCCCTCGGATCTACAGCAACTTTACTTCCAAGTGCACTTGCAGTGCAAAGTGTATTTTCCTTTAGTAAATAACCCCCATAGTGTTGCTCACATTGATGTGACCCTTAAGTATATCCAAGCATGAAATAATATGCAAAAGCGTAGGCACACTTCCTTTTGGAGGGTGGCAACCCTCACCCCTAATTTAATTTAAACTATACATTTAAACATTACATGCCAATGCACTTGGCACTTACACACTATTACTGCACAAAAAAGGCCAGAATTGGTGTCGCAGAGCTGTTCACAACGGCAAACGTACGCAGTACTATAAACCGCATTGGTAAATGCACTTTGAATTGCGCAAAGCATGTGACCGCGATTATAAATGCACTGCTCAGAACTATAACTGGAAGTTTGGGAGCAGTCTGAACAAGATTGACGAGGTGAGCTGAACTTACACAGGATGAAAAAATATATATAATGTTTTTTTAATCAAAAGATTATGAGTATTAGGTTTTATGTTTTAACGTGGTTGTAAAGTTAGAAGTTTTTTTACCTTAATGCATTATATGCATTCAAGTAATTCTAGACACATGCTATTTCATTTACATTGTCCCTTCTTTTTATGTATGTGGGTGATGGCACTGTAATTATTTTAATAAAAAAAACAAAAAAAAACCTAATTACCTTTTTCCTAATCGATATACAGCTGTCACAAGACCCAGCTCTTTCTTCAGCCTGTCTGCAGGGAAATATAGGCAGGCGGAGCTTCTAGTCCTCTCCTGCTGGTCACATGTTCAAAATAAAAGAAAATCAACCTTTGGAATACACTAAATAATTAATATCAATAAACTGTTTTAAAGTGGAGTTCCACCCAAAAATGGAACTTCCACTTTAAGGGAATTTGGTTGGTATTTCATGTTTTTTTTTTGGGGGGGGGGGGGGAGCGGATAGCCTCTTTTTAGAGGGTTCCAGGTCCCATTTCCTCCCGGGTCACCGCAGCCCCGGAAGGGAGATCACCTCTCCCCCCTCCCTCTCGGCAATCACCTGGGACATTTCACAGGACCCAGATGATTGCCCGGCTAGTCACGGCATGCTGCACGGCTCGTGCATGTGCAGTGCTTTCCCCGGCGCCCACAGTGAAAATGACGGCGCTGCAGAGAGGAGGGGGAGACGAACGGGGCTTAGTTCCCCCACATCACTGGACCCTGGGACCAGTAAGTGTGCGATTATTAAAAGTCAACAGCTGCAGTATTTGTAGCTGCTGAATTTTATTATTTTTTTAAAGCGTAACTCTGCTTTAAATTGTTATACAAATATCTATTTGATATCAAATCTTTGTTATTTTTTTGGCAATAACATGCTGTTAGCAGATTTCTGCCAGTCACAGGCTGTGTCTCAGCCCTCCAACCTGTGTCTTATAAAAAGAGGGAGGCGAAGCCTCCATCAATCTACATTGTGTTTGGCTGGTTAGTGGGCATGGAGAAGGAGGGAGGGAGTGGGCTGTCATTTACCACTGTGTATAGGCCTACTTGTATAGTCAAATGGGTTGCTCAGATGTGATAGGAAGGAAATGCTCAGCATAGAAACTTACTGAAAACTGAGCATGTGCAGAGCTGCCAACACTGCTCTGCAAAATCTCTAGCTGAATTGGGGACATGAACAGCAGGGGGAGATAGAGAAGAGCAGGATCAACCAGGATTTTTGCAGAATACAGAAAACAAATCTCATAGTGACTGAGTGAGTATGAACAGCATGCAATTACACTATTTATTAATAGTGCTTTTTATTATGTGGTTTTAGCGACACTTTAACCCCATCCTGACGGACGCACGACAATATATGTCGGGAGAATGGCACGGGTGGGCAAAAGGACGTACAGGTACGTCCCCTTTAAGATGCAGCATTGTGGGGGTGCTCGTGCTACATGCTCCATGACCCTGACCACGAGTCCCGTGGACTTGATGTCTGCCAGGTGCCCGCGATCGTGTCACGGAGCAGAAGAACGGGAGATGCCTTTGTAAACGCCGCATTTCCCCGTTCTGCCTACTGATATGACAGAGATCACTGCTCCCTGTCATTGGGCGCAGTGATCGCTGTCATGTGTGTAGTAGCCCATCCCCCCCACAGTTAGAATCACTCCCTAGGACACACTTAACCCCTTGATCTCCCCCTAGTGGTTAACTCCTTCCCTGCCAGTGGCATTTACACAGTAATCTATTTTTATAGCACTGATCGCTGTATAAATGACAATGGTTCCAAAATAGTGTCAAAAGTGTCCAATGTGTCCGCCATAATGTCACAGTCCCGATAAAAATCGCAGATCGCCGCCATTATTATCAAAATGCCATAAAACTGTCCCCTATTTTGTAGACGCTATAACTTTTGTACAAACCAATATATGCTTATTGCTATTTTTTTTTTTTTTTACCAAAAATATGTAGAAGAACACATAGGGGGTTATTTACTAAAGGAAAATCCAATTTGCACTGCAAGTGCACTTGAAAGTAAAGTCGCTGTAGATCCGAGGGGGATATGCAAGGAAAATTAAAAACAGCATTTTAGCTCACACATGATTGGATGATAAAATCAGCAGAGCTTCCACTAATTTCAGATCTACCCCTTAGATTTAGAGCGACTGCACTTCCAAGTGCACTTGCAGTGCAAAGTGGATTTGTCTTTCGTAAATAACCCCCATAGCGGCCTAAACTGAGGGAAAAAAAACATTTTTTTATATATTTTTTGGGGAATATTTATTATAACAAAAAGTAAAAAATATTGCATTTTTTTCAAAATTGTTGCTTATTTTTTGTTTATAGCGAATAAAATAAAAAACGCAGAGGTGATCAAATACCACCAAAAGAAAGCTCTATTTGTGGGGAAAACTTCAATTTTGTTTGGGTACAATGTCGCACGACCGTTAAAGCGACGCAGTGCCGAATCGCAAAAAGTGCTCTGGTCAGGAAAGGAGTAAATCCTTCCGGGGCTGAAATGGTTAAGGTAAAAAACATTCTGTGTGCAGCTCCCCTCAGGCCCCTTTATACATACCAGATCCACAGCAGTTCTTTCCTCTCTCTCTCTTCTCATTGGGCAGACTGATAGTAGCAGGACACAATGGCTCCTGCTGCTGTAAATCACGCCCTGTGATGAGGGAGTGGAGGGACTGGTGGGGGACACAAGAAGAGAAGGATCGTGGCTGCTCTGTGCAAAAAAAACCTTTGCACAGAGCATTTAGGTATAACATATTTGTTATTTAAAAAAAAAACATAGGTATACAATCACTTGTAGAGTTATTATGTAGAACCAGTCCATTCGATTTTTCAAAGAAGGTTTAGTGGAATTTTAAGTAGTCACAGCTACTACTTGAGAAATGTTCAGGAGCGGCCTAATATATTGTTACTAATATGGTGGGCCAGTTATGTTGTACTGCTTATCTGTGAGATGTATGGCACAAAGGATATATAAATGCTTTCAGCGCATTTAAAAACAGAAGTCCTCTGGGCCTGCTTGTAATGGAGATGATTTCAATTGACCTTGAATGTACTAAGGAGTTGGCCTGCTGCATGGGGCTTGATTTGTTTTAAAAGGTGTGCGGTTATGGGATACTAAAGCTGACCATAAACCAGTAGAATTTTATTAGAAAATGTTTGTTTTCCAAACATTCATTTCATTTTCTAATGGTTAGAGGTGTCAAAATTACAAAAGAAAATGTGAAGGAGTAGGATGGAAAATTTGTCTCGAACAAATTAAATTCTAAATGTGAATTTGGTTTTTGTTCAGGAATAATTATTGCTTTATAATATTGTAATATTCGCATTCTAGGCACAAAATAAACCTGTTAAATACGTCTGGAATTCCATTCAAGTTGCACGTTTAGATGACATTGTAAGGGCTATCAAGCTAAATTAGTTGACTCAATGGCAAGATCAAATGCTCTACTTCAGGCTTTCTCAACCTTTTAACCCTAGAGGAACCCCAAAAATAATTTTCATGTCTCAAAGAACCCTTACTAAAACCAAATCATCGGGGCTCAATAGGAACAATGCTCCTTATATTGGTGGTCAATAGGAAGAATGTCCCCCTTAAAGTGGTGTTCAGAATGCCACCCTTGAAGACAACTAAAAAGATATTTGGTGTCATGCTGCTCGCTTTGCTAAGTGGTGCTGAACCTTGAACTCTGTAGGCATCATCAAATAGGTGGTTCATCAGCGAAAGCTCAAGGAACCCCTAGCAACCTCCGGAGGAACCCCAGGGTTCCACGGAACCCTGGTTGAGAATGGCTGCTCTAATTAATGATTTTTCTGAATTTCATATGAGAGCTTAAAGCGGTAGTAAACCCGTACATTTTTTTTAAACCTGCAAAGCAAAAGGCATAATGAGCTAGTATGCACCGCATACTAGCTCATTATAAAATCCTTACCTTAGAACGAGGCCCCGACATCTGGCCCGATCCACGCCGAGGGAGCTGACATGCTCCCTCTGCGTTTCTTCCGGGTATCGCGGCTCCGGCGCTGTGAGTGGCCGGAGCCGCGATATCGTCACTCCCGCGCATGCGCGCGGGAGATTTCATTCCGGCCGCCGGCCACTGCCGGATTTTCAGGCCGAGAATCCCCTTGTGCGCATGCGCCGCTGCAGTCAGCGGCGCATACCGAGGGGGATATCTCCTAAACCGTACAGATTTAGGAGATATTTTTTTTACCTACAGGTAAGCTTTATTATAGGCTTTCCTGTAGATAAAAGTTTAAAAATCGAGTATACAACCACTTTAACTTGGTATAAAACCCAAAACCAAAAATGAATTATAGTATAGTACAGCTTACCAATTCTTAGATGTGGTGGCTTTTCCTTTATTTTCACCTGGTGATCCTGCCAGTAGGTCTGTTATTTTTTTGAACTTCGTTAATATATTAAGCTGCCTGGTTGGAAGATTGAGACAAACCATTTACCACTAAGATGGTGCTTACAATGGTCAACTTTTAGTCAATAATGTAAAACCTTTATCCCAAAAGTTTGTTCTAACTGTTTAAAGAAAAATCATAATTGGTGGCTTCAACTCCATGTAATTTCATACCCCTTGGAACCCCAAATGGGCTCCCACAAGGGACAGTTGAACAACAGCGTGGCAACTACCTCACTAATGGCAGAAGGTCCAGAGGAACTCAGGCAGCCCCTACAGATATGTTTTGTCCCTCAGGATCCATCAGCTCAGCAGGGCAACCACAAATTGCAGTATAATCACATTACATTGGAATATGGCGTTTTTACAAAGATTTGGAAGCAAAACAACCAAAAGTCCAAAAGAATAGTACATGCAAGAATTTTTTTAACCAGAGGCATTTAATGGTAATAGTACAAAAGTACTGGGGTGCCTGCCTTTACATGCACAAGAACTTTAATGGCATCCCAGTCTTAGCCCTTGTACACACGGTCGGTCCGACCACAAAATCCGTTGGATTTTTTCCGACGGATTTTGTCCGAAACTGGTTTTGCATACATACGGTCGGACAAAGTTGTCAGAAAATCCGATCGTTCAGAACGTGATGACGTTCGTTCGTTACGACGGGACTACGTTCAGGCTAGTAGCCAATAGCTTTGGTCTCGTAATTTGATCTGAGCATGCGTGGCACTTTGTCTGATCGGAATTCTCTACAAACGACTGAACAAAGTCCGATTGGATCATGTTGTCGGAAAATTTTATATCCAGCTCTCAAACTTTGTTGGTCAGACATTCCAACGGAAAAAGTCAGATGGAGCCCACACACAGTCGGATTATCCTACAACACGGTCCGATTTGACATTTTCCGTCGGAATGTCTGACCGTGTATACAGGGGCTTAGTCCGTAGGGTTATTTATTGAGTAGGCCCACCCCTTGCCTATGGCAGTAAATCAGGTATAACAGCTTCAACTCTTCTGGGAAGGCTGTCCACAAGGTTTAGGAGTGTGTCTATGAGAATGTCTGACTATTCTTCCAGAAGCGCACCTTTCTTAGAAGAAAACCTATTTGATTCTGCAAAAGACTTGAGACTCCGGCGGAAGATTCACCTTCCAGCAGGACCCTAAACATACAGCCAGAGCTACAATGGAATGGTTTAGATCAAAGCATATTCAAGTGTTAGAATGGTCCAATAAAAGTCCAGACCTAAATACAATTGAGAACCTGTGACAAGACATGAAAATTTCTGTTGACGATGGCTCTCCATCCAATCGCACAGAGCTTGAGCTATTTTGCAAAGGAGAATGGGCAAAAATTCAACTCTCTAGATGTGCAAAGCTGGTAGAGACATCCCCAAAAAGACTTGCAGCTGTAATTGCAGTGAAAGGTGGTTCTACAAAGTATTGACTTGGGGGGGGGGCTGAATACAAATGTACCCCACACTTTTCACATATTTATTTGTAAAAAATTCGGAAAACCATTTATCATTTTCCTTCCACTTCACATTTATGTGCCACTTTGTTTGGCCTATCACATACACAATCCCAATAAAATACATTTACAATTTTGGTTGTAACATGACAAAATGTGGAAAATTTCAAAGGGTATGAATACTTTTTCAAGGCACTGTATACCAAGGGAAAAAAATTTTTCCATTTCATTCCACAATCAAAGCTTTTGTCTTGGTATGATATTCTGTCCTATTTATCAAAAGAACCCATGACAAATTCTCAGTATTCATCTTATTCTACTTGACATACATCAAAGAAGCCTCAACAGGAGAGTTAACATAAACTATAAGGTTTAGATTTACCTGCTATTCCAGAGGATATTTTGAAGACTGTAGAGGAAAAACAAGACCCACGTTATGAGGAAGCCAAGTGGCAATGCCCTGCCCAGTTCCCAAAGCATAACACTGGTGACCACAGACAGAAGCTGCATACTAACTTGTGGTTATGGTTGGCCCAATTTATACAGCGGTCTCAGCCTTCAATATTCAGAACTGAAGAAGTGGTCACATTGGCAGAACCAAAACATTATATCTAAGCAAAAATTACTGAAGCTTGTATACTGTATCTATTAAGTGCACTGCCAAGCCGTTTGGCAAGAAATGTTTTCATCTCGCTAATAATATTTAACTTTAATGTGAAATTTTTGGCAAATACAGTATTTAAAGTAAACCTGCAGTGATGGAAAATAGAAGATGCCGTTGCTGACCTTCTGAAAATACAAGTTGTCTGGCTGCTTTGCAGTTCCAGTGGCTTTGTTGCTTTTTTGGGCATTGACCTGAAACATGTGTGTAGACCGACGTCCTGGCTTCACTCAGACTTTCTAATCTGCATGTTTCTTCTGGGTCAGTCAGTGGCTCAAAAGTTCTATTGCTTGATCCAGATGGACTTGTGTCTTTTTCCAACCTGACTAACCTGACTAACTACGTAAGATAAAGACAGCTGTGCAACCAATGTTTTTGGAAGGGAGGATATCAATGGCAATGCCAGTATTTTCATCACTACAGTTTTCATAAACGTGCATTTGTTATACAAAATACTCACTTTAAACCAGTTATTAACCACTTACAGACCAGACCATTTTGCTGGTCAAAGACCATACCACTTTTTGCGATTCGGCACTGCGTCGCTTTAACTGACAATTGCGCGGTCGTGCGACGTGGCTCCAAAACAAAATTGATGTTCTTTTTTTCCCACAAATAGAGCTTTCTTTTGGTGGTATTTGATCACCCCTGAGGTTTTTATTTTTTGCGCTATAAACAAAAATAGAGCGACAATTATAAAAAAAAAAAACACATTATTTTTTACTTTTTGTCACAATAAATATCCCCCAAAAATATATAAAAAAACATTTTTTCCCTCACTTTAGGCCGATACGTATTCTTCTACATATTTTTGATAAAAAAATCACAATAAGCGATTATTGATTGGTTTGCGCAAAAGTTATAGCGTTTACAAAATAGGGATAGTTTTATGGCATTTTTATTAATAATTTTTTATTATTATTTTTTTTACTAGTAATGGCAGCGATCAGCGATTTTTATTGTGACTGCGACATTGCGGCGGACACATCGGACATTTTTGGGACCATTGTCAGTTATACAGCAATCACTGCTATATAAATGCAGTGATTCCTGTGTAAATGACACTGGCAGTGAAGGGGTTAACCAGTGGGTGGCAGTGTAGGGGTTAAGTGTTCCTAGGGGTGTGCTACTAACTGTGTGGGGGCTGGGCTTTCATTTAGTGAACACTGATCTCTGCTCCAATCACATGGAGCAGAGATCAGCGTCACTAGTTGCTAGGCAGAATTGGGAAATGTTGTTTACACGGCATTTCCTCCATTCAGCCGTCCCGTGAGACGATCGCGGGTATGCCCGCGGCGATCCAGTCCGCGAGACCCGCGACTGGACTCACGGGGGTCCCAACCTGCATGTGAGCGCGCCGCCGCCGGCGCGCTCACGATGGCAGGGCGGCATTGAAGATTGGACGTACCTGTACGCCAATATGCCTGCCTGTGCCATTCTGCCGACGTACATCGGCGTGCGCCGGTCAGGAACCGGTTAATTAACAAAAACTGTGTTCTTAAAGTGTATCCAAACACAAGAACATTTTATTCTACTGTATATTGTAGCTCACAAGAACATTTTATCCTACTGTATATTGTAGCTCACAGGATATAGACATGGTGTAGGATATATATATATATATATATTTGGCCTTTTTGTTTTATTTTTACCTGGTGACCATTTCAGTAACACACTTCCTGTCCTAGGGTGATAAAGCTCACTTACTGTACTGTATGTATGGAAGAACAGTGTGTTGTCATCCTAGGCTACTCTCTCCTGATACCTGTGTCCAGATATGCAGTTGTATGCTCCTCAAAATGGCCACCAAAGACCCTGGATGGGCGTGGCGCATGATGGCGGCATGTGCGTCATGACGAACGTGCGCCCAAATTCATGTGCATCATGATGTCATGTGTATGATGATGTACACATGCACAATGCCATCACATCTTGGTAAAACACAGAAGAGAATCTAAGCCAGGGGTGGCCAACCAGTGGCCCGCGGAGCCCTTTGATGTGGCCCACGACCTCCTGCTCTGGAATGGCGGGTTAGCAAGCCCAGATCACAGGTTGCTGACCCGTCATACCACAGCATCGGTGTTATGAATGAAGCTGGTGGTAGAGGAAGAAAACAGCTGCAGAGCAGAGCCCATAAGCCGATGCTTCCTGTACAGCACCGGCTTTTGCCACAGGCAGAGTCTATGGCAAAGTTCAGTTAATCCACAGCACTACCCTGCACCCACAGTGTGGGTAATCATCAGCGTGAAAGCAGTTTAGGCCCTTTTCACATGATCAGCCCTACCCAATCGGACCCTGAATTCACCTCTACTGAGCGGCAGATGTAAACAGACTTTTGTCCGTTTACTCCCGCCTGCCTCCAATCCGGTCCCAAAAATCTGATAAAAAAAAATAGAAGGGAGTTCACCCCCTTCCATCTGGGTGGATCGGATCGGAGGGCCTATAGAGTAGCCGTGACCTGTCATCCGCCTGCTCCGCTCATTGTAGCCCGCGACTGGTTACCAATTTGCTTAAGTGGCCCTCGCTCTTGAAAAGGTTGGGCACCCCCTGATCTAAGCCCTGGTAGCTCAGTCAGTAGAGCATCAGTCTTTTCACCTGGGAGGTTCCAGAGTTCAAGTTCCTGTATGGGTGTGAAAAAAGCAAGAGAATCTAAAAGTTAATTCTGTAAACAATCACAAGAGGGCAAGTAGTTATCCAAGAAGACTGTAATTGAAACATTCACCCTGCAATCAGCACAGGAGCTGAGCTTCCTTCAACAAATACATTTTTAACTACTATAAACACAACAAAGATAAGACAAAAAATATATACATACAGCAATTGCAACCCTATATATATATATATATACAGTATATAATACAGTCATTCTAAAATTACAAGAGCACTGGATTTCTGAAAGGATAGGATTTTTTTAAGTTTTAGAGAGAGTCCAGAGGGATTATGCTTGTCAGGTTTCATTTCTGTCTATGACCCTGTTAGGGAGATTCACACTCTCTATTTGGCCTGTTTACTATTATCATTAAAAGTGAAAGTAAAAGAAAATCCAAATTTTAGGTTGTCCCCATAAAAGTAATAGAATGGAAATCTTCTCATGGGGATACTTGTTCTGGTGATCTCAGAGGAATTCCCTTATTTTGCAGGGATTTCCTCTCACTTCCTGTTTGAATATGGGACAGAAAGTGAAGGGAAATATCGGCAACGGGACAGAGATGGCAAAAAATAAACTGACAGGGGTCACAACCCTCCCTTGCTCTATACTCAAAATGAAAAAAAAAAATGTTTTGCCTATAGCTCCACTTTATGTACAGGTTATACAGTGCCTTGCAAAAGTATTCACCCCCTTGGCATTTTTTGTGTTTTGTTGCCTCACAACCTGGAATTAACATGGATTGTTTGAGGATTTGCATCATTTAATTTACAAAACATGCCCACAACTTTGAAGATTTTTTTTTATTGTAAAGCAAACAACAAAAAGAATAAAATAACAGAAAAAGTCAATGTACATAACTATTCACTCCCCTAAAATCAATACTTTGTAGAGCCACCTTTTGCGGCTGCCACAGCTCCAAGTCGCTTTGGATAAGTCTCTATGAGCTTGCCACATCTTACCACTGGGATTTTTGCCCATTCCTCCTTGCAAAACTGCTCCAGCTCCTTCAAGTTGGGTGGTTTGCGCTTGTGAGCAGCAATCTTTAAGTCTGAGCACAGCTTTTCTATTGAATTGAGGTCTAGGCTATGACTAGGCCATTCCAACACATTTTCATGTCTCCTCTTAAACTAATCAAGTGTTGCTTTAGCAGTGTGTTTGCGATCATTGTCCTGCTGGAAGGTGAACCTCTGTTCTAGCCTCAAATCACACACAGAGTGGTACAGTTTTTGCACAAGACTATCCCTGTATTTAGCACCATCCATCTTTCCCTCGACCAGTTTCCCAGTCCTGACCCCAATGGTGTTTTTTGGGTGATATGATGTGTTGGATTTCCTCCAGACATAACGTTTTCTTTGATGGCCAAAAAGTTAAATTTTAGTCTCATCTGACCAGAGCACCTTCCTCCATCCATTTTGGGAGTCTCCCACATGTCTTTTTTCACAAACTCAAAACGTGCTATTTTGTTTTTTGCTGAAAGTAATGGCTTTCTTCTGGCCACTCTGCCATAAAGCCCAACTCTATGGAGCGTACAGCTTAGTGTTGTCCTATGTACAGATACTCCAGTCTCTGCTGTGGAACTCTGCAGCTCCTCCAGGGTTACCTTAGGTCTCTGTGCTGCCTCTCTGATTAATGTCCTTCTTGCCCGGTCCATGAGTTTTGGTGTGCGGCCGTCTCTTGGCAGGTTTGCAGTTGTGCCATGCTCTTTCCATTTGGTTATGATAGATTTGATGGTGCTCCTAGGGATAATGATAGATTTGTAAAAAATTTTATAACTTAACCCTGACTTGTACATCTCAACAACATTGTCCCTTACTTGTTTGGAGAGTTCCTTGGTCTACATGGCAGTGTTTGGTTAGTGGTGCCTCTTGCTTAGGTGTTGCAGCCTCCGGGGCCTTTCAAAAAGGTGTTTATATGTAATGACAGATCATGTGACACTTAGATTGCACACAGGTGGACATCATTTCACTAATTATGTGACTTCTGAAGGTAATTGGTTGCACCAGAACTTTTTATGGGCTTCTTGACAAAGGGGTGAATACATACGCACATGCCAATTATCAGTTTTTTATTTCTGAAAAATAGTTTTATGTATATATTATTCCAATGTTACTTCACCAACTTAGACTATTGTGTTCTGATCCATCACATGTAATTCAGATTAAAAAAAAACATTGAACTAAAGGCTGTAATGTAACAAAATAGGTAAAAAGCCACGGGGGTGAATATTTTGCAAAACACTGTAAATAATAATACAGTTTTTTTCTTAATTTTGAAGAGTGTAAAAGAGTGGAGCAGAGACATAGTAGGGAATACAGAAAATGTAAGGGCAGACAAAATACTAGTAGGGTCAAAATTAGTTATCGGTCAAATCTGGAGAAATGTACAAGTTATAAGTATGATAAGCAATGAGAAGGTTTAGGAAGATTAGCTGTAGAAAATAGGGTCTAAGCAGACTAAGAACATGTAAAGCCATTGCAATCTAAAGGAGCACCAAACCCATTTTAACATTTCCTACAACTTTTATGTATTTTCCCATAATAGTAAGATCTTGTATAAACCTCACCCCAACCAAACCCCAACCTTATCTGAAATTTCGACAAAATTCAAGCTTTTAATTTCATTGATGCCTAGTGACCAGCCTGAATTAATTAACTGCAGTAGTGATAAGACAGAAACCAAAAACACCATAAAACCTGGCTGAGACTCCATGGTACCTTTGTGTTAAAGGATCCTATACATCTAGAGGGCCATTTTACTGTCCTTCAGACTTTGGGCTGGCCGGCCTAAGGTCAATGGAAGTAGAAAATGCCTCGGGCTTTGTGGTTAGTGGAAGCAGAAAAAGCACCTGTGGCCATTAAGAGGTAGAATAGATCCCCATCATTGGTTTAATTGGAATAAATAGTGCCCCATTATGGGTGTCAATGGGAGGAATAGTGCCCCATCATTGGTGTCAGTGGGAGGAATAGTGCCCAGTCAAGGGTGTCAGTAGAAGCAATAGTGTCTCATCGAGGATGTCAGTGGGAGCACTAGTTCCCCATCAAGAGTGTCAGTGGGGGAAATAGTGCCCCATTGTTGGTGTAAGTGGAAGGATTAGTGCGCAATCATTGGTGTTAGCGGAAGAAATAGCGCCCTATCAAGGGTGGGATGTGGGATGAATAGTGCTCCTTCGTTGGTGTTTGTGGGAGGAATAGTGTTCCAAAATGTATATCAGTGGAAGAAAGTATCCCCCATCATTGGTGCCAGTGGATGAAATAGTTTTATTGATGTCAGTGGGCGGAATAGTGCTTCACTGTTGGAGTCAGAGGAAAGAATGGTGCTTCATTGTTGGTATCGGTAGGAAGATTATCAATGAGAGGAATAGTGCTCTAAGGGCCGGATAAAGGCAAGCAGTTTTGAAACCACTGTTTTCGACCATCTAACAAAACCGTTCATATAACTTATGTACATTTTTATTGGAAATTGCAAGCAACACAATAACTAAACATTTTTAGCCACAATATTCATACAAATAAAAACATATGGCAATGACCAGCACTCCTCTCTCTATTGCTCCTTTCTCAAACCGTTCATATGTTTACTCATATATGACATGAACCTCTATAGTCCAAATATATTGAAATTGAATCATATGAGTGAATGCGAAAGGTGAACTCAGACCAATTTATTTATGTGGGCAAGTGTCAAGGTTTCCCTTAGATGCTATACAAGATGCTAATTAAGTTAGAGTAATTCCAAATTGCATTGAGAGAAAATGTCACTCAAAAGGACAAAGAACTTTGTCTACCAGTTGTTGAATGAATATAAATGCGCTTGTATGATGCTGGCTGCTTAGATAGTTTGTTCCTCACAGACAACACCATATACCATGTCTATTGTCTACTGTCATAAAATACATCTGAGTCCAGAGGACAATGGATATTGAACCCCGCTTTGCATCAACAATACAGAACCTTGGATTCATTTGTAAACATAACGCTGGTAAAATGTAATTTTCCATTTAGCAGTTCTATATGAACATCCCTCAAACTGGTACATAAATGAGCATTCCAATGCGACACATAAAGAATGCAGTGCAGTAGCCACATGTATCTAAAACTTTAGTAGTATATATAAGGCACCCCGAAAGGCTGCAGCAACCACTTAGGGGCCTAAAGTTCAAACAATATGCACATAGATATATCTGTCTGAAAGCATGTATGAATTGGATTGGTTATACTTAGCAGTCCAGTTCTGAATCATCCGTGCATGGAAGAGAGGGCTGTGTAAGCTCAAAGGTACACTTAATCAGTTTTGCTGTATAATACTGACTTCATCAAAGACTGGAAACTTACCTGCGTCAGGTATATGCTCATCCTGTATAGTATTTAGCCCATATAGTGTAAAGATAAATAGATAAATTATATTTTAGATAAACCTTATTCCATAACCATATAACATTAACCCATGTGGCATAAATTAAATAAATAATAATGAAAAAATGTATACAAATGCAAAATTTTAAAAAGCAGATAATAACTCCTAGAGTCCAAAAAACTGTTTCTTAAATAACACTCTGTGAATGAAGGGTTAATTAGTCCACTCTCCAGATTCAACCGTGCTTCATAGGACCTCCACAGTGATGTTGTTAAACACAAAACCCACGAAAAAGTGCCATAGAAAAGTAAAGGGATCCTCCACCAATGACAATACTGCCGCTTAGCAGCTGCTCTGATCCCTTATGAGAGATCTGATGTTGCCTGGGGCTTATCCCCCAGCCAGGGTCTCTGTATCAAAGAAGGCAGGCCCCGTTTTCACTGCTCCACTTATGCAGGCAATAATTATTCTCCAGTGCGCACACCGCTCATTTCCCATATATAAGAAAAAGGAACCACCATAGCGTAATACTACAAACTACTTTAATACAAAACAACCATATTGCACTTACATGTCTCTTGTATAAAAAGCGTACACGATAAAAATTCAAGCCGGCCAGCTACACTATTGCTGCCCGTCGTTTCTGGGACCAGCGTGGATTCGTGCCCCTGGAAAATTTCGCTTTTGACGAAACGGCGTAGGGAGGAGCGGCGTGCTGACGTCACTTCGAAAGACACTGTAGGCAGGTTAAAACATAAACCACACCTGTGGTGCTACCATCATCTGTCTATACTTGAGGGTCCTTCCTGCTGAAGAAGTCAAAACATTTCCTTCCACCATAGATTGGTAAAACTTGCATGATTCGCATTTCTTCATACCTCTGTTACCTACAACATAAGTGGGTTTCCAGCTTACATCACTATGCATTAGTAAGTCTCCCAGAGCTCATGCCTTTCTAAAAACAAACTGTGGGCAAGGGGCACAAATATGCCATCTTATTCATCATTGACCGGGAAGGGCCAGTGCACACATTTTCTTGACTCTGACCCCAAGGTTTGTATCCTCAAAGCTGAGTCTGGTAGTATGCTGTGTACCTGGCTCCTGTATGTCCATGCTGTTGATTAACACTTCCTGGTCACTGTCCCGCACTCTCTGGTAAGCCGAATTTAGCCCATTTTTCTTGTAACCCCGTCTCATGAACCTATCCCTGAGATGTCCGGCTTCACATTCAAAGTCGGCCCTATCAGTGTGATTTCAGTGGATCCTTAAAAATTGACCAGTAAGGCAAACAAAATTGACAGACTGGAGCCAGGCTGATACCATGTTGCCTGCAGGCTGAATCAAGTGCACATACAAAAAATGCTGAGCACAGAATTCCTGTATCTGTCTTTAGGTCTTATGCCCGCTGGCCATTTTTAATGCTGCTCCTAGGAGCGTCTGGCATGTTTTTTTCAGCCTCTAAAACCCCCTGCATGTAAGCCTATGTGTCCATGCACATAGAGGTGTTTAGATGCAAGGGCATTTAGAGGCAGAGAAAAATCACTGCCAGTGTGTACATGAGAACTGAATCGGTATGGTCAGGGTGGTGAAGGGCTAGGCCAACATCCCATGTTATACACGGAAAACAGCAAACAATAACTCAATGTGGGATTTTTGAGGCCTACAACTATCAAAAACCAAAATATAAAACCTTAATATAACTTTTTTTGAGTACAAAAAAGAGATTGATGGCTGATGTCATGGTCAAACAAACAAATAACAGTATCCATGAACAGTACTGTACAGTGTGAATAAATGACAAGGCTTGATCTAACGATAGCTGTCCCCTGTAATCACCCAGGGTGTTGCAGGATCTTATCCTTTCATCAGGGGTGTGACGTAGCTGGACCAGAGACACTTCTAATGCCTCGTACACACAAGATGTCCGACAGAAAAAGTCTGACGGAAGCTTTTCATTGTATATTCCAATCGTGTGTATGCCTCATCTGACTTTTTACATTGAAAATACTGATGGACCTAGAAATAGAACATGTTCTAAATATTTCCGACGGAACCAATTCCTATCGAGAAAACCGCTTGTCTGTATGCTGTTCCAACGGACCAAAAAGATGCATGCTCTGAAGCAAGTATGAGACGGAAGCTATTGGCTACTGGCTATTGAACTTCTTTTTTCTAGTCCCGTCGTACGTGTTGAACGTCATCCAGTCCTTGACGATCAGACTGTGGTGTGATCGTGTGTACGCACGACAGTTTCAGCGGAACTCTGTCGGAAAAACCTTCAGAGTTTATTCCGACGGGAAAACCGGTCGTGTGTACAGGGCATAAAAGCAAAATTACATATATAGTCAAAAGTATCACAAACAAAGTCAACACATATCACAGCAACATAGTTCTTCACCCTATTACTTACATAGTATTCAGTATACAATTTGTGGCAGCCAAGAAATGTAAAAACATGTGATGGTATCCATCCAGTTTCAGGGGGAATAATAAAGTGATATGGTAAGAACCATGGCCAGGCTGTGCTCTGTGGCAGCACTGTATACATCTCAGGACTGGATGGGCAAGATTATGAATCCTTTGCCAAGTGCAACAGCTCCCATATACTGTATGTGTCATAGATCAGCTGCAATCTGTAGTGTCATTTACTTTGCTTCAGCCTGCTTTGTTCCACCACTGGGAGGTATAGACTTAGCCAAATTTTACCAGTTGGTTATGGTTAATATAGTCCCCAACCAGACCATCAATCAACCTCACTATTTAGCTATGCTCAGGCCAACACACGTTTCCTGAGCAAAATGTTAATTTCCAAGGCTCCATTTTGTGTTAGCACATGCATTTCTGAACTCTGGCTACTGACTTCAGCTTGTATTTTGCCATTGCTGCCCATCCTGACCTTTGGGCTGTCTCTGTTTCTGAAATTACCTATGTCCTACTCTGGTTCTTCTATCCCTACCTGTGTGCCTGAGGACCTCAACCTGGTACATCCACCAGGAAAGTCCATTGTTCCTAGTAGGGTGCTCTGTGAGGATTTGGTGGCTTGTATGTAGACTCTGTCCACTTTTAGGGTTCACACCCCTTCCAAATGTGCAGATAGCACAGAGATTCCACTATCAAGTTTGTCTGTGACAATGTTTATTCCAATTGTGTATTTAGCCATTTGCCTGAAATTCGTCAATTAAGGCGGGTTCAAGGAAACCTTCTCTTATGCTGCGTACATACGACCAGACTTTTCGACGGACTAGGCCCAACGGAATGAATCCGTCGGATATTACAATCGTGTGTGGGCTCCAGGGGACTTTTTTTTCCCTAAAAGTTAGATGGACCTAGAAATAAAACATGTTTCAAATCTTTCCGACGGACTGGAGTCCGGTCGAAAAATCCTTTCGTCTGTATGCTAGTCCGACGGACGAAAACCGATGCTAGGGCAGCTATTGGCAAATGGCTATGAACTTCCTTATTCTAGTCCGGTCGTATGTCATCATGGTCGAATCCGTCAGACTTTGGTGTGCTTGTGTGTGGCCAAGTCCGTTTGGAAAGTCCGTTGGAACTCCACCGAAAGTCCATCGGGAAGACCGTCGGACGTAGTCCGACGAAAAGTCTGGTCGTGTGTAAGTGGCATGAGACATTCATAGGGGCTGTCAATGTTGACATGTCACTAACTCATGTAGATACAGACTTTTCTTAGATACTTCTGGCCTTAATACTTGTTCTCAGATACTCCTGACCTACATACAACATGCCTGTTCTGCATTAGTTACTTAGACAGTGTTGAAGTAAGAGGTTCAGTATTATAGCCAGGCAACTAACAAAATGTCAGCAAAGATGGCCTCCAGTGTTCTCTCAGGAAAGTTTTATAACTGCTGTTATTCTAATTTTAATAAACCTAATGTACTTTCCTCTGACTGCCAAACTGAGCCAGATTGTTCTGTAGTGCTATAGGGAATTTTGTGCCCCTTGTCAACAGCTTGTCACTGTGTAGGTTCTACGCCAATCCTTAATCAGTAGCTATTTAAGGCCTGGGGAACGATACATTTAGGTGCTGTTCTCCAAATTGGAGTCAGCCAGTTAGCTGCATAAGTGTTATAGAGAACTATATGCTGCTTACCTGGGCTGAGGTGAAGCCTATTCATACAGGATTGCCCCAGGAGGTTTTTTGATTGTACAGCTGACGGATTTTGTGCCTCTTGTCTGAACAATAAGAACTGTAAATAAGGCGCTTTGGAATTTCTCTGACTTCCCTACACTCTCCAGGTTTATAGAAGTTACTGTAAAGCATTTTAAAGTGAACGTGTGCTTTGCCAATGCCAGGAAAAAGCAATAGGTTCACTTTATCCATTTGCCTACCGGGCACTTACACTCCCTTCCTGCCCAGGCCATTTCTTCAGCTTTCAGAGCTGTCGCTTTCTTTTGGTGGTATTTAATCACTGCTGGGTTTTTTTATTTTTTACAAAAAAAAGACCAAAAATCTTTTAAAAAAAAGTTTTACTCTTTTTCTGTTAGTAAATTTTGTAACTAAGTAATTTTTCGCCTTCACTGATGTGCGCTGATGAAGCGGCACTGATAAGCTGAACTGGTTGGCGTTGATGAGCTGGCACTTATGGGCACTGATTAGGTGGCACTGATGAGTAGGCACTAATATGGCGCACTTATGGGCACTGATGAGCAATGTTAGGTGGCACTGATGGGCACTGTTATGCAGCACTGGTGGGCACTGTTAGGCAGCACTGGTGGGCAGTGATAGGCGGCACGGATAGGTGGTACTGATGGGCACTGATGGGCATTGATGGGCAGCACTGATAGACGGCACTGATTGCCAGCACTGACTAGCATTGCTAATGGGCACTGATTGGTGCCACTTGTGGGCAGCGGTGGGTACTGATTGCTGCCACTGGTGGGCACTGATAGCCATTAGACGGTGGTCAGGCGGCAACAAGTTAAGCTAATTTTATTGTCAGCACCACCGGCCCCTCATATACTCACCTTCCCCTAGCTACTCTGCCACGTTTTTACCCACCAGAGAGGAAGTCCTGTGTAAGCTTTGAGTTGAGTTTCCACAGGTCTAAGAAGTCTCTTCCTACCACTATGTGTCTTGAGTGGCCAATCCTCAAGCACCAGTGCTTTTATGCAGAAGGGAGTGAGACACATGTCCCTCAAACTGAAAAGTACAAGGATTTCCTCTTCACTCCTGGTGGTAGAACAGAGGTGTTTGTGTGTGTGTGGGGGGGGGGGGATAGGGAAGGAGTGTATATGATGTCGGCAGGTGCTTTATGTTGTGCTGCAGTACAGCTGCTTTGCCTGATACTGTTTATTGCGCTGGGTACCATTACAGTAAAAAACACGCATTGCTGCAACATATAAATAGGGAATAGACCCTAATAACCTAACACAAATCACCTACGTCAGAACCCAACCTATCTTTTACCCTCTTGCCTACTGGGCACTTTCACCCCCTTCCTGCACAGCCCGATTTTCAGCTTCCAGTGCTGCAGCACTTTGAATGACAATTGCGCGGTCATGCAACAGTGTCCCCAAACTAAATTTTTATCATGTTTTTGAGACAGATAGAGCTTTCTTTTGGTGGTATTTAATCACCACTGGCTTTTCATTTTTTGTTAAACAAACAAAAAAAAGACCAAAAATTTTGAAAAAATGTTTTTCTTCCTTATAACATTTTGCAAATAAGTAATTTTTCTCCTTCACTGATGTTTGCTAATGAGGCTGCACTGGCAGGCTGCACTGATGGGCACTGATAAGGTGACACTGCTGGGCACTGATGAAGCTACAGTGATATGCAGCACTGATAGGCGGCACTGATGGGCACTGATTGGTGGCACTGACTGGCAATGACAGGCATCACTGATGGGCACTGATAGGCAGCACTGATGGACACTGATTGGCATCACTGATAGGTGCCACTGATTGGCACTGACAAGCATCACTAATTGACACTGATTGGCAGCACTGGTGGGTACTGTTGGAGCTACACTGATAATCAGGACATAATGATTATGATTATGACTTCAGCTTGTATTTTGACAATGCTGCCCACCCCGACCTTTGGGCTGTCCCTGTTTCTGAAATTGCCTGTGCCATACTCTGGTTCTATCCCTAACTGTGTGCCTGAGGACCCCAACCTGGTACACCCACCAGGAAAGCCCATTGTGCCCAGGGTGCTCTGTGAGGATTTGGTGGCTTGTACATAGACTCTGTCAATTTTTAGGGTTCGCACCCTTTCCAAATGTGCAGATAGCACAGAGATTCCACTATCAAGGTTATCCGTGACAATATTTATTCCAATTGTGCATTTAGCCATTTGTTTTAAATTCGTCATTAAAGTGGTTGTATGCTCACTTTTTTAACTTTTACCAACAGGAAAGCCTATAATAAGGCTTACCTGTAGGTAAAAAAAATATCTCCTAAACCTGTACGGTTTAGGAGATATTCCCCTCGGTATGCGCCGCTGACTGCAGCGGCGCATGCGCACAAGGGGGTTCTCGCCTTGAAAATCCGGCAGCGGCCGACCAGACTGAAATCTGAATCAGAAAGTGACGATATCGCGGCTCCGGCCACTCACAGCGCCGGAGCCGCGATACCCGGAAGAAACGCCGAGGGAGCATGTCAGCTCCCTCGGCGTGGATCGGGCCAGATGTCGGGGCCTCGTTCTAAGGTAAGTATTTCATAATGAGCTAGTATGCGGTGCATACTAGCTCATTATGCCTTTTGCTTTGCAGGTTTAAAAAAAAGAAAAAAATATTTGCGGGTTTACTACCGCTTTAAGGCGGGTTCAAAGAAACCTTCTCTGAGACATTCATACACCAACATTCAGACACCAACGATAGGGCACTATTTTTCTCACGGTCACCAATGATGGAGCACCATTCTATCCACTGACATTAATGATGGCTCACTATACCTCCCAGAAACACCAATGAAGGGGCACTATTCCTCCCACAGACACCAATGATGGGACAACATTCTCTCCACTGACATCAATGATGGGGCACTATTCCTCCCACAATGCAATACTCCCAACGCACACATTCCTGCACAAACGGCTGTATCTTAGATTGGGTGCTGAAATGACCAATGGCTGGAACCGACTGCAATTATGAGAAGGAAGTGTCAACAGCACACCAGGATCTCCAAAACTGGGTCCAAAACTTTAATCACATAGTATCAAAGAAATAAACAGAAGCAAAGTTTCGGAGCCACGCAGAACCCCTTCATCAGGCATGTCACATGCCCGATGAAGGGGCTCTGCGTGGCTCCGAAACATTGCTTCTATTTATTTTTTTGATACTATGTGATTAAAGTTGTGGACCCAATTTTGGAGATCCTGGTGTGCTGGTGACACTTCTTTCTCACTATTCCCCCCCAGACACCAATAAATGGGGAACTATTCCTTCCTTGAATACCAACAATGGGGCACTATCCCTCCTACTATAATCGATGATGGGGCATTGTTTACTCCTACTGACAGTTTTTTTTTTTTTTCTCACACTAGCCACAGTCTGGCCCCCGTATATTTTAAAGTACAGTAAAATGGCCTTCTGTTTAGAAAGTTTGGAGAACCCTGCTATGTTTAATTAAACTAGATCTAGTGATGAGTTTAATCGTTATCATTAAATTTGCATTAGACACACCTGTGACAATGAGGCACCGCAGTCTGGAAAGACACATAATTGTATTTTCTGTCATATCCTCCATCTAATGCAGGAACATTGTCAAGCTTAAACTGTCCAATGTCTTAAGCCATTTCGCTCTGGGCTGTACTGCTGTTTAAATGGATATTTGCTCATTAAATATTGCATTTACTCTGGTGAATTATTTATTCCTTTGTATTTTTTTTTCCCTAGAAGTGGACATGTATTAATGCTCATTACAAAAAGGTAAACGTACAGTATTGGTCATTATCTTTTCAGTAACACATTAATTAGATGCAAATAAATAATGTTTGGAAATAACACTGCAGTTTTAGTCTGTGTAACTTTAGGCAACAATTACTCTGAGCCACTTACCCATACATAATCAGAATGAATTGTGTGTTTAAACTTAGCCTCGCTAAAGAAAACAGATGATTATAAATGGTTCGATGACCAAGAATATTTCAAAGTATATTAAAATGGAAGGGTTCTTAAAGATGTTTTTTGATACTGTGTGTTGCAGAGGATGGATTTTTTTTTTTAATCTTCATCATTTTCTTTGTACGATAGAGAAAAGATTTCTTAAAGGAAAATGAATATAATTGTAGTGAGCATAAATGTTAAATTATTATTGCAAAGTGCTTCTGTTGCTAGAATCAATCCTGAAAATAGAGCTGCCCTTGCAAAGAAGACATGGAATACTCACCTCTCTTGCTGCCCACAAAAAAAAAAAAAATACACAATCCAAATATCCAATGTGCGTAAAGACGGACATACACTATATTGCCAAAAGCGTTGGGACATCTGCCTTTACACGCACATGAACTTTAATGGCATCCCAGTCTTAGTCCGTAGGGTTCAATATGGAGTTGCTCCACCCTTTGCAGCTATAAGAGCTTCAACTGTTCTGGGAAGGCTGTCCACAAGGTTTAGGAGTGTGTCTATGGGAATGTTTGACCATTCTTCCAGAAGCAGATTTGTCAGGTCAGGCATTGATGTAGGAAAAGAAGGCCTGGCTCGCAGTCTTCACTCTAATTCATCCCAAAGGTGTTCTATCAGGTTGAGGTCAGGGCTCTGTGCAGGCTAGTCAAGTTGCTGCAGCCCAAATATGCTCATCCATGTCTTTATCGACCCTTTTTTGTGCACTGGTGCGCAGCCATATCGAAACAGGAAGAGGTCATCCCCAAACTGTTTCCATAAAATATGGAGCATGAAATTGTCCAAAATGTCTTGGTATGCAACGCCTTAAGAGTTCCCTTCATTGGAGCTAAGGGGCCAAGCCCAACCCTTGAAAAACAAACCCACCCCATAATTCCCCCTCTGTCAAATGTTTTGGACCAGTGCACAAAGCAAGGTCCATAAAGACATGGATGAGTGGGTTTGGGGTGGAGAAACTTGACTTGACTGGCCTGCACAGAGTCTTGACCTAAACCCGATAGAACGCCTTTGGGATGAATCAGATTGGAGACTGTGAGGCAGGCCATCGCATCTAACATCAGTGCCTGACCTCACAAATTTGCTTCTGGAAGAATGGTCAAACATTTACATGGACACACTTCTAAACCTTGTGGACAGCCTTCCCAGAAGAGTTGAAGCTGTTATGGATGCAAAGGGACTGGGATGCCATTAATGTTCATGTGTATGTAAAGGCAGGTGTCCCAATACCTTTGACAAAATAGTGTAGATAGGTAGAGTTTCAAATGAAAATCCTTGGGAAAAAGAATGTTCTAAAACGTTTGCTCAATTTTTCAATCATTAGTGGGGTCAAATCGGTGTTCGTTTTCGACTGCAGTGACGACAAAAATTAAAAGGAGCAGAATGGAAATACTTTCTCCAATGTACACATTTCCAACTATGTATGTATTTTCTGTTTGGTAAAGTCCATTCATTCCAAAATCAAATGTTAAAAGCAGACAAAATCTTTCAAACAACAAACAAATGTTCTGAGAATTTTCCTACAAATTTCCCTAAAGCCCCATCAGAGATTCTGCCAGCAAAAGTCGGATGTGAGCTTTTGGTCAGAAACTCCGACCATGTGTATGATCCATCAGACTTTTGCTGGTAGAATTCCAGCCAGAAAAAGATTGAGAGCAGGTTCTCTATTTTTTGGTCGGAAAAAGTTCCAATCGGAAATTCCGATCGTCTGTGCAAATTCCTATGCATGCTCGGAAACAATTTGATGCATGCTCGGAAGCATTGAACTTCATTTTCTCGGCTCGTCGTAGTGTTGTACGTCACCGCGTTCTTGTCGGTCGAAAGTTCAGCTAACTTTTGTGTGACCGTGTGTATGCAAGACAAGCTTGAGCAGAATTCCGTCGGAAAAAATTTGGATGAGGGAAAATCCGTTCATGTGTACGAGGCATAAGACTTTTCCTAAGAATTTTCATTCGAAATCCTATCCATCTGTGACCTTCTTAAAGATGGATTCCACCAAAAGAAAAAATATTAAAAGCCAGCAGCTATAAATACTACAGCTGCTGACTTTTAATAAATGGACACTCACCTGTCCCGGGTTCCAGCGATGCCGGCAGCCGAGGCCGATCGATCGCTCGGCCCTCGGCTGCTGCCGCCACCATTCTAGGTGAGCGAATCAGGAAGTGAAGCGAATCGGCTTCACTTCCCGGTTCCCTACTGCGCATGCGCGAGTCGCGCAGCGCAATAGGAATTCTCCGCGCTGTCTCTGAGACCCGTGTGTGTCCCAGCAGACAGCGCGGCAGGACAGGAAATGGTGTAGACTCCCACGGGAGTCTATGCCCGGAAGTGGGTGTAAATACCTGTCTTTGACAGGTATCTCCACCCCCCTCCCCCCTGAAAGGTGCGATTTGTGACACCGGAGGGGGGGAGGGTTCCGATCAGCGGAAGTTCCACTTTAGGGTGGAACCCCGCTTTAAGATTTTTGGTCCATGATCTTTGCAGAAGTAAGGCGAAACCATTGGCTGAACATACTGCAGAATTTGACACTTGTGAGAGTGTCAGATTCCTGCCTCCAACTCATACTTATTCGTTTGTTGGTTCATTCAATTGGATTCTAAAGCAGGCCATATACCAGCAGAGTTTGACTGTTCATACGGAAATTCAGAAAAAAAAAATTGTCAGAAAATTCCATAGTACCATTATGGACTTGACAAGATTTGTAAATGTAGTGGCCACTAGTGATGGACGAACTTCCGACGGGACGTTTCGCGAAAGCGAAATGCGAACGGACCCAAACGTTCGCGAAACCGAACGTTCGCCGCGGGCCCCATTGACTTCAATGGGAGGCGAACTTTGCAAACCTTCATGTCGAATTTGCGGCCACGTGGTAATTATTAGGGGGTAAAACGTAGTCCCACCATCTGGACAATGACATAATACATGTATGAGGTGAATTTGGGATCGATAACTACAAGCATTTTTATTTTATTTGGGAAATTGTTCTAACAATTCAGGACTATGGAGCTAATGAAGGCAATGGAGGAGAGGGAAGGTCAGGGACCAGGGTAGGCAAAGAAGAGGGTGCAGGAGATGATCACCAGCAGCGTGACATACCGGAATGACACATGCACCGTGATAGAGGCATCTGACAGCAGCACCGTAATACAGAGCACTGACAGCAGCACCGTGACATACAGCGCTGACAGCAGCACCGTGACATACAGCGCTGACAGCAGCACCGTGACATACAGCGCTGACAGCAGCACCGTGACATACAGCGCTGACAGCAGCACCGTGACATACAGCGCTGACAGCAGCACCGTGACATACAGCGCTGACAGCAGCACCGTGACATACAGCGCTGACAGCAGCACCGTGACATACAGCGCTGACAGCAGCACCGTGACATACAGCGCTGACAGCAGCACCGTGACATACAGCGCTGACAGCAGCACCGTGACATACAGCACTGACAGCAGCACCGTAAGCAGCCCCAGGAGGAAGTCAGCACAGCACAGGGATGGTGTGATCCCCTCATAATAAGAACCCCCAGGAGGAAGTCAGCACAGCACAGGGATAGTGTGATCCCTTCATAATAAGAACCCCCAGGAGGAAGTCAGCACAGCACAGGGATATCATAAGCAGCCCCAGTAGAAATATGACACCGCTCAACCTCTTCAAAGAGGAGGGTAGGGGCATATAGTACGGTGTGCTTTTTTGGGTCAAGGAAGTGAGCCAAATGAATTAAGAAGGTCTGTGTGCTTGATTAAAAAAATAGTTTATAGACATATACATGGTCTACTGGTCACATGTGTTGAATTCCTCCGAGATCCATGCCTCATTCATTTTTAGAAATGTGAGGTAGTTAACACTGTGGTGAGCTAGGCGAGTACGCTTATCGGTCACAATCCCCCCTGCTGCGCTGAACGTCCTTTCGGACAGGACACTGGATGAGGGGCAAGCCAACAGTTCGATTGCAAATTGGGCAAGCTCTGGCCAGAGGTCAAGCCTGCCCACCCAGTAGTCTAGGGGTTCATCACTCCTCAGAGCGTCCACATCGGCCGTTAACCCAATGTAGTCGGACACCTGACGGTCTAGGCGTTCCCTGATGCTGGATCCGGATGACACCTGTCGATGGGTCGGCTGAAAGAATGACCTCATATCCGAAGTCACCAACACATCTTCAAACCGGCCTCTTCTTGCAGGCGCTGTTGGATTGGTACCCGCAAATCCTTCTCTGGGAGTGGGAATTGCTCCTCTGCCAGCGCACGCAAAAGCAGAATGCAGCATTTCTCGAAGCAAGGCCTGGAAGTGCTGCATTCTGACAGCCCTCTGCGACGGCGGTAACATTTCCGCCATTTTGTGTTTGTACCGGGGGTCTAAGTACGTTGCCACCCAGTACTGGTCCTTGACCCTCATGCTTTTTATACGGGGGTCCCTATTAAAACACTGGAGCATGAAGGCCCCCATTTGCACTAAAGTGGAAGCGGTGTGGTGGCCTGGCTCCTGCTCATCATCCAGGATAATGTCGTCCTCTTCATTCTCCTCTCCCCATCCTCGCACAACAGGGATCCCAGAAAGGTTTAAAGCATGCTCTTCTTGCTCCTGCTCATCCGCCCCGGCACCATCCTCCTCTGACTCCTCATCAGACTCCTGTTGTTGACTTGTCTCAGATAGAGTAGCCCCCCCTGGGAATTCATCCAGCATTGCGACTTCCTCATCTTCCCGCTCCTGCTCCTCCACAGCCTGATCAATGACACGACGCAATGCACGCTCCAGAAAGAAGGCATAAGGTACCATGTCACTGATGGCGCCATGGCTGCGACTGACCAGTTTGGTGATCTCCTCAAATGGCCGCAGAAGTCTGCATGTGTCGCGCATGAGCAGCCACTGGCGCGGTGAAAAAAAACCCAGCTCCCCAGAACCGTTTCTTTCGCAGAGTTCATACAGGTAGACGTTAACTGCACGTTTCTGCTGGAGCAGCCTATCAAGCATATAGAAGGTTGAGTTCCATCGCGTCGGGCAATCGCAAATAAGACGTCTGACCGGCAGATGGTGTCGCCGCTGAATGTCAGCAAGGCGAGCCATGGCCGTGTAAGATCTTCTGAAATGGGCCGAGATTTTCCTTGCCTGCCGCAAGATGTCCTGGACCCCAGGGTATTTGACAAGGAATCGCTGCACGACCAAGTTTAAGACGTGTGCCATGCACGGCACGTGCGTGATTTTGCCCTGTTTCAATGCGCTAAGCAGATTGGCACCGTTGTCACACACCACTTTACCAACTGTCAAATTGAGCGGTGTTAGCCACTCATCTGCCTGTGAACGCAAAGCTGAAAGGAGTGCCGGGCCAGTGTGGCTCTTTGCTTCCAGGCACAACAGACGCAGCACGGCATGGCAACGTCTCACCTGGCATGTGGAATAGGTTCTGGGGAGCTTGGGCGGTGCAGTGGAAGAGACGCTAGCAGCGGAAAAGGAGGAGGCAGCTGAGGAGGAGAGGGAGGAGGATGGAGTAGGAGGAGGAGAAGAAGAGTCAGGCCTGCATGCAATCCGTGGCGGTAAAACCAAATCTACACGGGTGCCACGGGTTACATGCTTGACGGCCGTCAGAAGGTTCACCCAGTGGGCAGTAAAACTGATATACCTTCCCTGCCCGTGTTTGCTAGACCACGTGTCTGTGGTCAGATGTATCTTGGCACCGACACTGTGTGCCAGAGATACATTCACTTGCCGCTGAACATGGCCATATAGCTCTGGGATGCCCTTCTCTGAGAAATACTTCCTTCCTGGGACCTTCCATTGTGGTGTTCCAATGGCCACAAATTTGCGAAAGGCCTCCGAGTCCACCAGTTTATATGGCAGTAGTTGGCGGGCTATGAGTTCTGACAAGCCAGCCGCCAACCGTTGGGCAAGAGGGTTATCCGGCATCATCATTTTTTTACGCTCAAACATTAGGCCCACGGAAGCCTGCCTTTTTGCAGAAAAATGTGAGCTTGGCGTGATGGAAGGTGGAGTGGAGGACAATTGTGAGGAGAGAGGAGAAGGAGAAGTAGAAGACGAGGCTGGACGGTGAGAGCCTGCAGTGTGGCTTTGTGTGTTCCGTTGCTCCCACTGGGCTCGGTGATGGCTGCTCATGTGCCTTCTTAAGGCGGTCGTCCCTAGGTGAGTATTGGGCTTACCGCGACTAACGCGTTGACTGCAAAGATTGCAGATGGCAACGCTATTGTCAGCAGCGGACACGTTAAAAAAAGCCCACACTGCGGAGCCATGTGCCGGTGTCCTGGGAGCGCCAGATGTGACCGTACATGGTCGATGACTCGCTCCTGATACATTTGCAGTCTGCTTTGTCCCTGCTGTGCAATGTAAGTCATTGCTGCTTCTCCTCCCTATCTGCTGGTCCATATCTCCCTCTGAACTCCCCTCCTCTTCCTCTCTTGTGGGCACCCACGTGACATCACTAGACACGTCATCATCAACGTCACCTTCCCCACCGCTATAAGTAGAGATCTCGGAGTAGGCAGCAACACCGGGGACCAACCTCCTCCTTGGGCTGATCTGGGTACTGGCGTCAGACTGCTGAGTAGCGCTTGTTGCTACCTCCTCTTCCTGATCCAATACCAAGAGTGGCTGCGCATCAGAAATGTCCTCTTGATATGGATCGGAAAATAATTCCAGTGACTCAAGCGGAAGGTATGTGGTGGTGGTGGTGGTGGTCGTGTTGTTGGTGGTAGTGTCTTTGGGGGTGCACATAGCAGAGAGTGAAGAAGAGGGTGCAGATCGAGAGGATGAGGAGGGTGCAGAAGAGTAAGGCTGAGCGAGCCACTCAACCAAGTCTGGTGCATCCTTTAAAGTAATTGAACGCACCTTCTGCAACTTCCCACTTTGGCTCAAGCCTGTTGCTCCTGCCCTACCCCTACCACCCCTGCGGAAGGGCCTGCCTCTTCCTCTGCCTGTCATTTTTTAAATGACCCTGTGACAAAACTCTTAGTCCCTATACCGCTGAAGGACTGCTGCAGTATAGGGCAGCGGTCAGCAGTGGTGCACGTCAACCCTATCTATTGTGGACCGATAGCGGTCCTTACAGAACAGCAGACTGTACCGCACTCAAGCCTATGTACCGTAGCACCCTATACCAAGTTACCAGTCCTTATAAGAACTTTTGTGGACCAAGCAGGTTGTGTATTAGTGTTTAGCAGACTGTACGTCAGTCCCTATACCGCTGAAGGACTGCTGCAGTATAGGGCAGCGGTCAGCAGTGGTGCACGTCAACCCTATCTATTGTGGACCGATAGCGGTCCTTACAGAACAGCAGACTGTACCGCACTCAAGCCTATGTACCGTAGCACCCTATACCAAGTTACCAGTCCTTATAAGAACTTTTGTGGAACAAGCAGGTTGTGTGTTAGTGATTAGCAGACTGTACGTCAGTCCCTATACCGCTGAAGGACTGCTGCAGTATAGGGCAGCGGTCAGCAGTGGTGCACGTCAACCCTATCTATTGTGGACCGATAGCGGTCCTTACAGAACAGCAGACTGTACCGCACTCAAGCCTATGTACCGTAGCACCCTATACCAAGTTACCAGTCCTTATAAGAACTTTTGTGGAACAAGCAGGTTGTGTGTTAGTGATTAGCAGACTGTACGTCAGTCCCTATACCGCTGAAGGACTGCTGCAGTATAGGTGAGCGGTCAGCAGTGGTGCACGTCAACCCTATCTATTGTGGACCGATAGCGGTCCTTACAGAACAGCAGACTGTACCGCACTCAAGCCTATGTACCGTAGCACCCTATACCAAGTTACCAGTCCTTATAAGAACTTTTGTGGACCAAGCAGGTTGTGTATTAGTGTTTAGCAGACTGTACGTCAGTCCCTATACCGCTGAAGGACTGCTGCAGTATAGGGCAGCGGTCAGCAGTGGTGCACGTCAACCCTATCTATTGTGGACCGATAGCGGTCCTTACAGAACAGCAGACTGTACCGCACTCAAGCCTATGTACCGTAGCACCCTATACCAAGTTACCAGTCCTTATAAGAACTTTTGTGGAACAAGCAGGTTGTGTGTTAGTGATTAGCAGACTGTACGTCAGTCCCTATACCGCTGAAGGACTGCTGCAGTATAGGTGAGCGGTCAGCAGTGGTGCACGTCAACCCTATCTATTGTGGACCTATAGCGGTCCTTACAGAACAGCAGACTGTACCGCACTCAAGCCTATGTACCGTAGCACCCTATACCAAGTTACCAGTCCTTATAAGAACTTTTGTGGACCAAGCAGGTTGTGTATTAGTGTTTAGCAGACTGTACGTCAGTCCCTATACCGCTGAAGGACTGCTGCAGTATAGGGCAGCGGTCAGCAGTGGTGCACGTCAACCCTATCTATTGTGGACCGATAGCGGTCCTTACAGAACAGCAGACTGTACCGCACTCAAGCCTATGTACCGTAGCACCCTATACCAAGTTACCAGTCCTTATAAGAACTTTTGTGGAACAAGCAGGTTGTGTGTTAGTGATTAGCAGACTGTACGTCAGTCCCTATACCGCTGAAGGACTGCTGCAGTATAGGGCAGCGGTCAGCAGTGGTGCACGTCAACCCTATCTATTGTGGACCGATAGCGGTCCTTACAGAACAGCAGACTGTACCGCACTCAAGCCTATGTACCGTAGCACCCTATACCAAGTTACCAGTCCTTATAAGAACTTTTGTGGACCAAGCAGGTTGTGTATTAGTGTTTAGCAGACTGTACGTCAGTCCCTATACCGCTGAAGGACTGCTGCAGTATAGGGCAGCGGTCAGCAGTGGTGCACGTCAACCCTATCTATTGTGGACCGATAGCGGTCCTTACAGAACAGCAGACTGTACCGCACTCAAGCCTATGTACCGTAGCACCCTATACCAAGTTACCAGTCCTTATAAGAACTTTTGTGGAACAAGCAGGTTGTGTGTTAGTGATTAGCAGACTGTACGTCAGTCCCTATACCGCTGAAGGACTGCTGCAGTATAGGTGAGCGGTCAGCAGTGGTGCACGTCAACCCTATCTATTGTGGACCTATAGCGGTCCTTACAGAACAGCAGACTGTACCGCACTCAAGCCTATGTACCGTAGCACCCTATACCAAGTTACCAGTCCTTATAAGAACTTTTGTGGACCAAGCAGGTTGTGTATTAGTGTTTAGCAGACTGTACGTCAGTCCCTATACCGCTGAAGGACTGCTGCAGTATAGGGCAGCGGTCAGCAGTGGTGCACGTCAACCCTATCTATTGTGGACCGATAGCGGTCCTTACAGAACAGCAGACTGTACCGCACTCAAGCCTATGTACCGTAGCACCCTATACCAAGTTACCAGTCCTTATAAGAACTTTTGTGGAACAAGCAGGTTGTGTGTTAGTGATTAGCAGACTGTACGTCAGTCCCTATACCGCTGAAGGACTGCTGCAGTATAGGGCAGCGGTCAGCAGTGGTGCACGTCAACCCTATCTATTGTGGACCGATAGCGGTCCTTACAGAACAGCAGACTGTACCGCACTCAAGCCTATGTACCGTAGCACCCTATACCAAGTTACCAGTCCTTATAAGAACTTTTGTGGACCAAGCAGGTTGTGTATTAGTGTTTAGCAGACTGTACGTCAGTCCCTATACCGCTGAAGGACTGCTGCAGTATAGGGCAGCGGTCAGCAGTGGTGCACGTCAACCCTATCTATTGTGGACCGATAGCGGTCCTTACAGAACAGCAGACTGTACCGCACTCAAGCCTATGTACCGTAGCACCCTATACCAAGTTACCAGTCCTTATAAGAACTTTTGTGGAACAAGCAGGTTGTGTGTTAGTGATTAGCAGACTGTACGTCAGTCCCTATACCGCTGAAGGACTGCTGCAGTATAGGTGAGCGGTCAGCAGTGGTGCACGTCAACCCTATCTATTGTGGACCTATAGCGGTCCTTACAGAACAGCAGACTGTACCGCACTCAAGCCTATGTACCGTAGCACCCTATACCAAGTTACCAGTCCTTATAAGAACTTTTGTGGACCAAGCAGGTTGTGTATTAGTGTTTAGCAGACTGTACGTCAGTCCCTATACCGCTGAAGGACTGCTGCAGTATAGGGCAGCGGTCAGCAGTGGTGCACGTCAACCCTATCTATTGTGGACCGATAGCGGTCCTTACAGAACAGCAGACTGTACCGCACTCAAGCCTATGTACCGTAGCACCCTATACCAAGTTACCAGTCCTTATAAGAACTTTTGTGGAACAAGCAGGTTGTGTGTTAGTGATTAGCAGACTGTACGTCAGTCCCTATACCGCTGAAGGACTGCTGCAGTATAGGGCAGCGGTCAGCAGTGGTGCACGTCAACCCTATCTATTGTGGACCGATAGCGGTCCTTACAGAACAGCAGACTGTACCGCACTCAAGCCTATGTACCGTAGCACCCTATACCAAGTTACCAGTCCTTATAAGAACTTTTGTGGAACAAGCAGGTTGTGTGTTAGTGATTAGCAGACTGTACGTCAGTCCCTATACCGCTGAAGGACTGCTGCAGTATAGGTGAGCGGTCAGCAGTGGTGCACGTCAACCCTATCTATTGTGGACCGATAGCGGTCCTTACAGAACAGCAGACTGTACCGCACTCAAGCCTATGTACCGTAGCACCCTATACCAAGTTACCAGTCCTTATAAGAACTTTTGTGGACCAAGCAGGTTGTGTATTAGTGTTTAGCAGACTGTACGTCAGTCCCTATACCGCTGAAGGACTGCTGCAGTATAGGGCAGCGGTCAGCAGTGGTGCACGTCAACCCTATCTATTGTGGACCGATAGCGGTCCTTACAGAACAGCAGACTGTACCGCACTCAAGCCTATGTACCGTAGCACCCTATACCAAGTTACCAGTCCTTATAAGAACTTTTGTGGAACAAGCAGGTTGTGTGTTAGTGATTAGCAGACTGTACGTCAGTCCCTATACCGCTGAAGGACTGCTGCAGTATAGGTGAGCGGTCAGCAGTGGTGCACGTCAACCCTATCTATTGTGGACCTATAGCGGTCCTTACAGAACAGCAGACTGTACCGCACTCAAGCCTATGTACCGTAGCACCCTATACCAAGTTACCAGTCCTTATAAGAACTTTTGTGGACCAAGCAGGTTGTGTATTAGTGTTTAGCAGACTGTACGTCAGTCCCTATACCGCTGAAGGACTGCTGCAGTATAGGTGAGCGGTCAGCAGTGGTGCACGTCAACCCTATCTATTGTGGACCGATAGCGGTCCTTACAGAACAGCAGACTGTACCGCACTCAAGCCTATGTACCGTAGCACCCTATACCAAGTTACCAGTCCTTATAAGAACTTTTGTGGAACAAGCAGGTTGTGTGTTAGTGATTAGCAGACTGTACGTCAGTCCCTATACCGCTGAAGGACTGCTGCAGTATAGGGCAGCGGTCAGCAGTGGTGCACGTCAACCCTATCTATTGTGGACCGATAGCGGTCCTTACAGAACAGCAGACTGTACCGCACTCAAGCCTATGTACCGTAGCACCCTATACCAAGTTACCAGTCCTTATAAGAACTTTTGTGGAACAAGTGAGTTGTGAATGTTTAGCAGACTGCAGCAGAAGGGCAGCAGTCAAGTATAATATCCTTTCTATATTTGGAAGAAAGAATATTATACATGTACAAGCCTATTACTGTACCACTGATACCAGTCCTGAAAAGAACCTTTGTGGAACTAATAATAACAGCAAGTCTTTAAAATTACCCTCACTGCCTGACAACACTGCTTCCTTCCTGTCCCTATACAAATTGGCAAAAAAAGAGAACGATTAGTGGTTACTGGAACAGCTCTTTTGTGGACCTTGATAGTAACAGCTAATGATGATGATGATGATGATGATGATGAAAGACTAATCTGGCTGTCCCTGTAGCATACACCGTCCTTTCCCTTTCTCTAAACTAACAAAAGACACTCAGGCTGCTGCAAGAATCAGCAGCACAGCAAACCTATCAACACCTAACACCTATACCAGTCCTGAAAAGAACTTTTGTGTACCAAATAGCTAGTGGTTTATCTCTCCCTACTCCACACAGGAACCTGTCCCTATCGTAACAGAAGAAAGAATGTAAAATGGCCACCGGATCGGGTGTATTTATAGGTTAGGGGGAATGTCCAAGTGTCCATGTGCTGTCATGTCTCAATTGGCTGTCCTGTATCACATGATAAACGTGTCACCAAAGGTTAAAGTTCTTGTATACATTAAACACGTAAGTCCGCCGCGGCGAACGACGGAAAAAGGCGTTCGAACGTGCGGACCGCGAATGTCGGAAATTCGCCGCGAAACGACCGCCGGGCGAAACGTTCGTCCATCACTAGTGGCCACAGCCCTTGCTAGGCGGCCTTGACTTGTTGGGCTTACCAGTTACCTTCTCTTGGCCTGCTCTTCCACGTCTAGGGGTTCCCAGGGTTGATACCCAACGACTTGAACACTGACACAGATGAAGTCCTTTAACAAAGGTTTTATTTTGCAGTAGTGAACAGGAACCTTTTCCTCAGTACCTAGAACGTTTCCCGTCTCCTCAATGGTACTGGAAAAGCGTGGATTCGTCAGTGTCCTTCCCAACTCAGTAACCAGGTACTTCCCAGGATGCCACCTGCCAGCCATCCTCGAGCTGTGGTGCCTCTCAAGCCCAGAGCACACCCGAACACCTTGAATCCTCCCTCAGTTACTGCGCCTCAGACCAGCCGGGTCCGAGACTCGGGAACAGACGGATCCCTACCCCAGACCAGACGGGTCTATCAGGGGACTTCCACGGTTTCACCCTGCTCGCTAGGGAAGTACCAGAAGACACTGTAGACAAGGATGGATGGATGAAGCAAGGAAAGCCAGGTAGTAAGCCAAGGTCAGGGCGGGCTGCAGACAGCGTAATCAGAACAAGCTGGGTCGGTACACAGAAGATCAGATCACGAGAAGTCAGGTAAAACAGGTTACACAGGGGGGCTTCAGGAACAAACGTTGCTCAAGCAACCAGTAGCAGGTTTGAAAGGGATTTAAATAGAGAAGCACATGAGGGGCTGGACAGGAAGTAACAGGAAGGAATCATATATTAGGCAACAGGTGAAGGGCGTCGACGCCCATAGCTGGAGAGTGCACAGAGCTGAACACCTGACAGTGGACAACAGATGCCAGCCGACCCACTGCAGTAAAGGTGAGACACAGATCAGCTCCGCAGCTGATCTGTGACACACACCTCTTAAGTACCCCTTCCCAGACTCCCCAGCAGGCCCTGGCACTCCCACTGATTGGTTCCGAGAAGGTTGATACCTAAACATCCAACCAGACCTGGTTCCAGCCTGTCATGTGCACCTCACTGTTCACATGACCAGGCAGAACTTCCAAACATAGCCTGGCCAGACTGGTGTTAAGGCCTACCTACACAATTAACCCTCAGAACGCATACTGTTCTGAGGCAAAAACTAAATTTACATGTGTATGACATTTTGTCCAAAATGTCATCCGCTACACATCCCGCCCAGTTATTTAGACGATGTCCCCATTGTCCAGGTAACAACTAGGGTAAAAGTCCTACACAAAAAAACGAAGTAGTGCCTGAATTCTTGTTTTTGGGTGCCGGGAAAGGGAAAGAAAGGGAAAACACGTTTAAACATTAACACTTATCACAATGACACATTCAATGCGGTATGCATACCACCCAGCTAACTGTCTAACCCACCCAGACTCCTCCGGTGACCTTGACAGCCGATCTTGATGCATCCTGAAAGAGAAACATAATACAAAGGCAATACTGTTCACTATACATTCTGGTTTTGAAGGGCAAAATTACGGAATTTTCTCCTTCACATGTATATGAAATATCTCCTCTAACACACTCTAATCACTGGTGAAAGGAAAAGTCTCTGCTCACTACCACTATTTTCTGCCGAATCATGCCATCTAGTGGTCAGAGCTGCTGTAACTGCAAGTCCTTTAACTAGTGAATAGTGATGGACGAACTTCCGACGGGACGTTTCGCGAAAGCGAAATGCGAACGGACCCAAACGTTCGCGAAACCGAACGTTCGCCGCGGGCCCCATTGACTTCAATGGGAGGCGAACTTTGCAAACCTTCATGTCGAATTTGCGGCCACGTGGTAATTATTAGGGGGTAAAACGTAGTCCCACCATCTGGACAATGACATAATACATGTATGAGGTGAATTTGGGATCGATAACTACAAGCATTTTTATTTTATTTGGGAAATTGTTCTAACAATTCAGGACTATGGAGCTAATGAAGGCAATGGAGGAGAGGGAAGGTCAGGGACCAGGGTAGGCAAAGAAGAGGGTGCAGGAGATGATCACCAGCAGCGTGACATACCGGAATGACACATGCACCGTGATAGAGGCATCTGACAGCAGCACCGTAATACAGAGCACTGACAGCAGCACCGTGACATACAGCGCTGACAGCAGCACCGTGACATACAGCGCTGACAGCAGCACCGTGACATACAGCGCTGACAGCAGCACCGTGACATACAGCGCTGACAGCAGCACCGTGACATACAGCGCTGACAGCAGCACCGTGACATACAGCGCTGACAGCAGCACCGTGACATACAGCGCTGACAGCAGCACCGTGACATACAGCGCTGACAGCAGCACCGTGACATACAGCGCTGACAGCAGCACCGTGACATACAGCGCTGACAGCAGCACCGTGACATACAGCGCTGACAGCAGCACCGTGACATACAGCACTGACAGCAGCACCGTAAGCAGCCCCAGGAGGAAGTCAGCACAGCACAGGGATGGTGTGATCCCCTCATAATAAGAACCCCCAGGAGGAAGTCAGCACAGCACAGGGATAGTGTGATCCCTTCATAATAAGAACCCCCAGGAGGAAGTCAGCACAGCACAGGGATATCATAAGCAGCCCCAGTAGAAATATGACACCGCTCAACCTCTTCAAAGAGGAGGGTAGGGGCATATAGTACGGTGTGCTTTTTTGGGTCAAGGAAGTGAGCCAAATGAATTAAGAAGGTCTGTGTGCTTGATTAAAAAAATAGTTTATAGACATATACATGGTCTACTGGTCACATGTGTTGAATTCCTCCGAGATCCATGCCTCATTCATTTTTAGAAATGTGAGGTAGTTAACACTGTGGTGAGCTAGGCGAGTACGCTTATCGGTCACAATCCCCCCTGCTGCGCTGAACGTCCTTTCGGACAGGACACTGGATGAGGGGCAAGCCAACAGTTCGATTGCAAATTGGGCAAGCTCTGGCCAGAGGTCAAGCCTGCCCACCCAGTAGTCTAGGGGTTCATCACTCCTCAGAGCGTCCACATCGGCCGTTAACCCAATGTAGTCGGACACCTGACGGTCTAGGCGTTCCCTGATGCTGGATCCGGATGACACCTGTCGATGGGTCGGCTGAAAGAATGACCTCATATCCGAAGTCACCAACACATCTTCAAACCGGCCTCTTCTTGCAGGCGCTGTTGGATTGGTACCCGCAAATCCTTCTCTGGGAGTGGGAATTGCTCCTCTGCCAGCGCACGCAAAAGCAGAATGCAGCATTTCTCGAAGCAAGGCCTGGAAGTGCTGCATTCTGACAGCCCTCTGCGACGGCGGTAACATTTCCGCCATTTTGTGTTTGTACCGGGGGTCTAAGTACGTTGCCACCCAGTACTGGTCCTTGACCCTCATGCTTTTTATACGGGGGTCCCTATTAAAACACTGGAGCATGAAGGCCCCCATTTGCACTAAAGTGGAAGCGGTGTGGTGGCCTGGCTCCTGCTCATCATCCAGGATAATGTCGTCCTCTTCATTCTCCTCTCCCCATCCTCGCACAACAGGGATCCCAGAAAGGTTTAAAGCATGCTCTTCTTGCTCCTGCTCATCCGCCCCGGCACCATCCTCCTCTGACTCCTCATCAGACTCCTGTTGTTGACTTGTCTCAGATAGAGTAGCCCCCCCTGGGAATTCATCCAGCATTGCGACTTCCTCATCTTCCCGCTCCTGCTCCTCCACAGCCTGATCAATGACACGACGCAATGCACGCTCCAGAAAGAAGGCATAAGGTACCATGTCACTGATGGCGCCATGGCTGCGACTGACCAGTTTGGTGATCTCCTCAAATGGCCGCAGAAGTCTGCATGTGTCGCGCATGAGCAGCCACTGGCGCGGTGAAAAAAAACCCAGCTCCCCAGAACCGTTTCTTTCGCAGAGTTCATACAGGTAGACGTTAACTGCACGTTTCTGCTGGAGCAGCCTATCAAGCATATAGAAGGTTGAGTTCCATCGCGTCGGGCAATCGCAAATAAGACGTCTGACCGGCAGATGGTGTCGCCGCTGAATGTCAGCAAGGCGAGCCATGGCCGTGTAAGATCTTCTGAAATGGGCCGAGATTTTCCTTGCCTGCCGCAAGATGTCCTGGACCCCAGGGTATTTGACAAGGAATCGCTGCACGACCAAGTTTAAGACGTGTGCCATGCACGGCACGTGCGTGATTTTGCCCTGTTTCAATGCGCTAAGCAGATTGGCACCGTTGTCACACACCACTTTACCAACTGTCAAATTGAGCGGTGTTAGCCACTCATCTGCCTGTGAACGCAAAGCTGAAAGGAGTGCCGGGCCAGTGTGGCTCTTTGCTTCCAGGCACAACAGACGCAGCACGGCATGGCAACGTCTCACCTGGCATGTGGAATAGGTTCTGGGGAGCTTGGGCGGTGCAGTGGAAGAGACGCTAGCAGCGGAAAAGGAGGAGGCAGCTGAGGAGGAGAGGGAGGAGGATGGAGTAGGAGGAGGAGAAGAAGAGTCAGGCCTGCATGCAATCCGTGGCGGTAAAACCAAATCTACACGGGTGCCACGGGTTACATGCTTGACGGCCGTCAGAAGGTTCACCCAGTGGGCAGTAAAACTGATATACCTTCCCTGCCCGTGTTTGCTAGACCACGTGTCTGTGGTCAGATGTATCTTGGCACCGACACTGTGTGCCAGAGATACATTCACTTGCCGCTGAACATGGCCATATAGCTCTGGGATGCCCTTCTCTGAGAAATACTTCCTTCCTGGGACCTTCCATTGTGGTGTTCCAATGGCCACAAATTTGCGAAAGGCCTCCGAGTCCACCAGTTTATATGGCAGTAGTTGGCGGGCTATGAGTTCTGACAAGCCAGCCGCCAACCGTTGGGCAAGAGGGTTATCCGGCGTCATCATTTTTTTACGCTCAAACATTAGGCCCACGGAAGCCTGCCTTTTTGCAGAAAAATGTGAGCTTGGCGTGATGGAAGGTGGAGTGGAGGACAATTGTGAGGAGAGAGGAGAAGGAGAAGTAGAAGACGAGGCTGGACGGTGAGAGCCTGCAGTGTGGCTTTGTGTGTTCCGTTGCTCCCACTGGGCTCGGTGATGGCTGCTCATGTGCCTTCTTAAGGCGGTCGTCCCTAGGTGAGTATTGGGCTTACCGCGACTAACGCGTTGACTGCAAAGATTGCAGATGGCAACGCTATTGTCAGCAGCGGACACGTTAAAAAAAGCCCACACTGCGGAGCCATGTGCCGGTGTCCTGGGAGCGCCAGATGTGACCGTACATGGTCGATGACTCGCTCCTGATACATTTGCAGTCTGCTTTGTCCCTGCTGTGCAATGTAAGTCATTGCTGCTTCTCCTCCCTATCTGCTGGTCCATATCTCCCTCTGAACTCCCCTCCTCTTCCTCTCTTGTGGGCACCCACGTGACATCACTAGACACGTCATCATCAACGTCACCTTCCCCACCGCTATAAGTAGAGATCTCGGAGTAGGCAGCAACACCGGGGACCAACCTCCTCCTTGGGCTGATCTGGGTACTGGCGTCAGACTGCTGAGTAGCGCTTGTTGCTACCTCCTCTTCCTGATCCAATACCAAGAGTGGCTGCGCATCAGAAATGTCCTCTTGATATGGATCGGAAAATAATTCCAGTGACTCAAGCGGAAGGTATGTGGTGGTGGTGGTGGTGGTCGTGTTGTTGGTGGTAGTGTCTTTGGGGGTGCACATAGCAGAGAGTGAAGAAGAGGGTGCAGATCGAGAGGATGAGGAGGGTGCAGAAGAGTAAGGCTGAGCGAGCCACTCAACCAAGTCTGGTGCATCCTTTAAAGTAATTGAACGCACCTTCTGCAACTTCCCACTTTGGCTCAAGCCTGTTGCTCCTGCCCTACCCCTACCACCCCTGCGGAAGGGCCTGCCTCTTCCTCTGCCTGTCATTTTTTAAATGACCCTGTGACAAAACTCTTAGTCCCTATACCGCTGAAGGACTGCTGCAGTATAGGTGAGCGGTCAGCAGTGGTGCACGTCAACCCTATCTATTGTGGACCTATAGCGGTCCTTACAGAACAGCAGACTGTACCGCACTCAAGCCTATGTACCGTAGCACCCTATACCAAGTTACCAGTCCTTATAAGAACTTTTGTGGACCAAGCAGGTTGTGTATTAGTGTTTAGCAGACTGTACGTCAGTCCCTATACCGCTGAAGGACTGCTGCAGTATAGGGCAGCGGTCAGCAGTGGTGCACGTCAACCCTATCTATTGTGGACCGATAGCGGTCCTTACAGAACAGCAGACTGTACCGCACTCAAGCCTATGTACCGTAGCACCCTATACCAAGTTACCAGTCCTTATAAGAACTTTTGTGGAACAAGCAGGTTGTGTGTTAGTGATTAGCAGACTGTACGTCAGTCCCTATACCGCTGAAGGACTGCTGCAGTATAGGGCAGCGGTCAGCAGTGGTGCACGTCAACCCTATCTATTGTGGACCGATAGCGGTCCTTACAGAACAGCAGACTGTACCGCACTCAAGCCTATGTACCGTAGCACCCTATACCAAGTTACCAGTCCTTATAAGAACTTTTGTGGAACAAGTGAGTTGTGAATGTTTAGCAGACTGCAGCAGAAGGGCAGCAGTCAAGTATAATATCCTTTCTATATTTGGAAGAAAGAATATTATACATGTACAAGCCTATTACTGTACCACTGATACCAGTCCTGAAAAGAACCTTTGTGGAACTAATAATAACAGCAAGTCTTTAAAATTACCCTCACTGCCTGACAACACTGCTTCCTTCCTGTCCCTATACAAATTGGCAAAAAAAGAGAACGATTAGTGGTTACTGGAACAGCTCTTTTGTGGACCTTGATAGTAACAGCTAATGATGATGATGATGATGATGATGATGAAAGACTAATCTGGCTGTCCCTGTAGCATACACCGTCCTTTCCCTTTCTCTAAACTAACAAAAGACACTCAGGCTGCTGCAAGAATCAGCAGCACAGCAAACCTATCAACACCTAACACCTATACCAGTCCTGAAAAGAACTTTTGTGTACCAAATAGCTAGTGGTTTATCTCTCCCTACTCCACACAGGAACCTGTCCCTATCGTAACAGAAGAAAGAATGTAAAATGGCCACCGGATCGGGTGTATTTATAGGTTAGGGGGAATGTCCAAGTGTCCATGTGCTGTCATGTCTCAATTGGCTGTCCTGTATCACATGATAAACGTGTCACCAAAGGTTAAAGTTCTTGTATACATTAAACACGTAAGTCCGCCGCGGCGAACGACGGAAAAAGGCGTTCGAACGTGCGGACCGCGAATGTCGGAAATTCGCCGCGAAACGACCGCCGGGCGAAACGTTCGTCCATCTCTACTAGTGAACACGTTGGGCCAAAAGCCTGAAGAACTCGACGTGCATCTTACGGTAGAACTACCTGTCTAACTACCCCAGAGTCTTTATGGATTGCAGAAACACTGAAAAAATTAAAGACACGAGGAAACTCTTCGCCTTTTCTTTCTGCAAAACTTCTCAAAGACTTGACTCCAGGAACAGCTGACCAATAGAACCTTGGGTCAGGTAGAGTTAGATCTTTCCCTTGAGCATCAACTGTAGTGATGAAGTAAATGGTGCTCTCTTTATCCGGTTGACATGTTAAAATCTTGTCACAGTAGATGTGCCGACCATATCCCTGATGTAACAACAGTCCTGTAATCTGTTCGGCACTTCCCATATGAAAAACATCTCTTACGGTGACACAGGAGAAACCAAGTCCATACTCTGTTGAGTCAGGCGAAGAGTCTCCGGCAGGCAGATAGTTCTCCATAGTGATACTGGTGGTACCCCGTGGCTTGCACCTGAACACCTTCCCCCAGATGTCTGGCCTCGGAGTGCAGGAGGTAGGCCTGCCTCTGCGATGGGGGGGTTTCTTACTCTGCTCCTCCGCCTGTACGGCCCACGCTGAAACTACAGCCTTCTTTCGCGGAGACACTTCCGCAACCTCAGCGAAGGTTTCTTGGGCTTCGGAAGGGGCAGGATTACTCGTAGTAACCTGACCCCCAAAAGACGACTTCGGGGTAAATCCAGCAGTCTCTTCCATGGCGACACCCGTGGCCCAATTGTAGTGAAAGGCCCGGGTGGAACAGTGGGCTTTTCCACTTGGAACACATAGTTCCCGCACTTGTGGCTTCTCGAGAATGGTCGGGGATTTGCAACAAGCCCATCGCACCTTTCACATAACATCCCGAGGGCCTCAACTTCCCCTATGTTGCACAGGACGAACCTCCCCTGCGGCAACAACCGAATGCCAGTATATGTGATCACTGTCCCTGGCGTCTGCACACTCGCCAGACTCCTCACTGTAGACATCCTGGGTCCAGGTGCTGACTGCACGTGCAAGGACTGGAACATTTTCAGATTTATTTTTTTCTCCAAGCTCCGAGAAAACAACCTCACTTCTTCCTTCCGCAACACACACTCACGTGGTGCCTCGTGCGGGGAAAAGATCAGCCTAGACTCCTCCCACTGGCCACTGGCTCCTGTATATTTTCGCAGGCTTTTGATACAAGCTCCTCCTATGCTTACACACCTCAGTGAAAGTCTCTCCAAAATGGCGCTAATCTTTGTGGCGCAGTTCCAAAACATTCTTTACCCTCTATTCCAAGGCCCTGTGAGGTAACTATAAATCCCAGACTACGAGCCCCCACATGTACTACTTTGGTGTCAGTGGGAGGAATAGTACCCTACTGTTGGTGTCAGTGGGAGGAATAGTACCCTACTGTTGGTGTTAGTGGGAGGAATAGTACCCTACTGTTGGTGTTAGTGGGATGAATAGTACCCTACTGTTGGTGTCAGTGGGAGGAATAGTACCCTACTTTGGTGTCAGTGGGAGGAATAGTACCCTACTGTTGGTGTCAGTGGGAGGAATAGTACCCTACTGTTGGTGTCAGTGGGAGGAATAGTACCCTACTGTTGGTGTCAGTGGGAGGAATAGTACCCTACTGTTGGTGTTAGTGGGACGAATGGTAGCCTGCTGTTGGTGTCAGTGGGAGGAATAATACCCTACTGTTAGTGGGAGGAATAGTAGCCTGCTGTTGGTGTCAGTGGGAGGAATAATACCCTACTGTTGGTGTCAGTGGCAGGAATTATGCCCTATTGTGAATGCCAATGGGGGGAATAGTGCCCCAAGGGCTGGATAAAGATAAGCAAAGGGCTGCATTTGGTCCCTGGGCTGCAGTTTGGAGATCACAGTGTTAGTGTATGTAAATCTACAAGTATATCGAACACTCCCCTCCCCCCCACACTGACAATGCTGCTGTCCAAAGGTGCCCACTGTGCTCCTTCATCCAGAATGCAGGCACTCCAATACCACATCTAATGCTTGGTAAGCTGCACTATATTTCACTTTTGATTTTGGGGTTAATATCGCTTTAAATATAGACTGCGCACACTCCAGCATATGACAGAGTCCCTTCAGCTAAATATACTATATATGTGACAGGTTGACTTTAATCTCTGCATGTAATATTCAGGTGCAGAATTTCCGCCTGTGCCAATAACATTTGTTTAGTTTTGATTCTGATAAATTCTACAATGAATGAACAAATGACAATACCAATTGGATTTACGTCGTTCACAAGCATCCCATATGGACATTTTCTCCGGAGCAGCGAATTGTGTCATCCTGGAATTGCCTACCGCTCGGAGACAGCTGAAGGATCTGCAGATGAATATACGGCTGAGATTGACATTCTCATTTTTTATGTTACATCAGAGTGTGATGAGTCTATGAGACACAAGATGTTGCAATGCCAAAAGCTTTCAGCTCTTCAACAAGAACTTCGAGCGAATGTCACCCTAACCCGACAGACAGGGTGGATGTTGTTAGCATTAATGGGCTGTGGAAGACTCAAATATCCCCATTTCTGAGTGAAAGGTATTGAGATAGCCGGGGAGTAGGAAAATAAAGTCTGCATTATTTCATACTTACAACACTGTGTAATACCACTTGTGTGATGCAGATCTTTTAAAAATAATAGAATGAGATGAATTGTATGTTGGCTTGCTGTACTAGTGTTTTATTTATGCCAATACGTATTCTATAAACACAGATTAAAGAAGAACTCTATTTAAAAACTGCAGTTTAGGGCACATACTGCATGTTTTTTCTACTTTTTTAATCAAAACTTTTTTTTATTCACAAGAATAATGGGTAACTGAGTTACAACAGGGCTGGACTGGGACAAATATTTGGCCCTGGACTTCATCCAGACCAGCCCACTTTAATTTTGCAAACAAGCACAAAAACTATAAAACTATATGCAATTGTGCAAAAATAAAAAAAACATAAATAGCATAACATAAGGAGTCCTCACTAACCTCTTTAATTATTTCACTTATTCTCCTCTGTATTTTTCTCATCTTTCTCACATCACTGCGTGAAGTTGAGGGCGAGCCGTGCAGCCATTACTGTGTCACTGAAACTCCCTGTAGTCCCAATGGCCAGCACATGCCTGAGTTACAATAATGCCCTGTATACACGGTCGGACATTCCGACTACAAAATCTGATTTTTTTCAGAAGGATTTTGGCCCAAACTTGTCTTGCATACACATGGTCGCACAAAATTGTTGGAAAATACGATCGTTCAGAACGCGGGGACGTAGAACACGTACAACGGGACTATAAAGAGGGCAGTAGCCAATAGCTTTTGTCTCGTAATTTATTCTGAACATGCGTGGCACTTTGTCCGTCAGAATTGTCTACACACATTTTCTGTCGGAAAGTCGTGTTTTTTTGTAGAACTTAAAACAAACAAAACTTAAGAGAAAAAAAAAAAAGAAAGAAAAAAAAACCCATGTTTTTAAAATAATAGAAAAGTAAACTAATATAAGATAAAATAAAATAGAATATTATAAGGCATAAGCTCCTTCCTCCAGTCTTGTCTATGGGCCTTTTTACCACATGAGTTGCCATCTGCACAGCATATGCATTATAGGAGAGGCCCCAAGCTCAAGAGGAGCCTATCTACAATATTAGAGTCTATAACCATAACAGTCTATCCATTATTAACTGGGGGGAGCAAAGTTGGGGTTATCCAACCAGTTTTGCCATATAATGTCAATTTTTTCTGGAGCCTTTCAGTGTCAGTATGCCAACTGTTCCCTAAGAAGGAGGGAATTGACATACGCAATCCACTGGGCCTTTGTAGGCACATTAGTTGCAAGCCAAAAACGTGCTATGAGTTTTCTGGCCAGGTATAGTAGTCTAGTTATCATTATATAAATGCCTTTTGGGTACATTTCATCATCAACTGAACCCAGGAGATACACCAGAGGTGTGCATGGTATGGGTGTCTGTGCTACAGTGGATACAATCTGTGTGACCTCTTACCAATATCTAGCAAGCTTCAGGCAACGCCATATCATGTTTATAAACTCTACCAAGTGAGTGGTACTTTTAGGGCATGCATAAGGGGGGATCTCTTCTGCCCCATTCATATAGTCGGGGTGTACGATATGACCTATGAAGTATAAACAATTGTGAGAGTCGATTCAGTTTGCATTGTGCGCTATACAAGTATTTCATTCATTCATTCATTCAGAGTTTATGAGATGCCGCAATTGACAACCCGGAACTGATTCCAGGGCCATATCCCACTGGTCACCGTCTATATCACCCACATCCGTGGACCAATGTGTTCTACATTTAAGTAGGGCTGGATTTTGGATTGTGAATACTAAAGTAGAATAAGCTTGTGATATCACTCCCTTTTGGTTGTTAGCTTGTAGGACCTCCTGTATCAGAAAAGATTTAGTAATATTTAGACTGACCGTCCATGTCTGTGTTTGTAGAGCATGCCTGAGTTGGAGGTATTGGTAGAATTGATTCCATGTTAGAGAGAATTCCCTGTGTAAGTTTTCAAATGATTTGAGTACATTGGCATTATATAATTGTGTAAATAGCCATATCCCTATTCTTGACCAAGAGACGAATCCCTGTAATTTGGATAGTTGGGGTTGTTCCAAATGGGGGTAAACTCCACTGGGCCATCTATGGTTAGTCCTCTTTTAACTGCCTTCCAAACCTTCTGGAGTAATATTGCCCTTGGGGAGGACAAAGGGATACCCAACAGATCCATCTCCAAATGAGAGCCAACTGTTAATATGGGATTGGTGCGAGACACTGACTGTATAATAGAGTCATCTGACTGATGCAGATCCCAGCCTGCAAGTTGTTGCAGCTGCGATGCTAAAAAGTACATCATAGAATGCGGTACCGCCAGGTCCCCCAGTCCTTGCCAAATTGTAGCGTTGTTAGGCTGATGCGGGCTCTACATTTTTTCCAAATAAGGTCGAAATTGAGTGTCAATCTTCTTAACCACTTGCCTACTGGGCACTTAAAGCCCCCTTCTGCCCAGACCAATTTTCAGCTTTCGGTGCTCTCACACTTTGAATGACAATTACTCAGTCATGTAACACTGTACCCAAATACATTTTTTGTCCTTTTTTTCTCACAAATAGAGCTTTCTTTTGGTGGTATTTTATCACCTTTATCACCTCTGGGTTTTTTATTTTTTGCGCTATAAATGAAAAAAGACCGAAAATTTTGAAAAAAAAACACATTTTTCTTTGTTTCTGTGATAAAATTTTACAAATTATTAATTTTTCTTCATAAACTTTGCCCACAATTTATACTGCTACATATCTTTGGTAAAAATAACCCAAATTGGTGGATATTATTTGGTCTTTGTGAAAGTTAGAGAGTCTACAAGCCAGGAAAGTACAAATACCCCCCAAATGACCCCTTTTTTGAAAGTAGACATTCCAAGGTATTTAGTAAGAGGCATGGTGAGCTTTTTGATGTTGTCATTTTTTCCCACAATTCTTTGCAAAATGAATTTTTTATTTTATTTTTTTTCCACAAAATTGTCATTGTAATAGATTATTTCTCTCACTTGGCATGTGTATACCACAAATCTTGCCCCAAAATAAATCCTGCTACTCCTCCTGAGTATTACGATACCACATGTGTGGGACTTTTCCACAGCCTGACCACTTAGAGAGGCCCAACATGCAGGGAGCGCCATCACGTGTTCTAGGAGCATAAATTACACATCTAACTTGTTGACTACCTATTACACTTTTGAAGGCCCTGGAGCAAGGACAATGACACGTGACACTGATGTGGCACTGATGATAGATGGCACTGATACGTGGCACTGATGACAGATGCCACTAATACGTGGCACTGATGACACGTGACACTGATGACAGATGGCACTAATATGTGGCACTGATGACAGATGGCACTAATATGTGGCACTGATGACACATGGCACTAATACATGGCACTGATGACACATGGCACTAATACGTGGCACTGATGACACGTGACACTGATGACAGATGGCATTGATACCTGGCATGACACGTGACACTGATAACAGATGGCACGTGACACTGACAGATGGCACTGATGACAGATGGCACTGATACGTGGCACTGATGACAGATGGCACTTATACGTGGCACTGGGGACAGATGGCACTTATACGTGGCACTGGGGACAGGTGGCACTTATACGTGGCACTGGGGACAGATGGCACTTATACGTGGCACTGGGGACAGATGGCACTGTGGCACTGATGACAGGTGGCACTGGGGACAGATGGCACTGATGACAGGTGGCACTGGGGACAGATGGCACTAAAGACAGGTGGAATGGGGGCAGATGGCACTGACAGGTGGCAGTGGGGGCAGATGGCACTGACAGGTGGCAGTGGGGGCAGATGGCACTGACAGGTGGCAGTGGGGACAGATGGCAGTGGGGGCAGTGGGGACAGGTGGCAGTGGGGACAGATGGGCACTTTATTTTCGTTTTTTTTTTTTATTATTTTTTTTTTTACACTAACCGCTGCATCTCTCAATGGTTTTTCTCTCCCTCCTCACACGCTGTCTGTGTGAGGAGGGAGAGCCAGCGAAGAGAGATCATCTCATATGTTTACATATGAGATCATCTCTCATTGGACACGCCGATCGCGCTGTAAACGGCCGCTGTGATTGGCCATTTACAGCGATCTGTGACTGGCTGTGTCCAAGGGATACGGCCAGCACAGAACTTCCCTGATGCGCGCCCGCCCGGCAGTTAGCGTCCGCGTCTGTAGCCGTCTTTTGGCTATAGCGCGGGTGCTAAGGGGCCCAGATCATTTTATACCACTGATAGTGGAAGCTTACACCATCCCTGGCATATAACACATTGTCTTTCCATTAGGGGTGCTAGGTTAAGTTTCAGATATTCAGTAGGGTCCGGTGATATCACTACTACCAGATATTTAAAAGTGTTAACAATGGCTATTTGCGACGCCTCTGAGGGGAGAGGTGATACTAGTGGATCTAGGGGCATAAGTATGGATTTGGACCAATTAATAGTAAATCTGTAAAAATCACCGAATTTAGTAATGGTTACCATTAGGGTCTAAAATGAGTCACCTGAGTCCACAGAATATAGTAAGGCATCAACAACTTGTCCTCCAGCTGACCCCTGCGGAATCCCACAATGTCCCCATTATTGCGGATTAACATTGCAAGTGTCTCTACTGCTAGTGCAAATAAAAGGGGAGATAACGGGCAGCCATAACGAGTACCCCGGTGTAACTGGAGGGGCTGGGAGAGGGAATTATTAACTTGCACCCTGGCCCAGGGTTCGCAATAAAGCACCTTCACCCAATTGATAAAAGCATTCCCCAGGTCAAAACCAGACAGGATTTCCCAGAGATAGGGCCATTCAACGCTGTAAAAAGCCTTGGCAGCGTCCAAGGACAGAATGACCCTACCCCCCGGCGTTACCTACAGGAGTTTGAATATTGAGGATGCGGCATCAGATGTTGTCTACCGTGGACTGTGTCAGAATAAATCCGAACTGGTCATGATGTACTGGATGCCCGACAACACCTTCAAGTCTGTTGGCAAGAACCCTAGCCAGCAGCTTGACATCAATATTATGCAGCGATATGGGGTGCTATGAATCCGGTATCTGTCTATCCTGTTTTGGCTTGGGAAGGACCACTATAATGGCCTCCTTCATCGAGTCAGGTAAATGACCCGTTTTAGCCACCTCTTGTAAGGCCCGCAATAGCGGAGGTAGGAGGATAGACCCATACCTGGTGTATACCTCGACAGGCAGCCCATCCGATCCAGGAGATTTTTGGCTTGGTGCATCTGTCAATGCCTCAGTCAGCTCCTCTATCATGATTCAAGTGCTTTTTCAGCCACGGATACCTGGGGAAAGGTACAGTCCCCCAAAATCAGAGCCAGCTCAGAGTGGGTATTGTTAGTTTTATAGGTGAATAAGTCTGCATAAAATTGCTGAAACGTATCCAAAATGTCAGTAGTAGAAGTGCTAACCTCCCCATTAGGTTTTTTTATTTTCTGTAATGGAGGTGGAAACCTGCTGCGCTTTAACAACCATAACCAATAAGTGACCTGTATTCTCTCCTTCCTCAAAATAGTTCTGTTGAAGAAAATATCAATTTTTTTTTTTCAGCTGTTGACAACACCACCTTGTTATATAATGATTGGGCCTCATTCCAGCTATTTTGGTTGGCTGGACTAGGATCCGCTACTAGAGCCATCTCTCTACTTTGTAACTGAAGGCGGACTGTATTCTCCCATTCTCTAGATCTTTTCTTTATACCAGATATTTCCCGTATGAGGAGACCCCGTAGGAATGCCTTTCCCGTACTACTGCCCCACTAGCAGAATGTTTATTGAATATCAAACATTCCCTCAGCCCACCAGGGATGGGGTCTGGGGTGGGGAGTAAAGTTAACCAGAACGGATTAACTCTCCACATCAATATGACAGATGGAGCTACTGTGTCTACCCGCACCCAAAATGGAGAGTGATCCGAGGAGGCGGGGTTCATAGGCCGCATCCAAAACATGTGGGAGCAGCATATAATTTCCTATACCCATATCTATTCTAGAGTAGAGGTCGACCGATATAGGTTTTCTATGGCAGCAGATGGCAGATATATGATGCCGATTTTTTTGTGCCGATATCTTAGGCTGATTTTTTTCTCTTTTTTTTCCCCCTTCATCTCATAAAATCTAACAGTTAGACACCTTTCACACTGGGCTGTTTTTCAGGCACTTTTGGGCTAAAAATTGCGCCTGTAAAGTGCCTGCAAAATGGCTTCCCTGTAGTCTCAGTGAGAAAGCCTGAGTGCTTTCACACTGAGGTGATACGCTGGCAGGACGTTAAAAAAAAGTCCTGCAAGCAGCATCTTTGGAGTGGTGTATACCGCTCCTCCACCACTCCTGCTCATTGAAATAAATTGGCACCGCTGCCGAAGCCCCTGCAATGTGATTCGACAGTGGTGCTTCACAGACGTATTTAATCCCTTCCTCGGCCGCTAGCTGGGTTATAAGTGCCCTGATATCAGCCGAATAGCTCCGCTAAAATTACGGTAAAGCGCTGCTAAAACTAGCAGCGTTTTGCCATCAACGCTTGCCCGCTCCAGTGTGAAAGCAGCCTTAAGTAATAAGTGATACAGAAAATTTCTTACATTTAAACATTTATTAAATAAAACAAACCTCCAATCAGTTCACTTATATGTATAATTTAGATAAAAAAAAAAAGTATATATATATATATATATATATATATATATATATATATATATATATATATATATATATATATATATATATATATATATGTATATCTTAAATAGTAAATACACAAAAACAGGTAATCAAAACTTTTGGACAAAAAAAAATGGGCTAACTTTACTGTTTTATTTTTATTTTTTTAAATCATTAGTGTATTTTTTCCAAAAAAATTGCGTTTGAAAGACCGCTGCGCAAATACCGTTTGACATAAAATATTGCAACAACCGCTATTTTATTCCCTAGTGTCTCTGCTAAAAAAATATATAATTTTTGGGGGTAGCAGAAAATACAGGATTTTTACTTGTAAGCAACAAGTGTCAGTAAAGATTTAGGGGTTGATTTACTAAAGGCAAAATTACTGTGCACTTTGCAAATTGCAGTTGCACTCTGCAAAAGCAGTTGCCCCAGAGCTTAGTAAATGAGCGAAAACTCTGCTGACTTCCATCATCCAATCACATGCAAGCAAAAATGCTGTTTTTTTTCCTTGCATGTGATTGGGTATCCTTTGCAAAGTGAAACCTTACCTCATTTACTAAGCTTTGGAGCAACTGCAATTGCAGAGGGCAACTGCACTTTGCCTTTAGTAAATCAACCCCTTAGTCTTTAAATGGTTAAACTGAGAACTCCTACACACCAAGTTCAGTTCATTGATAAGTAGAAACATTGGGGGTTATTTACTAAAGGCAAATCCACTTTGCACTTAAAGTGCACTTGGAAGTGTAGTTGCTGTAGATCCGAGGGGGACATGCAAGGAAAAAGAAAAAACAGCATTTTAGCTTGCACATGATTGGATGATAAAATCAGCAGAGCTTCCCCTGATTTCAGATCTACCCATTAGATTTAGAGTGACTGCACTTCCAAGTGCACTTGTACTGCAAAGTGGATTTGCCTTTCGCTAATAACCCCCATTGCATCTCTTTGATCTTTTCTTGGCAGAGTGCCCAAAGAGGAGAAACAAGTCACTCCATAGAAGACCTAGGCAACTTGCATTGACTTCTATTACAGAAGTCATTTGCAAGTTGCACTGAAGTTATAATCAGCCTTTTTTATCAGCACAAATATCAGCTGATATATCGGCCGGACGATATATTGGTCGACCTCTATTCTAGAGAGGCCTCCATGAGAAGCAAAGTAGCACTGTACATCCCTGTTACGCCCTCTCCAGATGTCCCGTAGACCCATCTCAGATATTAAAGCGGCAAAGGGGGATGAATGGGGTATGACTCTTTTAGTTCCAGGGCGGGTGGACAGCCTGTCCAGTTGTGGGTCAATAACGTTATTGAAGTCCCCCAGAGCTAGAACGGGAATCCCGGGGTGCAGTGCCATAAATTGTGCTAATTTCTTCAGGGGATATGAATTAAAGGGTGGAGGATATATACATTGCTGCAACAATACATCTGAAGCCCCCCCAGGCTGCACAACAGAAATACAAATTTACTCTCTCTGTCAATCTGCTTCTCCATACAATGAAAAGAGATATTCTTATTAATCAGCACGCTTACTCTACTAGAGAAGGAGGAGTAGGTGGAGTGGAATTGTACCGGAAATGTACGAGCTTTAAACAAGCTGACAGAGAGAGTCAGGTTGAAAGTGTGTCTCCTGGAGACACATGACATGCGGTATCATTCTAGTTAAATAATGATTTGTCCCATCACTCAAACCCCTCAAATTCCATGAGAGGAAGAGTAAGTAGTCCCTTATTAACATTGGCAGACATAGTACATAGAGAAAGAATATGGAGGAGTATTATTAGCTTGTCCTCTGTATTGCAGGACTAGGCCTATAATGTAATATTTCATTATAAACAGCAGTAATGACACACGTTTGGTGCTCCTTCTAGTGTTACGCTGAAGAATAGACAGCTGTGGATTTACCCATTTCAGACTCATTTGTAGAAAAAAATGGAAAGAAAAAGAGAAATAAGACTGCAGAAATAAAAATTGTAAGAAAAATAAATAAAACCAAAACCATAGTTCCAGGTCAACGTACACAAGTAATCATAGGACACCCCTCATCATGGGGGGAGGGGGGGGGGGCGATAACGTAGCCCGAGAGGTAAATAGATCAGACAAAAATTGTCAAACTTGATACGTTAATGTATGTCCCAGAACGTAGTAAGTTAGCTGTGTAGTGTGGAGTGGGACCAATAGATTGTAATATCAAACAGAAATAACCTGCCCCACCGCACAGCACATCTCTTGTGATTTGCACCAATGAAAAGAATTCTTTCTGTTTTCAACCTTCAGGCTGACGCCGCTCCAGATTACATTCCTCCCTGTCAAGCCAGTGCACGGCAGATGTAGGATTGTCAAAAGAATGTGACGATCCATTGGCGATTATCTTCAATTTTGCCGGGTATAGCATATGTAGCGGCGACACCTTTGACAAGGTGTCCACTATGTAGAAATTTAGTTTTTTCCTCAGAACTGTAAAGGGGTTCTGAGGGTTGATTGTGCAGGTTTAACTTTGGCCTCAGTTTGGCTGGGCAGTGTAATGCCGCGTACACACGAGCGGACTTTTGAACATCCAAAGTCCGACGGAATGATTCCGTCAGACTATTCGATCGTGTGTGGGCTGCAACGGACTTTTGATTCGCCAAAGTCTGACGGACTTTAGAATATGGAACATGCTTCAAATTTTTCCGACGGAACTCCGCCGGACCCGGTCCCTCCGAAAAATTCGCTCGTGTGTATGCTATTCCGACGGACTAAAACCGATGCTAGGGCAGCTATTGGCTACTGGCTATGAACTTCCTTATTCGAGTCCAGTCTTACGTCATCATGTTCGAATCTGTCGGAGTTTAGTGTGATTGTGTGTGGCCAAGTCCGCTCAGTCGAAAAGTCCGTCAGAACTCTGTCGGAACTCTGGCAGAACTCCGGCAGAACTCCTTCGGAAGTCTGTCGGACATAAGTTCTCTCGTGTGTACGGGGCTTTAGGGTTCTGCCTGGTCATGTGTACAGTTAGGTGCACATGGCAAGACCAGAACCAGGCCTGGTTGGATGCTTTAGGTATCAGCATTCCCCCAGGGCCAATCAGTGGGTGCGTCTGACCCCGCTGAGGAGTCTGGGGAAGGGTACTTAAGAGGCTGAAGTCACGTGTTCGGGGTTCATTCGTCAGGCCAGAGCTGCCTGTTCCTAAATCTGGACCGCGGTGGCCCCGCGAGGGGTCCCAGTCACAAGAGCGTGTTCTGCTCCGGAACATGGTCAGTTTGACTAGCCCCATTAGACCCGCATGGTCTGGGGGTAAGGATCCATCTGTTCCTAAATCTCGGAATTGGCTCGTCTGAGGAGCAGTAACTGAGGGAGGATTTAAGGCGTCCGGGTGTACTCTCAGCTTGGAGGGGCACCGGAGCTTGTGTAAGCGACCGGGGGAGGACTCCTCGGAGGAGGGCCAACAAGCTGGCATCCCAAGATTGCAAATTTATTCAAGGTCAGAGACTTTGCAAGTTCCGGATTAAAGTGCTGACTGCCATAATCTCTGGCTAGAGATTTGTTCAGCTTTGAAGCGCCCAGCTGCGAATGGCTACCCTCTGGGTTGTATTAGAGACTTTCTAGTGATTAGCCGTTCAAGGTGCCTGAGTTTCTTCACCCTTGCCCTCTGTTCCCATACGAGACTGTGTTTGTTGGATGTTATCCCTGCAAATAAAAACATTTCTAAAGGACTTTTATGGTGTCAGCGTCCAAAGTCGTTGGGTACTAACCCTGGGAACCACTAGACCTGGAAGGGGGGAGGCAACCGGTAAGCCCAAAAGTCAAGGCTGCCCCATTGAGGGTTATGGCCACAACACATAAAATACTGAACATTCACTCCCCTTTAGACATTTCTTGATATCCAGGAATTCCGCCCTTTGCCTTTGTACTTCTGCCGAGAAATCAGGGAACAGCGATATTTTGGCATTATCCACTTTGAGACAAGGAGCAACCCTGGCTTTAGACAGCATGGTGTCCCTGTCTCAGCAGCAGCAGTTTCATGGCTTTGACTAATGCCTATCATTATTGAAGACTATCCAGCACCAGAGAAGAGGAAGATGACCTTTCACATCACTCCACTACTCCCTAGCAATCATATAACATACAGATGTCTACTGCCAACATCTAGAAGCGTGAGTTCAATATTATCAATCCTATGTGTATTTCTTTAAACAAAGTACATGTATGTATTAAATGTGTTTGTGTAGCAATGACCCCCAAATGAGCTGATGGATTTGAACCATCTCTCCTCCATGCTGTACTGGTGACCTGCCCTCTAACTGCACCCAGACACTAACCTACCCTTTAGCAACAATCATACAGACTTCAAGACCTCCAGTCTTTGGCAAACTTTATGGGTTTTATGGGAAGAGGGTTAGGGGTAAGAAAGACACATAGCAGAGGAGAGCAAAAAAAATCCCAAGAAATTCTTTAAGTATGTAAACAGTAAAAAAGGAGGACAGACCATATTGGCCCCATAAGGAATGAGGAAGGACATCTGGTTACAAAGGATGGGGAGATGAATGAATGAATGAATGAAATACTTGTATAGCGCACAATGCAAACTGAATCGCCTCTAGGCGCTGTGGCGAGCTTTGATCATCTGCTAAAAGAGGAAGGTCTTGAGTTTTTTCCTAAAAGCCAGGTGATTTTCTTGGTAGAGCATTCCATAGCCGAGGCCCTTGGACAACGAATCTCCGATCCCCCTTGGATGTATACCGGGCTTTGGGCACGAGGAGGAGGTTTTTGTTGGCTGATCGAAGACTGCAGTTTGGTGTGTAATGATTTATTTTCTCCATTAGGTATTGCGGAGCTTCTCTATGCACGCATTTGTGGGTGAGGCAAAGGGTCTTGAACGTGATCCAATTTTTTACGGTTAGCCAATGTAAGCTCCACAGCGAAGGAGAGATGGATTCCCAGGGTTTTTTTCCTGTTATCAGCCTTGCCAAAGGCAAAGATGGCAAAGGCATTGAATTTATTCTTCTCCTCAGTCTTCGAGGAAATCGGGGGCTTCAGTAACCAAAACTGCAGTGTTTATACTTATGACACATCACAGGGAGCACCTCCATGGTTAACAGAGGACAGTATTAAAATTAGACTTGGGAAACTTAACATTAATAAATAACCAAGACCAGATGGCTTGCATCTGAGGGTACTTAGGGAACCCAGTCAAGTAATTGCGAGACCATTGTTCCTAATTTTTACCTATAGTCTACTGACTGGAATGGTACCAGGTGATTGGAGAAAAGCCAATGTAGCACCAATATTTAAAAAGGGCCCAAAATACATCCCTGGGAATTACAGACCAGTTAGTTTAACACATTATAGATGTTAAACTAACTGTTCTGTAATTCCCAGGGATGTATTTTGGGCCCTTTTTAAATATTGGTGCTACATTGGCTTTTCTCCAATCACCTGGTACCATTGCAGTCAGTAGACTATAAGTAAAAATTATGCAAGCTCTTGGAGGGGATGATAAGGAACTATATACAAGATTTTAGTAATGAGAACGGTATCATTAGCAGTAATCAGCATGGATACATGAAGAATCGTTCTAGCCAAACCAAGCTATTAACCTTCCACAAGAGGTGAGTTGCCATCTAGATAAAGGAAGGCCTGTACACGTGGTGTATCTGGATTTTGCAAAAGTGTTTGACACAGTTCCCCATAAATGTTTACTGTACAAAATAAGGTCCCTTGGCATGGACCGTAAGGTGCATATATGGATCAAAAACTGGCTACAAGGGTGAGTTCAGAGAGTGGTGATAAATGGGGAGTACTTGGAATGGTCAGGGGTGGGTAGTGGGGTCCCCCAGGGTTCTGTACTGGGACCAGTCCTATTTATTTTGTTCATAAATAAATGGCAGGGTATTGGCAGGGTATTGCAGAGTATTGGCAGGGTATGGCAGAGTATTGGCAGGGTATTGCACAGTATTTGAAGGGTATTGCAGAGTATTGGCAGGGTATGGCAGAGTATTGGCAGGGTGCGGCAGAGTATTGGTAAGGTATGGCAGAGTATTGGTAGAGTATTGCAGAGTATTGGCAGGGTATTGCAGAATATTGGCAGGGTATGGAGGGATGGCTGTGACTGCACTTGTCACAGAGCAGCGCTGTGGGCACTACAGATGCAGCCCACAGCGCTGCTGCCATCCAATCTCTCCCCTCCACTGTACAGATCTGTACACAGAGGGGAGAGAGGAACCGGCGTCATGATGACGCCGGTTTGTTTAAAAGTGATCGCTCCGTCATTTGACGGAGCGATCACATTGTAAATAGCTGACGGGTGCACGAAGTTGGCCCCCGCTCCGGAGCTAGGCCGAAGCCGTGGCCTTTCCTAAGGTCGAGGGCCGCGGAGCTCTCCGGATCGCGTGGGGGTGGTGCCAGCGGCTTCGGGGGCGGGGCTTGTCGTATATTCGCACCATAAGACGCAGGCACATTTTCCCGCATATTTCTGGGGGTAAAAAGTGCATCTTATAGTCCGAAAAATACGGTATATCTTTTTTATTCTCACGCTGCTATCCGCAGGTGAAATAGTACACTGCGATTACCTGCGGTTATGTGCAGATAACTGCGCTAAATCGCTCCTGGACGCAGTCAATTCTATTTTTTCTATCCGCACCAAACCACATTTAACTAAATCGCAGCTAAACACAGTGTGTGAATGGGGCCATAGGAAAGCATTGTGTGCTTTTAACTGTGGTAGAAAACTATAAAATCCGCAGCTAAAAGCACAATTCTATCCGCCCGTGTGAAAGGGGCCTTAATGGGGTGGGCAACTACATGACAAATGAGGTTCAATGTAGAAAAATGTAAAATAATGCATTTGGGTGGCAAAAATTTGAATGCAATCTATACATTGGGGGGGGGGGGGAGAACCTCTGGGGGCAATCTAGGATGGAAAAGGACCTGGGGGTCCTAGTAGATGATAGGCTCAGCAATGAAATGCAATGCCAAGCTGCTGCCAACAAAGCAAACGGAATATTGTCATTAAAAAGGGGATCAACTCCAGAGATAAAATGATAATTCTCCCGCTCTACAAGACTCTGGTCTGGCTGCACCTGGAGTATACTGTCCAGTTCTGGGCACCAGTCCTCAGGAAGGATGTACTGGAAATGGAGTGAGTACAAAGAAGGGCAACAAAGCTAATAAAGGGTCTGGAGGATATTAGTTATGAGGAAAGGTTGCGAGCACTGAACTTATTCTCTCTGGAGAAGAGACGCTTGAGGGGGGATATAATTTAAATTTATAAATACCGTACTGGTGACCCCACAATAGGGATAAAACTTTTTCGCAGGAGGGAGTTTAACAAGACTCGTGGCCACTCATTAAATTGAGAAGAATTGAGGTTTAAAACCCTGGTTGGTGTAAAAGTAAACCCTGGTTGGTGTTACTTCCTCTTTGTCTCCCTGCAAAGGTAAAGCATAATGGGCTACTATGCATCGCATAGTAGCCCATTATGTGACACTTACTTGCAGGAGAAGCCCGCAATGTCCCCATCTTCCTCGCTAGTAACGAGCTTCCATTCTTCACCCCTCTTCCTTCTGGGACCGCAAACTTCGGCTCTGTGACTGGCCGGAGTCGTGTGACGTTACTCCCGCGCATGCACATGGGAGCCACCTTTAACGCCATGACCCAAGCTAGAAACAGCACAGCTTGCCCTTTCTAACTCCAGTCGGTGCATGTGTAGAAGAAATCGCTGTATGGCGATTTTCAAATATCTCCTAGACCCTTCAGGTCTGGGAGATATTTCAAGCACCTTAATCTAGGCTTACCTGTAGGTTAAAGTGATTGTAAAGGGTTTACAACCACTTTAACCTTAAACTATGTAGAAGTTTCTTTACTGTAAGACCAGCAAGGATGTGGAATTCCCTTCCACAGGCAGTGGTCTCAAGGGGGGGCATCGATAGTTTCAATAAACTATTAGATAAGCACCCGAATGACCACAACATTCAGGGATATACAATGTAATACTGACATATAATCACACACATAGGATGAACTTGATGGACTTCTATAGGTTGGACAATTAAGCTTGATTGTAATACGTCATCTCTGCTGTTTTTGAAACACAACTGGAACACACCACGGCGTTTCCATGCACATAGATTTCTAAGCTGCGAGAGTTTGCTGTTTTTATCTTGTTTTTACCTGTTTTTTGTTTTTTTTTGGAATAAAACTGTGACATACTTCACTATGGAAGCCCTTTCTTTAAAATTTTTCCCACTAACCATTGGACAAATCCCTTCCAATCGTTTTGTTCCTAGGAACGTGCTCAAATAATCTGATTGGTGTGTGTGTCCTGGAGGTTGGTTAAAGGTTGGGAGCAACATTGGGATCGTGCACAACTCCTGCTGGATATATCCATATGCGCTTTATGACTACCTGTAATAGGGGTCATGAAAGTCTGGTGAGTAGGATGTGTGACAGGTGATGATGGTGGAAGATATTTGCCCTTGTACACACGGTAGGACATTCCGACAACAAAATCCGTCTGATTTTTTCCGACGGATTTTGTCCGAATAGTGTTGCATACACACGGTCGGACAAAGTTGTCGGAAAATCTGATCTCTCGGAACGTGATGACATTCGTTCGTTACGACGGGACTACATTGCGGCTAGTAGCCAATAGCTTTGGTCTTGTAATTTGATCTGAGCATGCGTGGCACTTTGTCCGATCGGAATTCTCTACAAACGATCGGACAAAGTCCGATCGGATCATGTTGTCGGAAAATTTTATATATCAAACTTTGTTGGTCAGACATTCCAACAGAAAAAGTCCAATGGAGCCCACACATGGTCGGATTATCCGACAACACGGTCCGATTGGACATTTTCCGTCGGAATTTCCGACCATGTGTACAAGGGCGTTCAGTCAAATTTACCTACTGTCCAGCAGGGATTTGAAGATTGTGTAAACTATCTGAAGAAGTTGATACATTGTTTGAAGACTTTGATACATTGTTTGAATATTCACTATTTGCACTACTGAACTTATTTGGTGTTTGGACTTTTTATACACATATTATTATATCATCATGTTGGTGCTCAGTTGAAATCACTTTAGGCCTCATGCACACGAGACGCAATTAAACGCGCGTTCAGATGCAGTTGGACAGTTTTTTCAACTGCACCTGAACTCATTCAATGTTATCCTATGTGTCCATGCACACAGTCTCGTTTTTTTCCGTTTATATGCAGTTGCGTTTAATCTCGTTTTTCCGGAAGCAAAAAAATGCGTTCAGAAACAAAAATTTCTGCTTTTCAGACGCAAAACGCGGCTAAACGCGGCTAAACGCGGCACCCGCATTTAGCCGCGTTTGCGTTTATATGCGTTTTTAAAGGTGACCTTTTTTTTTACATTAAAAATCTCAAAAATGATTGCAAATGATGAAAAACCATTAGAAAAATATTTTAAACAATTGCAATTGCAAGTGGACAATCCACAACTTGTGGCAAGTGACGTGGCAAGTGGACAATCCACAACTTGTGGCAAGTGACATGGCAGGTGGCAAGTGATGTGGCAAGTGGACAATCCACAACTTGTGGCAAGTGACGTGGCAGGTGAAGTGGCAAGTGACGTGGAAAGTGGACAATCCACAACTTGTAGCAGGTGACGTGGCAAGTGACCTGGCAGGTGACGCGGCAAGTGACTTGGCAGGTGACGTGGCAAGTGGAAAATCAACAACTTGTGGCAGGTGACTGGCATGTGACGTGGCAAGTGGACAATCCATAACTTGTGGCAGGTGACGTGGCAAGTGACGTGGCAAGTGGAAAATCCACTTGTGGCAGGGGACGTGGCAAGTGACGTGGCAAGTGAACAATCCACTTGTGGCAGGTGATGTGGCAAGTGACGTGGCGAGTGGACAATCCACAACTTGTGGCAGGTGATGTGGCAAGTGATGTGGCAAGTGGACAATCCACTTGTGGCAGGTGACGTGGCAGGGGACGTGGCAAGGGACGTGGCAAGTGGACAATCCACAACTTGTGGCAGGTGATGTGGCTGGTGACGTGGCAAGTGGACAATCCACATCTTGTGGCAGGTGACGTGGCAGGTGACGTGGAAAGTGGTGTGGCAAGTGGACAATCCACAACTTGTGGCAGGTGATGTGGCTGGTGACGTGGTAAGTGGACAATCCACAACTTGTGGCAGATGGCATGGCAGGTGACGTGGAAAGTGGACAATCCACATCTTGTGGCAAGTGACGTGGCAGGTGATGTGGCAAGTGACGTGGCAAGTGGACAATCCACAACTTGTGGCAGGTGACGTGGCAGGTGATGTGGCAAGTGATGTGGCAGGTGATGTGACAAGTGGACAATCCACATCTTGTGGCAAGTGACGTGGCAGCTGACGTGGCAAGTGACGTGGCAGGTGACGTGGCAAGTGACATGGCAAGTGGACAATCCACATCTCGTGGCAAGTGACGTGGCAGGTGATGTGGCAAGTGACGTGGCAAGTGGACAATCCACAACTTGTGGCAGGTGACGTGGCAGGTGATGTGGCAAGTGACGTGGCAGCTGACGTGGCAAGTGACGTGGCAAGTGGACAATCCAAAACTTGTGGCAGGTGACGTGGCAAGTGACGTGGCAGGTGACGTGGCAAGTGATGTGGCAAGTGGACAATCCACAACTTGTGGCAGGTGATGTGGCTGGTGACGTGGTAAGTGGACAATCCACAACTTGTGGCAGATGGCATGGCAGGTGACGTGGAAAGTGGACAATCCACATCTTGTGGCAAGTGACGTGGCAGGTGATGTGGCAAGTGACGTGGCAAGTGGACAATCCACAACTTGTGGCAGGTGACGTGGCAGGTGACGTGGCAAGTGACATGGCAGGTGATGTGGCAAGTGACGCGGCAAGTAGACAATCCACAACTTGTGGCAGGTGATGTGGCAAGTGACGTGGCAGGTGATGTGGCAAGACACGTGGCAAGTGGACAATCCACAACTTGTGGCAGGTGATGTGGCTGGTGACGTGGCAAGTGGACAATCCACAGCTTGTGGCAGGTGGCATGGCAGATGACGTGGAAAGTGGACAATCCACATCTCGTTGCAAGTGACGTGGCAGGTGATGTGGCAAGTGACGTGGCAAGTGGACAATCCACAATTTGTGGCAGGTGACGTGGCAGGTGATGTGGCAAGTGGACAATCCCCAACTTGTGGCAAGTGACGTGGCAAGTGGACAATCCACAACTTGTGGCAGGTGCCGTGGCAAGTGACACGGCAAATGCAAGTGTACAACTGCTCTCTATGCTGCTGCTGCTCACTCTGATCAAAATAGCAGAAATAGTTAAAAAAAATGCTTTGAGAGCTTGGGGAGGGTCTACATGATGTTATCTTTATAAACGCGTTTAAACGCAAACGCGTCTAAACGCGTCTAAACGCGTCTAAACGCGGCATGCAAACGCGGCAAAACGCGCGTTTCTAAACGCGCGTTTCAGCAGAGGTTTCATCTGCGTCTCGTGTGCATGAGGCCTTAGGAGTGTGGTTTAATAAATTTAGTATTGAATTTTACTCATCTCCAAATATTTATCTTCTTCCTCAGCCCACACCACTGGCACAAACCACACATTGGCCAAGGCAAAATAAATATTCATAAACCAACGCATCTTCACACATTATTTACTGGAGAACACTCCCCAGAAGCAGGCCAGGCAGAAGCAAACAATGTCATTAAGCTTAGGAGAAACCTGTGGAACCCGGATAAAATAAACAAATTCAGGAGCCCTGTGTATGTTTTTAAATCAGAGAAACTCTTATGCCCTGTACACACGGTTGGACTTTCCGACAACAAAATCCGTCAGATTTTTTCAGATGGATTTTGGCCCAAATCGCACAAAGTTGTCAGAAAATCCGATCGTTCTGAACGCGGTGACGTAGAACACATACAACGGGACTATAAATGGGCCAGTAGCCAATAGCTTTCCGGTGAGTTCCTAGGACAGCATTGTTACCAGGTAAAAGGTAGGTTCAGAAAGACAAAATCATACTTTTTTGGGTTCAGTAAAGCATATGCAAACTTTTTAAATTATCTTTTTGCTGGAAGAACAACAACAATCTGCTTACATACTATGACTGTGTATATGCATTATACCCATCTATACCATTAGTTGGCACTGCAGTGTTATAGTGTGTTTTTCTTTGGTAATGTGATCACATTGTTCTGTCTATGGTCAGTGTATGTACTTGTATGCTCCTTATTCCTGTTCATGTTTCTAATGCTGTAAGACATAATCGAACATCCTCCATAGAAGTAAAGCCGTTTTCTGTATCCAAGAAGCTGCCAGCGCTAATTTCAATACTCAGCTAACTGGTTAAGTGCTCAGCAGGCACCCAGTGCACCCAGCAGTACCCAGGCACCGGAGAGAATACTGCAAGTCTGTAAATACTGTATGCAAGCAGCTAAAATTATACTCAATGTTATTGAACGAATGGGTACAGGGGCACCAGAGAAGTGTTACAGTGTGAAAGGAGACCAACAATTGTCCAAAAATTTCAACACAGAACCTCTATCCACTGCACAAGGTTGTGGAAAGGTATGGTTGCCCCTGATCTCCAGCAGGGCTGGAGATCAGGGGTTACCATACCTTTACACCATCTTGTACAGTGGCTAGAAGTTTCAACACAGAACTTCTATCCACTACACAAGATGGTCGAAAGGTACGGTCGCCCCTGATCTCCAGCCCTTCTCTGGTGGACCTGTACCCATTCACTAAATAACATTGAGCATAATTTTACCTGAGTCTTTATCCAATTCCTGTGGCTGTGCACGGTCTCTCTACATCTACACCCCCCTTTTTTGAGAGGTCCCCCCAATCTGTCCATTCCCTGGTTCAGGATTGGCGGAGAGCTGGGTTAATTGTGGTAGTCCTAAATAATCACCTGAGGAAGCCATCACTGGCGAAACATGTTGTGATACAACATCTACTTATGACCACCTTCTTTCTATTGGGACACTAGCGACCCACTATATGCAATTTGTATATGCGCTATAACTATTTTTAATTTAACCCTTTGTTCATTTCTCTGTATTTATAAAGAATTTTATATACTTTTTATATGTAACAATTATTTCGAGCATCGCAACAATCCCAATTCTCCTCTTTTATTATCTTCAGTAATTGGGATGAGGTGCATGATATTTTAGAGCCACTCAGACCACTTCCAGTTATATAAGATGAGACTAAAAGAAGGCCAGCCAATATGTGACCATGTGAAAGCTATGCTAGAAATCATAGAGCAGCTATGCGCAATTGAAGAGGACATCAAATATAACCATATTGTTTCCCTGCTCCTTTGCAGCCATCCAGAGACATATACTGCTCTTATTAACGCTTTAGAAACCAGACTCGACCAGGAGCTGACACTAGAATATGCGAAAGGGAAATTAATCGATGAATATGACAGAAGGAAAGAAAATACACGCCATGATGACAAAGCTTTTAAGATGTACAAAGGCATAAAGTACAACAAAGAAAGCAGAGCCTGTTTTCACTGTAAGAAGACCGGTCACTTAAAAAAAGGACTGTTCTATCTGGAAAGCTGAGCAGCGAAAGCTAGAGCTATCCACAAAAGAAAGAGTCAAAGCAATCACAAAGGAAACTACAGACACATCAGGGAATGGTATCTTTAAAGTTACAAAGAGCGGCAAGCTACGCAGCTGGTGCATAGACTCAGGTGCGAAAAGCCACATGACTAGCGATGAGACCTTCTTCACAAACATTGATTACAGTGCAAAAGACAATGTTTTCCTAGCAAACGGGAAAAGAATCACTTCAGAAGGTAAAGGTCAGCGATTTCTGAGCTGCATTGCTCCACAAGACGAGCAGAGTATCCTTGTAAAGTAAGTGCTGTGTGTTCCAGAACTAGAAGGCAGCCTTCTATCAGTGAAAAGTCTTGCAAACAACAGCCTCACAGTTAAGTTCCAGGGAGATGAATGCACAATTCACAATAATAAGCAATGCCTCGCAAAAGGAAAACTGGATGATCACCTATACAGGCGTACAGGCTCATAACCACAGAACAGCAAGCCAATATAGAATGTAATGACCTACACAACAAATGTATTAATTTATGGCACAGGTGGCTGGGGCACAGAAGTCAAGAAGCTATACAGGACATTCTAAAGAGAGGCTTATCAGAAGATGTGACAATAATGCCTTGCAAAGTGCTCATGAAATTCAAGTGCTGTACAAAAGCAAAAGCCACACCTGCTCCCCTTCCGCAGGCATCCAAAAAAAAAAATAATTACTTACCCCCCTGCTACTCATACACAGTGATGTATGTGGTCCAATGAAAGCTTCCACGTCAGGCGGCAACAGATATCTACTGACTTTCATTAATGATTATTCCAGGTACACAACTAGTTATCTGATGAAACATAAGAATGAAACATCAGAGAAACTTCAAGAGTTTGTTGCCGCGTCTAGCAACAAATTCCAATGCAAATCAGGAATAATACACACCGACAATGGTGGTGAATACATAAGCAAAGAAGTGGCCTCATACCTGAAGAGACTAGGAATAGTACACCAGACAACCGTACCATACACTCTTGAACAAAACGGTATAGCGGAAAGGAAAAATCACTTAGCATAGGGCACATCAGAGTGTTTAGATGTAAAGCATATGCCTATATGCCTATATTCCCAGTGAAAAGTGATCCAAGCTGGAGAACAGAGCAATAGCGTCATTCTAGTAGACTACAGCGATCAAACTAAGGGCTACAGAATTCTACACCCAAAGACTGACAAAGTGACAATAAGCCATAGTGTTTATTTTGATGAGAGCCCATGACCAGAAATGCAGATCCCTGAAAGCTGTGAAGTGAATATGCCCAACAAACCATAAGAATAGGTCGACCAAAGTGAACCTGTGCAGGAGTCAGAACAAGAGGTGGAACTCACATCGCCTAAATCAAGTTCTCCACCAGATCCTGCTGAACTGCCTGAAAGCAGAAGATCCACTCGGACTACAAAGGGGATTCCACCCCGCAAGCTGTCATATACTGTCAAAACACACAGCATACTTGAACCAACGTCCTGGTTGGAAGACATAGAAAAACTGCCAAAACATGAAGCCAATGAATGGAGAAAGGCAGCAGAAGAAGAATTAAAGTCACTCCAAGAAAATAAAACCTGGACACTCACAGAGCTCCCTCCTAACCGCAAAACTATAGGAAGTAAGTGGACTTTCAAAGTAAAGTCAGATGCAGAAGGAAATATCCACAAATACAAAGCCAGACTAGTTGCCAAGGGTCACTCCCAGAAATTTGGTAAAGCTTATGATGAAACATTCGCTCCCATCGTAAAACACTGCATCATCAGAGCGCTTCTTAGTGTTGCAGCCGGGAAGGGCATACAACTGAAACATGGAAAGGTAAATAAATTTTGCTCTCGTCTCTAAAAGGTGAAAATATAAAATATAAATGCCGCAAACTTATAAGATTAAATTCTTAATCCAAACAATATTACTAAACACAAAGAGTTGCGCAAATATAAATGGTGAAAATGTGTGTAAAAACACCCTTGAAATAATTAATGTCATTTTATGTAAATTGTGATAAAAATGCAAAAAATTATTTATGTGTAAAAATGCAAAAAATCTATATAAAAATTTAAGGGACTATGTGAAAATAAATAAATAAGTAAAGATGGGTCATATATGTTGCATGTGAAATAATGACAGTAAAAAAGCTTCTGAAACACACCAACCTACAGACAAAAATAAATGATCAAAAATTTGATACAGCCACAGAGTCTGTAGGATCACACCAGCTGTTTTCTTCGCCCTGCTCTGGACTTATATATATATATATATATATATATATATATATATATATATATATATACAGTGGTGTGAAAAAGTGTTTGCCCCCTTCCTCATTTCCTGTTCCTTTGCATGTTTGTCACACTTAAGTGTTTCGGAACATCAAACCAATTTAAACAATAGTCAAGGACAACACAAGTAAACACAAAATGCAATTTGTAAATGAAGGTGTTTATTATTAAAGGTGAAAAAAAATCCAAACCATCATGGCCCTGTGTGAAAAAGTGATTGCACCCCTTGTTAAAACATACTATAACTGTGGTTGTCCACACCTGAGTTCAATTTCTCTAGCCACACCCAGGCCTGATTATTGCCACACCTGTTCACAATCAAGGCATCACTTAAATAGGAGCTGCTTGACACAGTAAGGTCCACCAGAAGATCCTTAAAAGCTACACATCATGCCGAGACCCAAAGAAATTCAGGAACAATTGAGAAAGAAAGTAATTGAGATCTATCAGTCTGGAAAGGGTTATAAAGCCATTTCCAAAGCTTTGGGAATCCAGCGAACCACAGTGAGAGCCATTATCCACAAATGGCAAAGACATGGAACAGTGGTGAACCTTCCCAGGAGTGGCCGGCCGCCCAAAATTACCCCAAGAGCGCAGCGGCGACTCATCCAAGAGGTCACAAAAGACCCCACAACAACGTCCAAGGAACTGCAGGCCTCACTTGCCTCAGTTAAGGTCAGCGTTCATGCCTCCACCATCAGGAAAAGACTGGGCAAAAATGGCCTGCATGGCAGAGTTCCAAGGAGAAAACCACTGCTGAGCAAAAAGAACATCAAAGCTCGTCTCAATTTCTCCACAACACATCTTGATGATCCCCAATACTTTTGGGACAACATTCTGTGGACCGATGAGACAAAAGTGGAACTCTTTGGAAGGTGTGTGTCCAAGTATATCTGGCGTAGAAGGAACACTGCATTTCATAAAAAGAACATTATACCAACAGTAAAATATGGTGGTGGTAGTGTGATGGTCTGGGGCTGTTTTGCTGCTTCAGGACCTGGAAGACTTGCCGTGATAAAAGGAACTATGAATTCTGCTGTCTACCAAGAGATCCTGAAGGAGAATGTCCGACCATCTGTTCGTGTACTCAAGCTGAAACGAACTTGGGTTCTGCAGCAGGACAATGATCCTAAACACACCAGCAAGTCCACCACCGAATGGCTGAAGAAAAACAAAATGAAGACTTTGGAGTGGCCTAGCCAAAGTCCTGACCTGAATCCTATTGAGATGTTGTGGTATGACCTTAAAAGGCCATTCATGCTCGAAAACCCTCTAATGTAACTGAATTAGGACAATTCTGCAAAGATGAGTGGGCCAAAATTCCTCCAGGACGCTGTAAAAGCCTCATTGCACGTTATCGCAAACGCTTGGTTGCAGTTGTTGCTGCTAAGGGTGGCCCAACCAGTTATTAGGTTTAGGGGGCAATCACTTTTTCACACAGGGCCATGATGGTTTGGATTTTTTTCACCTTTAATAATAAACACCTTCATTTACAAATTGCATTTTGTGTTTACTTGTGTTGTCCTTGACTATTGTTTAAATTGGTTTGATGTTCCGAAACACTTAAGTGTGACAAACATGCAAAGGAACAGGAAATGAGGAAGGGGGCAAACACTTTTTCACACCACTGTATATATATATATATATATATATATATATATATATATATATATATATATATATATATATATATATACTTTTTTTATATGTATACATTTTTTGTATGTTTTTGGACTTTGTTGAGGTTTTATCAATATATATACACATTTTCATATGCACTTGTATGTTGAATTAGTGATCATTTATTTTTGTCTGTAGGTTGGTGTGTTTCAGAAGCTTTTTTACTAACATTATTTCACATGCAACATATTTTACCCATCTTTACTTATTTTTATTTTCTTTTGATTTTTTCACATAGTCCCTTCAATTTTTATATATTTTTTTTTAATTTTTTTCACATTAATTATTTCAAGGGTGTTTTTAAACAGACATCCAAGTAAAACACCTAGACCTAAAAACTGCTTTCCTATATGGATACATTAAGGAAGATCTCTACATGGAGCAACCACCAGGATTCTAGCAAAGAGACAACCCCATTTGTAAACTTCAGAAGAGCATCTACGGTCTTAAGCAATCTGCAAGGATGTAGAATGTGAAAGTGAACAAAGTACTCACTAGAGAGGGATTCTCAAGAAGTACAGCAGATCCCTATCTCTATTCCAAGAATCAAGAAGACAGATGGATATACATCCTTATCTATGTTGATGACATTATAACTTGTTTTGAACAAGAAAGGTATTACAATCAGATAGTTCACAAGCTAAAAGAACATTTTGAAATCAAAGAGCTAGGGAACATTAGATACTATCTGAGAATCCAAATAGAAAGAGAAGAAGATGGAAGTTATCTTCTCAACCAATTTTAGAAAGTCTATGAAATCTTGGAACAATTCCATATGCAAGATGCAATGGAAGTGAAAACTCCTATGGAACCAGGCTATCTAAAGAGCAATGAAGCAGAACACTTGCTACCCAACAATGATATGTATTGCAGAGCAATCCGTAAGCTGCTATATGTTGCCACTGGGACACGACAAGACATAGCCGTGGCAGTGGGCATACTATGCAAGAAAGTTTCAGCAAAGAAAGTAAAAAGATTGATACAATACCTTTAAAGGAACAATTCAGATGAAGTTATGGTTACCAGCAACATCGAATCCAAAACTGGTCGGATATGCCCATGCTGATTCGGGCAGTGACTGCACAGATCGCAAATACACAAGCGGATTCATCTTCCAGTATATGGAAGGAACCATAAGTTGGTCTAGTCGAAAGCAAACAACTGTTGCTATATCTTCAACTGAAGCAGAGTACATTGCAGGACCACACACTTGTCAAGAAGCAATATCAATTCGTCAAATATTTGTGGACATTGGGATAGGCATGTCAAAACCAATTCCCATTTTTCAAGACAACCAGGGATGTATAAAGCTTACGCAATTAGAAAGGGTCAATCCTAGGACCAAACAAATCAACATCAAGTATCACCTACTGAGGGACAATCAAGAGCAAGGTTATATAATTACACACATAGGTTGGACTTGATGGACTTGTGTCTTTTTTCAACCTCACCTACTATGTAATTTTGTAACCTACTATGTAACTATGTACCTACTATGTGAGGTGTTATTGACATTCAATACTGCATGCCAGAGGAGATGACTGCTGATACACTCACCAAGCCTTTGTTGAAGGAACGTCGTAGTTATTTCTAGAAGAAGTTGAATATAATTTGACAAAGCACATGCTGTTGGGAAGGGTGTTGGAAGAACAACAGCGATCTGCTTACATACTGTGACTGTGTATACCCATTATACCTATCTATACCATTGGGTGGCACTGCAGTGTTATAGTGTATTGTTCTATGGTAATGTGATCACAGGATGTTCTGTCTATGTTCAGAGAATTTACTTGTATGCTCCTTGTTCCTGTTCATGTTTCCAATACTGTAAGACATAATCTAACATCCTTCATAGAAGTAAAGCCGTTTTCTGTATCCAAGATTATTCTAGCACATGATTTCAATACTCTGACAATACCTTTGTACTGAGGTTTATGTGCATCTGAGAGTTGGTCACTTGTGGCATAATACTTATGAGTATTTTTTGGGTACAAACAGTGAGCTATATGTGTATAGTGTATACAGGGACAAGACTCAGGTTCTGTTTAATCATTCCCCTTTAAGCTACTCCCACTGTCCCACTGGTGAAACCTGACTATGTCCACCCATTGTCAAGAAGAAAGAAAAGATGGGGGGCGTTGATAGTCCTGTTAGGAAGGAGCTGAGTGGGAGCCGAATGGACACACAAGGCAATAAACCCCACAACTGCTAGTCATCTTTACTGTACTTTATGACCCACGAGTGCTACCTAAAGCCACCGAAAACCACACCCAAATTTTGCCATGGCGCACTTTTTTCTCTGACTGGAGGGCCCAAATTATGGTCTTGAACACATGTCCGTTGATTTCATAAAACACCCCACTGGTTGTAAAGCTTCCACTGCTTTCAGTAATCACACTGAAACTTCCAACGCATGTTCAAATCTGATTGGTGACTGTGAGATACACTTGTAGCGGTATCCCCGTATGGGCTGCTGAAATGTTGGATAGTCTGTTGCCCATCCCGGCATTCACTTCACAAACACTCAGAGACATAGAGCAGTCCACATGCTTTGTTTTTTTTTTTCATTTTATTGAGGGGATTGAACTTTGACGGGATATGGGAAATATGGGATGTCTAGGATAATTTGTAGAATTTGCTTAGAACAACTATATACAGTCCAGTATATATTTTCCATTTCTCCTGCACATCATTTCCTCTCAAATCTTCAGGTCTTTCTCCTCCAGCATATCGTTTCCTTTCTAATGTTCAGGTCTTTATCTTCCTACACATCGCTTCCTCTCTAATCTCCAGACATAGCTAGCACAAAGTGGTTAGGCCTGACACTGGCTCAGCCAGGCCTTTAGCAATTGCATTTTGCAGGCAGGGACTGCGGGCCCCTATAGTGTAGCAAAATAGAAAGTCTCTGGTGCTAGCTGTCCTACATGCAGCTACTGAGCCCAGTAAGCCATCTTTAGGTCCTGCCAACCCTCCTGGTTGCAGTTGCCTCTCTCCACTGCCTCATTTACCACAGTCCACTCTTCTGGTTTTCCACTCATCTCAGATTGCATGCTCCCAGCCCTCTCAGGCGCCTTCCCAGTCCCCTGACTGCGTCTCACTCACCAGCCCTCCCGGCTGCGACCCATTGTCCTCCCCGGAGTCTCTTAGCAGTGCTCTGCCCCGCTGTCCTCTCCTTGCTCACTCTTGTGCCTGTGGTCCAGGACCTCTTCATGCGTTCCTGAATGTGGTCCCGTCTGCACCCGAGCCCAGGTCCAAGGTCAACCCCCCAGACTGGGGAGCTCCCTCAGAGGCCCTGACAGCCTCCACACTCTCTCACTCAAGCTCTTCCACCAGACAACTCATTTTCCCGCTGGACTGACCCTGGGTATTTAAGGAGTGCGGGCGCGCGGCGTGACAGCTCTTGGCGCCAAAGGGGTTACTTAAAGGGACCTGTTGCCTTGCCTCCTTGCTGTCTGGTCTACAGCGTTCCTGTCATGATCCCTTTGCACCTGCTTGATACTCGTTTACTCCTGTGACCCGGCTTACCCTGACGACCACTTGTTTGCTGCCTGCCCACGACCCTGGCTTGTCTGACGATTCTTCTGCCTGCTGATTCGGTACCTATCTGCCTGCCTGTTCCTGACCCGGCTTGTCCATGACTTCGTCCAGTCTGCTGTTCCTCTACGGTGCCAGCCTTCCAGTATCCTGCCCTACCTGCTTGTGGTTCTGCTGTGAGAAACCGTACTACAGGACACCTTCCCCGCTGCTTCAGCGTGTGCATCTTCCACTGCTCTCACCTCCTGCTGGTCGCTGTTCCTGCTACATCTGCTCCTCTCCAGCTGGAGCCGGATCAGTCCCGACACCTGTGTCCTGCTTGGCACTTGTGCCCCTTCCGCGCTCTTGAACCTCTGTCTCCTCTACCAGGAGTTCCTGAGCCGGAGGAATACAAGTAGCCGCTCCCAGCATCCGTGGGCTCAACCACCAGGTACATGACAGCTCTACTATTAAGAAAATGAAGGGCTGTTGTGCCAAGTTGTTATACGTGACGTTGACCAGCAAATCGTTGAAAGCAAACTGTGTGGGTATTGCTTTATTGGCAGAGGTGGACCTCAGCCCATGAGAATATGAGTGCTATGGTGAAGGTGGGCTTCAGGCCTGGAGAGTGTAAATCACAATATGGTGGAGTTTCTTACTTTACATGTGTTTTCATACCCTATCTCTGGAAGAAGAGCGGAGGAGCCCTTGGCCAACTTGGTGGGAGCTGGCAGCGATTCGGGGCATACCAATATTCAACATACTGAACGGGTAGGTATGATCTATCTATGGGTGTGATCTATATGCATATCAAGGCTTAACGTCACCTGTGTCAGAGTGTCGTTTTAATTGATCTCCACACTTTCTCAATAAGGGGTTGCGTTACATAATTTCTTGTGGTAATACAGAACCTCAGCCAGCAATGAAAACAGCTGCATTCTAAGCAGAGTAGACAGGGTGATCTTGAAACGCAGTATTGCTCTACTTTGAAGCAAATCTGAAATGTAAACATGACTCGCCGAAGGGGATTTTACTTACAAACATGTCATGCTGTCATCTGACAACCCTTGGCCGAAGGATTTGAGAAATGTGTTGTAACATGGCTGAGCAGGAATGATAACAACCAATTGGAGTACTGTGGCGATGCCGACTTACAAATCAAATACACTGCAGCGCATAGGATACATAGAGTTACATGTTATAGATGTATAGAAATAAATTAAAGTGAAACAAACAGTCAAACATACATCTATAAGTCACATATGGGAACTGTTCACCTACATGGCTCTTCGTTTTCTTTTTTAAGCCCACTGCACCATGCCTGTCTGGTTATACTTTTCCGCCCTATTCTAAAAGCCATTATCTCCACACGCCAAAATGATGTTAAGCTACGAGCCAATAACAGGTATGCATGTAGTTTGGAGTAAATGGCTTTTTTATATTAGGCTGTATTTGTGCTGTAAATCCATCATTCTTAATGTACAGTTGGCCTAGGGGTATAAGGAAGGATTTGCATGGCTCCATCCGCTATCCTAAAATGAGGACTAGCCCCCTTCAGAAAAAACTTTAAGAGCAGTGTTCAACTGTGTAAGCAGCAGCATAGGTAAGTGTTTAAGGGCATGTTTAATTATGTGACTGTGTCCTTCTGAACTCCAGGCAACCATGGTTTGCTGCGTTGACTTATCTACTTTGATTATGTGAAATTCAGCTTAAGCTAGTGAGCTCTGTAAAAAATGGGCTATGTATAATGTATATGTATAATATCATGTAGAAAACTACATGTATTCACTGATAGATTATATATATATATATATATATATATGTATGTATATATATATACACATATACATACATTCACCGGCCACTTTATTAGGTACACCTTGCTAGTACATTTTTCATGGCATAAATTCAACAAGGTGTTGGAAACAAGGAGCCATCAGAAGATGGGTACGCTGTAGTCATAAAGGGATGGACATGGTCAGCAACAATACTCAGGTAGGCCGTGGCATTTAAATGATGCTCAATTGGTACTAAGGGGCCCAAAGTGTGCTAAGAAAATATCCCCTACACCATTACACCACCACCAGCCTGAACTGTTGATACAGGGCAGGATGGATCCATACTTTCATGTTGTTTGTGCCAAATTCTGACCCTACCATATGAATGTCACAGCTGAAATCGAGACACATTAGTCCAGGCAACGTTTTTCCAATCTTCTATTGTGAAATTTTAGTGAGCATGTGCGAATTGTAGCCTCAATTTCCTGTTCTTCGCTGACAGGAGTGGCACGTGGTGTGGTCTCCTGCTGCTATAGCCCATCTGTTTCAAGGTTCATAGTATTTTGCATACCTTGGCTGTAATGAGTGGTTACTTGAGTTATTGTTACCTTTATATCATCTTGAATCAGTCTGCCCATTCTCCTCTGGCCTCTGACATCAACAAAGCATTTTCGTCCACACAACTGCCACTCACTGGATAGTTTCTTTTTCCAGACCATTCTCTGTAAACCCTAGAGATGGCTGTGCATTAAAATCCCAGTAGATCAGCAGTTTTTGAAATACTGCCCGTCTGGCACCAACAACAATGTCACTTTCAAAGTCATTTAAAGAGGGATTCCACCTAAAAAAATATATTAAAAGCCAGCAGCTATAAATACTACAGCTGCTGACTTTTAATAAATGGACACTCACGTGTCCCAGGTTCCAGCGATGCTGGCAGCCGGCCGATCGATCGCTCGGCTCTCGGCTGCTGCCGCCACCATTCTAGGTGAGGGAATCAGGAAGTGAAGTGAATCGGCTTCACTTCACGGTTCCCTACTGCGCATGCGCGAGTCGCGCAGCGCAATAGGAATTGTCCGCGCTGTCACTGGGACCCGTATGTGTCCCAGCAGACAGCGCGGCAGGACAGGAAATGACATAGACTCCCATGGGAGTCTATGCCCGGAAGTGGGTGTAAATACCTGACTTTGACAGGTATCTCCACCCTCCTCCCCCCTGTAAGGTGCCAATTGTGACATCGGAGGGGGGGAGGGTTCCAAACAGCGGAAGTTCCACTTTAGGGTGGAACCCCGCTTTAAGTCTCCTTTCTTCCCCATTCTAATACTCGGTTTGAACTTCAGCAAGTGTACCTAATAAAGTGTCTGGTGAATGTATATACCAGGGATATGCAATTAGCGGACCTCCAGCTGTTGCAAAACTACAAGTCCCATCATGCCGCTGCCTCTGGGTGTCATGCTTGTGGCTGTCAGAGTCTTGCTATGCCTCATGGAACTTATAGTTCTGCAACAGCTGGAGGTCCGCTAATTGCATATCCCTGGTATATACAATATATATATATATATATATATATATATATATATATTTAAGATTCTTAATTTTGTGACCATAAAAAATTAAAGAAAATATTTACATAAGCAGTATACATTCCCGTTGCTATAGTCAGGGTTTTAAAATAAGACACCATTAAAAGGAGAGAGGAGATGCTTTCTCAGGAGGTCTGCACCATCAAACTGCAAAAATGCTGAGAAATATTCATGTGAAGGCTACATAAGGAGACAATAGTGACATGAAGGTCAAAGAGAGGACCCAGAAAATTGATACTCATAGAAGTGTGAATTTCAGTGCAGGCCCCACATGAAGATTGGAGCATTGGAGCAGAGTTTGGTAGCAACAAAATTGTGTACAGATGTATAACAGCCTGGTCTATAACAGATATGGCTGCATTTCAAATACTGACCAAAGAGAGTATGGCTAGCTTCCATGGTGGTATATGACTAAACAATGTTTGAGAATCAGTGCTGTAGAAAGAAGAGAAGCAAAATGTAAATTTTGGACTTCTGAACATTTTCTGTCCCAGTGACAATGGTCATTAGGACAAATAGAGACAGTGAATCTCCCTAACAGGGCACAAGCAAGGATAAAAGCCTGACAGGGGTTCTAAGCCTTCTCTATTACATCCAAAAATAAAAAGAATGACCTTATGCCACGTACACACGACCAGATTCTCCAGCAGAAAAGGTCAGATGGAATCATTCCGTCGGATATTACGATTGTGTGTGGGCTTCATCTGACTTTTTTCTTCAAAAATTCTGATGGACCTAGAAATAGAACGTTTCAAATCTGACCGATGGACTCAATTTCTTTCAGGAAAACCGTTCGTCTGTATGCTAGTCCAACGGACCAAATACGACGCAAGGGCAGCTATTTGCTACTGGCTATTGAACTTCCTTTTCTAGTCCTGTCGTACGTCATCACGTTCAAAACAGACGGACTTTGGTCTGTTCATGTGTGGGCAAGTCCGTTCGGTCGGAAGTCCTTTGGAAATCCGTCGGGAAGACCGTTGTACCTTTTCTACTGGAAAGTCCAGTCGTGTGTACATACCATTGGATACACTTCAATGATAGGACACTGGTAAGGATTACAGTGGAATAAACGGTATAACAATTTAGGCAGGTATGACCTTGCCATTCATTCTTGGGGAAAAATCGTTCTACCTATGGGAATCTTTAGATTAAACAGCTCCACTAATCTTGCTAACCACAGAGACAGTAAAATGATCAAATAAGACAACAGATGTTCCTCTACTCAACAAAGAATCCATTTGTCTCTTGCATTTGCCACACCATAGCAACCAGGTCAAACTATACGTCAAGTGAAATTACACCCTCAGTTCTCAAGCACTTTCAGCAGCTGATTTAGTCACTTACGAAATATGCATCTTCTTTATCTTTCATTCCTTGCCTATGTTCCAGTTTAAGCTGGTGCCATGATCACTGGTTTGAGGTTTCATGTTTAAGGGTGGCTCCTTTCTCTTGCAAAGTCCAATGTAGTCACCCTTTAATGCAGGGACTAGAGCTGTGTCTCCCTACACTGTGCCCACCAATAGAAACCCACAGTGCTGTAGCCATGGGTGTAATGAGAACCTTCAGGGCATCGGTGCAAGAAATCATGAAGGGCCCCCCTGACTCCTGGCCAGACCCCTTCTCTCCAAGCCCGGTGGCAAGACACAAGTGCAACCTTTGTGGCCCTGGTAGTTCTACCACTGGTCTCAGTAGTTTTTTTATTGTTATTTATTTTATTTTTTTTACCATTTTATTTTAGTTTTTCTATAATTTTATTTTTTTTACCATTTTTTTAGGAGCCCCGTTGGGGGTTTTGGTGAAATATCAGGGGTCTAAACATACTTCTGAAGTTTTATCTTTGATACGGAGATTTAGAACATAGCCCTCAATCGCCATCTGTGCAGCCTGAGCTTCACAGAATGAATAGACAGGAATAGATCTGTACAGAGCTTCAAGTTCATTCACAAACAGAAGCATAGTAAACACAGTTTATTATGCTTTAGTTATGAATGGACAGAGTCCATTCAGAAAAGGAGGGGGGCAGTTAATGAGATATTTACTGTCCCCTTTCCTGCTTTCAATCCTGACACATCCCCTGCAGCAGCTGGCTGGAGAGGGGAGGGCAAACCCGGCAGTGCTGTGAGGGGGACACTTACACTTCATGCAGCTGGTAACATCACTGGCGCATGCGCTCTGAATGGATGGCATATCCCTGCTACCCCTTCAGAGCTATGACTCCCCGTGACTCCCGCGTGCATACACAGAAGTGATGGCATCACAGCTCAACCAATCAGATGGCTGGAGCACAAGAACTTGGAAGGAAGACCAGGAGAAGATGGAATCCCTGTCAGTGGTGGCAATGTACCACTGGAGGGCTTCGTTCTAAGGTAAGCATTTCATAATGTGCTAGTATGCGATAAAAAGGCTGCAGTTTACTATCACTTTAGCTCAGCAGCTAAGCTCACCCTGCAGCCCTTTCCCAGCAATCAACCAGTAGCTAAGCTCACACTACTCCCAGTCCCAGAAGGGACTCAGCAGCTCAGGTTACCCTGCACCCCTCCCCCAGCAGTTAATCAGCTTAGCTCATCCTGTTTCCACTCCCAGCATTGACCCAGAAGCTCAGCTTCCCTGCTGCCCCTCCCAGCATTGACTCAGTATTCTAGCTCACTCTGCTTCCCACCCCAGCAGGGCATTAGCAGCTCAGCTCTCCCTGGAAAACTCTTTCCTTGGCAAGCTTGGCAAGCTACATCTACTTTGGCCATTATAATTTGATCTTCACTGTCTTGCAGGCTACACCCTTCACTGGAAGGAATATATATTTTTGAGTGTGTCAGTTGCCCACATCTCCCTGCTAAACCCTGTGGCCCCATATTCTGGTTGCTTTGCCATTAGTTTGTCCTTTCAGAGATGTATACCATGCTCAAACCACACCTGGCCCATGGTTTTTACTCTTCCACCCTACGTATCACTGGGAGAGGACTCTAAGCCAGTATAATCTCCCTTGGCTGGGAAAGTGGGAGACCTCTAGACAAAAGATGGCTAAAAAAAAAATTCTTTCATTTTTCCAGCATAAACTCCTAACAACTACATTATATATTTTAGGCTGAGGAAGATTTGTAGCTAAAAATGAACATCCAGGCATCACAAATGCACCCTTCAAACAGCCTTGATGCCAAAACTCCCAACTGTCATCAATTAGAATGTTTTCTATACTGTATATTTCCATACATCTAACCTCTACTGGCTGACCTTACCTTTTCTATCTCCTCTGTCCCTTCTGTACTTTGTACAATTCATCTAACAATTCATTCTAAACACACCGAATGACTACAATGGAAGCTGAAGATACAATTGCGCTTTTTGTTACACAGTAACCAAGAACTATTATTTCCATTACGTGGATTCATTCGCTGGCGGCTACAATAGAGCCGAGTTATTATTATTGCTGTCGCTCGTATATTTAAATCTAGAAAATTGCAATAATCTTTTGTCCCAACAGATGGAGTCTTATATCTTTTAAATTGCAGTGGAAATGTAATGTCTGTTTTTGCATGCAACAAACACTGTATCCAGATTGTCTGAAAGGAAGCTAGATTGCAGAGTTATGCAAAGAAAAAAATGGATATCTCAATTTACACCGTAAAGGTCTACACATAAATGTCCGTAGGGCGATGCTGAAGCATATACTGAAAGTGCAAGTCAATCACTTTTATAGACTCTAAACCCTCACACTACACATGTACTGTATATTAATCAACAAACGCCACCCAAAAGTGAAATTTCAATATTCTGTCAGCACTGGTGGATAGGATAATTTGCCAGTTGCTTTCAGCAGCAAAATTTTGTGTCTCTGTTCCTTCCAGTAAGGCTGTAATGAAGGTATCACTCTCTTCCATCTGCTTTCCCCAAATGCAGTGGGGAAAATAATTATTTGGTCCCCTACAGATTTTGTAAGTTTACCTATATACAAATTAATGAAGGGTCTATAGTTTTTATCATATGTGTACAGTGGTGTGAAAAAGTGTTTGCCCCCTTCCTCATTTCCTGTTCCTTTGCATGTTTGTCACACTTAAGTGTTTCGGAACATCAAACCAATTTAAACAATAGTCAAGGACAACACAAGTAAACACAAAATGCAATTTGTAAATGAAGGTGTTTATTATTAAAGGTGAAAAAAAATCCAAACCATCATGGCCCTGTGTGAAAAAGTGATTGCCCCCCTTGTTAAAACATACTATAACTGTGGTTGTCCACACCTGAGTTCAATTTCTCTAGCCACACCCAGGCCTGATTATTGCCACACCTGTTCACAATCAAGGCATCACTTAAATAGGAGCTGCTTGACACAGTAAGGTCCACCAGAAGATCCTTAAAAGCTACACATCATGCCGAGACCCAAAGAAATTCAGGAACAATTGAGAAAGAAAGTAATTGAGATCTATCAGTCTGGAAAGGGTTATAAAGCCATTTCCAAAGCTTTGGGAATCCAGCGAACCACAGTGAGAGCCATTATCCACAAATGGCGAAGACATGGAACAGTGGTGAACCTTCCCAGGAGTGTCCGGCCGCCCAAAATTACCCCAAGAGCGCAGCGACGACTCATCCAAGAGGTCACAAAAGACCCCACAACAACGTCCAAGGAACTGCAGGCCTCACTTGCCTCAGTTAAGGTCAGCGTTCATGCCTCCACCATCAGGAAAAGACTGGGCAAAAATGGCCTGCATGGCAGAGTTCCAAGGAGAAAACCACTGCTGAGCAAAAAGAACATCAAAGCTCGTCTCAATTTCTCCACAACACATTTTGATGATCCCCAAGACTTTTGGGACAACATTCTGTGGACTGATGAGACAAAAGTGGAACTCTTTGGAAGGTGTGTGTCCAAGTATATCTGGCGTAGAAGGAACACTGCATTTCATAAAAATATACCAACCGTAAAATATGGTGGTGATAGTGTGATGGTCTGGGGCTGTTTTGCTGCTTCAGGACCTGGAAGACTTGCCGTGATAAAAGGAACTATGAATTCTGCTGTCTACCAAGAGATCCTGAAGGAGAATGTCCAACCATCTGTTCGTGTACTCAAGCTGAAACGAACTTGGGTTCTGCAGCAGGACAATGATCCTAAACACACCAGCAAGTCCACCACCGAATGGCTGAAGAAAAACAAAATGAAGACTTTGGAGTGGCCTAGCCAAAGTCCTGACCTGAATCCTATTGAGATGTTGTGGTATGACCTTAAAAAGTCCGTTCATGCTCGAAAACCCTCTAATGTAACTGAATTAGGACAATTCTGCAAAGATGAGTGGGCCAAAATTCCTCCAGGACGCTGTAAAAGCCTCATTGCACGTTATCGCAAACGCTTGGTTGCAGTTGTTGCTGCTAAGGGTGGCCCAACCAGTTATTAGGTTTAGGGGGCAATCACTTTTTCACACAGGGCCATGATGGTTTGGATTTTTTTCACCTTTAATAATAAACACCTTCATTTACAAATTGCATTTTGTGTTTACTTGTGTTGTCCTTGACTATTGTTTAAATTGGTTTGATGTTCCGAAACACTTAAGTGTGACAAACATGCAAAGGAACAGGAAATGAGGAAGGGAGCAAACACTTTTTCACACCACTGTATTTTAAATGATAGAGACAGAATATCAATCAAAAATCCAGAAAAAACTCAAGATGCAAATGTTATAAATTGAGTTGTAGTTCAGTGAGTAAAATAAGTATTCGATCCCCTACCAGCCAACAATAATTCTGGCTCCCACAGACTGGCTACAGTAGGCGCTCATGTGGTACACAGATTGGTCCTGTCAATTTAAGAAGGTGCTCCTAACGACAACTCATTATCTGTATAAAAGACACCTGTCCACAGAATCTCTTGCATTCAAACCTCACCATCATGGGCAAGAACAAAGAGCTGTCAAAGAACGTCAGGGACAAGATTGTAGACCTGCACAAAGCTAGAATGGTCTCCAAGACCATCAGCAAGAAGCTTGGGGAGAAGGAGACAACTGTTGGAGCGATTATTTGGAAATGGAAGAATCAAAACTTACTACGTCAAAGTATTGATAATGGGGTACTTTGACTCATTAAGTGGGCTTAGCGCAATATAGTGTGACCAAATCCCCATATTTTTTTAATACATTCAGGTGTTTTTAAATAGCCTTGCAGGATTTAAATGTAATATTTGTATGTGTGCACTATAATCAATTTTTTACTGTTTGTTGGATTTATAGCAGCACCATCTTGAATGTAAATGCATTTTTAGGGTGTGCCCCCCCAAGTATGATTTTGTATGTACTTAATTTATTTAGAATATTTTAATTGATTTATTTTGGCGCAAGTGAATTTATTCATAAAGCTCCTCCACCCAAACTCGCTCATCCATCTTTTCAGTGGTGGCCGGTGGTAATTTTTTTGGGGGGAGGTGGCAAACAGTATGCCACCCCACCCCCCCAGGTCATTCGGGTCTGGAGCACTTACCCCATCGCTTCTCCTGGGCTTCACCAGCGGCTTACACTGCTTGGTGGTGGTGGTGGCGGTGGCGGTGGATCCTCTCCCCTCCCCTCCACTGACATGACGGCGGCGATGGCTTTTGTTTCCTCCCTCACCCTCAGCAGCCATTCGGGACTCTTCTCTTTTTGGCCAATCGAGAAACGGGTCTCAGACCCACATCTGCTTGGCCATAATGAGGATCAGTGTTTCAATAGCAAATATTCATTCGCTGTTGTAACACCTGGGTGGGCTCCGAGCATAGTGCTCTGCGTCTCGAGCCCCCCCCCCCCCCTATTTTGAAACCTATTAGAGCCTCTCGCTCTAATCAGGTGCATAAAAAAAAAACACTGCTGTCTTCATCAGCCCTCTAGGGTTTTTCGAGTTCGACGGAATGTCACAAGGATTAACAGGGCCCCCGCATCTCCAGAGACTGATGGAGAACACTGTAGGAGATATGAACTTGGTAGAAGTGCTAGTGTACCTTGATGATATCATCGTGTTTGGCAGAAAGTTGGAGGAGAATAAAGCTTGGTTTGAGAAAGTCTTTCAACCATTTCACACAGAGGGGCTGTCGTTAGAGAAGTGCCAGTTCTACCAGACTTTAGTCATGTATCTGGGGCATGTAGTATCAGCTGAGGGAAATGACCCTCAGAAGTTGGAGGCTATTACTTCCTGGCCTTGCCCAAGCACCGTCACTGAGTTGAAGTTGTTTCTGGGTTTCTGCTCTTACTATAGAAGAATTTCTTACAGATTGCCCGGCCGTTGAATGAGCTTTTACAGAAATAAATGGAGGGGGATCAGCAGAAAGCCCAGAAGGGAGGCCTCAGGAAGCCTTGGGAATCAAAAAGCAATGGATGGTGAAGTGTGAAAGGGCTTTTCAACGACTCAAGGGGATCCTTGTTAAAGCACCGGTGTTGGCCTATGCTGATCCATCTAAACCTCTGTTTATTGCATGTGGATGCCAGTCAGAAGGGAAACTTCGCCTGGTGACTAGGGATGAGCCGAACACCCCCCTGTTCGGTTCGCACCAGAACCTGCGAACAGACCTAAACTTCGTGTGAACTTTAGAACCCTATTAAAGTCTATGGGACTCGAACGTTCACAATCTAAAGTGCTCATTTTAAAGGGTAATATGCAAGTTACTGTCCTAAAAAGTGTTTGGGGACCTGGGTCCTGCCCCAGGGGACATGGATCAATGCAAAAAAAAGTTTGAAAAACGGCCGTTTTTTCAGGAGCAGTGATTTTAATAATGATTAAAATGAAACAATAAAAGTGTAATATTCCTTTAAATTTCGTAGCTGGGGGGTATCTATAGTATGCCTGTGAAGGGGCGCATGTTTCTGGTGCTTAGAACTGTCCCTGCACAAAGTGTCATTTGTGCAGGAAAAAAAGTCTTTTAAAATCACTTGCGGCTAAATTGTCGGCTCCCCGTAATACAGAGAACACTCAATGAGTCGACAATTCATTCATTCATTGATAAAAAAAAAAAAAAGCGTGGGGGTTCCCCTAAATTCAATTACCAGGCCCTTCAGGTCTGACATGGATATTAAGGGGAACCCCGTGTCAAATTTTTAAAAAAAATTGACGTGGGGGTCCCCCTAAATATCCATACCAGACCCTTCAGGTCTGATATGGATATTAAGGGGAACCCCGCATCAAAAAAAAAAAAATTGACGTGGGGGTCCCCCTAAAAATCCATATCAGACCCTTTATCCGAGCACGCAACCTGGCAGGCCGCAGGAAAAGAGGGGTGGACGAGAGAGCGGCCCCCCCTCCCTCCTGAACCGTACCAGGCCACATACCCTCAACATTGGGAGGATGCTTTGGGGGTCTGTGACCCCTCAAAGCACCTTGTCCCCATGTTGATGAGGACAAAGGCCTCATCCTCACAACCCTGGCCGGTGGTTGTGAGGGTCTGCGGGCGGGGGGCTTATCAGAATCTGGAAGCCCCCTTTAACAAGGGGACCCCCAGATCCCGCCCCCCCTGTTTGAAATGGTAAGGGGGTACAAGAGTACCCCTACCATTTCACAAAGAAAGTGTAAAAATGGTTAAATAAGACAAACACACTTTTGAAAAATTCCTTTATTAAAAATAAAAAAAAGATTCCAGCGGTGCTAATCCACTCTTGCTATCCAGCGACGAATCTCCGGGGTCCAGCGTTACAACCTGCGTTACATCAGAGGGGGTGGGGTCACCCACACGTCACTGGGGAACCCCTGGCTTCCCTCTCCAGCGTCAGAGGGGCGGGGTCAGGTGATGGGTGGCCCCGCCCTCCTAATATAAGAAACGTCAGCGATGGGATCTCCGCAGTGTCTCCGCACTGGAGACAGAAGACGGATGTATGGACAGCGCTAGACTGAGAGATCCCCCGTCGCTGAATATGATCATCCATCGCTGGACCCCGGAGATTGGTCGCTGGATAGCAAGAGTGGATTAGCACCGCTGGAATCTTTTTTTTATTTTTTTTATTTTTAATAAAGGAATTTTTCAAAAGTGTGTTTGTCTTATTTAACCATTTTTACACTTTCTTTGTGAAATGGTAGGGGTACTTTTGTACCCCCTTACCATTTCAAACAGGGGGGGGGGGGCGGGATCTGGGGGTCCCCTTGTTAAAGGGGGCTTCCAGATTCTGATAAGCCCCCCGCCCGCAGACCCTCACAACCACCGGCCAGGGTTGTGAGGATGAGGCCCTTGTCCTCATCAACATGGGGACAAGGTGCTTTGAGGGGTCGCAGACCCCCAAAGCATGCTCCCAATGTTGAGGGTATGTGGCCTGGTACGGTTCAGGAGGGAGGGGGGCCGCTCTCTCGTCCCCCCCTCTTTTCCTGCAGCCTGCCAGGTTGCGTGCTCGGATAAAGGGTCTGGTATGGATTTTTAATGTGACCCCCACGTCAATTTTTTTTTAAATTTGATGCGGGGTTCCCCTTAATATCCATATCAGACCTGAAGGGCCTGGTAATTGAATTTAGGGGAACCCCCACGCTTTTTTTTTTAAATCAATGAATGAATGAATTGTCGGCTAATACAGAGAACACTCATTGAGTGTTCTCTGTATTACGGGGAGCCGACAATTTAGCCGCAAGTGATTTTAAAAGACTTTTTTTCCTGCACAAATGACACTTTGTGCAGGGACAGTTCTAAGCACCAGAAACATGCACCCCTTCACAGGCATACTATAGATACCCCCCAGCTATGAAATTTAAAGGAATATTACACTTTTATTGTTTCACTTTAATCATTATTAAAATCACTGCTCCTGAAAAAACGGGAGTTTTTAAAACTTTTTTTTGCATTGATCCATGTCCCCTGGGGCAGGACCCGGGTCCCCAAACACTTTTTAGGACAGTAACTTGCATATTACCCTTTAAAATTAGCACTTTAGATTTCCCCCATAGACTTGTATAGGGTGTTCGAATTTGCTGCGAACAGCCCAAGTTGTTCACTGTTCGCTGAACAGGCGAACAGGCAATGTTCGACTCGAACATGAGTTTGACTCGAACTCGAAGCTCATCCCTACTGGTGACTTATGTGAGTCGCAGTCTCCACCCTGTCCCTGAAAAGAACTATCCTGTACTTGGCCCTCAAGAAAGATCCCACCAGTGAATTCGCTACTGAGGCTGATTGTCTAATTCAGTCAGCTCTCGATAAGGGAGTGATTAACAAAACAGAAGCTTCCTTCCTCATAAAAAGTTTCCATCAGGTTCCTTACTTTTATAATTTGCCCAAAATACACAAAAGCCTCACACCCCCCCCCCCCTGGCAGACCCCTTGTGGCTGCCATGGATAGTGTGACGACCGGATTTAGTCAGTACATAGATCTATATTTACAGCCGATAGTTCAGCAGCTGCCATCCTACATAAGAGATGGATCACATCTTCTAGAACTTTTAATGCCTTATAGATGGGAACCAACTTACATGTGGCTCTCCCTAGATGTCACCTCCCTCTATACTTCTATTCCACATCAATTTGGTTTATTAGCTTTGGAATTTTTTCTTGCTCAAGATCCCTTTATTAACCCCAGACAAGCTGCTTATATCCTGGAGGCCACAAAATTTTGTTCGACTCACAACTACTTCAATTTTGACGGTGATTTTCTTCCTACAGGTTCAGGGAACTGCTATGGGAGCTAATTCTGCCCCCTCTTATGCCAATTTGGCAATGGGTTACCGGGAAAATAATTTCATCAGGCACAATAATCCCTTTTCAGCTAACACTGTTTTCTTTGGACGTTATATTGACGATCTGACAGTGATCTCGGATGGCCCCATAATCTCATTGCTTCCTTTCTGGACCACTGTAATCGTAATCCTTATGGATCAGCTTCCACTCATGTCTCTGATCTGACCAGCCTGGCTTTTCTTGACTTAGAATTAGGCCATGTTGGTGAAACTATAATATCCAAAAATTATACAAAACCAACAACTCCTTCCTACATTTTAGTAGTTGTCACTATCCTAAATGGACTCAAAACATACCCAAAGGACAGTTTTGTCGTCTGAGACAGAACTGTACGTTGGATAGTGACTATGAAGCATCCAGTATTCTGCTTAAGAAGAAATTTGCCGACAAAGAATACCCTAAGGAACTGGTGGATGAGGCATGTGCCCTATATGCTAAAGGTAAACCTACAAAAAGAGAAAAAAGAAAAAAATAGATAATTCCACCAGATTTATTACTACTTTTAATTTTCAGTATAAAAAAATGGAGAACATTCTCAGTAAACATTGGGGAATCTTGCAACAAGATCCCCTTCTAAAAACCATTATCCCATCTACACCTAGGATCACTTATCGCAAAGCACCATACCTTAAAAATAAAATTGCTCCCAGCAAACTTAAAACGATCCCTATCACTACCAAGCCTTCTGTTCTCATACCCTTAGTTGGTATGTACCAGTTTAAAAAAAAGTCGTAAAACCTGCTCCTTTGTTGAACATGGACAAAAATCATTCACTTCCAAGGGCAAGACCTATATGCTTGACCAATTTTATAATTGGTCCTCTTAATTCGTTATCTATGGCCATACGTGCCCTTGTGGTGTGATTTATGTTGGTCGCAAGATCTGCCCACTTAGGCAGCATTTCGGCCAACACCGCAGGCTAATTGAGAGAGGTAAGGAAATGCACAGCGTCCCACGGCATTTTGCCGAACACCACGAAAACCGCTCCAGAAGACATCACTCTGACGAAACGCGTAGGGAATGGCCACATTACGTGCATCTCCCATATAAAAAACAGTGGCCGGCAGCTTCTTGTAAGCAAACAAGTGGTTTTTATTCTACCAATGTGAGTAGTTTTCTTTCCTTAATAAAATACACAGTCATTATGTACTACACCATGGATTTGTCTCTTTTCAACATATCTATAAACGGGGACATAACACTATTGGAGGAGCGATCATCTCCCAGCGCAAAACCAGCTAACGCCAGACAGCAGCACAGTGGCTTATACTGTGAAGGTCTATCTACCCCAACTGGGGTAAGATTTCTGGTGAGGGCAATCACATTACCATACCACTGAGAAGCGCACCGGGGAAGTTTGTTCTATTGAGAAATCCAAGCACTTCTGCACTAGTCACCATCTCTTATCTTTATGTGGGACTCTTCATTAATTGCTTTATAATATTTTTCTGATTGTCACAATTTTTTGATCGTCACTAATTAACTGCCACTTTTTTATGCATAATTATTGATACATATTTTATTAATTTATTTGGGGGTCTAATTTATGCATTTTGTATTGGTATTATTTTATAAGATTTTTATGTATGAATTTTGGGGTTTAAGCACATAGAGCATATGTATATATATTAGTAGGCATATTCATATTTTTTATTTTTTTCACGTTTAGCACATTTTTAAGGATTTATTGAGGATTTATATTTATTTCGAGTTGTACACGGTGTATATTTTAACACATATGATTTAGGTATAGCGCCAAAATCTACTCCCCCTTATTTTAACCACAAAAAACTAACTACTGGCCTAAAAGTTTGGGTAATTGAGCAAATCTCGAAATCATTTACTTCTGTGCGCGAGAAAGACATTCTGGATCTATAATCTTGATGTCCTCTCGCCCCCGGTGGTATGAACGAAGGTATTGAAATTGCAACTGTACTATGATCATATCACAACTATTTTGTTATTTAAATTATTTAAATTATCTAACTTTTAGACATAATCATCATCTATAATGTCATTATGGACTAAATACATATATATATATATCTTTTGTCATTTTTACTACAGGTTTTCTTATATATTTTCACTATATATTAATATATGGGGGTGGCAGGGTCGTCTATCAGTAAGTATTACCATGCCCTTCCCTCTCCCCCACACAACAAATTTCCTTCCTTCCCCTTTCTTGTTTGCTTTTTCTTTTGCCCCCCCCCCCCCTTCCTTCCCACATCTATTTTTCCTCCCCCTTCCCATATATATATATATATATATATATATATATATATATATATATATATCCCCCCCCCCAAAAAAAACCCCTCCCTCCTCCCATTTTTTTCCCCGGTCCCTTCCCATTTTCCCCTTTTTTTCTCCCCCCTCTGCCCCCCCCCATGTTCTTCTAGATAGTATCATTTTATAGTATCATGTGATTTGGACCCCGTCGATGGTCTGTATGCACGTATGAAATTTGCTTAGTGGCGTATGCATATATATATATATATATATATAGATATATATATATATATATCTATATATCTATATATATATATCTATATCTATCTATATATATATATATATATATATATATATATATATATATGTATATGTATATGTTATTTATAGTGCCACTGGTCAGGTATTAAGGATAACTCCACTGATAAACTGATGATTTTATCTTGTACACTATTGTTTTTTTAATTAATTTTTTATATATATCTTTTGGGATATTTTACGATTAATTTGTCTATGTTATTATGATTATTGATGTAATGTGCTGCTTATATTTATTTATTTATTATTTATTTTCCATTAAATTTTTATTAATTTTCAATTTCTATATTTTGACTTATTAATTGCATATTCTCTTCCTTTTTTTTTTTTTTTTATATTAGCATTTCTGTAGTGTGTTGTTTTTTCTCTAGCACTTGTATTTTTAAATGCATGTATTTGATTATGGCCCCACCCCCTGACAGACTATAAAGATACTGCCCCGTGCCTACACTTCCTATGCTTGAGACGCATTTCTGAGTATTCACGCTATAGATGAAGATAATAGGAGTGCCGCTATTATCTTCATCTATAGCGTGAATACTCAGAAACGCGTCGCATATCTGCAACGTCAAACCCCGCGCCACGCTTCACTGTGCTTCCCAAGCCTCGTTCTGGCTTCCTATACACGGCCGTGTTATACCAACAAACACGGAGGCCATTCGGGCGATACGGGCAAACACAATATAGCTGGTGACAGGTGCTGGCGTCAGACCCATCCCCGGAACCCACAACTGGTCGCATGAATCCTCCGCTGATCTCATTTTAAAATCTTGGTGTGCTATTGTTGGAAGAAAAAAGGGCAACTGCTGTGTCTCACCATCTCCATCCTCACCGGATCTGATGTGCTGCCAGCTGTATATGGACCTGCTGTGACTTATAGTCCATCTCCTAAATGCTATTTTGATATATACTTAGAGGCGCCCCTCTCCTTGTTTTTTCTCAGCTCTTCTGGACCTTGCTTCTGGTCTTTTCGGTGGCAGCCCTGACAGGCTTATGTATGTATATATCTATATATATATATATATACCCACCTCTGCCCCCTTGGACTATTAGGAACTATTTAATAAGGTATTGTTGCATTGCGCCTTCTGACTTTTTTAATTGGCCCTCAAGTGGGCTGTGGTAGATAAACTATGTGATTATCTGTACAGGGCTACCTTTGTGGTGAAGACTGATAACAACCCCCTGACTTACCTATTGCCCATTGCCAAGCTGGATGCCAATGGACATAGGTGGTTGGCCGCACTGTCTGAATTCCAGTTCAGTTTGAAATACCTACCAGGAGTGGGAAATCAAGATTCTGATGCTCTTTCCCGAAGGCCTCACTTCACCAACGCTGGCCAGAAGAGTTGGGTTAATTTACCCTTGGAAGGAGTATGGGCTAAGTGTCAAGGAGTAGCGCATAAACACAGAGGGGTCATAGTGGCTGAAGCTGTGGGAGTCACCCCTTTGGGAGTACCAAGCTATTACTGTGATTTGACCCAAGTGCACAGCAAAGAACTGCCTCAGTTGACAAGAGAGGACATGAGACGGGACCAACGTGAAGATCCATTGGGGAGGAAATCGCTAGCTGTCCCGAGAACCCCCAGATACTGTTGAAAAGCCCCATTGAGGGAGCAAAAGTCACCCATAGAGAGCTGGAATGAATGCGGTTGGCAGATGGAGTCATATACCGGAGAGGTTCATCTGAGGAAGTAGAGGGTGTTCGTCAATTGTTCCTCCCTGAGAAACATCGACTAATAGTGTTAACCACTCTTCATGATGATCATGGTCACTTAGTGTCACATACCTGGCAGAGGTCGAGCTGGAGAGAGGGCTTCTCTTGCACCTCCTGTCCGACACCCCTGATAGTGGTGACAGGGAGTGAAGGACACAGAATGGCATGATGTAGTGGACAGTGCTGGCCAGACCTTGACAGGAACCAGATGGCTGTAGAGTGCTGGACAGGCTCTGAGGATCGGAGCTTCGTATCGCTGGGTCAGCAGATGGAGGCGTAGCCAGGATGTAAGCCAGGAGGTCATCAACAGCCGACCAGATCAGGTACCGAGACTAAAGGTAGAGACAGAGATGGGACACAGGCCAGGTTCGATACATAGACGAGCAGCAAGGTACAAGAGCATCAGGCAATAGCAGAGTCAAACCCAAGCTGGGATCAGGTAGGCAGGCGGAGGTCAAGGAGAAGGTTTGGGTGAAGCTGGATCAAGATACTAGAAACAGGAAAAGATCGGGTTAACAAGCACTAGCTGAAAGACCACTCAGCAAGGTTCATTTGTCAGTGCTCAGTTTAAATAACTACTGCGTCTGCAAACCTGTGTGCGCACACGACAATGCAAGCCCGTACTTATGCGCAGGCATGTGTCTGTTAGCCAGACTTCTCTTACACTGAGGCCGCGTACACACGGGTGGACTGTCTGTCCAACTTAGTCCGCCGAAACACATTTCAGCGGACAGTCCGCTCGTGTGTGGGCTTCAGCGGACTTTTTCAGCGGACAGTCTGGCGGACTAAGTATTTCGGAATGTTGGAAATACTGTCCGCTGGACTCGCATTTCAGCGGACAGTCCGCCCGTGTGTGTGCCAGTCCGCCGTACTTTTGAAATGAGCGGACTTTTCCCGCCCGGAGAAAAGTCCGCTCATTTCGAGCGGGTATCCAGGTAGGCGGGGCCCGCGACGGAGACTAAGAGCTGAGGTGGAAAGCTACTGTCTCTCTTGCATCAGATGCATCAGAGAAAGACGTTACCAGGAAGGGCAGCTCTAATGGGCCATCTTCAAAGCCTGGGACCAATGGAGTTGGTGTGCATTGATTTCTTGTATTTGGAACCTGACCTGACAGAGTAATATCCTGGTTGTGACAGATCATTTCACCTGTTATGCTTAAGCTTTCTCCACTATGGACCAGCAAGCCAGTACTGTAACAAAAGCTCTAGTGGAAAAGTTTTTTTCGTTCACTACGGGCTGCCTCAGTGCCTACATTCAGATCAAGGTTGGGATTTTGAGAGCAAGCTGATCAGAGGACTGTGTGAACTCTTAAATATAAAGAAACCCAGCACTGCTCCTTACCACCCTCAAGGAATCCACAACTTAAGCAGTTCAACCGTCCCTTGCTGAACATGTTGGGAACCTTTCCCTTGGAGACGAAACAGCATTTTCTGCAAATTCAGTACCCCCATCCTCTTGCTTAGAGACTTATCAGTCCCCTACACTGAGGCCTAGGGCCGGGTAAACCTGCCCACCCATACCACCTGAAGAGGAGATCGATGAAGAAGAGTTAACTTGATTAGTTTTGGGGTTCCCCCTCTTGAAGACAATCCCATCATTCCTGGGACTGATGAGGTAGACAGTCAGGGGACACCTCTTATGGGGAAGACAGGTCCTCTATTGCAGGAATTTGAAGCACTAGATCTTCATCTACTAAGGGGAGATGAGGAAGTCAAGATGGAATCTGATGCAGTATTTGATGTGATGAGAACTCCCCCTACTAATGAAGCAAAAAGATAGACTGTTCCTGAACCAGAGACTGAACCTGAGTTTGAACCAGGGCCTGAGCCAGAGCCTGAATCCAGATGTAGTTTCTGGGGAACAGATCAGGGGCGGAGCTGTTGGAAAATATTTACTCCAGATTGAGACAGAAATATGCCCTCCAAAAAGACTGACGTATGATTCCTTCGGGGAGAATTCTGATGAACTCACCCCTACCACTCAATGTTCTGTGCACTCGCCTCCTTTATTGAACCTTTTGTAAAGGGTGACCTTGATCCACCCCCTGACACTACCGGGTGGGCCACTGACTTGTTACTGGCTTGTTAATTAATATGACTTTGCCTGACAATGTATTTAATTTACTGTCAGAAGATCCTTCTTTGGGCCAGTTGTTGGATGTTACAACTTCTGGTTTGTCATGGAGATTAACCATTAATTTCTTATGATACAGTAGGGTGATCCCACAGGTTGTGTTCTGTCTTCAGGGACCAAAGACTTTCAAGTGGAGGGAGGATGTAGCAATGTGGACTACAATTACATTTCTATGTGCTGTATTGTCCCTCTAGTGCCCAGCGTCACTAAATGACATCATATCTGTGAGCCAAACCAAAGGGATTGTGGGATTAGTAGTTCCTCAGAATGGAAATTGCTCTGTATGACTATTATAACTATGCACCCAGACTACATATCCTAGGGATCTTTGCTACCATCAGAGAGAGTGCTGGGAGGAGCTATAAAAGAAGCCAGAGCCCCACACTCTCTTCCTCCTGGGCCTGGTGTGCGAAGGACCACTCTGCTGGGGGAGGAGGGGGGGGGTGAGATCAATGCCTACCATGCGACGTATGACATTCCATCCCAGCCGAGAAGGGCCTATCACTGCTTGCTGTTCATCAGAAATCTATCCACCACCACTCTGATCGTCCAACAACCCACGCATCGTGCTTCGCATCAGATGATCTTCACAAGTGAGCTGAAGGATGCCTCTACAGCAGTGGTCTCAAAGTACCGGCCCGCGGAATGGTTATAAATGGCAGACAGTCTGTGACTCTCATCAGCAGCGCACGCACAGTGCAACAGTCAGTGCCAGTGCTGCATTTTTTTTTTGATCGAGGAGCGGGCCGCAGGAGGGCAGGGCCTTGAGCTCCACTGACGCTCTGGCCCCGCCCCTTGCTATGCGTGCACAGTGTTCAGTGTACCTGATCGGAGGAGCGGAGGAGGAGGAGGGAGACCGAAGCGCAGAGTGCTGCCTGGTTCCGGCTTGGTCAAGTGTGTGGAGAATTGATCGGAGGCTGGAGCTGAGCTTGCCAGGACAAGGTAAGGTCTTCTTTCTCCTCCCCTGGCTCCCACTCCCTATCCCCATGCCATGGCCCAAGTGTAAAATAGAAGTTTAAAAACACTGACCAGACCTGCAGTCCAGGCTGAGTGAGGCCTCAGAGCACACAGCATAATTTACAGCACATGGCATACTGATTTAATACTGATTTAATGTGTTTGTATGTGTTTTGGCAGCCCACATTTGTGCAGACACCGCAGCCCATTCATTTGAATGAGCTGCCATGTATGCGTTTCCTGCAAAAAAAAAGGTGCATGCTTCATGTAATAGGCTGCGCACACCAATGCCCATCAAGCAATGAAATACAGCACTGTCTGTCCTTTCTGCATTTGCACCATGTGACTTATCTGCAGTTCCTGCACCGGCAAACTTGCTGCATTTTTAGATGTTTAGATCACGCTTTAAAAAAAAAAAAACACAGTGCGTTTGTGTGTGCAGGAACTGCAGGTAAGTCGCATGGTGCAAAAGCAGAATGGATTTCAAGGCCACTGCATTTTTAAAATGCTGCATGCACCTTTTTTTGCAGGAAACGCAGGCATGGCAGCCCATTCAAATGATTGGCTGCTGTGCCTGCGCAAATGTGGGCCACCAAAACACATACATGTGAAATGTGACAATGGCTGCAATAATGCGTTTTGCTGACATCAGTGCTGGTTTAATAATGCGTTTTGCTGACAACAGTGCTGGGTTTAATAATGCATTTTGCTGACATCAGTGCTGGGTTTAATAATGCGCTTGACATCAGTGGTGGCTTAATAATGCGTTTTGCTGACATCAGTGCTGGTTTAATAATGCGTTTTGCTGACATCAGTGCTGGGTTTAATAAAACGTTTTGCTGACATCAGTGCTGGGGGTTAATAATGCATTTGCTGACACCACTGCTGGGTTTTTATAATGCATTTGACATCAGTGCTGGGTCAATAATGTGTCTGCTGACACCAGTGCTGGGTAGAGTATAGTATATTATTGCTGGTATATATGGTTTATTGTTGATGTTTTGAAAGTTTGCATGCGGCCCCCATGGGATATGAAAACTTGTCATGTGGCCCTCAGGCAATTTGAGTTTGAGACCTCTGCTCTACAGTAACCGCTGTTTTTAAGGCATTGAATCAGCCTGGTCGTTTGGTGAGAGGGAAATTGCCCATATTTGCAAACCTTTCTTGCTGTTTCACTGGGACACTGGGCACACATGGGCGTCCGCAGGTAGGGGCAAGGGGGGTCAAGTGCCCCCCCCTGGAATCAGGGATCAGATCTTAAATTCAGCACAGTTCCATCACTATTAGGGTGACACCATCAAGGTGCTGTCAAGCCCCCCTATCAGTGTAGTGTGACTGCGGGCTCTTTTCCCTGCTCAGTCCAGCAGAGAACTCGGCGGCACTGTGACAGGAGAAAGGCGAGCTGCGGGCTGTCAGGTTTCCCCCGGTCACCCTCCCTTTCTCCTGTCAGGGAGAAGAGACGACAGCTCTCACCAGGTTCCCCGCCCAGCTTCCTGCCCACTCAGTTCCTTCCCTATTGGCCACAACTTAGGGCCAATCAAAGGAGACTAGTAGAGGAGAGCATCATGGGACATGTAGTTCCAAAGATTGGCAGCCCCATTTTCTACAGGGAGGAGTCTACAGCTCGATCAAGAGAGAGATTGAGATACTGCAGCATGGAAAAAAGGTAAGGGAGAGAGCGCTACAGGAAAAAGAACGAGGGGTGTGCTGGGCAGAAGTCAGAGAGAGCTACACTGCCCCGTGCCACCAGAGAGCCATGCTTTTCAGTGCCACCGGAGAGAGGCATACTGCCCAGCACCGCCAGAGAGAAAAAGACGGAGCCACTGCCAGGGAACAGACATACTACACTACTGACCAGGGTCGCCCCTGGGGAACCCAGAGTGAGCAATCGGCAAGCCGAAGGGATCACTGCTGTAGTTTCGCTGGGTCTGGTAAGAGGGTCTGTCGGCCATTATCCACTACTTATGCTAGGGACTGTACTATGTCTGCAGTCTCTGACCATGATAATGTGATAATGACATTGTCGAAAAAGGGCGGCGCATGGGTGACCCTAAAATTATGCCCCCCCCGAAAAAAGTTCTGCGGACGCCCATGTGGGCACAGACAGCTTTACCCCGGGAAACACTTTACTGCATTTCTATTTGAACATTGTACATAGACACCTGTCGCATCAATCCTTCCAAGAAATACCATTGCCTTGTTGCTGTACCTTATTGGATGTAGTTAATTAGCTCAGACTGTCTGTGAAAATCATTAGGCCTGCAACTGGGACATTACTCTCATTACTACTTAAAGGGCCATCATACCGTTCTTGCTTAACCACTTTAATACAGGGCACGTATACACCCTTCCCGCCCAGATCAATTTTCAGCTTTCAGTGATCTTGCACTTTGAAAGCCAATTAGTCATGCAACACTGTACTGAAACAAAAATGTTATCATGTTTTTAAAACAAATAGGGCTTTCTTATTGTGGTCACTATTGGGTTTTTTTTTTTTTTTTGTGACTTAAGTGGAAAAAGAGCGAACATTTTGAAAAAAAAAACACTTTTTTTTAGTTTCTATGATAAAAGTTTGCAAATAAGTAATTTTTGTTCATAAATTTATACTGCTACATTTCTTTGGTAAACTAACCCAAATAAGTATATATTATTTAGTCTGTGTGAAAGTTATAAGCTATGGTGCAAATAATTGAAAATGTATCACACCCACATCCACTGACGGCCTACCTCATTTCTTGAGGTCCTAAAATGTCAGGAAAAAGGAAAATTTATATCAAATACTTACCGTAATTTTCCTTTCCTGATGGACTCCATGGCAGCCTACGTATGGGTTAATCCCCGCCTCTCATACCTCATAGGACCCCACTCCCATAAATCTTTGCTTCTGAACAGAGACTGTGTTCCGTAACTTAGCCTACTCCAGCAAATGGGAGGGAACTCCTGCTGCCATGGAGTCCATCAGGAAAGGAAAATTACGGTAAGTATTTGATATAAATTTTCCTTTTTCCTGACAGACTCCATGGCAGCCTACGTATGGGAAATAACTAGCCATACACACCCGGGTGGGAAATTGCTGGTTAACAGAAAAAGGTTTAATTGGCACCGTCAACAGATAAGACATGCAAACCAAAATTAACCGACGATAAAGAAGCCGGCTCAACACAATAATGTGTCATAAATGTATTAATTGATGACCATGAGGCCGCTTTACAGATTACTTCTGGAGAAACATGACGAGCAGCCGCCCATGATGTTGGTAGAATGAGCTGTCACCGCCTCTGGAGGAGCCAAACCCTTAGCTTTATAAGCCCCTTAAATAGCCTGAACAATCCAAGCTGCGATGGTTCTTGAAGAAGCACGCGATCCCTTATCCTTTCCATGGAAGTAAACAAAGAGATGGTCAGAAGTCCGAAAAGGAGCTGTGGATTCTAAGTACTGTTTTAGAACTTCTCCAACATCTAAAGGATGAATGTTAGAATCTCCGGAAGTCCGAAAAGTAGGAAGAACAATCTCCTGGTTCTCATGAAATACAGATGTGACCTTAGGATTTGACCCTAACATGGGAACCAAGACCACACGAACCAGGAAAAACATCAGAAAAGGTTCTTTGCAACCCAGAGAGCTGATCTTGGAGACCCTCTTGGCCGATGTTATAGCCACCAGAAAGGCGGCTTTGAGAGAAAGAGCCTTGATAGATGATTGAACCATATGCTCAGGTCTTTCCTCTGAAAAGGAATCCCGGACAAAAGGAAGATCCTATTTGGAGAATCTTGTTTTTTTCTGGGGTCTGAGTCATATTGCTCCCCTGAAAAACTGTCTGACAAGACGGTGTTTGGCCCAGGAAACGCCAGTAAATGCTGAAATTGCCGAAATTTGAACTCGTAAGGAACTCACTGATAGTGACAGGTCTAGTCCCATCTGTAGGAAATCCAAAATGTCTTGAATCTTCGGATCACTACAGGAACTGCTAACAGAAGAAGTATAGTCAGCAAACTTCGCCCAAATTCTTTGATAGACTTTATTAGTACCTGGCCTTCTAGCATTCAGTAGAGTAGCGATGGCAGTACTTGGACACCCTAATGCTTCCAACCTTCCCCTTTCAAGAACCAAACCATCAGATGAAGATGGGCCGGGCATAGGTGAAGAGATGTTCCCTGTAGCAGGAGATCTGCCCTGGAAGGGAGAGGAACTGGATCCCGAAAACTCAGCTGCATTAGGAGCGGAAACCACGGCCTGTTGGGCCAAAATGGAGCAACCGTCACCACCATAACTTTCTCCCACCTGAGTCTTGAAAGGAATCGCAGGATGACCGGGACTGGGGAAAAGGCATAAGCCGTGCGAAACCTCCACTGATCCGTCAGTGCATCCATACCGAAGGCCTGAGGACAACGACACCTCGTATAATATTTCTCCGGATTGAAATTGCACGGGGAGGCAAACAGGTCCACTTCTGGCAGGATCCCCAGAGACAGAATCCATGTAAATATCTCGGGACGGAAAGACCACTCGTTGTCCAGGGAGAACCTTAATAGGAAGTCCGCCTGGACATTCTGGATTCCGGGGAGATAAACCGCCGTCAGATTTGACAAGTTCATCTGAGCCCAAGACATGATCGGGCTCACTTCCCTCGGCAGAGAGAGACTGCGGGTGCCTCCTTGTCTCTTGATATAAGACACTGCTGTCGTGTTGTCCATCCTTAGGAGAACCGAGGTCCCTGAAATCAGGTGAGAAAAGGCTTGAAGAGCACGGAGAGCAGCACGAAGCTCTAAAACATTGGATACTACCTCTTGGGCTGGAAATTCCCACAAGCCCTGGGCTATTTCTGACAGACACAGGGCGCCCCAGCCCATGTTGCTGGCGTCCGTCGTTACTGTGATCCAAGAGACGGGAGCTATGGAATGGCAATTGAGGAGGTTCTTTTGTTGGAGCCACCAGAAGAGACTCTCCCGCATGGAGGGGGTTATCCTGACCAGATGGTCTCGAGACCCCTGGTCCCATTGTAGAAGAAAACCCTTCTGAAAGGGACACATCCTCCATTGTGCCCACTTTATCATGGGGCTGTGGATACCATAGTGCCAATTATCTTGAGGCACTGTGAGGCCCTGAGAAGAAGAGAATGCAATGCAGGCCGAATCCTGTCTCGGATCACCGGAATTTTCTCCCCCGGAAGGGAGATGGTACATTCGACCGTGTTGAACTGGGCTCCGAGAAAAATCAAAGACTGAGTTGGGTCCAGATGACTTCCGTGAGTGTCGAGATGACTTGAGTTCGATGTAACAGTAGCTGTTCTCTGTCTTGGGAAAGCAATAGTAGATCGTCTAGGTAATGGTGTAATCGAATACCTTTGATCATGATTAGTGCTACCACAGCCAGTAAGAGCTTCGAAAACACTCGAGGCGATGTTGTAAGCCCGAACGGGAGACATACAAATTGAAGATGTAATTTGCCCACTGCAAACCGAAGGTACCTCTGAAACTCTTTTGCGATCAGAACATGGAAATAAGCATCCTTCAAGTCTATGGAAATCAACCAGTCGCCTGGTTGTATTGACTGACGTATTGTTAGTAATGTCTCCATCTTGAATTTTTCCTTCTTGATGAAGGGATTCAGATGCGTTAGGACGATAACTGGTCTCCAGGAGCCATTCTTTTGAGGACCATAAAGAGGGGGAAGTAGACCCCTTGAAATCTCTCTCTGGTTGGGACTGGAATGGCAGCGCCTTGAGCCAACAGGGGATCTGTGTAAGACAGGAGTACCTTTCTTTTTTTTTTTTTTACAAGTGGTAGGATTGTACCTTGATGTAGTTGACTTAGAGGATTTTTGGCTTGAAGACTGAGCCCTTCTCCAATTCTTCCTAAATTCCTGACCAGGCCTGTAACGGCGAGCATCTCTAGCACGCTCTTGTTCTTGTCTGGGCTGAACTTTCCTCTGACCCAAGAGGCGACGATCCTGGGGTAAGAACCCTGATTTACCCCCAGTAGCACTGGAAATGGCAGAATCAAGTTTGTTCCCGAAGAGGGAGGGTCCCTCACAGGGAATCTTACACCATGCCTGTTTAGGGGCAGGATCTGAAACCCACGGACGAAGCCACAGAGCGCGCTTCGCAGTAACTGAGGAGAGCATGACACGTGCCACTAGGCGGATAATATCAAGGGATGCTTCCCCCAAAAGACTGATGCGAACTTCAGTTCATGTACTGGTGAATTCCGGATAAGTTCTTCCGAAACGCTTCCCAAAGCCGCACCAACATCATCAGTCCAAGACTCCATGGCTTTAGATAATGCTGCAAGAGCCAGAGCTGGCTTACAAGCCATGCCTGCGGTGATATAAATGCGCTTCAGGTCGGTGTCAATCTTCCTCTCTAAACCATCCTTGAACGAAACGGAATTTTCAAGAGGGAGTGTAACATGTCTGACTAGACGCATTAGAGCCGCATCAATAAGAGGGGCTGAATCCAGATATTTAACTTCCTCGCTTTTAAACGGGTACATTTTGGCAATCTTGGAAATTAAGGAGTTCTTCCTCTCCACTTTTCCCCATTCGTCTGAAATAATCTCACCGAGCTCACCCAAGAAGGGGAAATTCGGGCGGTCCTTCTTAAGGTGTTTAAAGTACTTCCTCTGTTTAGAGGGTGCTTCAACTGGCTCTTCCCATTTTAGAGCGTCCTTGACTGCTCTGACTAACTGCGGGACAAGAGAAAAATCAAAACCTGCAGTTGAATCATCAATCTCACTGTCTGAAGATTCACTTGGAGAGACACTGTGTCTGGAGGGACCCGGAATTACGGGGTCTGCATCTACATCGACAGGAGCTGTAACAGAAGGAGGGTTAAACATCCGATCAGACTCTGCTTTGTTCAGAGATTCTTGAACCACCTTCCTGACCAATGCATCCACTTGCTGGTCTCCGGCTCCCCTTTCCTTCATAGCTCTGGAATAACAAGACTCACAGAGAGATTTACCCCCTGGAACGTGAGATTTACAACCCCAGCAGGCTTTCTCTAAGCGGCTGGAACGGTAGGTTGAATGACGACCAGATCCAGATCTTGATCTATGGTGTCTAAAGGGTGATCTAGAGCGTCTAGAACTTGACGTAGACTGACGATGATGTAACCTAGACTGGTCAGAATCTTTGCGTGCCGATAAATGACGTTTAGACCTAGAGGGGCTAAATAGAAAGAAAAAACTACAGCAAGAAAACCAAAAGTAATTACCGAAAACAACCCAGCAGAAGGAAATAATATTCCTACCTGCAGCGTAAGGGTTGGCCACTGGGGGGCGATGATACGTCCATAATGAGAAAGTCTGTATGCTGGAGAGATTCGAAAACACCATAAGCACCTGACAGGAATCAAATAGTAGAGCTTACTGGCGAACAGAACATACCTCCAAGCAAGACACACAGCACACCAGGAAGCTGCCTTTCTCTTGCAGAACGATCCCAACCATAGCTGTATCTGACAGCTATTTAAAAGTTGGCGCCGATGGTGACGTCCCATGCCCCCCTGGCGTCGGTCAGCGGAGTTCGTGCGCATGCACGATCACCGCCGTCTTCCGAAAACTGCGCACGTTCGGACCAAGCCTTGATCCGAATGAGGCACGCGCCTGCGCAGCACGAACGGAAGAGGCGGCGGATTGGAACGCAACTGCGCTCCAGCCGCCATACATACCAGGAAATGGAAAGAAGGAGATGACAAACAACACACATAAACAGGCTGCCATAATGATAATGATTAAAATCAATACGATACCGCCACGGCACGATCCCGATCCATCCTGACTGGGGGTACTCCACCCACTGCACGAATGGGACATCAAAATAGAGGCCTCCTGCTAATAGCAAAGGATGTATGGCCAAATTGCCGCTTGCCTGCCAATGGCAGGTTAGTAAGCTCTTCATGGCATCGCATATATCGCCCGTTTCCACCCGGCTAATAGCTGGGACTGCTGGAATCCACAATCACCCTCAGGATCTTCGTGCAAACAGGACTGGACCGGAACTCTTCGTAAGGTAAGCAAACACCTTGGTCCTAGGAGGAGGACAAAAAAGGAACACAGTCTCTGTTCAGAAGCAAAGATTTATGGGAGTGGGGTCCTATGAGGTATGAGAGGCGGGGATTAACCCATACGTAGGTTGCCATGGAGTCTGTCAGGAAAGTACAAATACCCCCCCAAATGACCCATTTTTGAAAAGTAGACAAAAGTTTTTTGAAGTTGTAATTTTTTTCCCACATTTCTTAGGCTCGATTCACACTAGCGCGTTTTTTGATGCATTTTGCATTTTGTAGAAATGCAAGGACATTTTTTAACATGGGTTCCTATGGAACATGTTCACATCAATGCATTTTTGGGCCTCTGCGCTTTTGGAAAGGGTCGGGGACTTTTTTTCATGCAAAATGCAGCGTTTTGCATGTAATAGACGTCAATGGACCTGCATCAAAAACGCAAGTACCGCGTTTTTACCGCGATTTGCGTTTTTTTTCACTGTATATATCTGGTTGCTAAGCAACCACAGTGTAAAAAAAAAAAAAAACGCAAAACGCGGTAAAAACGCATGTCCAAAAACGCGGCAAGCACTGCATAAAGCACTGCAAAAACGCTCAAAAGCAACATGCATAGATGTGAATCGAGCCTTAGGAAGATGAGAAGATGAAGAAGCTATTATTATATATTTTTTATAATGATGGAGTGTGACAGGTACTTGGGTACTTTGATGAGTTTGAGACAGGTACTCAGGTACTCTGATGGGCCGGTGACAGGTACTCGGGTACTCTGATGGGCCGGTGACAGGTACTCGGGTACTCTGATGGGCTGGTGACAGGTACTCTGGCACTCTGGTGCATACATACATATGCATACATATGCATACTTCCAATTACACCCCAAAATACATTCTGCTTCTCCTCCCGAGTATTGCGATATCACATGTGTGAGACTTTTTCACAGGCTGGCCACAAAGAGAGGTTCAACATGCAGGGAGCATCATCAGGTGTTCTAGGAGCATAAATTACACATCTAATTTCCTAATGACCTATCACACCTTTGAAGGCCCTGGAGCACCAGGACAATGAGTTTACCCCCAAAATGACCCCATTTTGGAAAGCAAGCACCCCAAGGTATATTCTATGATGCATTATGAGTCTTTTGAACGGTTCATTTTTTTCAAAAAAAAATTTGGGAAAAACATATTTGTTTTTTTACACAAAATTGTCCATTTATAAGATATTTATAATACACAGCATGTACATAGCAAAAATTACACCCCAAAATACATTCTGCTATTCGTCCCGAGTATGGCAATACCACATGTGTGAGCCTGGCCATATACAGAGGTCCAACATGCAGGATGCACTGTCAGGTGTTCTTGAAGCATAAATTACACATTTAGTTTCCTGACTATTGATCACACTTTTGAATGTCCTGGAGCACAAGGACAATAGAAACACCCACAAAATGACCCCATTTTGAAAAGCAAACACCCCAATTTATATTCTATGAGGCATGGCCCGGTGACAGGTATTTGGATACTCTGATGAGCTAGTGACAGGTAGTCGGGTACTCTGATGGGCTGGTGACAGGTACTCGGGTACTCTTATGGGCTGTCACAGGTACTTGGGTACTCTGATGAGTTTGAGACAGGTACTCAGGTACTCTGATGGGCTAGTGACAGGTACTCTGATGGGCTGATGACAGGTACTCAGGTACTCTCATGGGCTGGTGACAGGTACTCGGGTACTCTAATGGGCTGGTGACAGATACTCGGGAACGCTGATGGGCTGGTGACAGGTACTCGGGTACTCTAATAGGCTGGTGACAGGTACTCGGGAACTCTGATGGGCTGGTGACAGGTACTCGGGTACTCTTATGGGCTGTCACAGGTACTTGGGTACTCTGATGAGTTTGAGACAGGTACTCAGGTACTCTGATGGGCTAGTGACAGGTACTCTGATGGGCTGATGACAGGTACTCGGGCACTCTGGTGGGCTGGTGACAGGTACTTGGGTACTCTGATGGTCTGGTGACAGGTACCGGGTACTCTGATGGGCTGTGACAGGTATTTGGGTACTCTGATGGGCTGGTGACAGGTACTCGAGTACTCTAAAGAGCTGGTGACAGGTACTTGGGTACTCAGGAACTCTGATGGGCTGGCGATGAGCTGGTGACAGGGAATTGGGTACTCTGATGAGCTGGTGACAGGTACTCGGGTACTCTGATGGGCTGGTGACAGGTACTCAGATGGGCTGGTGACAGGTACTAGGGTACTCTGATGGGCTGGTGACAGGACACAGCCGATCATGTGGTAAAGAGACCAATTTCATTGGCTCTTTACCATGATCAGACATGGGCTGTGTCCGAGGGACGCGCCTCATCCCCGATCGCCGCGCTGTGGGCCCCCGGAGCGGCGAGAACCGGAGGAAGTCATATGACAACCACCCGGAGGGAGGAGCTGTTCCTTCCGGCATTATTTTACAATGGCCTGGTATGGAAATGGTTAATTGATCTCTCATTAGGATTAAAAGTTAAATAGGCTGGCCTGGGTTCCCCCTTTAGAAGTCTTGCTAGAATTAATGCTTGACTCTCGCTTATCCTTTCAGATCATGCTCAAGCGGTACTCCATTGTACATTCGTTTATATAATACACTGTATTGCCAAATTGTCCTAACCTGTATTATTGTAGAGGAATTCTTCTGCAGAACTAGGACTGTTCTCCAAAGTTCACTTGATCTATTGTCTCCTCTGTTCAACAAGATCTTTCTTGAGTTATTAATTAAATGTTAATAGAATATAAACTCATCAGGTTCTTTGACTTATTACTTTAAGGTGGTGCAAAGATGTCTGAACCCAGAGTGTCAGGTGGGCTGGAATGTTCCCAGGGTTATGGTGGTGCAGATGAACAGGTAAATCCAAGCAGTCCCCAAGGGGGTCGTGCTATATATATATATATATATATATATATATATATATATATACACACAGTATGTAAAAAAAAAATTATTCTTGGGTTTAGATAAATTTAAAACTCCTTTTAATTTTAGGTTGAACTTGTAACCCTAAAAAAAAGACGCCTCTAGGTGATTGAACACTTATACAATGCACTGTATATAATTAGAAATTCTAAGTACTGCAAAGCCTGTTATTTGTTTTTCTTTTTATGTACAATTTTTCATCATAGAAAATAACATTATTTTTAGCATCAGACTTTGTTGTCTATATTTATGACTCTGAGCTCTATTGATTTCTTTCTATAGTTTCATTATCTTTTAATGTCATGGGCATAAGTGACTCTTTTTGCCAAGATAATATCTTGCCGTTACAAGAGAAATGAGTATCAAAATATAAGGACACAAACAATTATGATGTATTATGAAAAAGATACTTAGCTAGGAGCAAACGCATCTTCAGAATATGCTCATTTTGTTTGAGAGGATATTGCTATTTCTGTGCCATTATTTCATAGATATAGAGAACAAAAATGCCAGCAATCCTACAGCTATTTGCACACCCAAGTGTCTTCTCTCTTTGTTTGGATGGTCCTATCGTTCCGGAATATTAGAACTCCATATGTATTCTATCCCCATCTTGATAAAGATAAAGGTGCCATTGATCGTGGTCATCATTTTCTTGATGTCTAACATTACTAAAGCACACAGTTGGGCTACAAGAAAATGGCAATAATGACCAAAGGGCACCTTCATCCTCCACAACAGGGGTCTCCAAACTATGGCCCTCAAGTTGTTCAGGAACTACAATTCCCATCATGCCAAGTCATGTTTATGAATGTCAGAGTTTTACAATGCCTCATGGGACATGTAGTTCCGCAACAGCTGAAGGGCCATAGATAGGGGGGGAGTATGTGGCAGTTGATGGATGCAGTCTTTTGACCTGAAGGTCAACAAAACTATTGTGTAGCACCCTGATGTTTAGGCAGTGCTGCTATTAAATGTAGTTACCAGGCGATAGTTGCCTTGGCCAATTGTTAGGAGATCAATTGATTTCTCCCTAATTCTGAAATTGCTGCATAGCAAGGACAGATTATGAATAAATGGGGTATCTCAGCCAATCTGCAGGGATTTTCTTAGGTCCCTTGGCCTGCTGGGGAATCCTATTTATTTAGTTTGAGTCAGGTGATCAGGGTTTGGTGCTACCTGTGCTACCTGTCTGACAGCTGTCTGGGTGGACATGTGTCATGTTGCCCCAGGCCTCTAGACCATAAGCCTTAGGCCTATACCGGGGACATCTGGCTGCTAGGCTGTGTGAGGGCCTATCCAGAAGCAGGAGAAAAGTGTAGGGTTTGGACTGCGGGCTTGTAGTCCAACCAGAAGTAACGGTTCCGACGGCCTCGGAACCAGTTGCATTCGGAGGTAGAGGGGAAGCTGTCGCCAATAAGGGACCATCCACCTTGCTACCGGAGATCACAGTAAGTGAGCTGGGCCAAGTACCAGAGCAGACTTCTCACCAGCCGGGGACGGTCAAGAAGTGGGAAAACTTCAGCAAGTGCCAAGTCAGGGACCCAGAGGGATAGCAGAGGTGACGCTTGTGGAGCATCAGTGAGTGCCAAGCCAGGGACCTAACGTGTCAGCAGGAGTGAAGCTTGAGTAGTATCTGTGAGTGGCACGCCAGGGACACAGCAAGAAAGCGAGGGTGACGCTTGAGGAAGATACTGAGTGCTGAAGTGGAAGATCTCAGGGGATCCAGTGGCTAGTGGATCTGAAGTCTAATGAGAGAGAGATTGGGAGCTCATTGAATGAAGACCCACGGTGAGTGTGTGTGGGGTAAGGAGAACTGTTGAGTTTCAAATAGTTGAATACTATTACTGTTAGTAACAGTTAAAGATTGTTGCCATAGGAGACAGCGATCCTATCTATACAGAAGTGGTGTCTGGCTGGAAGTCTTTCGTCTAAATAGCTGTCCTCCTATAGAAGTCTTGGAGTCTGCTAATTATCTTTGCATCTACTTAAGGGTGTCCTGACCTTAGCCCTCTCTCCCACATTTCTGTTGAAGAGACAATAAATATTTTTGCATTAAAAAAGTGTCTGGCGCCCACCTGTTAATCTTGCATTACACCCACCATGCCTTGTAACCCACTCTACAATGAAGGATGTCAGCTCTCCCTGACTCTGGAGGTAACCATTAGGCCTAAAGAGGCTCGGACTTTGCTACAATTGTATAGTGTCTGGTTGAACTTCATAAAAGTGGGGACGGATAGCATCTTTTTTTATGTACCGTATATACTCGAGTATAAGCCGAGATTTTCAGCCTCTTTTTTGAGGCTGAAAGTGCCCCCCTCGGCTTATACTCGAGTCATCGCTGTCTGCCCGCTCGATCAGCGTGTCGAGCAGACAGACAGCGGCCATTCTATGATTCAAAAGCCACGCCTCCGGCTCCGCCTTCGCCTGTGATAGGCGGAACACTGAATTTCCCAGCAGCCTGTGTTCCGCCTATCACGGACGTCGTATCATCCTCGTACTACGGACGAGGATGATACGACGTCCGTGATAGGCGGAACACAGGCTGCTGGGAAATTCAGTGTTCCGCCTATCACAGGCGAAGGAGGAGGCGCGGCTTTTGAATTTTACAATGGCCGCCGACGAAGAGGGCACGGGACGGAGGCAAGGCAAGGCACGGCACGGGACGGGACGGGACGGGACGGGACGGGACGAAGGCAAGGCACGACACGGGACGGAGGCTCGGGACAAAGGCTCGGGACACAGGTAGGCTGGACACACACACACACACACACACACACACACACACACACACACACACACACACACACACACACACACACACGGATGGAGACACACACACACGGATGGATGGATGGATGGAGACACACACACACACAGGGATGTGGATACACACACACACAGGGATGGATGGATGGATGGAGACACACACACACAGGGATGGATGGATGGATGGATGGAGACACACACACACAGGGATGGATGGATGGATGGATGGAGACACACACACACAGGGATGGATGGATGGATGGACACACACACACACAGGGATGGATGGACGGACACACAGGGATGGACGGACACACAGGGATGGACGGACACACAGGGATGGACGGACACACACACAGGGATGGACAGGCATGTCTCACCCTCGGCTTATACACGAGTCAATAAGTTTGCCAGTTTTTTTGGGGGTAAATTGGGGGCCTCGGCTTATATTCGGGTCGGCCTATACTCGAGTATATACGGTACTTCTCTGTCCATGTGCACCCTTATTTGGTTGCAGATTGTTGAAATAGTCTAAATATCTTATTTTTCTGCCTTATTGGCAGGTCCCTAGCCATTAAAAGGACTTGACACTCCGTTAGGCTGTTGAGGGGCCTAACTGTTCATTCCCCAGTTGCGTCAGAGACCGTACTCTCTGGCAGCTTGTGCACAGATGGTGAGAAAACTCTGCATTACACTATTCCCCTGGTCCATCATAGCATCCACCCATAAGTGGTCGGGACTACTCACATTGCAGGGCCCTGCATTTCTCCTTGTTTTCAGGTCAAAGCTACAACCATCCTGCCAAACACCTGGTGCCCATGTCACATGGGGGCTCAAGTCACCTGGTGCATGTTCTGTTGAAGGGTCTTCTCTATACTGCCAAGAGGGTGATTTCTTCTTCAACCGGAGTTGTGGCGGTCAGGGAAAGGTTTACTTTATGTACCTTGTATCCAGGATACCGTCCACTAGCACCCATGTATTGTATCACAAGTTGCACCCATCCAGCCGCTTGTGGCCTAACTGTGTTCTGGTCCACCTTACACAGTTCCACTCAAGTGTCAAGCATCCTCTTGAATAACATCACTCCAGTCAGAAGCAGAGTCCAATATCTTTTTATAAAAAGAGTATAACTTCCAAACATTGGCAGTTATACCATATCTTCATGTACAGTCTAAAGTTCTTGTTCCCTTATGGTCAGTGCTGTTATCTCAAGCTTCATAGTTACGGAAGCCCACATGGGGGAACCAACCCCGCCCTGTGCTACATTCCTCCTACATATATAATGACTCTCCTCCCTTGTAGGTTCTATCCCCTTTATGTTAGGGATCCTGTCAGAGACCAAGGCACAACAGGTCACCTCCTCTAAAGCAAAGGCTCTTAGCTGTAGAATAAGTTAACTCCTTCCTACAGACTACATGGAGAGTGTACTGAGGGATTTTGTATTGTTCTGAGAGTTTTTTTTGTTCTGCAAGATGGACGGTGAGGACATGCACAGTTCTAACATTCTGTCCCAGGAAGGCTTCAAGCTTCAACCACATAAACAAATATATACGCTGCACTTTTAAATATACTCATCGCATTATATATATGTGATAACCAAAGTGCAAATATGCATGTGAATCACACACTGTGATACACAATAGTGCAACAAATAGTTCTGAATACTTAAAAGTGAATATATAAATGAAAATAAATAATCACACTAGTATGAAGTGCTTTAACGTGCATTCCATATTTTGATTGGTTGTATCAAAATTACTGTTCATAAAATCATGTAGTGTTCATAAAATCATGTAGTGTTCATAAAATCATGTAGTGGACTCAATCCACTAAAACCTGTAGATGAATAAAAAGTGTTTTTATGTGCATATGTGTGTGTAGCACTGACCCCCGAAGGAGCGGCTGGTTTTGTTTGGGCTTACCGTTACCTTCTCCATCTTGTGCTCATCTAGGGGGTTCCCGAGGTTGATGGCCCAATAAACTGTAGAGACCGACACTTGAATCCCTTAGGAATTTTTATTTGCTAAGAACGTTGAACAGAACACAGTCTCTCAGTCGGGAATAGAGGGTATGGGTAGTAAAAGCTCAGGTACTCTTGGAACTGCTGACACTTGACATGTCTCTCACTAGGTGATCCTGGGAATAGCCATTTACAACTGGATATTTCAACTATCGGATAAATCCCCTTTTAGTGAATTTAGCAGCCGACAGGTGATTTAAGCTTAGCAAAGTCTCTGCCACAGACTTGGTTGTAGAACTTTAGAACAAATCAGAAATTCTCTCACAGAACTTAGTTGTAACAGAAGGATGAAATTAGGAACTCTCTTATGGTACCAGTATCTTGCAGCCGGTCCGGAGATACCGTAAGAATGTGGATTTACTTGGTGTCCTTTCAGCTTAGCTTCCAGGTTCTTACCGAGCAGCCAGCCTCGTGCATGGCCCTCTTCTGAAGAATCCTCCCTTGGTTGCGTTTTCAGTTGCTGGGCCTCTCCAAACTTAAGACGGCACCGGACCACCTCAGAACCCTCCTTCCAGTTACTGTGCCTCGGCTAGCCAGCCCTGAGACTCAGAAATGGATGGATCCGCACCCCAGGCCATGAGGGCCTCTGGGGGCTGGTCAGGAGGACCAGGACCAAGGAGTCAGCACACACCTCTGGACCGAAACCCAGAACCATGTGATCTCAGCACCTTATAATTGAATACACAGAGAGACAGCGCATCCGCTGATTGGCTCCGAGAGAGAGATTGGTACACAATGCGTCCAACCAGACTGCGTTCCAATGCCTGTCAAAGGTGTCACCTACGCCCATGACCAGGCAGAACATAGTACAGTCTAGCCAAACTGATGGCAAAATCATAATTTACTGTAATCAACCCCAACAGCCAACTATGGTCTTAGAGAAAAACTAAATTTACAAAACATAGCGCATGCTCTTCAGGAGCCTGGCGCTACATGTCATCCAATTATTTCAATTCAAAAGTGCTTCTAAAGTCCATGCATAGTTACATAGTTAGTCAGGTTGAAAAAAGAAACAAGTCCGTCCAGTTCAACGATAAAAAAAATAAATAAATAAATAAATAAATAAAAAATATCGCACAATCCAATATACCCAATTCTATACCCACAGTTGATCCAGAGAAAGGCAAAAAAAAAACAGCAGAGCATGCTCCAATTTGCTACAGCAGGGGAAAATATTCCTTCCTGATCCCCCAAGAGGCAATCGGATTTTCCCTGGATCAACTTTACCTATAAATGTTAGTACCCAGTTATATTATGTACATTTAGGAAAGTATCCAGGCCTTTCTTAAAGCAATCTACTGAGCTGGCCAGAACCACCTCTGGTGGGAGTCTATTCCACATTTTCACAGCTCTTACTGTAAAGAAACCTTTCCGTATTTGGAGATTAAATCTCTTTTCCTCTAGACGTAAAGAGTGCCCCCGTGTCCTCTGTGTTGACTGTAAAGAGAATAACTCAACACCAAGTTCACTATATGAACCCCTTATATATTTGGACATGTTGATCATATCCCCCCCTTATTCTACTCTTCTCAAGAGTGAATAAACTCAGTTCCTCTAATCTTTCCTCATAGCTGAGCTCCTCCATGCCTCTTATGAGCTTGGTGGCCCTCTCTGCACTTTCTCCAGTTCCCCGATATCCTTTTTGAGAACTGGTGCCCAAAACTGAACTGCATATTCCAGATGAGGTCTTACTAATGATTTGAACAGCTGCAACATTATATCTTTCTCTCTGGAGTTCATACCTCTCTTAATACAGGAAAGGACTTTGCTCACTTTGAAAACCGCAGCTTGGCATTGCATGCTATTATTGAGCTTATGACCTACCAAAACCCCCAGATCCTTCTCCACTACGGATTTCCCCAGTTGTACTCCCCCTAGCATGTATGATGGATGCATATTCTTAGCCCCCAAGTGCATAACTTTACATTTTTCAACACTAAACCTCATCTGTCACATAGCCGCCCAAATAGACAGAGCATTGAGGTTGGATTGTAAATTGGAGACATCCTGTAAGGACGTTATTCCACTGCATACCTTGGTGTCATCTGCAAAGACAGAAATGTTACTTTTGATAACAGACCCAATATCATTTATAAAGATATTAAAAAGTAAGGGTCCCAACACTGAACCTTGGGGTACACCACTGATAACCTTAGACCATTCAGAATAAGAATCATTAATCACTACTCTGAATTCTGTCTTTTAGCCAGTTTTCTATCCATTTACAAACTGATATTTCCAAACCTTTAGACTTTACCTTACACATGAGCCGAACTGTACCGAACGCTTTGCAAAATCCAAGAATACCATGTCCACAGCCACCCCTCTGTTCAAGGTTTTACTTACCACCTCATAAAAAGAAATCAGGTTTGTCTGACAACTTTTGTCTTTCATGGATCCATGCTGTCTGTTGCTTAAAATATTTTTTTCCAGCAAGAACTCTATGTGGTCTTTTATTAAATGCTCCAGTATCTTCCCGACTATAGAAGTTACGGTAAACTAACAGGTCTATAGTTACTTGGTAAAGACTTTGATCCCTTTTTAAATATAGGCACCACACACCAATCCAGTGGTACTATTCCCGCCATTAATGAGTTCCCAGAATTTTAATACAATGGCTTTGAAATGACAGAGCTTAATTCTTTTAGGATCTGTGGGTGGATGCCATCAGGTCCAGGTGCTTTATCCACCTTTATTCTGTCTAAATATTTCTGGACCATATCACTTTTGAGCCATTGTGGATCATTCGTGGCTTTGTCAATACCACCCCATTATGGACATGAGCTCTCCGTGCTCTTTTGTATAAACAGAGCTGAAGAAAGTATTTAATAATTTGGCATTCTCTTTGTCCCCAGTCACCCACTCCAGATTATTTTGTAAAGGGCCTACATGCTCAGACCTGACCTTTTTATTATTAATATATTTGAAGAATTGTTTGGGGTTTGTCTTACTATCTTTTGCAATCTGTCGTTCGTTTTGAATTTTTGCAACCTTGATTTCCTTTTTACATACCATTTGGAAACTGCTGTGTAGTTAATCCAAAGCAAGCCTCAGTGATCCATGCGATTTGGAAACTGCTGTGTAGATAATCCAAAACAAGCCACAGTGATCACACTCGGGTGCTCCCCCCTAGGTATTAAACGCTCACCTCTGAGCGTGTGACTTTGCACTTAAGCTTAGTCAATACATGCCTGTGAACCACCTCTGGGGCTCTGAAGTTTTAACCAGACTCCTGGACCCGTCAGCACTATAGCTTGGTTGAGTAAAAAAGAACTGGATGGTGTAATAAAGTTTTAACAGTTTATTAATCACATAAGCCCCCCCCCCCCATAAGGTACTCACATAGTATAAGCGTGTCAGTGCGCCACTCTACATCAGGCAAACCGCATGTAAAGATACCGGATCAGTATTGGGATGGTATGGGATTCTTTCCTGACAGGTAACCTTCTGAACGTCCGTCCTGTCCCCTCCCCAACGCGTATCGATACAGGGAACTTCTGTATCTACTTCAAGAGGATTTCTCTGATATATTTGGGTGGAGTCAGGTGATCTGTGCCACCTGGATGGCTGTCTGGGTTGACGTGTGTTGTATTGCCCGGGCAGCTAGGCCGGAGATTGGGCCTATCCTGGGCTCATTTGGCTGCTAGGTTGTCTGAGGGCCTATTCAGAAGCAAGCAAGCAGCGCAGGGTTGGGACTGCGGCTTGCAGTCCAACCAAAAGTGACGGTTCTGCTGGCTGGAGAACCTGTCCTGGTCGGAGGTAGAGGGGAAGCTGTTGCCAGTAAGGGGCTATCCACCTAATTACCAGGGACCACAGTGAGTAACTGAAGCAAGAACCGGAGCAGCACTCTCACCAACTGGGGATGGTGAAAAATCGTGAAACTTCAGAGGGTATCAATCCAGGGACCCAGCCAGCGGAGGTGACGCTTGCAGAGCAGCCTTGTGTGTCAAGCCAGGGACTAAGCGGGCCAGTGGAGTGAAGCTTGAGAGGCATCTTGAGTGCCAAGCTAGGGACCCACCAGAGAGCCGGGGGTAATGCTTGAGGAAGATATCACTGTGAAGATTGGAGAAGCTCAAAAGATTCAGTGTCAGTGAATTAAATGGTCTAGTGAGAGACCGGGAGCTCAGTGGGCTGAAGAACTACCAGAAGTGATTGTAGTAAAAGTGAAAGAACTGTTACGCTTTATGTTAGGAACTGTTAAAGACTGTTGCCATCGGAGACAGCATTCCTACACATGCAGATTGCTGGATGCTTTTCCCTGCATGGTGGTCCTCCTATTGAAGCCTCAGAGTCTGCCAATTGAACTTGCAACTACTTAAGGGTGTCCTGGCCCTAACCCTCTTTCCCCCAAAAGTTTGTTAAGAGAAATAAAAATCTCTTTTGCATTCAAGAACTCTCTGGCGCCTAATTACTTTAATCACCTTGCACCCACAATGCCTCGCAACCCACTATATACAGAAGGATGTCAGCTATCCCTGGCCCTGGAGGTTCTCATTAGACCAAAGGAGGCCTGTGATCTTGCTACACAAGCAAAAAGGGCATGGGTGAATATGAATTTTGCTGAAAATATATCGTTTTTTATTTCCTTTCTTGGAGGGGTGGTCAGATCTCTCAAATTAGTATTTTCCAAAAGCAGTGGCCCTGTGTGCAAGATCATGAGTTGGGCCCCCGCCTGAGAAGAAGAAAGCGCATCATGCACAGCACTCTTCAAGAAAAGTTGGGCATGGTTTTGATTGTGCTGAATATTGATGGTGACTTAAAGGCATGCAGAGTGCAGAGATTCAGTAGTAAGTAACCCAAAGGTTTAGTAGTAAGTGATACAAAGTTCAGGGGTTAAAAGTAAGTGAGGCAAAGTTCAGAGATCAGGAATGAAGCAGATTTCAGGGATCAGTAGTAAGTGATGCAGAGTTCAAAGGTCAGGAGTGAAGCAGGGGTCAGTAGTCAGCGACGCAGAGCTCAGTAGTAAGTGAGGCAAAGTTCAGGGGTCAAGAGTAAATGAGGCACAGTTCAGGGGTCAGGAGTAAGTGAGGCAGAGTTCAGGGGTCAGGAGTAAGTGAGGCAGAGTTCAGAGGTCAAGAGTAAATGAGGCAGAGTTCAGGGGTCAGGAGCAAGTTGGGCAGAGGTCAGGAGTAAGTGACGCAGAGTTCAGGGGTCAGGAGTAAGTGACGCAGAGTTCAGGAGCAAGTGAGGCAGAGTTCAGGGGTCAGGATTAAGTGAGGCAGAGTTCAGGGGTCAGGAGTAAGCGGGGCCGAGTTCAGGAATCAATAGTAGATGACGCAGAGCTCGGGGGTCACATGGATATTATAAAACTGCTCTGTAAAACTGGGGCTACTGCTGCCTGACTTTGTGATTCGAGCCAGAGCAAGCCAGCCCTTGGCAGTCAGGTAGATATGTGGGCCTGTGTGACTCACTTACTGACTTACTGGTATAGTGGTGGCTGGGCAGTGATCGGTCTGTTTGACACTGGTCCAAATCATTTGGTGGAGGGGGGGGGGTTATTATGTGGGGTTGTTTTTCAGGGGTTGGGCTTGGCCTCTTAGTTCTAGTAAAGTGAACTTTTAAGGCATCAGCATACCAAGACATTTTGGACAATTTCATGTTCCCAACTTTGTGGGAACAGTTTGGGGATGACCCCTTCCAGTTCCAACATAACTGCAAAGCAAGGTCCATAAAGACATGGATAAGTGAGTTTGGGGTGGAAGAACTTGACTACAAGCTTACACATGTATTTGCAATGCGCTCCTTGCTGTGAAGATCAGTTATAGGTGGGTAGCAGAGTGGTCAGTTATTTGTAACTGCTCATTTTGTCTAGGGGTGCACCGAAAGGCTATACTTATCCGATCTTTCGATCCTTCAGAAAACCATGCTCCCTTCGCCCAGCGGTGGACTGTTCCTGCCATCCTCACATCCAGAGCCAATCTATGGACGTGATGACATCAGGAACAGTTACTTCTGGTTCCGGTGCCGTATGTAGAAGGAAGGGATACCGGTGGCCCCGCACAGCCTGCATAATAACCGGCTTATAAAACCCTGACAACAGACGAAAAACAAGCTCTGGACTGCTGCACTCTTCAGAAGACCACTTTCTTTTATTGGAAAATCACATCACAGCTCAACAAACACAGCGAACAAGGAAAAATTGCTGACGTTTCGCACTAGCTGTAGTGTTTATTCATAGCTATGTTTGTTGAGCTGTGATGTGATTTTGCAATAAAAGAAAGTGGTCTTCTGAAGAGTGCGGCAGTCCAGAGCTTGTTTTTCGTCTGTTGCTAGTGGTAATAGGTAGCACCTGTGGCTTCCCATCCGAAGAGACAGTTTACAGCCTGCATGTGTGCTCCTGGAGCGGTGAGATCCCTTCTTATAAAACCCTGATGCTGTCCTCGAACGGCCGGCAAAATACACAGCCAGCTTCCCCAAGCCGCCACAGATGGAGCGGTATTTAAAGCTCAGGCTCCAGATGGAGGGACGCATCTCCCTCAGGGACATCCATTCTGCCTAAGATGGCTGCCGCAGCAGGAGCCTCTTCTCCCTCACAGAGCGCTCAGCTCACACACATCCCTGGCAGTGAGAGTGAGACTCCACATGAAGGAATGGACACCTCTATCGCAGGAAGCCAGGAGACACAGAGCTCACATGCCAAAATAGCTCAGGCAGTAGCTGATCTCCTTTTACCCACCATCACAGCTGCAGTAGACAGAGCAGTAGCAGAAAGCATACTACAGCTACGGAAAGAGCAGGAGGATCATTCACAGAGATGATAACAACTGAACAATGCATTTTTTGCATGGAAGTTGACCAATACAACATGAACACTGTGCTAGAATAATTCATACAGGACCAGCAACACCTTCATGATTGAATGGAGGACCTTGACAAACGTTCCAGGAGGAACAATTTAAGGATAATTGGCCTCCCTGAATCACACAAGCAGGACTCTCTACTTAACCTCTGCACCTCCATTCTCCCAGAGGCCCTCGACATATATCGGCACTGCACAGTGGAAAGGGTGCATCGGATCGGAGCCCCTTCTAAAGATCGCCCACGACCTGTCATCGCTAAGCATCTTAATTATGCCGACTGCACGGATATTCAACAGAGCTTCAGAAAGTCATGATCTGTAGGGATCGAGGGCCACAAACTGCTAATATTCACGGACAAGTCGGCGGAGGTATCTCGCAAACGCAAAGAATTTCAACCAGAGCTTTACAAGAGAAGTATCCGCTTCATGCTGGCATACCCCCACGATCCTACGCCTTCAAGCCCCGGACGGTCTGAGAAAGATTTCCGACTGGAGAAGAGATAGATTTTCATTTAAAACAGCTGCACAATAAAGAAGTGGTCAAGGGGAGGTTTAATTCTGTAGCAATGTTATTTGAGAGCAACCAATGGAGGAATTTATGAAAGAAGGTGCCTAATAGGGACAAGCCGAACACCCCCCCCCCCCCCCCCCCGGTTCGGTTCGCACCAGAACCTTCCAACGGACCGAAAATTCGTACGAACTTTAGAACCCCATTAAAGTCTATGGGACTCAAACATTCAAAATCAAAAGTGCTAATTTTAAAGGCTAATATGCAAGATATTGTCCTAAAAAGGGTTTGGGATCCCAGCTCCTGACCCAGGGGACATGGATCAATGCAACCTTTGTTTTTAAAAAACTCCTGTTTTTTTCAGGAGCACTGATTTTAATGACGATTAAAGTGGAAAAAATGTGAAATATTCCTTTAACCACTTGCTTACTGGGCACTTAAACCCCCCTCATGCCCAGACCAATTTTCAGCTTTCAGCGCTGATGCACTTTGAATGACAATTGCGCCGGCATACAACACTGTACCCAAATTAAATTTTTATCATTTTTTTTCCCACAAATAGAGTTTTCTTTTGGTGGTATTTAATTACAGCTGGGAGTTTTATTTTTTGCTAAACAAACAAAAAAAGATGCAAAAAAAAAAAAAAAATCATGTTTAATAGTTTGTTATAAAATTTTGCAAACAGGTCATTTTTCTCCTTCATTGAAGTGCACTGATGAGGCGGCACTGATAGGCTGCACTGGTGGGCACTGATAGGCTGCATTGGTGGGCACTGATAGGCTGCACTGGTGGGCACTGATAGGCATAGTTAAGACGGCACTAATAGGCACAGATAAGGTGGCACCGATGGGCACAGATAAGGCGGCACTGATGGGCAAAGATGGGCACAGATAAGATGGCACGGATGGGTGGCATGGATGGGTGGCACTAAGGGGCACTGATAGGTACCACTGATAGATGGGACTGATGGGCACTGATAGGTGGCACTGATAGGTGGCACTGATGGGCGGCACTGATGGGCACTGGTAGATGACACTGATGGGCACGGATAAGTGGCACTGGGGTGCAGCACCTTTGTTGAGGCAGATTGTGAGCACTGCTGGGTGGCACTGTGGGCACTGCTGGGTGGCACTGTGGGCACTGCTGGGTGGCACTATGGGCACTGCTGGGTGGCACTGACGGGGGGCACTTATATTTTATTGAGGTGGCACTGGCAGGGGCAGGTGGGCACTGGCAGGGCTGGCCGTGATCGGGACTCATGTCCCGATCACGGCCGCCGGTGATCCGCTCTTTTTTTTCTCCTCGCGCTATCAGCGCGAGGAGGAATAATAGCCGATTACCGGCTCCGTTGTATCACATGATCAGCTGTCATTGGCTGACAGCTGATCACGTGATAAGGGGTCGGGATCGACCCCTTGCTCGGATCGGTGATCAGGCGAGTCTCATAGACTCGCCGATCCCAGAGCGCGCTGCGCGCGCCCCTCAGGGGGCGCGCAGGCAGCTCGTGCATGGGACAACGTCAATAGACGTAGTCCCGGCAAAGGAGGTCCGTGCTGTAGCCGTCATTCGGCTATAGCGCGGGTCTCAAGTGGTTAAATATTGTGCCTGGGGGGTGTCTATAGTATGCCTATGAAGTGGCATGTGTTTCCCGTGTTTAGAACAGTCCCTGCACAAAATGACATTTAACTGAAAAAAAGTCATTTAAAACTGCTTGCGTTTTTAATGTAATGTCTGGTTCCGGCAATACGGATGAACATCATTGAGAAAAATGGCATAGGTAGCCCCCCCTGCCCATTACAAGTGCCTTTGGGTCTTGTACGGATATTAAGGGGAACCCTGTACCCAAATAAAAAAAAAGGAAAGGCGTGGGGCCCCCAGGCCCTATATACTCAGAACAGCAGTATACAGGGACTGTGAAGATTTGTTGTGTTAAGTAGAATCTGTTTGTAATTTTGAACTGGTACATTTTTAAAGTGTAGCTCCAGTCAAAAAATCTTTTTGTAAGCTTTTTGGAAAACATAGGGAGGGGTTATCACCCCTGTATAATTTTTTTGGCCGTCCGTCTTTTTTCATCTCACTTCCTGTTGTCTTCTTTCCGTTTGCAAATAGGAGACGTTTGTAAGTTGGATGTTTGAACGTAGGGGCCTGCCCTATATGCTCTGCAGACATTTGGCCCTAAGGTGTTGGTGTCACCACAGGTTAACACTGTAAGCCGTCAAAGTAACTCTTGGTTGGCGCTGGAGCACCCTGCTGCAAACTATTATATCAAGAATTGTAATTACATTCCATTGTTGAACAGTGGTAGAAAAATTGGGCCTTTGGTGGTTGTGGTGGTGGTAGTGCTGGTGCCACAACACTTTAAGTCCTCACAGTTACTCTCGGTGGGCGCAGGAACGGGCACTACTGTGGAATATTATATCAAGAATTGTAATTACATGCACCTGTTAAACAGGGGCTGAAAAATTTGGCCTTAGGCACTGGTGCCACAACACTGCAACACCTCACAGAAACTCTAGTTGGAGAGCAGGAATGAGCCCTGCTGCAAAGGATTGCATCAAAAATTTTAATGACATGCCCCTGTTAAACAGGTGCAGAAAAATTGGGCCTTAGGCACTGGTGCTGGTGCCACAACACTGCAACCTCTCCCAGATACTCTAGTTGGAGTGCAGGAATGAGCCCTGCTGCAAAGCATTGCATCAAAAATTGTAATTACATGCCCCTGTTAAACAGGGGCTGAAAAATTGGGCCTTAGCCACTGGTGGCGGCACCCAGAACCAAAAATGTTCTTCCAAGCTATCAGCAGGATCATTGAGGACGGGGATAGTCAGTCAACATAACAGGACAGTCACTCAGCATCAGCATAGGCAGTCTTGAAGGGATGTGACATTTAAAAAAAAATGATTCGGTTACATCAGCTTCAGGTGCTTGGTAGCTGGTGGTGATCCAAGACTGATTCAACTTTATGAAGGTCAGTCGATCAACCGAGTCGTTGGACAGGCACACCCTGTGATCGGTTACAAAGCCTCCAGCAGCACTTAAAGTGCATTCTGAAAGAATGCTGGATGCAGGGCAGGCCAGTAGCTCAATTTCATACTGTGCAAGCTCTGGCCAGTGATCCATCCTCAAGACCCAATAAGCCAGAAGATTTTTGGTGGGAAAGGTGTCCAAGTCTGACCTTGCCCCTAGGTATTCCTGCTCCATGTAAATCAGACGCTGGCGATGGTTGCTGGAACCAATCATACCTTGGGGCTGCGGACTAAAAAATTGTCTGAACACATCGGTCAGACAGCCACCTTCTCCACCGCTCCTTCTGTGACTGACCGAAGCCTCAGCAACACATTGTCCAGGACCAGGAGTTTGTAACCTCCCAGTCTCTGGGAACGCGTTGCACAGACCTTTCTGCAAGGCCTCCCGGAGATGTCTCATCCTCTGCTCCCTCTGCAACGGCAAGATAAGGTCCGCAACCTTACCCTTGTACTGTGGATCAAGGAGTTTCCGGCCACTAATGATCTCTCTCCTTGATCCGAAGAATACGAGGATTCTTCCGCAGGCTTTGCAGGATCAGGGAGGCCATGCAGCGCAGGTTAGCTGAGGCATTCGGTCCGGAGTCCTCTGGGTCACTAAGGACGTCATGATCCACAGCCACCTCCTCCCAGCCACGTACAAGTTCACAGGTTTTTTGGGACTGTAAATCATCCCTAAAAAACTGCTGCTGCTGAGTGCCAGGCTCCACCTCCATGCTGACACAATCCTCCTCCTCCTCTTCCTGTGTGATGGGGGGACAGCAGGAACACTGTCTGGATAAAGGGGGCCTTGAGAGGCAAGGAAGTCCTCCTCTTCCTGCCTCTGTTCTTCCTCAAGTGCCCTGTCCATTATTCCACGCAGTGTATGCTCCAACAGGTGGACAAAAGGTACAGTGTCACTAATGTATGCACTGTCACTGCTCACCATCCTCATGGCCTCCTCAAATGGTGACAGGACAGTGCACACATCCCCGATCATGCCCCACTGGTGCGGGGGGAAAAAACAAGCTCCCCTGACCCTTTCCTGGTGCCGTAGTTGCACAGGTACTCATTGATGGCCCTCTGCTGCATGTGCAGCCGCTGCAGCATGGCCAACGTTGAGTTCCATCTGGTGGGCATGTCACATATAAGGCGGTTCTTGGGCAGGTTCAACTCCTTTTGGAGCTCAGCCAGCTGAGCACCGGCATTATATGATCGGCCGAAATGCACACAGACTTTACTGGCCTGCCTCAGGACATCCTATAAGCACGGTACCTGCCCAAGAACCGCTGCACCACAAGGTTAAGGACATGAGCCACACTAGGCTCATGTCGGAGGGTGGAGAGGAGGTTGGTGCCATTGTCGCAAACCACCATTCCTGGCTTAAGCTGGCATGGCGTCAACCACCTCTCAGCCTGCCCCTGCAGAGCTGACAAAATATCTGCCCCAGTGTGGCTCCTGTCCCCCAAACACACCAGAGCAAGCACGGCATGGCATCTTTTTGCCTGCATACTTGCGTAGCCCCATGAACGCCTACGGAGCACCACTGGTTCTGAGGACAAAGCACAGGAAAAGGCCATGGATGAAGAAGAAGAGGAGGGGGTGAAGGAGAGAGGTGTGTCACAACCAGTAGTAGCATTTTGGAGGCATGGTGGCGGAACAACCTCCAACACTACTGCACCTTGTCCTGCAGCCTTGCCAGCTGCCAGAAGAGTGACCCAATGCGCCATGAAAGATAGGTAACGTCCCTGTCCATGCCTGCTGGACCACAAGTCAGCGGTAATATGCACTTTACCGCTGACCACCCTGTCCAGCAAGGCATGGACATTGCCTTCCACATGCCGGTAGAGAGCTGGAATCGCCTTCTGTGAGAAAAAGTGGCGTTTGGGAACCTGCCACTGAGGAACCGCACAAACTCACGGAAAGGGGCAGAGTCTACCAACTGAAAATGCAGCAGTTTAAGTACTAGCAATTTAGCCAAGCTAGCATTCAACCGCTGGGCATGTGATGGCTGGGAGTGAACTTCTTTCGATGGTCCAGCAGCTGGGGCAAGCAAATTTGGACAATTGGACGTGGGTGTACTGCTAGCAGAGTGCCCGCAACTACTTGGCTGTGACACACCTAATCCTACACCTTCATTCCTCTCAGTGCAGGTTCCAGAGAGGACTGAAGGTCTACTGGGGTTGGAGATCCCAGCTGATGAGGAGCAAGGAGAGGTCCGCTTTGTTCTTTGGTGTGGGTCTTTAAGGTACGCTTGCCAACGAGCTGCATGGCAGGTCAACATATGTCTGATCAAGCATGTGGTGCCCAAGCGGCTGATGTTTTGGCCACGCGAGATACGCTTGAGACATATGTTGCAAATAGCAGCGGTGTGATCTGATGAACTCGTCTCAAAAAAGGGCCACACCAAAGAACTTTTGGAATAACACGCAGAGGCAGCGCCCTGCACAGGCGGAGCTCTGCGGTGTGATTCAGTCAGTGTGCTGCCCTTAAGCTGGCCCCTGGAACCTGCCTCGTTGGAGATGTGCCTCCTCCTCCTCCTCCTCTCTCCTGCCAGGCACCCACGTGGAGTCAGTGACCCCATCCCCTCCCTCTTCATCACTGGAGCAAACCTGACAGTATGCTGCAACTGGTGGAACATGACTGCCAGATTGCTGTCCTTCTTGAGCATCCCCTCTGTCTACGCTCATGCTACTGCCTTCCTCTAGCTGGGTATCATCATCAGAGCCTTCAAAACGCTGGGCATTCTCCCGGAGCATGTACCCAAGGCTTTGCTCAAACAGTTCGGGGGACTCCTCAGGAGGACATGGTGGGTCTAGGGAAGGAGTGACTGATGCCATTGTGACAAAGAAAGAGGACGCGTTGGCAGCTGCTTTGCCAGTAGCCTGAGCCTGGGTGAGAGAGGATGAGGAGGGCTTGGTCATCCACGCTACCAAGTCTTCGGCATTTTGCGGCTCAACACGTCCAGCTGTCGAAAATAAGGACAAGCGTATCCAATGGCCATGTGCTGATGACGATGCACAGCGTCCACTACCAGAACTATTGCCTCTAGACACAAGAGCCTGCTTGCCCTCTTTTATTGGCTCGTGGCTGTCTGCCTCTCCTTGTTGGCCTTCCAGACATACTAATGGCCTGTAGGGAGATGAGAACACCAGCAATTGGGGGTAGCTTTAGGTGTATACTGTGCAGGAGGCCAAAACACCAACTGCAACTGCTCCGGATGCTTGTGGTATAGAAACGGAACAACACCAGCAATTAGCAGTAGTTTCAGGTGTATACTGTGCAGGTGACACAATACACACACTGTAACTGCTCCAGATGTCTGTGGTATAGAAACGGAACAACATCAGGAATTGGGGGTAGCTTCAGGTGTATACTGAGCAGGTTGCACAATACACCGACTGTAACTGCTCCTGATGCCTGTGGTATAGAAACAGAACAACACCAGCAATTGGGGGTAGCTTCAGGTGTATACTGTGAAGGTGGCACAATACACCGACTGTAATTGCTCCAGATGCCTGTGGTATAGAAACGGAACAACACCAGCAATTGAGGGTAGCTTCAGGCGTAAAGTGTGCAGGTGGCACAATACACTGACTGTAACTGCTCCAGATGCCTGTGGTATAGAAACGAAACAACACCAGCAATTGGGGGTAGCTTCAGGTGTATACTGTGCAGGTGGCCCAATACACCGAATGGAACTGCTCCAGATGCCTGTGGTATAGAAACGGAACACCACCAGCAATTGGGGGTAGCTTCAGGTGTATACTGTGCAGGTGGCACAATACACCGACTGTCTGCTCCAGATGCCTGTGGTATAGAAATGGAACAACACCAGCAATAAGGGGTAGCTTCAGGTGTATACTGTGCAGGAGGCACACTATACCCACTGTAAATGCTGCAGATGCCTGTGTTACAGAAACAGAACAACACCAGCAATACGGGGTAGCTTCAGGTGTATACTGTGCAGGAGGCACACTACTGTCACTGTAACTGCTGCAGATGCCTGTGGTATAGAAACGGAACACCACCAGCAATTGGGGGTAGCTTCAGGTGTATACTGTGCAGGTGGCACAATACACCGACTGTCTGCTCCAGATGCCTGTGGTATAGAAATGGAACAACACCAGCAATAAGGGGTAGCTTCAGGTGTATACTGTGCAGGAGGCACACTATACCCACTGTAAATGCTGCAGATGCCTGTGTTACAGAAACAGAACAACACCAGCAATACGGGGTAGCTTCAGGTGTATACTGTGCAGGAGGCACACTACACCCACTGTAAATGCTGCAGATGCCTGTGTTACAGAAACAGAACAACACCAGCAATAAGGGGTAGCTTCAGGTGTATACTGTGCAGGAGGCACACTACACCCACTGTAAATGCTGCAGATGCCTGTGTTACAGAAACAGAACACCAGCAATACGGGGTAGCTTCAGGTGTATACTATGCAGGAGGCACACTACACCCACTGTAAATGCTGCAGATGCCTGTGTTACAGAAACAGAACACCAGCAATACGGGGTAGCTTCAGGTGTATACTATGCAGGAGGCACACAACACCCACTTTAACTGCTGCAGATGCCTGCGTTACAGAAACAGAACAGCACCAGCAATAAGGAGTAGCTTCAGGTGTATACTGTACTAGACTTGTGCACAACGGAAAATTTTGTTTAGTTTCGGTTCGTTGTCATTCGTAAAATACATCATTTCGTTCTGTTATATTCATTATGTTACATTACTACGTTTTCGGATAATTATTTATTATTCGTAGAGTGTCGAATTCATTTGTTCGTATTCGTTGAAATTCGCTATTTATGTATCTATATACATTCGTGATAATGATTCGTAGTTTGGAAAATCGTTTATTTATTGAATCTTTTAACACACACAATGACAACGTCTCTTCTCGGCTCAAATACAATACAACACCCTTCTAACTCAGTTCTCAGGAATGCACTTTGCCAGTAATCCAACCTCCGGCACAAAATTAATTAGCTGATTGGACTAGAAGATTTACTTTGAGCTGACCTTTTGTTTCATTAGATCTTTAAAGAATTACCAAATTCATTCAAATTAATTTGTTATATTTCTTTCATATTCGTTGTTATTCGTTTATTTTTTTATTCGGATGCATCCGAATGTCCGAAAGATGCAAAATTCGGCCGAATTTCAATTTGTTACGAAACGAATTGCACAAGCCTATACTGTACAGGAGGCACACTACTGTCGCTGTAACTGCTGCAGATGCCTGTGTTACAGAAACAGAACAACACCAGCAATAAGGGGTAGCTTTAGGTGTATACTGTGCAGGAGGCACACTACACCCACTGTAAATGCTGCAGATGCCTGTGTTACAGAAACAGAACAACACCAGCAACACGGGGTAGCTTCAGGTGTATACTGTGCAGGAGGCACACAACACCCACTCTAACTGCTGCAGATGTCTGTGTTACAGAAACAGAACAACGCCAGCAATAAGGGGTAGCTTCAGGTGTATACTGTGCAGGAGGCACACTACACCCACTGTAAATGCTGCAGATGCCTGTGTTACAGAAACAGAACAACACCAGAAATAAGGGGTAGCTTCAGGTGCATACTGTGCAGGAGGCACATTAAACCCACTGTAAATGCTAAACAGAACAACACCAGCAATAAGGGGTAGCTTCAGGTGTATACTGTGCAGGAGGCACACAACACCCACTGTAACAGCGCTAGGTTCACAAGCAAAAAGACCCTGTCCCTGCCTATCCAGCTCTTTCCCTGCATGCCAACACACTACACAAGGCGCCACGCTGAGGCCACAGTGCATGCTTGGCCAATCATGAGCCAGCAATGCAACGCTGTGGCGCAGTGCATTGTGGGCTGTGAGCGCCACACGAATATGGCACTAACGGCCCACAAAGTTCTGGATTCACCGAACAGGCGAACAGCCGATGTTCGAGTCGAACATGCGTTCGACTCCAACACCGAGCTCATCCCTAGTACCTAATAAGTCATGTATAATCATAATAATAATAACAATAATAATAATTATGCTAAATCTGTCTCAAGTTTGCCCAAAATAGTTTCACTGCTCCTGTTTAGCATTACCCGTCTACGGCACAGAATTGATAAATTTGCCACATTGTATCTTCAAGCTGCGGTCTTCCAGATGAATTCTGTGACAAGGCATCTACAAGTCTGTCTCTGTAACGGGTTCATTGTGTTCTCCTTTGCAGAGACGTGAGTGGATTATTTCTGCCTATGATGAGTGCTATGAGATGAGGCATGGAAAGCAGAAATCCATTACACCAGTAGAACATTAAATAAGCTGTGTCTTGTGCTGTACACATTCATATCGCTTCTCCGTGGCTTTGTCTGATGGGTGGAGGCACAGCTATAATAGAAGAGATGTTATTAGGATTGATATGTCATATTATATTGTAGAGCTCTTAACGGTGAAAAAAAAAGATCAATGTAACAATAAAATAAATGTAAATACAATTTCCTGATAAATACTTAAAGCAGAGTTCCATCGTTTTTTTTTTTAAAGTCAGCAGCTACAAAAGCTGCACCTGCTGATTTTTAAAATAAGGACACTTTACCTGTCGGCACCCAAAGCCAATTTGTCCCTCAGCTTTTCAGGTGCTGCCGCCGCCATCTTGCGTCTTCACTTCCTGGTTCCCCACTGCACGTGCATGACTCGCGTTGTGTGTTCCCACTGGTCCATGATGTCTCTTGGGACCCGTGTGTCTTCCAGAAGACAACGGGGGGGGGGGGGGGGGGTAAGTGGTGGAGGGGTGGAGGTTACGAAAAGCGGAAGTTCCATTTTTGTGTGGAACTCCGCTTTAAGACCCCTTTCACACTGGGGCGTTTTTCAGGCTCTTTAGCGTTAAAAAAAGCGACTCTAAAGCGCTTGAAAGAAGCCCCATCTGCAATCCCAATGTGAAAGCCCAAGTGCTTTCACACTGGGGCGTTTTTCAGGCGCTTTAGCTTTAAAAAAAGCGCCTGTAAAGTGCCTGAAAAAAGCCTCAACTGCAATCCCAATGTAAAAGCCTGAGTGCTTTCACACTGAGGCGCTGCGCTGGCAGGGCGTCAAAAAAAGTCCTGCAAGCAGCTTCTTTGCAGCACTTTTGGAGTGGTGAATACACCGCACCTAAAGCGCCCCTTCCCATTGAAATGAATGGGAAGCGCCTGCAAAATGCCCAAAAAGCGCCTGAAAATCGCTTTTGGCAGCAGCGCATTGTGGCCACTTTTTACCCTTTATTTGGCCACTAGCAGGGGTTAAAAGCGCCCCAATAGCGTTTGAAAAACGCTGGTAAAGCACTGCTAGTATAAGCGGTGCTTTACGAGCATTTTTCAGGCACTGACATTGTGAAAGGGCTCTTAAAGCACTTGGGCTTTCACATTGGGATTGCAGATGAGGCTTCTTTCAAGCGCTTTACAGGACCTTTTTTTTAACGCTAAAGTGCCTGAAAAATGCCTGCAAAACGCCCCAGTGTGAAAGGGGTCTTAGGCAGCTCTCCAGGCAAGATAAAAATCGCCAGTAGGCATATATTTTCAGAATATGTTTTTTATATACAGCGTATACAAGGGCTGTACCAAATGTAATGCACAAGTAGACATAACTTTTTTCCTTAACTTACATAGGATATTCCAATTTCAATGGTGATAGCGTAAGGCCGGCCATAAACCATGAGCACATTTTTTTTCCTGCAACCGCAGAGAAACCCCTCCCGCCAAGCCCCCGGAGAACACAGTGATTATTGCTAGCAGCTATAATAGCCGCTAGCGATAATCGCATGTAAAATCCTGCAGGCTGGTTGTACCCAAGAAGATCAATTGAGAACATTCAGCCTGCCCATACATGAATTGAATCTGGACCGGTTCCTGCTGAACCGACTGAGATTCAAACTGTCTATGTCCAGCTTAAAGGAGTTGTAAAGGCAGATGAATTCTACGCATTAAGATTAAAAAACTTTCTGTGTGTAACAGCACCTGCCTGATTACCTACCTGAGCTCATTCTCTCTCCATCGATGTCCACAATCCCCTCAGCCATCCAGGACACTCCCCCTGATTGGATGAGACAGAGCAGCGGCACCATTGGCTCCCGAGGCTGTCAATCAAAGTCAGTCAGCCAATCAGGGGGGAGAGGGGGCGGGGCCAGGTCTGGGCTCCGTGTCTGAATGGATACACGGAGCTCTTACTTGGCTTGGGTGCCCCCCTGTAGCAAGCTGCTGGCTGAGGGACATTCAAAGGAGGGAGGGGCTAGGAGCAGCAAAGAGGGACCCAAGAACAGGAGGATCCAGGCTGCTCTGTGCAAAACCAACTGCACAGAGGAGGTAAGTATAACACGTTTGTTTAAAAAAGAAAAGAAAACGAGCCTTAAGGCTCGGTTCACACAGGGGGCGACACGACTTGCCACAGCGCGACCTGCCGCAACCTCAGCGGCGACTTGCAAATGACTTCTGTATAGAAGTCAATGCAAGTCGCCCGCGGTCGCCCAAAAGTAGTACAGGAACCTTTTTTCTAAGTCGGAGTGACTCGAGTCGCTCCTCTTAGAACGGTTCCGTAGTACAGAACGGGGGCGACTTGTCAGGTCGCCGGTGCGGCAAGTCGTGTCGCCCCCTGTGTGAACCGAGACTTACAATCACTTTAACTTTTCCTTTATAGGAACTCCTTTTTCATTGTAGGTAAATAATGGATTCTAAGTCTGGTCATTGAGTTCTTGATGAAGAAGGGGTGTCCACAAAAAAACAAAAAAGGCTAGAAAATGTTTACAGTGATGACAACGTTGGCAAGAGCCACCAACGACAAGACATTTCTCTTGTCAATAAAATGTTGTGTCTACTTTTGTATCGACGTCACCAGACTCCTCCCCCTTTCCCCAAGTGTCTCCGTCTGCTAACGAAGGGAAGGGGGGAGGAGTCCGGTGATGTTGAAGTTCTGATTGAACGTAACGCATATGGGGGAGGAGTTACGCATGACTTCACCCGCTGCTGCCCTATGGAACTAACACGATTGTCGGCTTTACATGCTGTGTTTTTATCATCTTTATGTAGTAGTTTGTGTTTGAACGCAAAAATTAAATCTTATACTTAAGCGGAGAGCACTTAGATGTTTTCTTTCTACCCATTTAGGCAAAGACGCCTAGTCATGAGTAGAAAGCAAAAATCTAAGTGCTTTTTTTGATCGATCAAATTTTATTTTATATTACAACGTAATAATAGAAATAATGCACTTTAATCCTCATTACAACCATGGTGTCGGGATGATTTAAGCGCTAACACCAGGTGTTTGGAGTATCTTTATCTGCTGATTGATAAACTTTCTGGAATATACATATTTCTATTGTAGTGAAGGAGCTGGGCCTGCACGCTCTCCCTCCCTCTCTCCCCCATCCCTCGTTCATCTCAGACCCTAACTACACACCCTTTGAGCCATGAGCCTTTAAGCCACGCCCAATAATCAGCTTAAACCACACCCATTTTTTGAGACATCTTTCCCCGCTATGCCATGCCTACAAACGAATGCTCCACCCCCTAATTATAATAAGACTATGCCTAAAGGCAAAAAAGTGTCCCTATACATTTTTTTACAATGTTGGCAACTATGACACTGCACAAGGTGGTCACAATAAATCACACAGCGATCACTGCACATGGTGGTCACTGCACATGGTGGGCACAATACATCTCATGGTGGTCATTGCACATGGTTGTCAGTGGACATGGTGGGCACTGCACTGCATATGACATGGGGGGAAGCAGCAGTCTGCCCCCATTACAATCATTTCACCCCCAAAGTTCAGTTTCTGCACAATCCCCCCTGTTTACTGACCTCATTTTAGCAGCATGGTAGATCTTCTTCCTCCTGGGCTCCTGCTGAAGGGGATGACATCAGCACCCCTCCCCCACACAGCTGCCTGAAGCTCCCGGAGACTGAGAGGATCTGTGTATGCAAGTCCTGTGATAGGAGCCAGGCAGCAATGACAGCTTCAGCTCCCCTCCTCTGCCTCAGATTACGGTGCCTGGGTGCAGTGCACCTGCTTCCGGGGGGAGGTGGGGCTTACCTGTAGATACTGGAAATATCTTCTAAACCTGCATGGTTTAAGAGATATTTACCATATATGCTTGCACTGATTCATCAGCGCATGCACACTGAAGGAAGGGCACAATCGTGCCTTTTCTAAAGGGCCTGTGCCGTGACCTGTGCCTGTGCCATGACCGCCGGCTCTTACATATGCGCAGGAGTGACGTCAGGTGGCCGGAGTCCATGGCCCCGGAAGAAAGAGGGGTGAAGCTGGATCCGGCCACCAGCGGGGACATCAGGGACATCGCAGGCTTCGTTTGCAGGTAAGTGGCACATAATGGGCTAGTATGCGATGATAAGCAACAGGACACTTGCACAATCCTTTTTGGATAGCCACTTAAAGGACAATATATATAAATATATATATATATATATATAATATATATATATATATATATATATATATATATATATATATATATATATATATACAGTATGTGTGTGTGTGTATGTATGTATATATATATATATATATATACACAGTGCCTTGCGAAAGTATTCGGCCCCCTTGAACTTTTCAACCTTTTGCCACATTTCAGGCTTCAAACTTGAAAAATTTGAATTTTTTGTGAAGAATCACCAACAAGCGGGACACAATTGTGAAGTGGAACGAAATCTATTGGATTTTTGAAACTTTTTTAACTAATAAAAAAATGAAAAGTGGGGCGTGCAAAATTATTCGGCCCCCTTGCGTTAATACTTTGTAGAGCCACCTTTTGCTGCGATTACAGCTGCAAGTCGCTTGGGGTATGTCTCTATCAGTTTTGCACATCGAGAGACTGAAATTCTTGCCCATTCTTCCTTGCAAAACAGCTCGAGCTCAGTGAGGTTGGATGGAGAGCGTTTGTGAACAGCAGTTTTCAGCTCTTTCCACAGATTCTCGATTGGATTCAGGTCTGGACTTTGACTTAGCCATTCTAACACCTGGATACGTTTATTTGTGAACCATTCCTTTGTAGATTTTGCTGTATGTTTGGGATCATTGTCTTGTTGGAAGATAAATCTCCGTCCCAGTTTCAGGTCTTTTGCAGACTCCAACAGGTTTTCATCCAGAATGGTCCTGTATTTGGCTGCATCCATCTCCCCCTCAATTTTAACCATCTTCCCTGTCCCTGCTGAAGAAAAGGAGGCCCAAACCATGATGCTGCCACCACCATGTTTGACAGTGGGGATGGTGTCAACCAGAGGGAGAGCCACGCTGCCCAGTGCCACCAGAGAGAGCCACCCTGCCCAGCGCCACCAGAGGGAGAGCCACGCTTCCCAGCACCACCAGAGAGAGAAATACTGAGCCACTGCCAGGGTGCAGACAACCAGAGTCACCCCCGGGGAACCTAGAGTGAGCAATCGTCCAGCCGGAGGGATCACTGCTGTAGTTTCGCTGGGTCTGGTAAGAGGGTCATTATCCATTACTTATCCTAGCAACTGCACTATGTCTGCAGTCACTGACCATGATAATGACATTGTTGAAAAGGGTCGGTGCATGGGTGACCCTAAAATGATGCCCCCCCTGAAAAAAGTTCTGCGGACGCCCATGTATGAACAGATACTCCAGTCTCTGCTGCGGAACTCTGCAGCTCCTCCAGGGTTACCTTAGGTCCCTGTGCTGCCTCTCTGATTAATGCCCTCCTTGCCCAGTCTGTGAGTTTTGGTGTTTGGCCATCTCTTGGCAGGTTTGTTGTTGTGCCATGTTCTTTCCATTTGGTTATGAACAGGGGTCAAGTCCTGGGGAAAAATGTGTGGGAACTCCCACCCAAGATCCACTCCCCCAACAAAAAAAAAAAATTCTACGCTCATTTGCATATATATTTCACAGAAAATGTAGTGCAAAATGTATTATAAAGTGCCAGTCACAAAGTAGAAAAACATGTACCTGGATAAGTCCTTGACGAAGTAGCATGCTGCAGGGGGGCAAAAGCCAGGCGGAGGAACTTGCTGGGGAGCACAGGTGATGTCATTGGCTGTTAGGACAATGGTGGGGTCACCGGTTGATGTCACATGGTGACCCCGCCCCCTTATGATGTCACATCCTCCGGGACTGTGACATCATAAGACTTTGGGGGAAGGGGGCCGCAGGGCTCCCCCCTTCCCCCAAAGCACCCACCCCCCCATGTTGAGGGCACGCGGGCTGATACGGCTCAGGAGGGGGGGCGCTCGCCCATCCCCACCCCCTTTCCTGACCGGCCGGGCTGCGTGATCGGATGGGGTCTGGTGTGGATTTTGGGGGACCCCCACGCCGTTTTTTTCAGCGTAGGGGATTCCCCTTAAAATCCCTACTGGACCTAAGGGCCTGGTATGCCCCTGAAGGCATGCAGGTTTCATTAGTGAGGCAACATTATCGCCGATCTCTCTAGCTCGCTACTATAGGAAAATGACATTTTTCTATTGAAGCCAGCGCGATTAGATCACGCTGGTTAGAGAAGCCTGTCGCCGGGAACCAGCACGACAGGATCGAGCTGGAAACACAATATCGGCGGCACCTACTGTACCTCTTTTCACTTTATATTATATCTTCTGGGAAGGCTGTCCAGAAGGCTGTCGGAATGTGTCCATGGGAATGTTTGACCATTTTTCCTGAAGCGCATTTGTGAGGTTTTCAGGGGTTGGGCTTGGCCCCTTATTTCTAGTGAAGGGAAATCTTAAAGCTACAGCATACCAAGACATTTTGTTTGGACAATTTCATGCTCACAACTTTGTGGGAACTGTTTGGGGATGGCCCCTTCCTGTTTCAACATAACTGCACACCAGTGCACAAAACAAGATCCATGAAGTCATCGATGAGTGAGTTTGGGGTGGAGGAACTTGACTGGCCTGCACAGAGTCCTGACCTCAACCCAATAGAACACCTTTGGGATGAATTTGAGCGCAGACTACAAGCCAGGTAGCCACTGTCCCATCCGGACCCACGGTTGCGTCATTTAGGAGCATCTTCTCTTCCCCAGTGTCGGCCTCTGTTGTTCTCTGCATGTCAGGAGGCACCACGGTAATATCCCGGGTGCGGGAGGCACAGCTCTGCATTGGGGGCGGGTAATTGTAATCAGCTGAGTGCTGGTATTAAATTAACTAGCAAGTGATTGGTGGCTAGGACCACCCTGCATCCTGATTACCCGCCCCAATGCAGAGCTGTGCCTCCCGCACTCGGGATATTACCATGGTGCCTCCCAACCTCTGCTTGATCTAAAGTAGGAGAGTGAAGGGCAGGGGACACTACAAGAGGAAGGGGGGGTTGATGTGAGAGGAGGCAGTTCTGGAGGGGGGAGGCTGGCTGGATATTCAGAGGCCAGAGTACATTACTGTGGGGGGGTAAAGGGGGAAGGGGGGGTTAGTGCTGTGAGGGCGGGGCAGGGTTGTAAAGAGGCAGGGTTGTGATTTGAGAGGGGGCAGTGCTGTAGCGGAGTGAAGAGGGCAGAGCAGATTACTGGGGGACTGGGTGGCACAGTGGTGTAGTGGTTAGCACTCTCACCTAGTAGTAAGAAGAGGTTGCTGGTTCGAACCCCAACCACGACACTACCTGCCTGGAGTTTGCATGTTCTCCCTGTGCCTGTGTGGGTTTCCTCCGGGTACTCTGGCTTCCTCCCACACTCCAAAGACTTGCTCATAGGTTAATTGGATCCTGTCTAAATTGTCCCTAGTATGTATGAATGTGAGGTAGGGACCTTAGATTGTAAGCTCCTTGAGGGTAGGGACTGATTTGAATGTACAATGTATATGTAAAGCGCTGCATAAAATTGATGGCGCTATATAACTAACTGAAATAAATAAAAAAAATGTATGATGTAAGGGTGAAGTAATGAGGGGAAGGTGATGTGAACAGGGTAGATCACATCATGTGGGGGGATTTGTGATGTGAGGGGGCAGTGCCATGGGGAGGAGGTATGTGAGGGGGTTGATGTGAAGGGGGCTGGTGATGTGTGTGTGTGTGGGGGGGGGAATGATGTGAAGAAGGGCAGTGCTGTGGGGGGGGGTGATGTGGAGTGTTACAAGGTCTCAGGTGTGAATGGGGAGCGGGTGTGTTCAATTTGGTGTTATAACTCTCACTCTCTCATACTGGTCACTGGAAGTTCAACATGGCACGTCATGGCAAAGAACTCTCTGAGGATCTGAAAAAAAGAATTGTTGTTGTTAGAAAATGGATAAACTAAACAAAATTGAACAAAGAAAAACTAAACGAATTACCAAAACAAAATTAGAAACATAACAAATCTATTTGAAACAAAACTAAACAAAATTTTCTGTTCTGCACATGTCTACTCGGAATCCGTTTTTTTTCACCTGCAATGAAGAAGAAGAAGAAGAGTTACTATAGGAGAATTGGTACTCTACAGCATGTGAAATGTGAATGATCTATGTGAGTTAATAAAAAAAAACAATGTCCACTTTTGCATTGTTTTTGATACAGCCCTCATATCTTGAGGCCATGACATAACCACAAGACAATTGCTAGGCTTACAGTTGTGGTAAGGTATTCCCATTAAAAAACTGACATTTAGTCAGTGGTGTATTTTGGTTTTGTGCTACCCAAGGCAAGACTAAAATCGGGCACCCCCCCCCCCATCTAAATTTGCCTGACCCCCACGTTTAACCGCTTCAGATTTACCCACTTCCTGGCCAGGCCATTTTTTGCGATACAACACTGCATTACATTAACTGACAATTGCATCGTGCGATGCTGTACCCAAATACAGTTTATGCCCTTTTTTCCCCATAAATTGAGCTTTCTTTTGGTGGTATTTGATGACCTCTGCGTTTCTTATTTTTTTCCCTATAAACAAAAAAAGAACGACAATTTTGAAAAAAAAAAAAATTTTTTTTTACTTTCTGCTATAAAACATACCCAATAATAAATATTTAAAAATCAAATGTCTTCATAAGTTTAGATCAATATGTATTCTGCTACATATTTTTGGTAAAAAAAAACAAAAAACAATATTATGGCATTTTTACTTTATTTTTATTTTTTTACTTGTAATGCCGGCGATCAGCGTTTTTTTTTTTTTTTTCGAGACTGCGACAGATCAGACACCTGGCTGACATTTTTTACACTTTTTTGGGAACCAGTGAAATCATTACAGTGATCAGTGCTAAAAATATGCACTGACGTTGTACTAATGACACTGGCAGGGAAGGGGTTAATATCAGGGGCGATCAAGGGGTTAAATGTGTTCCTTCAGTGCGTTTCTAACTGTGTAGGGGGATGGACTGCTTGGCACAACACATAGATCTGTCTTCTTCCATAGCCAAAAGACAGGATCTGTGTGTGATCCCCTGTCAGAACGGAGATCTGCCTTGTTTACTATGGCAGATCCCTGTTCTGTCACTGCAGGGAACGATCACAGGTGACCAGCGGACATCGAGCCCACCAGACCCGCTGATTGGCTCCCCTGTTGTCCAATGGGCACGTGCACTCACAGATCGCCGTGTACGAACCCGACGTACACCTACGGTGATTTTCGCAGTCAAGCCAACCTGCCGCAGTATAACTGAACTTTTGTTTTAAAAAAAATAAGATAGCAATATATCCAAAATAGCAATTTTGGAATTTAATGTAATTAATAACTATCTTTACGTCATAAAATGCAGCTGATGTCATTTTCTAGACTGTCAAAACTAGAGGTGTTCTGTACACAGAAAAAGAATGTAATTATCGTTATTCAAATGATAGTTAATGTACAGTATGTATAAAATATATCTATAAAAAACAGACGGTACATAAACAGTGCTTAAAATATAGACAGTTGGTAAAGGGACTTCAATATATTACAATTAGTATTAAAGCAAAAAATATTAATGTATAACAGGAAAAAATATAAATACATTAAAAAATCTACTATTTCTATTTCCTATATTGTAATCATCAAAATAGGAACAAGCCCAAGCAAAATAAAATTGTTGGTATTGGGTCATGGATCGGTAAAATTATTCAGGTGAGTAAAAATAGCCAAAGGTAAAGTGAAATGAACTGTTGAAATGAAGCTTCTGTAAGATTGATGAGCAGCATGTGTCTGGTATAGGAGTTACATTCTATGAAATGCTGTTCTGGTCATGCTCTTCATGCTACTCTGGTTGTGCACCTAAAATGATTGAGAGGCTGACATGTTCTCTATTTGGTGTGGAAGTGTTTGTCCATTGATTGAGGTCAAGTTGGTCTTCAAAGACTGTGGCATGGTAGTCAACTTTGTTGGTCTACACTCCACACCCAGTTCTGTTTGTTGTCTGATGCAGCCTGATGTGTTGGTATTAAGGTATACCAGACGTACCATCAATAAACCCATCAGGCTGTGGAGCTGGAGCAAGCCTTGTTCTCACTGTTCTCAATGTCATGTAAAATAGTCTTCGCAGGAAGACCATAACTGACGGTCAATTAGTAGTTTCCTTGATGTGTAACCTGTAGTGATCTTGTAATGGCAGGTTTTAAAGAGGAAGTAAACCCTTCCAAACAACTTGGACCTATAGGTAAGATTAGATTAAGGCTTACCTGTAGGTCCAAGCAATATCTCCTAAACCTATATGGTTTAGGAGATATTTGCCCGAAAATGGGCACCGCTGTCTACGGCGCATGCGCCGTAGACAGCGGCGCGCAGGCGCACTAAATGCGGCAAATCCAAGAATGGATTTGCCAAATTTGTCGACTCCCGTGCGCATGCGCGGGAGTGACGTCATCGCGGCTTCGCCGTATGGCAGCGGCGGAGCTGCGAGACGCGACTCCCGTGCGCATGCGCGGGAGTGACGTCATCGCGGTTGCGCCGCTGTGATTCGTCGGAGCTGCGAGACGCCACAAGCAACATGGATGCGGCGGACTACAGGGCACAGCGGCGACTTCGCTGGCTCCTGTGTCAGGTAAGTGACACATAATGAGCTACTATGCGATGCATAGTAGTCCATTATGCTTTACCTTTGCAGGGAAAAAAAGAGGCAGTAAACCCATCAGGGTTTACTTCCTCTTTAATGCACATTACTTTTCAAAGCTACCTTTCAATTCCAGGCCTATCCCACTGCAATCATAATAATTACATGGCTTAGCATAGGCGCAGCCATTTTGTTCCTGAAGTTCCTGAAGTTTTGAAGTGAAACCAAGAAGGAATCAGCGCTGTTCCAACCGCAACATAAAACCACTACAAACAGATCCATAGATATAGTCCATAGATTAACCATGATTATCCCACACCATGAAAATGCGACCTTATTATATCTGAAAGGTGATCTTCCAACAAAGCACTATTTGCCACCACCAATGTGAGAAGTGCCCACATACAGTGAGCTCCAGTAACCTCTAAATTAATAAAGGTCAATAAGCTGTCAGAATTATTGAGGCTAAAATAATTATTTTTGAAGACCAATTCATATTATTTTATCCATGTTTTGGTGAATATGAAAAAAACCATTTTGTTCCTATATTGTTTTTTTAAGAGGTTAAATTGAGTTCATACTGGTGCACAGAGATTTTTCTTAAGAAACTTGAAGGCCCCATGCAGTGTGCACATTACCCCTGATCATAAATTAAGGGTCTGGACATTTAGACACTTAAAGATAAGAACCATGGGCTAATGTGTATTGCCAAAAGTAATGTTTATGTTAGAAAAAAAGAAAAATGGGGGTTAGGTTTCAGATATCACTGAACAGAAAGACATCTTTATTTTTTTCCTCCATAACTGAAATAAGTAAAAGGACGTATTTAAACAGTGGTTAAAAAGTGCCTTGTATAATCAAATACAAATAATAATGTGCTAATCTCTAAAAGCTATTAAATGCTCAATGAAGGGTTATTTTGTTTTACATTGATATTTTAAAACTAAAGTTTGAGGTTATAATCTTAAAGCGGGGTTCCACCCTAAAGTGGAACTTCCGCTGATCGGAACCCTCCCCCCCTCTGGTGTCACAATTGGCACCTTACAGGGGGGAGGGGGGTGGAGATACCTGTCAAAGACAGGTATTTACATCCACTTCCGGGCATAGACTCCCGTGGGAGTCTATGTCATTTCCTGCCCTGCCGCGCTGTCTGCTGGGACACACACGGGTCCCAGTGACAGCGCTGAGAATTCCTATTGCGCTGCGCGACTCGCGCATGCGCAGTAGGGAACTGGGAAGTGAAGCCGATTCGCTTCACTTCCTGATTCCCTCACCTAGAATGGTGACGGCAGCAGCCGAGAGCCGAGCGATCGATCGGCCTCGGCTGCCGGCATCGCTGGAACCCGGGACAGGTGAGTGTCCATTTATTAAAAGTCAGCAGCTGTAGTATTTAAAGCTGCTGGCTTTTAATATTATTTTTTTTAGGTGGAATCCCTCTTTAACATCGGTTTTATACATCGGTTTTATACACATTATTGACATGTAGGATTATATTTTGTGTTATCACCAATTGTACTTTGATATTATTTGCAATGATTGTTAGTAAATAAATATATATATTTTTTGCACAATTTTTTATTTAACATCATTTTGTCTTCAACTTAGCGTGGATAAAAGAACTTGAGTTGTTTAATTGAGTTGTAGAAACATGTGACAAAATTGACACTTATTTCCATAAATATAAAATTGTTTTAATATTTCAGTATAAATATCTGACATAGTGTGGAGGCCCCAACGAGATCTGTCAAAGTTTGAAGCAAATGATGTAATTGTGCAAATTTGATATATATATATATATATATATATATATATATATATATATATATATATATATATATATATATATATTGATATTGGGATATTGCTATTATTGGTTGCAATATTGAAAAATGACTGACACTAAAGATATTTCTAGTGCAGCCAGTCCTGCTGATGCAGAAAATTAAGTTGGTCTGCATCACAGAAAAAAACGAGAATTGGTAAAATAGGTAAAATATCAGGTGGTATCTTATGTCAAAGAAAAATGAACTTGGTCCCTATAAGTCAGCTATTGCTGAGAGAAGGACTATCTATACTTTGAAATGTAGACCAAATCAAAGTCCCAGAGAATGCCTATAGCTTGGCTAAGAGAGAACCCAATTTTTAGAGCCATGAATTTATCCAACTGTTTTATAATGCCATTTTATCTATCCCCAGAGTGGTCTGGATTGGCTAATAACAGAGAGCACCACTTTATGCTGTTCTACAGAACAGTAGCATGCCTTAGGATAAATTTAAAAAGATAATAGCTGATGCTCAGTTTAAAAAGAAGCAGGGGCAATTTGAGGCTGCAAAAAGTAGTTATGCTGGGGTTGTTAAAACTCTGGTCCTCCCAATCAGAGGAAAGCTAAACGAATCCATGTAATAAAAAGGTTCCAGTCATTTCTGAAAAGCCTCAGGCTTCTAATTTCCAATAACCACCCACAAGGGTTCATTCGAAAAATAGAAGTACCGTATTTTTTCGGCGTATAACACGCACTTTTTTCCCCTTAAAATCAGGGGAAATACGCAGGTACTCCGCGATTTCCGCACAATGTTTTGGGCTTTTGGCCGCCTTCGGACTTTCTCGGAAGCTTTCGGCCGCCTCGGCCCTTCTCGGCGGCTTTCAGACGCCTTCGGACTTCTTAGGCTGCTTTCAGCCACCTCGGCCCTTCTCGACGGCTTTCGGAGAGTGGCCGAAAGCCACCGAGAAGGGCCGAGGCGGCCGAAAACAGCCGCCAAGAACTTTCGGGCGCCGCCGAGATACACAGGACAACTCAGCGGCGCCATTTTAAAAAAAATAAACGGACATCACTAAAGCTACGGACAAGCTGCATGACAAGGCTGCAATGACAAGGCTGCAATGAGGACAGGCTGCAATGACAAGGCTGCAATGAGGACAGGCTGCATGACAAGGCTGCAAATGATGCTGACAAGGCTTCAGATGGACACTGACAAGGCTGCATTTATGGGCATTTAAATGTAAGTGTTATACGCCGGCGCGTGTTATACGCCGATAAATACAGGTTGAATCAGATGCAGTTTGGGGTCTTGACAGAACAGATGGAAAAAATATCAAATTTTCTCACTGTACAATCCAAAAATTATTTTCTAGAAGGAGAAACTCCTAGCCAAAACCCTGTTCAAACATAAAAAAATAATAATCTGAATAAGGTGTCAAATCATGCAAATGCCTGTAAACTACCAGTCAGCAAAAATGAACAAATTAGCTCAAATGTTCAAATGTCTGTAACTGACTAGTAAAAAAAAGAAAAAAATGAGCAAAGACACCCTAATGTTTATATATATATTTTTTTCTGAAATTAATGTAACCCCCCCCCCCCCATGCCAAAGGGCAAGAAGGGGGGGACTTGTTTGTGATTTTATCTTGCAGCCAAAACCTTGCTGTGAAGAAATGACAGCTTCCAGGAATGTCACCTGTGTAAAAAAAAGAAAAATGTGGGGGCACTTTTTTCAATGAGTAAGTTATACAGCAGGCAAGAAGACACATTTTACATGTCATTCCAAGTATTTTTTTTTTATTCCTTACAGGTATTTCATGGAAGTAGGATTCCATGATGATTTATTATCCAAAATGTAATTATTGGACATAAGTTACCAAGCAACCATTTTGTCTCAGAAATATTTCCTAAATACAGGAATTATTTTCTGAAAAGTAAAAGCAAAAAGTTTCACCGCTGACTTTGTAAATGTTTTAGGCAACACCCTAAAAGTCATAGGAAAGGCCTAGTTGAACTTCAACTTAGGGAACAAAGTAATTTGTCATCCCACACTTATAGTTGACTTGCCCTACGATCAATTAATTATTGGTATCAATCTCCTTAAAATATTAAATCCCATTGTGATTTTATTACAAAGGTTATATGGTCTCAAGTAATAAGGCCCATTAAATATGATCCTTCCCAGTCCTATCAGAATCGGCGCAATTGCCACGTGATGAGGAAAGACTGAACTCTATTGTGGTCCGTCTCAAGGAATAGTTAAATTCTAGATGGCTCCTTCCACTATAGATGGTGGACAGGAGGATAATAGCATGCGCATGTTCCCTGAAAAAGGTTAATAGGTAAGCTTGGAAGGTGATGTTCTCAATATTCACCTCCACACCGAAAATACTGTGGGTTAAGTAATTATTAGGGATGAGCCGAACACACCCCGGTTCGGTTCGCACCAGAATTTTCGAACGGACCGAAAATTTGTGCGAACTTTAGAACCCCATTGAAGTCTATGGGACTCGAACGTTCGAAATAAAAAGTGATAATTTTAATGGCTAATTTGCAAGATACTGTCCTAAAAAGGGTTTGGGGACCTGGCTCCTGCCCCAGGGGACATGGGTCAGTCAATGCCTAAAATGTTTTTAAAAATGGCCCTTTTTTGATTTTAATGATGATTAAATTGAAAATAAAAAAGTGAAATATTCCTTTAAATATCATGCCTGGGGGGTGTCTATAGTATGCCTGTGAAGTGCCACGTGTTTCCCATGTTTAGAACAGTCCCTGCACAAAATGACATTTAACTGAAAAAAAGTCATTTAAAACTGCTTGCGGTTTTAATGTAATATCTGGTTCCCGGCAATATAGATGAAAATCATTGAGAAAAATGGCATAGGTAGCCCCCCCTGCCCATTACCAGCTCCTTTGGGTCTTGTACGGATATTAAGGGGAACCCCGTACCCATATTAAAAAAAGGAAAGACGTGGGGCCCCCAGGCCCTATATACTCAGAACAGGAGTATACAGGCGGTACAAACAAGACAGGGACTGTGTAGGTTTGTTGTGTTAAGTAGAATCTGTATGTAATTTTGAACTGGTACATTTTTAAAGTGTAGCTCCAGTCAAAAAATCAATTTTTAAGCTTATTGGAAAACATAGGGAAGGGTTATCACCCCTGTATAATTTGTTTTGCCGTCCGTCTTTTTTCATCTCACTTCCTGTTGTCTCCTTCCGTTTGCAAGTAGCAGACGTTTGTAAGTTGGATGTTTGAAGGTAGGGGCCTGCCCTATATGCTCTGCAGAAATGGCGGAAAAAGGTGTTGGTGTTGCCACAACATTGTAAGCCCTCAAAGTGACTCTTGGTGGGCGCTGGAGCACCCTGCTGTGAACGATTATATCAAGAATTGTAATTACATGCCATTGTAAAACAGTGGTAGAAAAATTGGGCCTTTGGTGGTTGTGGTGCTGGTGCCACAACACTATAAGTCCTCACAGTTACTCCCGGTGGGCACAGGAATGGGCCCTGCTGTGAAATATTATATCAAGAATTGTAATTACATGCCCCTGTTAAACAGGGGCTGAAAAATTGGGCCTTAGGCGCTGGTGCCACGACACTGCAACCTCTCCCATATACTCTAGTTGTAGTGCAGGAATGAGCCCTGCTGCAAAGCATTGCATCAAAAATTGTAATTAAACGCCCCTGTTAAACAGGGGCTGAAAAATTGGGCCTTAGGCACTGGTGCTGGTGCCACGACACTGCAACTTCTCCCATATGCTCTAGTTGTGGTGCAGGAATGAGCCCTGCTGCAAAGCATTGCATCAAAAATTGTAATTAAACGCTCCTGTTAAACAGGGGCTGAAAAATTGGGCCTTAGGCACTGGTGCTGGTGCCACGACACTGCAACCTCTCCCATATACTCTAGTTGTGGTGCAGGAATGAGCCCTGCTGCAAAGCATTGCATCAAAAATTGTAATTAAACGCTCCTGTTAAACAGGGGCTGAAAAATTGGGCCTTAGGCACTGGTGCTGGTGCCACGACACTGCAACCTCTCCCATATACTCTAGTTGTGGTGCAGGAATGAGCCCTGCTGCAAAGCATTGCATCAAAAATTGTAATTAAAAGCCCCTGTTAAACAGGGGCTTAAAAATTGGGCTGGTGGCATCACCCAGAACCAAAAATGTTCTTCCAACATATCAGCGGAGGAGGAAGAGGATAGACAATCAACATAACAGGACAGTCACTCAGCATCTGCATAGGCAGTCTTAAAGGGATGTGATATTTAAAAAAAAAATGATTCGGTTACATCAGCTTCAGGTGCTTGGTAGCTGTGGGTGATCCAAGACTGATTCATCTTTATGAAGGTCAGTCAATCAACTGAGTCGGTGGACAGGCGCACCCTGTGATCGGTAACAAAGCCACCAGCAGCACTGAAGGTGCGTTCCGAAAGAACGCTGGATGCAGGACAGGCCAGTAGCTTAATTGCATACTGTGCAAGCTCTGGCCAGTGATCCATCCTCAAGACCCAGTAAGCCAGAGGATTTTCAATGGGAAAGGTGTCCAAGTCTGAGGCTGCGGAGTAAAAAATTGTCTGAACGCATCGTTCAGACGGCCACCTTCTCCACCGCTCCTTCTGACCGATGCCTCATCAACACGTTGTCCAGGACCAGAAGTTTGTAACCTCCCAGTCTCTGGGAACGCGTTGCACAGACCTTTCTGCAAGGCCTCTCGGAGATTTCTCATCCTCTGCTCCCTCTGCGACGACAATATAAGGTCGGCAAACTTACCCTTGTACCGTGGATCAAGGAGAGTGGCCAGCCAGTAATGGTCCCTCTCCTTGATCCGAAGAATACGAGGATCCTTCCGCAGGCTTTGCAGGATCAGGGAGGCCATGCAGTGTAGGTTAGCTGAGGCATTCGGTCCGGAGTCCTCTGGGTCACTAAGGACAACATGATCCGCAGCTACCTCCTCCCAGCCACGTACAAGTCCACGGGTTTCTTGGGACTGTAAATCATCCCTACAAGACTGCTGCTGCTGCTGATGCTGAGTGCCAGCCTCCACCTCCATGCTGACACAATCATCCTCCTCCTCCTCCTCCTCCTCCTCGTCCTCTTCCTGTATGATGGGTGGGACAGCAGGAACACTGTCTGGATAAAAGGGGCCTTGAGAGGCAAGGAAGTCCTCCTCTTTCTGCCTCTGTTCTGCCTCAAGTGCCCTGTCTATTATTGCACACAGCATATGCTCCAACAGGTGGACAAGAGGTACAGTGTCACTGATGCATGCACTGTCACGGCTCACCATCCTTGTGGCCTCCTCAAAAGGTGACAGGACAGTGCATGCATCCCTGATCATGCCCCACTGGCGTGGTGAGAAAAAACCAAGCTCCCCTGACCCTGTCTTGGTGCCGTAGTCGCACAGGTACTCATTGATGGCCCTCTCCTGTGTGTGCAGCCACTGCTGCATGGCCAACGTTGAGTTCCACCTGGTGGGCATGTCACATATAAGGTGGTTCTTGGGCAGGTTCAACTCCCTTTGGAGCTTAGCCAGCCGAGCACAGGCATTAAATGATCGGCGAAAATGCACACAGACTTTCCTGGCCTGCTTCAGGACATTCTGTAAGCCCGGGTACCTGCCCAAGAACCGCTGCACCACCAGGTTAAGGACATGAGCCACACAGGGCATGTGGGTCAGTTGTCCCTGTCGGAGGGCGGAGAGGAGGTTGGTGCCATTGTCGCAAACCACCATTCCTGGCTTAAACTGGCGTGGCGTCAACCACCTCTCGGCCTGCCCCTGCAGAGCTGACAAAATATCTGCCCCAGTGTGGCTTCTGTCCCCCAAACAAACCAGCGCAAGCACGGCATGGCATTGTTTTGCCTGCGTACTTGCGTACCCCCTTGAACGCCTATGGAGCACTGCCGGTTCTGAGGACAGAGCACTGGAAGAGGCCATGGAGGAAGAAGAAGAGGAGGGAGTGGAGGAGAGAGGTGTGTCACAACCAGTAGTAGCATTTTGCAGGCGTGGTGGCGGAACAACCTCCAACACTACTTGAGTGACCCAATGGGCCGTGAAAGACAGGTAATGTCCCTGTCCATGCCTGCTGGACCGTGAGTCAGTGGTAATATACACCTTACCGCTGCGGCTCAACGCGTCCAGCTGCCAAAAATAAGGACAAGCGAGTCCCATGGCCACGTGCTGATGATGACGATGCACCGCGTCCATGACCAGCACTGTTGTCTCTAGACACAGAGCCTGCTTGCCCTTTTATCAGCTCGTGCCTGTCTGCCTCTCCTTGTTGGCCTTCCAGACATAGTAATGGCCTGAAGGGAGATGGTAAAACCAACAATTGGGTAGTGTATATTGTGCTGGAGGCACACAACACCAACTAACTCCTGCAGATGGCAGATGGCTCAATTATAGAAGAGCTATATAGTTGGATATAATGGTGTATACTGCGGTCAGGGCACGCAGACAACACCCACAATCTCCTACAGCTGACTGAAAGCTCTATTACAAAATAGCAATATAGCTAGCTATATAGGTGGATATGAATGAATGAATGAATTAAATACTTGTATAGCGCACAATGCGAACTGAATCGCCTCTAGGCGCTGTGGCGAGCTTTAATCATCTGCTAAAAGAGGAAGGTCTTGAGTTTTTTCCTAAAAGCCAGGTGATTTTCTTCCAGGCGGTGATTGGTAGAGCATTCCATAACCGAGGCCCTTGGACAGCGAATCTCCGATCACCCTTGGATTTATACCGGGCTTTGGGCACGAGGAGGAGGTTTTTGTTGGCTGATCGAAGACTGCGGTTTGGTGTGTAATGATTTATTTTCTCCATTAGGTATTGCGGAGCTTCTCTATGCACGCATTTGTGGGTGAGATGGATTCCCAGGGTTTTTTTCCTGTTGTCAGCCTTGCCGCCGTGTTTTGAATCAGTTGTAATCGCGCAAGTTGATATTGTGATAATCCTATGTAAAGCGAGTTTGCGTAGTCCAGTCGTGAATTAATGATTGTTCCAACTACCACTGCTTTGTCATTCTTTGGGATAAAGGGGATGAGTCTGCGAAGCATTGGCAGCAGATGGTGAGATCGACTGACTACAGATCCTATTTGCGCATCCATTGACATTTGTGCATCTAAAATAACCCCGAGACTCTTCGCTTTGGTCTTTGGGGAGATAGTCTGCCCAAAGACGGTTGGTGGAGACCAGGAGGTTTTGGTTGCGGGCTTATGATTTGGGTGTAAGATAAGAAGCTCTGTATTTGATTCGTTCAGCTGGAGGGAGTTGGTGGTCATCCAGTCCTCTATTGATTTGAGGCAGTTTTCAAGTTGTTGTTGGTGATCTTTTTTTCCATTGATCCGGAAATAAAGTTGTGTGTCATCAGCGTAAGAGTGGAAGCAGAGATCTGAGCATCTGATGATTTGAAGGAGTGGGCAAATGTAAATGTTGAAGAGAACGGGTGACAACGGAGAGCCTTGAGGGACTCCGCAGGTGACTGCCCGAGATTCGGAGAGGAATTTTCCTAGTTTAACTGTCTGTGACCGATTTCCTAGGAAGGATGCGAACCATTGGAGATCTATGTCTTGGACTCCGGCTACTTCTGTGAGGCGGACGAGTAGAGTATTGTGATCTACTGTATCAAACGCTGCACTTAGGTCTAGCAGTACTAGGAGACACGGCTCTCCGTCATCTGCTGCTTCGAGGGCGTCATCCCAAATCTTGAGGAGAGCTGTTTCTGTTCCATGACCCGGGCGGAAGCCTGATTGCAGCGGGTCCAGGAGTTTGTGAGTATCCAGGTGAAGTTGTAGCTGATGTATGAGCTGCTTGTCGTCCAGTTTTTAATAGTTGTTCTCTTTGAAGTATTTTTTGTATTGAAGATGGCAATGTGGTGTTGATGTTCCTTAGTCTGTGCAGAACTTCAGCTGAGTATTTGAAGTAGCACATGGTTTGTGGATGCTGTTGATGGTACTATGGGCCTAAGATGATGATCCTGATCAGGGTATTGATCCTGAGGTGGGGCTAGGTATCAGACTTGCCGCCGTGCTTGAGTCTATTAGCGCGCAAGTTGATCAGGGGATGCCTCTATGGATGCGGAAGGAGTTGTTGTATTCGGTTGCTTTACTTAAGGTGAAGGTCTCCGCTCAGAAAAGAAGTCTGGCTGTGATCTGGAATAGTCGTCCTAGGATAGCATAAAAAATGGAAAGGAGGCTGGAGGTAGGGGTATGCTAACCTATGGTTGTTCCTGATTGTTCCAGAGGAAGGCGAAAAACCCCCTGACAGTAGCAGCCAAACGCACCAGTGGGGCAAAAATTCCTTCCTGACCCCCGTAGGCGGTCGGACGGAGTCCCTGGAACAATCACTGGGGGGGGGGGGGAGTGGAGGTGCAAGCTTACCTGGCTGCGGTGGTCCCCGTTAAACACTCTGGTTCCGGTGAATCTGGCTTGCTGTCAGCCTGACGTTTCTGGAAAGCTGTCTGGTTGCCCCTTGCAGTGGGATCTTTAAAATGGAGGGGAGGATGGAGGTAGGATAGAGGTTAGAGACTCCTGTCTTAACTCCTGTTTTCAACTCCTGGTTATTAACTCTCCACTTTAGTTCAAAAAATCCACTTGTGTTCACAAAATCCACATGCAAGACACCATCAGGGAGCAAGCTCCTGGAGGAGTTTGTATAACTACCTTTTATACACCTGTGAACAATTAACCCCTCCCCTAAATTGACAGGAAGAAAGAGGGAAAAAAAATGCTGTTTAAAAAGTGTCAGAAAAAAGGTCTTTTAAAAACTGCTAGCAAATGTATCAAATAAAGGAGGGGAGAAAATAAAACACCCCCAAAAACAACACTTGCAAGCAGAAGCAGTCAAGCAGAAGCAGTCAAAGCACAACTCCTGGTTATTAACTCTCCACTTTAGTTCAAAAAATCCACTTGTGTTCACAAAATCCACATGCAAGACACCATCAGGGAGCAATTGTGGATATAATTATGGATATAATGGTGTATACTGTGGTCAGGGCACGCAGACAACACCCACAATCTCCTACAGCTGCCTGAAAGCTCTATTACAGAAGAGCAATATAGCTAGCTATCTAGGTGGATATAATGGTGTATACCGCGGTCAGGGCACGCAGACAACACCCAGAATCTCCTACAGCTGACTGAAAGCTCTATTACAGAAGAGCAATATAGCTAGCTATATAGGTGGATATAATGGTGTATACTGCGGTCAGGGCATGCAGACAACACCCACAATCTCCTACAGCTGACTGAAAGCTCTATTACAGAAGAGCAATATAGCTAGCTATATAGGTGGATATAATGGTGTATACTGTGGTCAGGGCACGCAGACAACACCCACAATCTCCTACAGCTGACTGAAAGCTCTATTACAGAAGAGCAATATAGCTAGCTATATAGGTGGATATAATGGTGTATACTGCGGTCAGGGCATGCAGACAACACCCACAATCTCCTACAGCTGACTGAAAGCTCTATTACAGAAGAGCAATATAGCTAGCTATATAGGTGGATATAATGGTGTATACTGCGGTCAGGGCACGCAGACAACACCCACAATCTCCTGCAACTGACTGAAAGCTCTATTACAGAAGAGCAATATAGCTAGCTATATAGGTGGATATAATGGTGTATACTGCGGTCAGGGCACGCAGACAACACCCACAATCTCCTACAACTGACTGAAAGCTCTATTACAGAAGAGCAATATAGCTAGCTATATAGGTGGATATAATGGTGTATACTGCGGTCAGGGCACGCAGACAATGCCCACAATCTCCTACAACTGACTGAAAGCTCTATTACAGAAGAGCAATATAGCTAGCTATATAGGTGGATATAATGGTGTATACTGCGGTCAGGGCACGCAGACAACGCCCACAATCTCCTACAACTGACTGAAAGCTCTATTACAGAAGAGCAATATAGCTAGCTATATAGGTGGATATAATGGTGTATACTGCGGTCAGGGCACGCAGACAACACCCACAATCTCCTACAACTGACTGAAAGCTCTATTACAGAAGAGCAATATAGCTAGCTATATAGGTGGATATAATGGTGTATACTGCGGTCAGGGCACGCAGACAACACCCACAAACTCCTGCAGATTGCTAAAAGCTCAATTACAGAAGAGCAAGAACACTAAATCGGCCGATAATGAACGGTGTATACTGTGTTGAAGGTACACAGAGAATACCCACTAACTCCTTCAGACGCCAACACACTACACAAGGCCGCCGCGGCCTTATATAGTGTGGGGCGTGTACTACACGCCCCAGCCTGCCTGTGGCCAATCATGGCTCTCCTCACTGCCTGCGCTGTGATTGGCCAAGCATGCGGGGTCACAGTGCATGCTTGGCCAATCATGAGCCAGCAATGCACTGCGATGGCGCAGTGCATTGTGGGCCGTGAGCGCCACACGAATTTGGCGCGAACAGCCCATAACGTTTGGTATTCGCTGAACGTGCTAACAGCCGATGTTCGAGTCGAACATCAAGCTCATCCCTAGTAATTATACTCAATTCCTACAGGGATTAAAAAGGTAAATGGTAAGGTGTTCTTTTCCCTAAAGGTTAATGGCCTGGGAAATATTAAAAAGGTTAAAATAGATTAATGCCAGGAATACAATAACATTTGTAGACATATACTAGAATAGTTGGCCAATCTTAAAATAATTATATACCCAAACCCTCAGGATAATTGGATCCATGATCTGTTTAATTACTCTAACAGTCATAATATAATTGCTAAATGCACATATCCATTTCTATTGGGGGGGAAACAGCCAATCATTTATTCCTGGTAATCCAGAACCCAAAATATCTTGTTTATATTGGCAACAATATATTACATTCCTTTGTTATACACATGGATCTGGTAAATTCAACAGTTTGGTCCAGATTAAAAGAGAAACCCATGTAATTTCATAGATCAACCTGAATCTCTCAAATCATCTTAGTTACTGCCATATGCAGTAAGCACATTAGTATCACATGAGGTCATTAATCTTCCAGGTGCTAATAATTATCTGTTACCCAGCCAGGTACAAAAAGGGCAAAAATTTAAGAATCCTGATGCATAAATATGCCTCTCAGACAGGATGTAATGAATGGGAATTTCAGTAAATCATACACCCATAGTAAAAAGAAGTTTTCATGGAGTTCAAAAATATCTTTGATAAAAAATATTCCCATGATTGTGGTCTAACAGACATACACATTGCCAGGATGCAGGCTGATTCAGACCCTAGCTTTTTTGCGATTTGCTAGTGGAAATCATTAAGACTCTCAAGACCAGGAACGTTATAAAATCAGTGCACAGTTCTTGTAATAATCCTATACTTGGTATCCTTAACCGCTTAAGCCCTGGACCATTTGGCTGGCCAAAGACCAGACCACTTTTTAGGATTTGGCACTGCATCGCTTTAACTGACATTTGTGTGGTCATGCAACGTTGCACCCAAACAAAATTGACATCCTTTTTTTCCCACATAGAGCTTTATTTTGGTGGTATTTGATCACCTCTGCGGTTTTTATTTTTTGCGCTATAAACAAAAAACAGCGACACTTTTGAACAAAAACGCATTATTTTTAACTTTTTGTTATAATAAATATCCCCAAAAATATAAAAGACATTTTTTTTTCCTCAGTTTAGGCCGATATGTATTCTTCTACACATTTTTGGTAAACAAAAAAATCGCAATAAGCATATATTGATTGGTTTGCGCAAAAGTTATAGTGTCTACAAAATGGGGGATAGTTTCATGGCATTTTTATTAATAATTTTTTTTTTACTAGTAATGGTGGCTATCAGCAATTTTTATCATGACTGCGACATTATGGCGGACACGTTGGGCAATTTTGACACATTTTTTGGGACCATTTGCATTAATACACCCATCAGTGCGATTAAAATTGCATTGATTACTGTAAAAATGTCACTGGCAGTGAAGGGGTTAACACTAGGGGGCAGTGAAGGGGTTAACACTAGGGGCGGTGAAGGGTTAATATGTGTCCTAGGGAATGTTCTAACTGAAGGGGGAGGGGACTGTGCAGGGAAACTAACAGATCGCTGTACATATTCTGTATGAAGAGATGATCTGTCAGTTCCCTGCTCAGAGAACCAGAAACTGTGTTTACACACACAGCTTCCGGTTCTCCGTGTGCCCCGAACGATCGTGGGAGCCTAGCAGTGATCGAGACCGCCGGGCACTCACATCAGCTTGGAGAGTGAGCACTCGCCCCCGCCGCCGCTCAAGCACCCCCTAGTGGCCGTTTGTTACTGCCGCAGTACAACTGGCTGGTCAGCTAGCGGTTAAATTAAAATGTCAATGGCGTTTATGTGCTAATCTTAGCTAAATAAATAAGTATATATATCCGGCTAGCCCGTGCCATATATGGATCAATGCTTGATATAAAAATACAAGGCACTAAGTACTTTACCACACTATATTATGCTCAATGATGTTGGACCATTCATCTTCAGGTCCTGAAGATCAATACAAGCTGGAATTTAAATTTGGTAAGGAATAGAAAACTGGAACAGAATGATATTTGGTTATATAAATTTAGGTTATGAATTTAATTTTGTTTTTTGATTTTAAATAAGGCTATGCCTGATGTAACTGAAAGAAGAAATTTAACTTATGTTAATTATATTTAGTTGAAAAGCATATCCAAGAAATTAGATATGTTCTTAACCAGTTGAGAGAGGCAGATGTCTCTACAGAAAGCCAATGATGTCATTACAGAAAGCCAAATGTGTCGTTCCAAGGTTAATTTCCTGGGACATGAGGCTTTTTCTGAAGGCCTGGATCCCCAAAAGAAGAAGTGGAGGCTGTGATGAAAGCAAAAACACCTACCAAAATCAGTGAACTAAAGTCATGTTTGGCTATGATAAATTATTCAAATGCGTGCTTGCCATCCTAGGTTCCAACTAAGAATTCAGAACTGCCTTGTGTGATTGGATCCAAGAATATCCATTGAAAGGAGGGATAATATATCCCATTTTCAACTTGTAGAGATACAAGTACAGATCAACTGAAGAGTTTCTTCAATTTCTGGTTTACCAACTTTGTTTACATTACATTTGAAATGGTGGGGTATCCCATCACTAATTTTGTTTCGATAAAGACTTAAATCCATTGAGGAAAATCCAGGTCAGACAAGAACATTCCTTTATCAGATGGATGAAAAGAAAAACGTTCTTCGATTTAAAGAAAAAAAAATACATGACCATATCTTTCAGACCTTGTTCCCAGATATGTCTAAGGTTGATCACCCAAATATCATGATGAACAAGAAGGGGGGATTCGTCAGAACTATTGGGGGTTAAAAATAATTAATTCCTAAGGCCTCTACATATTGTATATTTTTCATAAATATTTTATGAACAACTTTTTTTTTTTAAAGAGGATAACTTAAGTTCATTATAAATAGAAAATTACTATGCTGCTCTATTTCCTAATATTAGTTCCAACAAATACTTTTAAAGTGCCAACTTTGCAATAATGAGAAAAATAATAACAATAAAAACTTGTGATAAACTGACAAAAATTATAATATATTCTATTACTGTATATAGAATTGTATGATTGCTGTGCTGATACCTTCTGTGTTAAGTGTCACATTCCATAGACAAAGTAAAAATAATAATCAAACTTATAAAAGTTATATATATGGTGCCACAAACGTGAATCATAAAGTGCTATAGTGCATATAACAGTGACATTTTAATCAAACGCAGATAAGTCCAACATGATCGGTATATAGTCCCTATTAAAGGTATAATGGTGACTTCATAAAAATTTTAAAATAACATGTTGCCATGTCCACACTCAGGTGCTCCCCTCCCTCAGGCAATGGCCACCTTAGACTGTGTGACCTTGAAATTAAATTTTTGTACAAACACACATGTGAATCACCTCAGGGATTCTAAGTTAGCTGTATGGATCCAAACTGCTCACTGATGCTGTATCCTCATATATAAACAGTTGAAAGACACTCCATAGTGTGATACCATTGAACACAACATTATTGTACAAACAAAAAAGCCCCAGTACAGGGTACTCACATGGGTTAGGTGCATTAAGTACACAAATCTGTAATGTGCATTTAAAATGCTGGGTTTTGGTTGAGGTTGTATGTCTGTTCTCTGTGAAACAGACCAGCGGCTTCCTACACCGTCTTGTCCCCTCCCCTACATGTGACAATACAAGGGAAATGTTTATCTTCCTCAGGGGAATCCTGATTGGACAGTGAAACTGTCAGTTAAATACTGGGCCATCAGCCATTTTCTTGTAGTTTGAGGACAACCTAGTGTCAATATGCTAAGCCCAATGCACTATTTATACTGAAATACCCGGCCGCCGGACAGATTATGATCTGGGGACATCCAAATGTGCATATAATTAGCCCAATGCACTGTATGTTCTGGATTATAAGCAGAACACGCTGTGATAACATTCACAACAGCACTGGACTATTTAATCCTCCATCATGCTATAGAGCAGCATAATATTAAAGACCTAGTTTGTTTACATAGTCTGTAAAACCACGGAAAGCTATTTACTAAGCTGTCATGAAGTCTTTGTAACAAGAGCTTGTGGTAAAATTTCTCATAATTTGTATTACCCATATAATTGATAAATGAAGGTATATTCTTTTTGTATTATCACCAATTATAGCTGATATTATTTTACACTGAATTTTTAGTTAATAAATATATATATTTTAGCACATTGTTGTATTCGTTCTTGTCTTCAAACTAGCATGGATAAACAAACTTGAATTAATTTGTTTGACTTGTGGAAAGATGTAAAAAAAATCTCCTAAACCATATATTTTTGCATAATTCAATAAATATAATATTGTTTTAATATTTCAGTATAAACAGCTGACAAAGCACTTCGAAAAATTGATTGGCCCATCCAAATTGATCTCAGTCTCACCCTCAGATCTCCAAATAATTATCCTAATCTCTTTTTCTCTATCTGTTCCTTGGATAAAAGTAAATAAATGGTGAAATACAGAACTAAGAACAGAATTTTAAAGTAATAAAAAGATTGAGTTATAAACTTCACCTGATAATAGTCCATGGATCTAAACACAAATATTTTTGCAGTTATGGACAACAACTTATTTTTTTCTGTCAGTATTGTCCTGTCAAACTTTACAGGGACATCATACATCACTGTTTCTCAGCGGCACCTAATGCTATACTTGCATAGGTCTGACTCACTCCATTGAATAACCTTAAAAGAATGAGAGGAAAAACCTGAACAAACTGTTCTCTCTGTTTTAAGTTTCTACAGATAACACTCAGTTTTGCCAGGTACTTTGGAAGACAATTCCACAGAAATTGAGCTATAAAATGAAAAATGAAGCAAATGTAATAAAATGTGGTACTACTTTTTATTTTATTTTTTAATTAGCTGCACATTATTTTTTTTTTTTTTTCAAAAATCAGGTCTGAAAAATAAACAATTTTTTAAGTTCATTTTTAATGTCTCATAATGTAATCAAATAATACTACATGTAAAAAGTAGTACTGGTAATGTGATACTGTATATATAGGCTTGGAGTAATAAGGAGAACAGGCTGTAGTGCAAATCTAGTGGGAGTTGAGCAGTGGGGATGAGAGGGGGCACCCTGCAGTGTAAAGCTAGGGGAAGTGGAACAGTGAGGGTGAGAGGGGGTCACCTTGCAGTGCATTACCGGGGGGCTTAGAGCAGTGAGGATAAGAGGGAACTGAAGTATAAAGCTAGGGGTAGAGGAGAGGGAAGATCATAAGGGGATTTTCGAAAATCCGAAAATTCTGCAAAATGAAGATCTAGAAATGAGAAAATCCAAAAATCTAAAATTTCAAAATTTGGAAATTTTTGGAAATCTGGAAATTCGAAAATTCAAAAATGTAAAAATTCTAAATTCTTAAAATAAGAACAAAAATCTGAAAATTCAAAAGAATGGAAATCTGAAAATACGAATGAAAATCCAAAAATGTGAAAATCCAAAAATTCTAAATTCTGAAATAACTAATAATAATAACTATAACTAACTATTAAATTATAGGTATTGGAACTTCCTTTCAAATTTGTCTGTTAGTGAACATAACAAATACAAATTTATCTGAAGTTACAAATTATCTGAAATAACAAATGCCACATCTAAACAAATGTAATGTAATTAATTAATAGTAATAAATAATAATATAATAATAAAAACTTTTTTATTATTATTATTTATTATTAATAATTTATCTACCATTAGTTTAGATGCGATATTTGTTATTTTGGATAATTTGTAACTTCGGATAAGTTCGTATTCGTTACGTTCACTAATAGCCAAATTTGAAAGAAAATTTGAATACCTATAGTTTAACCACTTGCTTACTGGGCACTTAAACCCCCCTCAGTCCCAGACCAATTTTCAGCTTTCAGCGCTGATGCACTTTGAATGACAATTGCGCGGGCATACAACACTGTACCCAAATGAAATTTTTATCATATTTTTCCCACAAATAGAGCTTTCTTTTGGTGGTATTTAGTTACAGCTCGGAGTTTTATTTTTTACTAAACAAACAAAAAAAGATGCAAAAAAAATAAAAAAATAAATCATGTTTTAATAGTTTGTTATAAAATTTTGCAAACGGGTCATTTTTCTCCTTCATTGAAGTGCGCTGATTAGGCGGCACTGATGGCTGCATTGGTGGGCACTGATGGGCTGCATTGGTGGGCACTGATGGGCTGCATTGGTGGGCACTGATAGGCTGCACTGGTGGGCACTGATAGGCATAGTTAAGGCGGCACTAATAGGCACAGATAAGGCGGCACCGGTGGGCACAGATAAGGCGGCACTGATGGGCAAAGATGGGCACAGATAAGATGGCATGGATGGGTGGCACGGATAAGTGGCATGGATGGGTGGCACGGATGGGCACTGATAGGTACCACTGATAGATGGGACTGATGGGCACTGATAGGTGGCACTGATAGGTGGCTCTGATAGGTGGCACTGCTGGGCACTGATGGGCGGCACTGCTGGGCACTGATGGGCGGCACTGGGTCGCAGCACCTTTGAGGCAGATTGTGGGCACTGTGGGTGGCACTGTTGGTGGCACTGCTGGATGGCACTGTGGGTGGCATTGTGGGTGGCACTGTAGGTGGCACTGTGGGCACTATGGGCACTGATGGGGGCACTGATGGGGGCACTGATGGGGGGCACTTACTTTTATTCAGGATGGCACGGCGGTGGGCAGGTGGGCACTGGCAGGGGGCAGGTGGTCAGCTGTATTGCTGGCCGTGATCGGGACTGATGTCCCGATCACGGCCGCCGGTGATCGGCTTTTTTTTTCTCTCCTCGCGCTGTCAGCACGAGGAGGAATAATAGCCGATTACCGGCTCCGTTCTATCACATGATCAGCTGTCATTGGCTGACAGCTGATCACGTGATAAGGGGTCGGGATCGACCCCTTGCACGGATCGGTGATCAGGCGAGTCTCACGGACTCGCCGATCACAGAGCGCGCCGCGCGCGCCCCTCAGGGGGCGCGCAGGCCGCTCGTATCCGGGACGACGTCAATAGACGTAGTCCCGGAAATGTGGGTCCGCGCTGTTGCCGTCATTTTGCAATAGCGCGGATCCCAAGTGGTTAATAGGTATTATTAGCTAGTTATTATTTCAGATTTTCAAATTTTTGGCTTTTCATTCTTTTCAATTTTGGATTTTCTTTCTTATTTTTTAATTCCCGAATTTTTGAATTTCAGAATTGTGAATTTCAGAGTTTTCCAATTTCAGAATTTCAGAGTTTTCAAATTTTCTTATTTTGAATTTACGCATTTTCAAATTTTCGAATTTACAATTTTTCTTGAAATAACGAATTTCAATCATAACGAATTACCCCGAAAAACAAAAAAAACAAAACAAAAAACGAATGAAATGAAAACTAACACATTTTTTGGCAGTGCACATGCCCTACCGTGCAGTACAAAGCTAGTGTAGCACCCTCCTAAGTAGGTGCTAGAAGAGAGTATAGCTTTTTGTCTTTCTGCTTACCAGAAAGATGGTCAGGTAAAACTTAGAGTGCTCTCTGCCTACCAGGGAGCAGAATCTATTGGTTAGGTCTGCTCATTGTACTCAGGTGCAGCTCAGCCTGTTCTGACTGTCCCCTACTGGTCAAATAGGGAGGCATATGATAGCCTGATGAAGGAGCATGCATGCCCCCAACGCAAAGCACTGCCTGCCTGACCCCATTCCTGGAAGAGAAGACTACAGCATAACGTGGAGCATCATGGACCTACTGCGTTCCAGCTACCCGGAGGCGCCGAGTACCCGCAGCACCACCGGACAGCCTAAGCACTCAGGATACCTTCCACTGGTCCATAAGCCCCCCCCCCCCCCACCACCCGGGAACATGCGGATGAACACTTCTATTTACCTAATATGCTGTAAACAATCAACTCAAATGTGAGTGCTTTTAATTCACTACAATAAATTTATTTTAAAACAGGCTGCATTTAGAGGGCGCCATCCTTCTCTCTCACTCTCTTGCTTCGTTCCAGAACATCTTCTAGCTTTTTTTGGACTGACTGCCCCCTATATCCTCAGCACCTTACTCTCCTTATATGGACTAATGCATAGACTTGATGTAAAAACAGTAATATTTATCACCAAGTTCACCCATCTGTGTATATAGCCAGACTCAGCCCCCCGTTCCCACTTGCCCCTTACCCTCCCCCCCATTATATGTATACAGCTATAATCCTGAGTGCGGCATATTAACCCCATGATTATCCATCAATGTACAGATTATATGGATGCATGTACATGCATGGAAGACACATAGGTGCATATTATATAGAATGGACATACAGTCATGGCCAAAAATATTGGCACCTCTGCATTTCTGTCAGCTAACGTACCACTTTGCCCAGAAAATTGTTGCAATTACAAATGTTTAGGAGTACTGAACTGGCCAGCAATGAGTTCAGATCTAAGTCCCATAGATCACCTGGGGAGAGATCTCACAACAGCAGTTGGGAAAAGGAATCCTTCCAATCTGAGAGACCTGGAGCAGTTGCCAAAATAAGAGTGGTCCAAAATTCCAGTAGAGAGGTGTAAGAAACTCATCGATGGTTACAGGAAGCGATTGATTTCAGTTATTTTTTCCAAGGGGTGTGCTACCAAATATTAAATCAAGGGTGTCAATAATTCTGTCCAGTCCATTTTTGTGTTGGAATGTTTTAGCCCTTGTACACACGGTCGGACATTCTGACCACAAAATCCGTCAGATTTTTTCCGATGGATTTTGTCCGAAATTGGTGTTGCATACACACGGTCGGACAAAGTTGTTGGAAAATCCAATCGTTCAAACGTGATGACGTTGGTTCGTTGTGACGGGACTACGTTCAGGCTAGTAGCCAATAGCTTTGGTCTCATAATTTGATCTGAGCATGCGTGGCACTTTGTCCAATCGGAATTCTCTACAAACAATCGGATGATATTGTCAGAAAATGTTATATCCAGCTCTCAAACTATGTTGATTGGACATTCCGACGGAAAAAGTCTGATGGATCCCTCACACAGTCGGATTATCCAACAACACGGTCCGATCGGACATTTTCCGTCTGAATTTCCGACCGTGTGTACAAGGGCTTAGATTTGGCTTTTTGTTTCTCCACTTTTTTTTTTAAATTTAAAAGAATTTTATTGAACACAGCAGACCGATCACAATACGTCAACAATAAACCGTTTACAGCTTTTGACATACTTGTACTTGTAAATAATAAATAACTTTGCAGAAATAACATCGTTCACCTAGACATAGGGAGTGTTTTGAACGTACAACCGTCCTGCTTGCCGACCCCGACCGGGACCGTACACAGCTGCTAATTCCCCATTAAGAAAGCTGCCGCAGACTGCTGAATCCAATACATTTTTCTTTAACCTAGGTAGGAAATACAGCTGGGAGAAAAATAAAGCAAGTGAATCATGAGTGAGCTCCTATATCTCCTTCTCGGCACTGGGGTAAGATGTAGTAGGCACTGGGCTGGATCATCTGCTAGGGCTATATCCGTTAGTTTCAGGATCATTCGGCGCACATTCTCCCAGAACGGTTGAATGCGCGAACATGACCATAACACATGCAGCCTGATGACATCTTCAGCAGGCGGAAGACACCGATGGGTAAATCTTATGAAGGAATGTGGGGAACCTATACCACCTAGCCAACAGCTTGTACCCTGCCTCCTGGAATCTTGTGGCGTTAGAGAAATGCTGAGCAAAGTACAGGACCCTCTCTCTCTGTTCCTTCGTGAAGGTCTGGCCCAAATCCAGCTCCCATCTCCTCAAGTAAGGAGGGGGTGCCCCATCCGGAGGGGCAACCACCAACCTGTACAATACCGATAGTAGATGGCGGACTGGAGCGGGATCCAGACATAGCTACTCAAAAGCAGACAGAGAGTGGACCCGGTCAGGTTGAAAGTGCGAGGAGGTCAGAAAGTGTCTAATCTGGATGGCCCTCCGTCTGTCTAGGGGAGGGTCCAGCATCACCTGAATTTCCTCAAACGAAAGCCACCGTCCCCTGCAACAGAAATCCTGCAACCTGTATCTGTTAGACTCTGTGAACTCCCTAAATCTCCTACTGGATTTACTAGCGGGAAATTCCTGAGCACCGATCACCGAAGATAGCGGGGAAGGGTCCTGGGAACTCACTCTTACAAGTTTCGAGTTGGCTACAACTGGCAGCGTGTTCCCTATCAATGGGTGACTTTTTAAGTTGCCGGGAGACTCGAAGTTTGCCACACCAGGGTTGGCAAAGGGAACGGAGACAAAGCCTGCTCCACCTCCACCCACTCCTTTTCCGCAGAGTGTTTGACCCAATCTAGAGCTCTAGTAAAATGAACCGCCTGATGATATTTGACAGGGTCCGGGAAGCCAATGCCTCCTTGGTCCTTTGGCAAAGTCAGGGTTCTGTAAGCAATTCGTTTTATTCTATATCCCCACAGGAAACGTAAAAATTCCCCCCTCACAGTCCTATAAAAATGGGGAGGCACCACCACCGGGAGCGTTTGCAGAAGGTACAAAAGTCTTGGCAGGACGACCATCTTAAGGATGCCGTTCCTGCCGAACCATGAGTGGGTATGTTTATACCAGCGCTGTAGATCAAGACGTAGGGCGGTGAGCCAGGGGGTATAGTTTTCCTGAAAGATTGACGCGAGGGAAGGGGTCAGATATATCCCCAGGTATTTGATTTTGTTTCTGGCCCATGCAAAGGGAAAGTTCCAACGAACGATGTTCAGGGTTTCACTAGGGAGGTTAATATTCAGTGCTTCCGATTTGTGTACATTAATTTTGTAGTTGGAAAGGGCTGAGTATGACCTAAGTGCCTTCAGTAAATTAGGTATAGACGTAACCGGGTTGGTCACAAAAAATAGAAGATCATCGGCATATGCCGCTACTTTATGGTGATGATTGCCTGTCCCGATGCCCTGAATATTGTGATCCTGCCTAATATGCGCCAGTAAGGGCTCCAAGGTCAAGATAAAAATCAGGGGCGAGAGCGGGCACCCCTGTCGAGTTCCATTACTGAGGTTAAAGGGTTTGGATATTGCCTCATTAGCCCTGACCGCTGCCGAGGGATGCGAGTATATAGCCTCCACCCATTTGCACATATGTGGCCCCAGTCCCAGGTATACCAGAGTACGACGCATGAAGTGCCAGTTGACCCAGTCAAAGGACATCTCCGCGTCCGCTGAATTCAGCAACAGGGGAGTCTTCCTTGACCAGGCCAAGTGGATAAGGTTCAAGGCTTTAACCGGGTCGTCCCTCGCCTCTCTGGCCGGCAGGAAGCCCACTTGATCAAAGTGGACTAGCTTAGGTATAAAGGCCATCAAACGGTTCTCCAAGATCTTAGTAAAGATCTTAAGATCCACATTCAATAAGGATATAGGACGGTAGTTCGTGCAGTCCGTCGTGTCTCTACCTTCCTTGGGGATCAGAACCACATGTGCAAAGAGGGAGTCTCTAGGAAGGGGAGTACCATCTAAGAGTGCATTATAGGCTTGGAGAAACCGGGGAATCAACAGAGTGGCAAAGGTCTTATAATACAGGAGCGGGAATCCGTCCGGTCCCGGAGTCTTCCTCACCTCCATACTTTGAATAGCAGCCGTGACTTCTAGCTCCATAATTCGTTCCTCAATTTCCTCCATATCCTGTTGGGACAACGTGGGGATTCCCGATGTGGCCAAGTAATCATCAATCATTGAGGTTTGGGCCGACGTTACTGCCTCCTGGTCCCCTGGCGACAGATTATACACCTTATCATAATAGCCACGGAAACACCCGGCTATCTCCTGGGATTTAAACACTTTTTGGCCCAAGTGGGAAGTGATAGAGGGTATATAGGAACGTGCTGTCGGGTCTCTCAAAGATCTAGCTAAGGGTCTACCTGGCTTTCCCCCAAATTCGTAAAACTGTCTACGCGAGTAGATCAATTTGGCTTTCGCCTTGGCCAACAGGAGGGAGTTCACAGAGTCCCGCAGGTTTTGTAATTCCATGGCCACCTCTCTCTCCAGGGAACGTTTGTGTTGCTTTTCCAACTCCCCTATACGTCCCAACAGGGCATCTAATTCCTTCTGTCTATCTCGTTTGTGTCTGCCACCCAATTTAATTAGTACACCTCTGATAACGCATTTATGCGCCTCCCAAAGCTGACACAGTGAGGTTTGCGGTCCCTGCGTTCAACACAAAATAGGATTTAATCTCCTCCTCCACTATCTTTTCGAATTGGGGTTGCTGAATCAAGCTTTCATTCAGCCGCCACGCCCCAGGCTGATGCGTCCCCGACTCGCCCAGTTTAAGTGTCAGCACCACCGGTGCGTGGTCAGAAAAGGTTCGTAACCCTATATCGCTGGAGTTTCTCCACTTTTTTGTGTCATACGAATACAAACAAAAGAAATAAACATGAGAATGCCTAAAATAAGCATGAGAATGCCTAAATATTTGCAATTGCAACAATTTTCTGGGCCATTATCTAAAAAAAATGCAGGGGTGCCAATTTTTTTTGCCCATGACGGTACAGGCTGGGTGTTTGGAATATCCGTTTCCTTGCTAAAGTTTGATGAACAGGAAAACTTAGTATTCTAAAGGGATTCATAGGACTTCTGCTTATTTTACTATTATATATATACTCTTTTGAACCTGTCATCTGTTTCTGGGATCCAATAAATGCTATACTCTCTGGAAAAGAACAGAGGTTGCCTGGAACTTGCTTGAGGAGGTTGCATTCTACATACATAATTTCCCCAGTGTTTGTATGTGTATATATATATATATATATATATATATATATATATATATATATATATATACTTTATATTGTTTATGCCAACAATAATTGGACTAATGGGATCTCATGGGGTTATTGAGTCTTAAGAAATGTTTGGAAATGTTTGGAATAATAAGGTGTGGTTAGGAAGTGTTAGGGCATTATTACATGGTAAAGGAGAGTAAGTATGGGGTGTTATACAATTATTCTAGGGGGGGGGGGGGGGCGGCAGGTGTTGGTAGTCATGGGTTTCAGGAAATTATTATTGAATATCAGGGAGTAAGTATGGGGTATTAAGGAATTAATCAAGAATATAAAGAGGGAGTGGATATAGTGCCAATATGCAACTGGCACAGCAGAGTAGAGCAGGTAGAATAAAAAAAGTGGGACTAAATCTCCTTAATGGGGGTACAGGCAAAAATCTGCCAGGGGTTCTAAACCTTTAACAGCCTATCCAAAGCTCATTTTGTCAAATGCATCTCTTTTTCTGAAAGCTGAAAAAACTGCAAAAAAATATATTACAGAGGGTACACTTTGTACACAACTACTAATATGTGATCTCCTTACAAAAATGTACTCTGAACAAGATAAAGAAGCTCCAAAGGTGTAAAATTAGATTGTTGGGCTAAGATTGCCCGGGAGAAGAAGCAGAAGACAATAACGAATATTAATTTGCTATTGTCACACAACTGGGTGGGCTCAGGGTGCAGTGCTCTGCATAGACAACCCCCTCCCAATTCATACAAAGCATTCTCTGTTTGAATAAGGCAAAGAGCATTTTAATGTTTCTTCACATTAACCATTATTAAAATTTGCAGCTTATGGATCATATTGCACTACGTTGTCAGAAGTATTGGGACGCCTACCACACGCACATAAACTTCAATGGCATCCCAGTCTTAGTCTGTAGGGTTCAATACTGAGTTGGCCCACCCTTTGCAGTTATAACAGGTTCATAAAGACATGGATGAGGGAGTCTGGAGTGGAGGAACTTGACTGGCCTTCACAGAGTCCTGACCTCAACCTGATAGAACACCTTTGGGATGAATTAGAGAGGAGACTGCGAGCCAGGCCTTTTTGTCCAATATCAGTGCCTGACATCAGAAATGCGCTTCTGGAAGAATGGTCAAACATTCCCATAGACACACTCCTAAACCTTTTAGAAAGAATTCCCAGAAGAGTTGAAGTTGTTATAGCTGTAAAGGGTGGGCCAACTCAATATTGAACCCTATGGACTAAGACTGGGATGCCATTAAAGTTCATGTGTATGTAAAGCCAGGCATTCCACCACTTTTGGTAATATAGTGTATGTCTGATTCTTGCATTTCACACTAGTTCTGTGGTTTTATCTGCTGGCTGCTAGGTTCTCTGCATATCTATTATAGCCTAGTGAATAACAGTTAGAAACGTGGCACTCAGCAGAGCGAAACTATGTCACCAGCACACCATGGATGTCCAGAACGGGTCCAACGCTTTTTTCAGCAATCACATCATAATAACAGAAGAAAATGCTTCAGAGCCATGCAGGAACCCTTCATCACCGGCAGGTGCTTAACAGGGGACACAGGCATCCAACATACCCAAACTTGGATGCTGAAGATTTTGTGGTTCTTAGGCCAGCCATACATGGTTCAAATCTCGCCCGGTTCAGCAGGGTTGAGCATATTCCCCTTAAAAACAGAAACCGCTTGGGGAGGTATCAGATGTTCTCATTTAGAAATGGCTTCCACAGAGGGAAGTGCACTGCACACTACAGTGAGCACAGAACACAACTTAAGCCCCATACACACTATCAGATTTTCTGCTGGATTTTGTCTTCAGATTTACCAAAACCATGTAGTGTAAGGACCTGCCTGATTGCATACAAATTGAAACTCCTAAGGTTTGACCTCATGTTATATGGTTTTGGTAAATCTGAAGACAAAATCCAGCAGAAAATCTGATAGTGTGTATGGGGCTTTAGTCAACTCCCCATTAGGGTGTATTTTCCATAACTAAGTCATGTCTAAATTCAAGTTCTGTGCAACAGTTTGAGCTGGCTATGGGATACTACAAACAGTCTTGATGGTGGTTTTGATGGGGACAGGTTTGCTTTAATATACGCACTAAACAAATATTGTCTTATATATTTAATTATCCATAACCATACATATTATTCCCCAAGAAGTAATTTGAAGTCATGTATTTTGTATTTCGATCATAAATGTCACATTGCTTATTAGCTTAAATTTATGAACTCAGTTCTTCACCGCTAGATAATTTTGTCAACTATGTAGATTGTTATATGGCGAAGCCCGCCTGGAGCAGTGATAATACATAAATAAACAGAAAATAATTGCCAATTTATTTAATAGATGAATGATTTATATGATCTCTGGCAGGAGAAAAAAAAAGAAAATGTGCAAAAAAAGTTTCCAAAACACAACTGAAAATGCAAACTTAGTTGTACTGTTCCTGTATAATTATATATGGTATGAAATGTAGGACAAGTAAAGACACTGAAATTTGGTGAAGGTAATAAACCCATAAAGTATATCTAAAGCCAAAACTTTTTTCATTTTGGATAGAGTTTTTGGAATTAATATAACTCCGGCCTCGATCAAGTTTAGTCATACCACTGAACGTCATATACCGCCCTGGGCTTTCAGGAGAGATATCTGAAAGATGCCAGCAGCTACAGGCATCATTCAGATATCTTTTTTTTTCTTCCGGCGATTCCCTACACCGTAAAACCATACATAGGGGCAGTTTGGCCGCTTAACCACTTCACACAAATCACTGTACCCGTACTTTGGTACTTTTACGCTAAATACCAGGCTTATGGCAGCAGTTAGCTGTAAGGTATTGCCAGTAGAGCAAGAGCAATAATTCTGGCACTAGACCTCCACTGTAACTCAAAACATGCAACCTGTAGAATTTTTTAAACGTTGCCTATGGAGATTTTTAAGACCCCTTTCACACTGGGGCGTTTTTAAGGCATTTTTCAGGCGCTTTAGCGTTAAAAAAAACGCCAGTAAAGCACTTGAAAGAAGCCTCATCTGCAATCCCAATGTAAAAGCCCGAGTGCTTTCACACTGAGGCTCTGCGCTGGCAGGGCGTCAAAAAAATCCTGCAAGCAGCTTCTTTGCAGCGCTTTTGGAACGGTGAATACAACGCTCCTAAAGCGCCCCTTCCTATTGAAATCAATGGGAAGCGCCTGCAAAATGCCTGAAAAGTGCCTGCAAAGCGCTTTTGGCAGCGGCGCTTTGTGTTGGCGGTTTTAACCCTTTATTTGCCCACTAGCGCTAAAAAAACGCTGGTAAAGCGCCGCTAGTTTAAGCGGCGCTTTGCAAGCATTTTTCGGGCACTGCCAGTGTGAAAGGGCTCTTAAAGCACTTGGGCTTTCACATTGGGATTGCAGATGAGGCTTCTTTCAAGCGCTTTACAGGTGCTTTTTTAACGCCTGAAAAACACCCCAGTGTGAAAGGGGTCTAAGGGTAAAAGTTTGGATGTTTATATTCCTTGTAATAGGAATAAAAGTGACCCAATTTTTTATTTTTTTTAAACTGTGTCAAAATAAAAAATTTAAGGCAAAATAAGCGAGCGCAGAAGCGAACGTATACGTGAGTAGTGCCCGCATATGAAAACAGTGTTCAAACCACACATGTGAGGCATCGCCATGATCATTAGAGCGAGAGCAATAATTCTAGCCCTAGACCTCCTCTGTAGCTCAAAACTGGTAACCTGTTGAAATAAAAAAATAAAAAAAGCTTATGGAGATTTTTTAGGGTAAAAAATACGGTGTGACAGAAAGTATTGCAACTAATGCCACCTGGCCATCCCTCTAAACTTTCAGCTCAGACAAGGAGAAAACTGATCAGAGATCCAGCCAAGAGGCCCATGATCACTCTGGATGAACTGCAGAGAACTACAGCTGAGGTGGGAGAGTCTGTCCATAGGACAACAATCAGTCGTACACTGTACAAATCTGGCCTTTATGGAAGAGTGGCAAGAAGAAAGCCATTTCTCAAAGATATCCATAAAAAGTCTCGTCTAAAGTTTGCCACAAGCCACCTGGGAGACACACCAAACATGTGGAAGAAGGTGCTCTGGTCAGATGAAACCAAAATCAAACTTTTTGCCCACAATGCAAAATGATATGTTTGGCGTAAAAGCAACACAGCTCATCACCCTCAACACATCATCCCCACTGTCAAACATGGTGGTGGCAGCATCATGGTTTGGGCCTGCTTTTCTTCAGCAGGGACAGGGAAGATGGTTAAACTTGAGGGGAAGGTGGATGCAGCCAAATACAGGACCATTCTGGATGAAAACCTGTTGGAGTCTGCAAAAGACCTGAAACTGGGACGGAGATTTAGCTTCCAACAAGACAATAATCCCAAACATACAGCAAAATCTACAAAGGAATGGTTCACAAATAAACGTATCCAGGTGTTAGAATGGCCAAGTCAAAGTCCAGACCTAAATCCAATCGAGAATCTGTGGAAAGAGCTGAAAACTGCTGTTCACAAACGCTCTCCATCCAACCTCACTGAGCTCGAGCTGTTTTGCAAGGAAGAATGGGCAAGAATTTCAGTCTCTCTATGGGCAAAACTGATAGAGACATACCCCAAGCGACTTGCAGCTGTAATCGCAGCAAAAGGTGGCTCTACAAAGTATTAACGCAAGGGGGCCGAATAATTTTGCACGCCCCACTTTTCATTTTTTTATTAGTTAAAAAAGTTTAAAATATCCAATAGATTTCGTTCCACTTCACAATTGTGTCCCACTTGTTGGTGATTCTTCACAAAAAATTTAAATTTTATATCGTTATGTCTGAAGCCTGAAATGTGGCAAAAGGTTGAAAAGTTCAAGGGGGCCGAATACTTTCGCAAGGCACTGTATATATATAATGTTTGGGGATTCTAAGCAATTTTCTAGCAAAAAAAATGATTTTAACTTGTAAATAGGGATGAGCCGAACACCCCCCTGTTCGGTTCGCTCCAGAACCTGCGAACAGACTTAAACTTCGTGTGAACTTTAGTACCCTATTAAAGTCTATGGGACTCGAACGTTCACAATCTAAAGTGCTCATTTTAAAGGGTAATATGCAAGTTACTGTCCTAAAAAGTGTTTGGGGACCTGGGTCCTGCCCCAGGGGACATGGATCAATGCAAAAAAAGTTTTAAAAACGGCCGTTTTTTCAGGAGCAGTGATTTTAATAATGATTAAAGTGAAACAATAAAAGTGTAATATTCCTTTAAATTTCGTAGCTGGGGGGTATCTATAGTATGCCTGTGAAGGGGCGCATGTTTCTGGTGCTTAGAACTGTCCCTGCACAAAGTGTCATTTGTTCAGGAAAAAAAGTCTTTTAAAATCACTTGCGGCTAAATTGTCGGCTCCCCATAATACAGAGAACATTTAATGAATGTTCTCTGTATTAGCCGACAATTAATTCATTCATTGATAAAAAAAAAAAAAAAAAAAAAGCATGATTGTTCCCCTAAATTCAATTACCAGGCCCTTCAGGTCTGACATGGATATTAAGGGGAACCCCGTGTCAAATTAAAAAAAAAAATTGACGTGGGGTGCCCCTAAAAATCCATACCAGACCCTTTATCCGAGTATGCAACCTGGCGGGCCGCAGGAAAAGAGGGGGGGATGAGGGAGCGGCCCCCCCCTCCCTCCTGAACTGTACCAGGCCACATACCCTCAACATTGGGAGGATGCTTTGGGGGTCTGTGACCCCTCAAAGCACCTTGTTCCCATGTTGATGAGGACAAGGGCCTCATCCTCACAACCCTGGCCGGTGGTTGTGAGGGTCTGCGAGCGGGGAGCTTATCAGAATCTGGAAGCCCCCTTTAACAAGGGGACCCCCAGATCCCGCCCCCCCCTGTTTGAAATGGTAAGGGGGTACAAAACTACCCCTACCATTTCACAAAGAAAGTGTAAAAATGGTTAAATAAGACAAACACACTTTTGAAAAATTCCTTTATTAAAAATAAAAAAAATAAAAAAAAGATTCCAGCGGTGCTAATCCGCTCTTGCTATCCAGCGACGGATCTCCGGGGTCCAGCGATGGATGATCATATCCAGCGACGGGGGATCTCTCAGTCCAGCGCTGTCCATACATCCGTCTTCTGTCTCCAGTGCGGAGACACTGCGGAGATCCCAGCGCTGACGTTTCTTATATTAGGAGGGCGGGGCCACCTGTCACCTGACCCCGCCCCTCTAACGCAGGTTTCCGTTACATCAGAGGGGGCGGGGTCACCCACACGTCACTGGGGAACCCCTGGCTCCCTTCACCAGCGTCAGAGGGGGCAGGGTCAGGTGACAGGTGGCCCCGCCCTCCTAATATAAGAAACGTCAGCGCTGGGATCTCCGCAGTGTCTCCACACTGGAGACAGAAGACGGATGTATGGACAGCGCTGGACTGAGAGATCCCCCGCCGCTGGATATGATCATCCATCGCTGGACCCCGGAGATTCGTCGCTGGATAGCAAGAGTGGATTAGCACCGCTGGAATCTTTTTTTTATTTTTTTTATTTTTAATAAAGGAATTTTTCAAAAGTGTGTTTGTCTTATTTAACCATTTTTACACTTTCTTTGTGAAATGGTAGGGGTACTTTTGTACCCCCTTACCATTTCAAACAGGGGGGGCCGGGATCTGGGGGTCCCCTTGTTAAAGGGGGCTTCCAGATTCTGATAAGCCCCCCGCCCGCAGACCCTCACAACCACCGGCCAGGGTTGTGAGGATGAGGCCCTTGTCCTCATCAACATGGGGACAAGGTGCTTTGAGGGGTCACAGACCCCCAAAGCATCCTCCCAATGTTTAGGGTATGTGGCCTGGTACGGTTCAGGAGGGAGGGGGGCGCTCTCTCGTCCCCCCCTCTTTTCCTGCGGCCTGCTAGGTTGCGTGCTCGGATAAAGGGTCTGGTATGGATTTTTAGGGGGACCCCCACGTCAATTTTTTTTTTTTTTTGACACGGGGTTCCCCTTAATATCCATGTCAGACCTGAAGGGCCTGGTAATTGAATTTAGGGGAACCCCACGCTTTTTTTTTATATCAATGAATGAATGAAATGTCAGCTAATACAGAGAACATTCATTGAGTGTTCTCTGTATTACGGGGAGCCGACAATATACTGCCGCAAGTGATTTTAAAAGACTTTTTTTCCTGCACAAATGACACTTTGTGCAGGGACAGTTCTAAGCACCAGAAACATGCGCCCCTTCACAGGCATACTATAGATACCCCCCAGCTACGAAATTTAAAGGAATATTACACTTTTATTGTTTCACTTTAATCATTTTTAAAATCACTGCTCCTGAAAAAACGGCCGTTTTTAAAACTTTTTTTTTGCATTGATCCATGTCCCCTGGGGCAGGACCCGGGTCCCCAAACACTTTTTAGGACAGTAACTTGCATATTACCCTTTAAAATTGGCACTTTAGATTTCTCCCATAGACTTGTATAGGGTGTTCCGGATTTTCGAATTTGCTGCGAACAGCCCAAATTGTTCACTGTTCGCTGAACAGGCGAACAGGCAATGTTCGAGTATAACATGAGTTCGACTCGAACTCGAAGCTCATCCCTACTTGTAAACAACAAGTGTAAAAAAAGAAGCTCAGCCCTTAAGTGGTTAATTGTTTTTACAGGCAGCGGGAGGTGACGCCCCCTCCCTCCCACCACCTCCAATGCTTCTCTCGCTTTGCCCATGCGATCGGCAAGCCAGAGAAGGGAATCCGCTGGTGGCGGAAGTTTATCAGATATCTGACCGAGAACCAGATAGTCCTTGGTCATCTCTATGACTCTTGGAGGCTGGGCAAGACATTATGATGTCATGTTCGATCCTGGTAGTTGTAAACACTGTTGTGTGTTTAGCTGAAAAAACGTTTTTTTTTCCAGACTAGAGAGATGTTTTTGATCTTATAGACCCCAGATTTCTCCATAAAGAGGACCTGTCATGCCCTATTCCTATTACAAGGGATGTTTACATTCCTTGCAATAGAAATAAAAGGAATAAAAAAAAAAGTAAACGAAAAAAATAAAAATAAATTAAAGTGCCCATCCCCTTGTGCTCGCACGCAGAAGCAAACACATATGTAGGTCGCGTTCGCATATGTCAAACCACACATGTGAGGTATCACCACGAACGTTAGAGCGAGAGCAATATTTCTAGCACAAGACCTCCTCTGTAACTCTAAACTGATAACCTGTGTAAAATTTTAAAACGTAGCCTATGGAGATGTTTAAGTAGCAAATTTTTGTGCCATTCCACGAGTGTGCGCAATTTTAAAGCGTCATGCTTTAAAATTGCGCACACTCGTGGAATTGCACAAAAATGTCCCATGTTAGGTATCTATTTACTCGGCGTAACATTATCTTTCGCATTAAATAAAAAAAATTGGGCTAACTTTACTGTTTTACTTTTTTGTAGTAAAACAGTGCTGTGCAAATACCATGTGACATAAAAAATTGTAATGCCCGTTATTTTATTCCCCATGGTCTCTGCTAAAAAAAATATATATATATAATGTTTGAGGGTTCACAGTAATTTTCTAGCATAAAAATTATGTTTTTTGCATGTATGAGAGGAATGCCGACATTTACCCGTTTGGAAGAGGTGGAGTTATCTGATCATGGGTGTCAGTATAATGGGAGGTGCGAATATTATGTAATATGTAAATAGTTTTTGTTATAAAAGGATTTTCTACTAGACTTGATTGAACCACAATTGGCTTTACCTATGAATCACTATAAACTCCATGAATGTCAACAATTTAAAGGGTCAGTCAACTCAAAAACAGTATATTAATTGTACATTTAACTTGGTGCAGCATGACCCAGTATGCACCAATCGGTGTTGTCACATGGGGTGATGTTGCCAAGTGGTTCCGCCCCTTACTTAAGGACTGTCAGATGGCAGAGCAGGCATATGGCAGTTAGCCTTCATCACGGGCAGATAGTTTATTTTTTATTTTTTCAGGTCCAATGGTGGCGTCGTGATTGACGATGGATCTACATCGAGAGACATTGTTTTTTATTTTTAATAAAGCAATTGTCAAAAACTGTGTGTGTTTTATTTTTTTGACACGTTTTTGGTGTATAGGTAGGGGTACCATGTACCACTTACTCATTCACATGGGGGGGCTGGATCTGGGGCCCCCTTATCAAAGGGGGCTTCCAGATTCCCATACGCCCTCTGCCTGCAGATCCCCAAAACCACATTCCAGGGTTGTCGGGAAGAGGCCCTTGTCCACACCGTTTTTTCTAACATTTTTGTATTGACGGCAAAGGTATTGTATTGCCGGAAATTTAAATGTAATTTTTTTTCTTTATAAATGTCAGTTTTGCTGCAGGAGGTTCTATAAATGCTACAGATGCGTCACTTTACAGGCAGACTGAGGCACTATATTTAAATACATTTTTTATTTTTATTGTTTCACTTTAAGCATCATTAAAGCGGAGCTCCACCCTAAAGTGGAGCTTCCGCTCATTGGAACCCTCCCACCCTCCAGCGCCACAATTGGCACCTTTCAGGGGGGAGGGGGGTGCAGGTACCTGTACAGTACAGGCATCTGCACCCACTTCCGGCATAGATATCTGCGGAAAGGGGCGTAGATTCTGCAGAATCTACGCCCCTTTCCGAAGGTCCCCCGCTGTCTGCTGGGAAACACACGGATCCCAGAGACAGCGGGGACCATCCTTATTGCGCAGCACGACTCGCGCATGCGCAGTAGGGAACCGGGAAATGAAGCCGCAAGGCTCCACTTCCTGATTCCCATACCCAAGATGGCGGCGGCAGCACCCGAGAGACGATCGAGAGATTGGCTTCGGGTGCCGACATCGCGGGCGCGCTGGGTGGCTAAGTGTCATTATTTTAAAAGTCAGCAGCTGCAGTATTTGTAGCTGCTGGCTTTAAAAAAAAAAAACGGCGGACTCCCGCTTTAAAATCACTGCTCCTGTAAAAACAAACTTTTTACAAAAAATATTTGCATTGATACTTGGCCCCCAGGGCAGTACCCAGGCCCATACCCTTTTTATTGACAATAACTTGCATGTAAGCTTTCAAAATAGAGACTTTTTGATTTTTCGATTGTTTGGGTCCAATAGACTTTAATAGAGTTCGCAGCTCGGGCCCGAACATTTCACATGTTCGGGAGTTCTGGTGCGATCCAAACAGGGGGGTGTTTGGCCTATCTCTACTCAGTACATGCTTAATATGTCAGGACATTGATATTTAAACAACTATTGCTCATGCACATACTCAAGCATCTAATGCTCACGTGCTCACATGTGCCAGAACCCAGATGGACTCTACTAACTGGTGTGCGCTGACATGTCTGCCCACCTATGTGTACCAGTGTGCACATTGGCAAACAACTGGATGTCCTGGTACAGTGAAGGAAGGGAGGGTGGTTTTAGCAGTGTAGAGAACAGATCCAGCAGTGAAAGCAGCAGTGACAGTCACCTCACTCACAGACATCGGAAATGTGCACGTTTTTTTCTTCTTACTCTGCTACTGTGTGAGCTTCTCCCTCCCCCTCTGCACTCTGGAGATCTTCACTCACTACTACACACCATTCACCTTCTCCGGAGGGAGGAGGGGGCAGCTGCCTGCAGTTTTGCTGGCCAGTGGTCTCTTTCTTCTAGAGGGGGGTGGGCAAGGTCCCCTCTTATCATGCCCTCTTCAGTCCTCCTAGCTGGGGTCTTCTTTAATTGGGGGGGGCTCCAATGTTCCTGGATGGGGGTCCCCTCTTATCACCCCCCCCCCGCAGTCCTCCTAGCTGGAGTGTTTTCTTTAACTGGAAGGGAGAGGGAGGGAAGTTCCCATATTCCTGAATGGGGGGTATCACCCCAATGCAGTCCTCCCAGATGGGGGTTTTCTTTATCTGGGGGGGGGAAGGAGGAGAATTCCTATGTTCCTGAATGGGGGTCCCATTTGATCACCCCCCTGAAGTCCTCTTAGCTGCAGGTCTTCCTTGTCTTGTGGGGAGGGATGAACGTTCCTGTATTCCTGAGTGGGGGTACTGACCCCCTGAAGTCCTTTTATTTAGGAGTCTTCTTTAACTGGAGCTAGGGGGTTCCTGTATTCCCAGATGGGGGTTTCCCTGAATTTGTCTGTATTCCTGTATGGGTGGGAGCAGGGCCATGTTTAATATTGATTGGACCCTGTGCAAAACTTTTATTGCCCCCCCCCCCCCCATTGCTCTCCACCTGCTCTGAGACATACAATAAATAGCAACTAGACTCAAAATAATTTACTGAATCAGATCAGGCAGCTATTGCGATTGGTGGCCAGAGGTTACAATGTATCATTATCACTCACTGACTGGTTGCTAGAGTTTACAGCACCCATTACAGCTCACTGATTAGTTGCTTGAGGTTACAGCACATGATTTCTGCTTGTTGAGATTACTGTACAGTAATACTGCTCACTGATTCGTTGCTAGAGGTTACAGCACATCATCTCCTCACTCCAGGGGCCATGCTATACATATAGATGCCGCCTTTATTTACATATCTATGCAGCTATTTACATATGAATGATGCTGCTATTTACATATGCATGCTGGTTATTTACATGTAAACACAGGGTCTGCAGATGAGTCATCTGTACACAACAATAGGGCAGAGCTGGACAGCATTAGTAGCAGCACTTCACACTGAGATATCAGGACACAGCAAGAGACAAGGGAATTTAAGCTGGGATAGTTGGCAAGTATGAGGAAGCTGCTTTGGGCCCCACAACAATGACAGCTGCCCCTTTTGCCCTGCCTTAAAAACGGCCCTGGGTGGGAGGGAGTCCCTTCTAATCAAATCACCCTCATGCACTCCTCCTGTTAAGGGGTCTCCTTCTCCTGGAGAGGAGTCAGTACACCTGGTAGTGTATGTGTGTGTGTGTGTGTGGGGGGGGGGGGTTCTTCCCTGACTCCAGTTGTACTGGGGGACAGACTGACCTTGTTTGATTTAATTACGCTCCTTAAGCTCCTCCACTCATTAACACAATTTTGCCATATCCACTGTTTGCCATGGCACGCTACGTGTGCCACATTATTACTCTTCTTGGGGCACCCAAAGGTGTCGCAGGTCTTTTACAATCCTGTAGTGTACAGTATACTGCAAAAAAGAAAAAAGAAAATAGTAGTGCGCGGCGCTACTAAAGTGTTTGGGTTAGGCATGATGAAAAGGTGGCAACCCTACCTCCAGCTCTGGCTCTAGAGCTGCTCAAAGCCCCCCCCCCCCCCCGATCCACCTTCATAGGTGTTCCAGGGCCCCAGCTGCATCTTTAGAAGTACTCAAAGATCCCCCATCTCCAGCTTTATAGCTTCACCAAGGCCCCTAGCTCTGGCTGCAGAGCTGCTCCAAGGCCTCCTAAGGTTTGACCCCATATTATATGATTTTGGTAAATCTGAAGGAAAAACTCAGCAGAAAAACTGATAGTGTGTATGGGGCATTAATAATAATATTAATGATACTTTTAGAAAAAAATATTTACATTTACATAGGTGCTTTTTCAACATTGCCTTATTTACTGTGTAAATGTAAAGGTTTGTACTGGTACCTTGTGGCGCTTGCTTTTCTAAATTTTGAATGTTTAACTTCATTACAGGCTCATTTTCTTAACCACTTGCCATCCAGTCCATTTCTGACACTTTGCTCCTACGTGTAAAAATCTACTTTTTTTGCCAGAAAATTATTTAGAACCCCCAAACATTATATCTATATTCTTTTAAGTAGAGACCCTATAGAATAAAATGGTGGGTGTTACAATTTTTTTATTCCACAAGGTATTTGCACAGCAGTTTTTCAAACACATTTTTTTTGGAAAAAAAAACAATTTCATAAATTAATAAAACAAACAAAAAAAAACCCACTAAGTTTAGCCCAATTTTTTTTGTATAATGTGAAAGATGATGTTATGCCGAGTAAATAGATACCTAGCGTATCATGCTTTAAAATTGCGTTTGCCCATGGAATGTTGCCAAACTACAGTGCTTAAAATTCTCCATAGGCAACGATTTAAATGCCTTTACGGGTTTCCAGTTTAGAGTGGCACATGAGGTCTGGTGCTAGAATTATTGCTCTCACTTTGATGTTCGCAGAAATACCTCACATGTGTGGTGCGATCACTGGTTACATAGGCGTGTGGAAGTAACATATGTGTTCACATTTGCGTGTAAGCACGGTGGGACTGGGGCGCATACATTTTTAAAAATGTTTTATTTATTTATTTTATACCCCAAAAATTTTTTTACACTTTTTTTTTTGCTTATGAGGATAATTTTCCTTCACTGTATTTATGAATGAGTCATTTTTAAGTGATAATATTTTTAAGATACCGGATCAATCAATATGAACACAGACTAAAAATAGGAGATTTATTCACCAGACATGTATTCATACAAAATAGTTATATATATATATACACACACTGAGCAAAATTATAAAACGCAACACTTTTATGTTTGCCCCTATTTATTATGAGCTGAACTCAAAGAGCTACGACTTTTTCTATGTACACAAAAGGCCTATTTCTCTCAAATATTGTTCACAAATCTCTCTAAATCTGTGTTAGTGAGCACTTCTCCTTTCCTGAGATAATCCATCCACCTCACAGGTGGGGCATATCAAGATGCTGATTAGACAGCATGATTATTGCACAGGTGTGCCTTTGGCTGTCCACAATAAAAGGTTTTAGGTTTTATCACACAGCACAATGCCACAGATGTCGCACGTTTTAAGGGAGCAAGCAATTGGCATGCTGACTGCAGGAATGTCCACCAGAGCTGTTGCCCTTGAATTGATTGTTCATTTCTCTAGCATAAGCTGTCTCCAAGTAAGTAATACTGTATGTTCAATCTTCATAATGTGTATCTGCTTGTATAGTTTTAATGGTATATATATATATATATATATATATATATATATATATATATATATATATATATCATTTTTTTATTTTTATTCTGTAACCAGTACAATGCGAGGGTAACATTTTACAATTTTACTCATCAATAAAATTATAAAATATGGATAAACGTGTTATTCTTGTAGATACTATGAGTACTTATTCATTTAGGTACAAAAACATGCTATATGTACAGTATCTCACAAAAGTGAGTACACCCCTCACATTTTTGTAAATATTTTATTCTATCTTTTCATAAGACAACACTGAAGAAATGACACTTTGCTACAATGTAAAGTAGTGAGTGTACAGCTTGTATAACAGTGTAAATTTGCTGTCCCCTCAAAATAACTCAACACACAGCCATTAATGTCTAAACCACTGGCAACAAAAGTGAGTACACCCCTAAGTGAAAATGTCCAAATTGGGCCCAAAGTGTCAATATTTTGTGTGGCCACCATTATTTTCCAGCACTGCCTTAACCCTCTTGGTCATGGAGTTCACCAGAACTTCACAGGTTGCCACTGGAGTCCTCTTCCACTCCTCCATGATGACATCACGGAGCTGGTAGACGTTAGAGACCTTGCGCTCCTCCACCTTCCATTTGAGGATGCTCAATAGGGTTTAGGTCTGATGACATACTTGGCCAGTCTATTACCTTTACCCTCAGCTTCTTTAGCAAGTGGTTGTCTTGGAGGTTTGTTTGGGGTCGTTATCATGTTGGAATACTGCCCTGCGATCCAGTCTCCGAAGGGAGGGAATCATGCTCTGCTTCAGTACGTCACTCACGGCATTCATGGTTCCCTCAATGAACTGTAGCTCCCCAATGCCGACAGCACTCATGCAGCTCGAGACCATGACACTCCCACCATCATGCTTAACTGTAGGCAAGACACACGTGTTTTTGTACTCCTCCCCTGGTTGCTGCTACACACGCTTGACACCATCTAAACCAAATACGTTTATCTTGGTCTCATCAGACCACAGGACATGGTACCAGTAAATTATGTCCTTAGTCCGCTTGTCTTCAGCAAACTATTTGCTGGCTTTCTTGTGAATCATCTTTAGAAGAGGCTTCCTTCTGGGATGACAGCCACGCCAACCAATTTGAAGGTAGAGAAGGAAGCGCCACTTAAATGTAGTATTAGAGACAGTTTTTAATGGCACAGATCAAATCACATTTACAGGAAACAGGAAATACAAAGGCTCATCTGTGTGTCATTGGTCTGTAGGGAAGCCTCAGATCTGGATCCATTTTTCTATGCAGAGATGGGAAGCTGCAGTCGCTGTTGCTGCTCAGCCTGGAGCAGATCCTGTGGCCATCAGGGAGAAGCTGGGGCTGAGGCCACGGGATCACTTACGGGGGAGGACTCCACAGAGTGAGAAGGGTTGGATAGGCAGGCTATGCGCTCAGCGCTGCTTCTCCTTCTATTGGCCTGGGGTGGAAGTGTCAGTATGGTGCATTTTATATGCTGGTGCTGTGGAACAACAATTCCCAGTCTCGGCCATAAAGAGCATAAAAACAGACATTTAAGCTGGGCAATATATAATAACGAATATATAAACAATTAAAAATACAATTTAAACACATGTAAAAAATGCAGAGAAAACAATAATAGTAATAAAACCAATAATAACTGATGGAACACTATACTTGTGGATTTATTTACCTTTGCCCCTACTATGCAAATTAATCCTTTCACACTTTTCAAAGACCTTAATAAATTTATTAGAGACCTTATGGTCCAGAGATACTTTACATAACATCCAATCTTCCAAATACGTACCTAATTCAGAAGATACTAATCAGACCCCCTCTGTTATGAAAATACCTCGCTCGATGACACAGATCTCCCTGTACTTGCCCAATTAGAGGAACTATATGCTGAGAACTATAACGCAGACCAAGAATGGCTCAATGAACATTGTCCCACTTCACCTCCACATACCTCTCAACTTTTTGAGATGGGAATGAGGGACACTTATCAGCAAAATTTTGCAGGCATAGGAAACACCCCTTTGCCACACCCCCTTAAAGGAGAATTGTTCAAAAAAACAAGATTGGTTAAACCCACAAGTACTTTTTTTACCACTACTATTCCTTTATATTGGCTTTTGGAATTTACAAATCCAGCAATTTAGAAATCAGATACAAGGTTTAGCACTGGGAAACACCTTTCAAAAAGTGCATTTTATATACAAATTTATAGATCAGACCAAAATGGGCACAGGTGGGCATGGGTTAGGTGGCACAGGTGGGCATGGGTAGGTGGCACAGGTGGGCATGGGTAGGCGGCACAGGTGGGCATGGGTAGGCACTGATAGGCGGCACAGATGGGAACTGATAGGCGGCATTGTATTATAATATATTGCACTAATGGATGCCAATCAATGCCAATCAATAATGCATGCCAATCAGTGATGCCCATTGTGGGCACTGATTGGCATCCATTATGGGCACTGATTGGCATCCATTGTGGCACTGACTAGAATCCCTGGTGGTCTAGGGTGGCATACCTTGTCCTTGGCATCCCTGGTGGTCTGGTGGCGTCCCTGGTGGTCCAGTGTGGGCATCCTCGGGGGGGGGGGGGGCTGTGCTGATAATTGATCAGCACAGACCCCCCCTGTCAGAGGAGCAGCCGATCGGCTCTCCTCTACTCGCGTCTGACAGACGCGAGTGAGGAAAAGCCGATCACCGGCTTTTCCTATTTACACTGTGATCAGCCGTGATTGGACACGGCTGATCACGTGGTAAAGAGTCTCCGTCGGAGACTCTTTACTGAGATCGTAGTTGCCGGGTATCAGACTGACACCCCGCAACAATGATCGCCGCGATGCGCGCCCCCGGGGGCGCGCAGCGGCTCATAATCCTGATCACGTCATATGACGTCCGGTCAGGATTATGAAACCACTTTGCCGCCGTCCATTTGCTATAGGGCGGGCGGCAAGTGGTTAATTTAATCAGGTACTACTTCCTATATACATTTTATGTACATGCCTATATCTGTGTGCACGCATTTATGTATATGTGTATCTATGTGTGTGCGTGTTTGTGCATATAAGGATGCATTTATCACATTTATACATGCATTTCGCTAGATGATCCCTGCACGTGTGTGCATTCTTCCGCGGGTTATGCGTATATGTGCTTAGGCACATTTACATGCATTCTACATGCCTATTTGTTCTCCTTGCATGCATGCCTAATCATTAAAATAGCCCCAATCCTGCTTTGATAAAGTATCCACAAGTATAGTGTTCCATCCTTTATTATTGTTTTTATTATTATTATTGTTTACACTGCATTTTTTACATGTGTTTAAAGTGTATTTTTAATTGTTTATTTTGTATTTATATATTTTATATATTCTTTATTATATATTGCCCAGCTTAAATGCCTGTTTTTTTTTTTTTTATCAATAAAAGTTTTTATTTTGCATCAATACAAATGAACAGAGTATAGTATCCAAAATAATATAAAATACAATAAAGTCCTGCTAAGGAACTAATACAGGCTGGATTTGGAAACAAAATAGGGAAAAAATAACCCATAAATGACTTATGGCATGAGAGTTAACATTAAGGAGCTACCATACAGGCTACTGTAACATGTCACCATTTCGTGATGTGAAGAAAAAGGGATCCATATTTTGGGGATCTCCCCCACCCCGACACCCCAAAAGGGAATTCACTGTGTCCGGTGAGGTGAGCGGACCCGGACCATCCCTCCCTACTCCCCTCTAAGGGGGGACTTCCATGTACCTAAAAAATAAACCATGGCTCCAGCAGGGTCATATCCTGTATGTATTTTATACAAAAGCCGAAGTACCATAGGTCGAAGGAGTAGCTCCGTAGCTGTATCTATGGTTACCAATCCAGAGTCGCTTCAAATCAACAGAAAAACTTAAGATAAAGGGATGGAAAAAGTTGGAGGGAGAGAGGAAAGAGAGGAAGGCAGGTAGAGGAACGAAATAGTCAGTAAGGTGCCTTTCTATCTGATGTGGCTCTCTACAATCTGGGGTTACTGCTTATTGACGATACCAGGTATCAGGGAGATTCCAAGATATTGAGCCCAGGGTTCCCATATCGCTGAAAATTGTTCAGTCATATCCAACAGGGAACTCACCAGTTTTTCTTGCGCCATCATCCATGAGACTTTCCTCTTCATGGATGATAGCGAAACTGTGGGGAATTTCCAAGCCTTAGCAATGGACAATTTTGCCCCTGTTAATATAAATAGTATTATTCTACGAGTGACTTTAGGGATGCCCAGTGCTAGGCCATTAAGCAATACTATTGAGGGAGTCTGAACAACAGTGCAGCCAGTAACCTTGCAAATTAGTTGAAAGACTTTGTTCCGGAAACCCCTGATCCTGGGACATTCCCACGATATGTGGAGCATGGTACTAAATGCCCGTTTTTATGCCCTTTATGGTTGGCACTGAGACTTATTCCACAGCACCAGCATATAAATAGCACCATACTGACTCTTCCACCCCAGGCCAATAGAAGGAGCAGCGTAGGCTGCCTATCCAACCCTTCTCACTCTGTGGAGTCCTCCCCTGGAAGTGATCCCGTGACCTCAGCCCCAGCTTCTCCCTGATGGCCACAGAATCTGCTCCAGGCTGAGCAGCAACAGCGATTGCAGCTTCCCACCTCTGCATAGAAAAATGAATCTGGATCTGAGGCTTCCCTACAGACCACTGACACACAGATGAGCCTTTTTATTTCTTGTTTCCTGTGTGATTTTATCTGTGCCATTAAAGGCTGTCTCTAATATTACACTTAGGTGGCGCTTCCTTCTCTACCTTCTTCTTGCCTAAACACAGAGACTGGAGTCAAGCCATCAGACAATTGCAAAGACCACTGATTTGCAACTGTCTGATGGCTTAACTCCAGTAACACAGAGTCAGCTCTCTGAGGACAGCACCTGACATTAATCTGCCACGATTATCCCTTGAACTATTTATGGACTTATTGCTTTTTTAGCAGAAAATTTCAGCCAGTGTGTGTGCACTTATGTACTTGCGCTTACAGTTAATACCACCTTGTTCATGCCAACCTCAGAAAGTTCTTTGTCATGAGGTGCCATGTTGAACTTCCAGTGACCAGTATTACAGAGTGAGAGTGATAACACCAAATTTATCACACCTGCTCCCTATTCACACCTGAGACCTTGTAACACTAATGAGTCACATGACACCGGGGAGGGAAAATGGCTAATTGCGCCCAATTAGGACATTTTCACTTAGCAGTGTACTCACTTTTGTTGCAAGTGGTTTAGACATCAATGGCTGTGTGTTGAGTTATTTTGGGTGTACTTGAGGACAAGTTTGAGAACCACTGATTTAGAGTACTGAGCTAAAATCTAGCTCAAGACAATCCTGTTCTAACTGTGGGCATTTGAGGGGAACCAAGTGAGTGTTAGGACCCCTGCTTGTCTTTTTTAGGTTGGGCTTTGTGTCCCTTTTCTGAAAAATTGGCTTCATTCACTGTCACATAGCCAAACAGGAATTGAGGGTAAAACCCTACCAATGTCTTTCCTTGGGGACACACATGTCAATCTAACTAGTGTCCCTATTAGGCAAATTGCACTCTAACATTTTGTTGTGTACACCCCAAATTGTTAGGTATTTTGGGGTTTATTAAAGGCAAATCCACTCTGCAATACAAGTATACTCGCTGTAAATCTGAGGGGAAGCACTGGTGATTTTTATCATCCAATCATGTAGAAGCAAAGATGCTGTTTTTTAATTTTCATTACACGCCACCCTCGGATCATCAGCGACTGCACTTCCAAGTGCACTTGTAGTGCAACGTGGATTTGCCTTTAATAAACCCCAAAATATCTAATAATTTGGGGTGTACACAGCAAAGACACATTCCTAAGTTCAACTGTAATGCATGTCAATGGCCCATTTAGACCTTGTTTAATAGAAAACACCAGTTGCCTTTCACTATAAATATTTGTTAGTCCAGTCCTGGAAATCTGCATCTGCTTTACTTTTAATTTCCATAAAAATTGGGTTCCTGCAGCTATATGCGCCAAATGCATACCGCTGTGTATGTGAGATGCGCAACTGCTGTGTGCACGGAGGTATGCACCTGTGGTGCACATCTGGTTCCCGGAAGCGGTGGCCAGCACACAGGAATGACATCACGCCCCACCAGGAAGTTGCTTGTACTCCTGCTAATTTCTTTCCACCACCATGCCCTTCTCACTGTTCTCTGAGGAAGAGATGATCCTTATTTTCAAATTAAGATCATTTTTAATTTAGTTTTACATGGGGTGGTGTTTGTGTGGGTCATGTGTGTATGTCTAAATCAGACTATGACCCTCCAGCTGTTGCAGAACTACACATCCCATGAGGCATTGTAAAACTCTGACATTCACAGACATGACTAGGCATGATGGGAACTGTAGTTCCTGAACAACTGGAGGGCCATAGTTTGAAGATCCCTGGTCTAAATGATTTGGCCTCAAAACACACACCTTCTTCCTGTGTACACATTCACCAATGTATATTGCTTCCTGCTTCAGTGTGTGTGTGTGTATGCAGATATACCTATAGATGTAGGTTCTTGTGTCCACCAGCAGAGAGAAGTTGGGTAGATGCCGCACTCCCAAATCTGGAGGCATAATAATGGTCTAGCACAAGGGTCTTCAAACTATGGCCCTCTAGTTGTTCAGGAACAACAATTCCCATCATGCCTAGTCATGTCTGTGAATGTCAGAGTTTTACAATGCCTCGTGGGATGTGTAGCTCCACAAGAATTGGAGAGCCGTAGTTTGAAGATTCCTGATCACTCTAGCATAGGGTTCGGGAACCTATGGCTCGTGAGCCAGATGTGGCACTTTTGATGGCTGCATCTGGCTCTCGCCTCTCAATCCGCGGATCCTGTGGTGTGCTGATCCACGGATTGAGACCCTAGGAAAGGCTGCGGCTTCGGCCTAGCTCCAGAGCGGCAGCCATCTTGGTACACCTGACAACAGACTAGGTGAGCGGCGCGCTGACGTCATCTTCACCCGCGTCAACTGCTCGTGGATCTGCCTGCTTGTGTTGTGGTAAGCAAGCAGACAATCGTAGGGAACCTGTGGATATTACAGTGGGGGGGGGGGGGGATGTGGATATTACAGTGGGGGAGATGACGACATTACAGTTATAATTAATCAAAATTAGTCGATTAAAAAAAGATCAACCTACGATCACGTTTAACCGATGGAAATCTCATCGCCTGCATGAAGCTTAACCTCACCGCGTATCAACCAGACTACAAAGCCATCAGCACGGGGACAGAGAACGGCACCAAATTCAAAAAGTAAAACACACAGTATACATACAGTCTAATGTAATCTTACAGATTACATTGCTGTATGTAATAATTTCACATCTCCTTTGTCCCTAGTGTTCTGTCCATTGTCCTGCATGCAGTTTTATAATATAAAAACTGTTCTTAATGCCTGGAAACTGGAGATTGTCCATAGCAACCAGAACTGTCCCTTTACATCAAAAGAGGTTTTAGAAAAGATAGAAAACAGCGATAATAAATTAGAATCACACACAGAATTGAGCGAGATCGATTTGTGGGAAGATCTGTCATCAAATACTGAAAAGTAATGACAGCGACAATTCTGCAACTGAGCAAATTTCAGTGTTTTTGATTTGATTACATTATTGAATAATTTTTATTATTATTATATCATTATTGGTATAATTATTCATAGTTATTTATTATATTCTAATTTATGATTTAATTTTTCAAACTTTATCATACTTGAGATGTTTACTAGACTCTGGTTTGGACAGATTTAAGTGAGTTATTCCTAAGAATTACCGGGCTACAATATAAAATGCCAAATTTTCAAATTGCAAAATTATTGTACCGTTTTCAGCACCTAAAATCTGAAATAATCATACCGGCAGGGAGGTTAAAGTGACGCAGCGCCGGATCGCAAAAAGTGCTCAGGTCAGGAAGGGGGTAAATTCTTCCAGGGCTGGTGTGGTTAAGGAAGTTTAAAGGAAGTTTACCATAGAGCTGACAGAGGACCAGATGGTCCCCTGCCATCTCTATGACCCTCGGAGGTCGGAAGCGACATCATGACATCACTTCCGGCGCCGGCAGATGTAAACACTGCTGTTTTTTTCGTGTTGGAAAGCCTGAGATTGATTTATTTATTTTTTGATCTCAGGCTTTCCAGCATAGAGTAGAGATCTGGGGTCTTACAGATGTCAGTCTGTAAGACCCCAGATCTCTCCATAAAGAGGACCTATCATGCCCTAGAGGTGATTCAGTTCGCATTGTGCGCTATACAAGTATTTCATTCATTCATTCATTCATTACAAGGGATGTTTAGGTTCCTTGGAATAGGATATAAAAGTGATCAAAAAGTAAAAAATAAAGGGAAGGTAAAAAAAAAAAAAATTTAAATAAAAGAGAAAAAAAGAAAATTAAAGCACCCTCGTCTCTCTGTGCTTGCATGCAGAAACTAAGCACGACTAAATGCGAGTTACATTGTTTAACAGACTCGGGAATACCGCCAGGGGGGTTAACTGACAATTGCGCGGTCGTAAGACGTGTCTCCCACACGAAACTGATGTCTTTTCCCAGAAATAGAGGTTTCTTTTGGTGGTATTTGATCACCTCTGCATTTTTTTTTTTGCGTTATGAAAAAAAAAGAGCGTACATTTTGAAAAAAAACACATTATTTTTTATATTTTGCTATAATAAATATCCCCCAAAAATATATAAAAAGACATTTTTTTCCTCAGTTTTGGCCGATACATATTCTTCTACTTATTTTTGGTAAAAAACAAAATCACAATAAGCGTGTATTGATTGGTTTGCACAAAATTTATAGTGTTTACAAAATAGGGAATAGTTTTATGGCATTTTTATTAATATATTTTTTTTACTAGTAATGGCGGTGATCAGCGATTTTTATTATGACTGCGACATTATGATGGACACATCGGACATTTTTGACACATTTTTGGGACCATTGTCATTTATCCAGCAATCAGTGCTATACAAATGCACTGATTCCTGTGTAAATGACAGTGGCAGTAAATTAGTTAACCACTAGGGGGCAGTGTAGGAGTTAAGTGTGTCCTGGGGCATGTTTCTAACTGTGGGGGGGGGGGGGGGTTTGCCTACATGTGACATGTCACTGATCTCTGCTCCCGATCACAGGGAGCAGAGAGCAATGACACTGTCACTAGGCAGAATGGGGAGATGCTTGTTTACATTATCATCTCCCTGTTCTTTCTCCCCCCCCCGTAAGACGATCACGGGTATCCCCAAGGTGATCGAGTCGGCGGGACCTGCGACCCGACTCACGGAGCTTGCTGCGGGCGAGCACGTGCCCGCAGGCCGCCTCTTAAAGGGCAACGTACAGGTATGTAAGTTTGCCTGTACGTGCCCTTCTGCCAATGTATATTGGTGTGAGGAGGTCGGCAAGCGGTTAAACTTCCTTTTATTCTCCGGTTCAGGTGAACAGCATACAGACGAACGGTTTTCCCGATAGCAATTGGTTCTGTCGGAAATATTTAAAACATGTTCTATTTCATGGTCCGTCAGAATTTTCGAAAAAAAAAGTCAGATGAGGCCCACACACGATCGGAATATACAATGAAAAGCTTACGTTGGACTTTTTCTGTCGGTCATTCCGCTCGTGTGTACGCTGCATTATCCTTTTCCACTATCCCACCCTTCACTGCTCCTGTCTTCTTTTTGCAGAACATCACCCTGCATTGTTCCTGTCTTACTTATCCAGTGTGCCATGGCCATGCTCTTCGCATTTCATTGTGTACTGAAATATCACTGAAATCCTCATACGGTGAAGGTTATGTAAGAATGTGCTTAAAACCTTGAATATCTAAGCTGGAGGTGACCCTACTCTACCCCATCAAAACTGCTTTACTGGGAAATGTTGTTATTTTGAAAATGTTCTGAATGTAGTCTAAAGAATACCAAAGGTCCTCAGATAACAGCCTGATTCCTAACCTGTAAGACTGTCTTCATATTATTCTGCAACGTTGCTATACTAGTGTCCTTTGAGGAAAAACAGCAAATCTAAGGACTGGAGAGTTCAATCAAATACTGGCTACTTGCATCTTTTGGGAACTTCAGACACAAAACCTTCAGTTTAAAGGACCATGTCAATATATGCACAGAAGGAAAAGCATATGATGTATACTTACTTTACAGCAGCCCATGTCTTAAAACACTGCTGTATTGATGTTCTCCAGCCACTGCAGGCATCCACCACTTCCAGTTGTGCCAAGTGATTGCTCTCCCACTACCCATAGTGACTTCTGCTGTTGGCAGATATGTCCTGTAATGACAGGGGTTGCTTTAAAGTGTAATGTAAGCATGCATTCCTTTCCTACACATGATATGTCCATGAGTTCCCTTGCTGGTGCCGACATATTTGTCTGGTCTTCCAGGTTCAGCATCTTTGGCCATCTTGCATGACCAGCACTGGATGATGTAGACCCCATATATGTGCATAAGAGTAAATTCATTCCAGCACCAAGGTGTGCCGATATTGTAAATTAAGCTACACAGTTCAGTGTACAATCTAAATAAGATTGCTAGCAGGCAGGTAAGAAGCGTGTATTTCAGAGAAGACATTGTGGGGTTGATTTACTAAGACTTGAACGTGCAAAATCTGGTGTAGCTCTGCATAAAAACCAATCGGCTTCCAGGTTTTTTTATGAAACCTTAATTGAGCAAGTTGAAGTTAGAAGCTGATTGGCTACCATGCACAGCTGCACCAGAATTTGTACTCTCCAGTTTTAGTAAATTAACCCCAGTAAGTCTCTTCTGAAATAAAAAGCCTCCCCGTTTTTAAATCTTACTATTGCAGTTCTATATTGGTACTATCTGGATAATGTGATTGATATACTTAATACTGTAATTGGTTCCTAGACACATCATACCCCTGTTTTATCCCATGAAGGAGTTTTTCCAAAACGTGTTGGATTTTGTCCTGATGTCTCTAAAATAATTTAAACAATGACAGCCATACTCCAATTTTTTTATATATTATGGACAATTTGGTGAGTGGAAAATAGTTAAGGACAAGTGTGGAGCAGGGGCAGACTGGGCCAACAGTTTCCTGACTGATCACTTCTGGCAGATGTACGATTCCCTGTAAAAAAAAGCACGAAACGCGTCAGGCCTTTTTTGTTTCATATTCTCCTTTTTGCTGTGGTTCATGTGATGTGGTGATTTTTTTACTTGAAAAATAAAGGCACAAACTACTTCAGATTCGATCTGGAGTGCGGCTGTCCAGAGTTTTCTTTTCTCTATCCCTGTAAAAAAGTCTGCACCATTTCTGCCAGATGTGATCAGCCACTGGGATACAGCTTGTATATGAAACACTGGCCACTGTCAAATAAAGTCCTGCCTCCTGCACCGACTCCTATGATAGACAGCACACAGGTCCAATGCTGGTCCAGGAGGTGGGACTTTGTTTGACAGCGGCCGGCATTTCATATACAAGCTGTGTCACAGCGGGAGATCCCCTCTCTATGTGTTCCGGCCGGCAATCCTCCTGATTCATCCCTGTGATCCCTGCTGCATTGATGGGCATTGATGAGGCTGCACTTATGGGCACTGATAGGCTGCATTGATGGGCACCAATGAGCACTGATGAGGCTGCACTGATGGGTACTGATGAGGCTGCAATAAACGGGACTGATGGACTGCATTGATGGGCACTAATAAGGCTGCAATGATTAGGCTGCCCTGATGGACACTGATGTGGCTGCATTGATGGGCACTGATAAGCACTGATGGGCACTGATAAGGCTGCACTGATGGGCACTGATGAGACTGCAATAAAGGGGACTGATGATTTGCATTGATGGACATTAATAAGGCTGCACTGATGAGCTGCTAATGGGCACTGATGAGGTGGCAATGATGGATACTGATAAACAGCACTGATGAAGCTGCACTGATCAGCCAGCACTGATATGCTGCATTGATGAGGCTGCACTGATGGGCACTGGTAGGCTGCACTGATGGGAACTGATAAGGGTGCACTAATGGGCACTGATATGTTAATATTGTTAAAGTTGCTGTTAATATTTATTTTTGTAACTTAATTCTGCGTAAAACATTTACTGATGTAATTTTATAAGATAATTTATGAGGGCGTGTTTAGGGTCGGAATTAGGGGTAGGGGTTGGGTGGGGCAACTGGTGGTAAGTAACTCTTAAGACCTAGCAAGTAGCTCAGGACTTGAAATTTTGAGTCCTGCTTTTAGTATTTGTATACTTTGTGGATCTTTTGTAATAAATTTGGCATACTAGCCTTATATTGAAATATCCACGATTGTCATGCCTGCCTTACATGTCCCCTAAAGGGGGTTTTGTAAGATTGTTTCATTAAGTTAGGGATGTTGGCAGTAAGAAATATCACCCACCCATTTGTTCTTCTTATGTTACATAACGTTCCACATTAAATTCTTGAGCATGGTGTTTCCCATTGCTAACTTCTTTCTATAACTTCTTTCTAAAAATGTTAATTCCCTAGCTGTTGTGTTAGTCAGACAAAACAAGAGTACATATCAGGGGAAGTTTACTAAAGCTTGTGCACACAGAATCTGATGCAGCTGTGCATAGTAACCAATTGGTTTCTAATTATTATTGTCAAAGCTTAATTGAACAAGCAGCTGATTGGTTACCATGCGCAGCTGCATCAGATTCTGTGTCCACCGGTTTTAGTATATCTCCCCCATTGTTTACAAGTTTTCTGAATTTATAATCAACTTAAGAAAAATTTAAAGCGGGGTTCCACTGCCTCCGCAGATTTTTTATTTTTTTTGGGGGACAATTAACCACTACAATAGAGGGCGCTTTCGCCCCCTTCCTTCCCAGCCCAATTTTCAGCTTTCATCGCTCTCACACTTTGAATGACAATTGCACGGTCATGCTACACTGTACCCAAATGAAATTTTTATAATTTTGTTTGCACAAATAGAGCTTTATTTTGGTGGTATTTATTCACGACTCCGTTTTTTATTTTTTGCGATATAAGCGCAAACAAAGTGGAAATTTGGAAAAAAAACAATATTTTCTTTTTTCTATTTTAAAAGAAATCCAATAAAATCAAATTTTGTCATAAATTTAGGCCAAAATGTATTCTGCTACATGTTTTTGGTAAAAAAAATTCCGTTAAGTGTATAATAATTGGTTTGTGTGATCACGGACATATGTACGCAAATGATCATGTACAGATGTGTGCAGGTGATCACGTACATATGTGTGCAGATAATCATTGGAACATGTGATTTTAGTGGGACATATGTGGGGGGCATGTGTTTTTTTATTTGGGGACATGTCTTTTTATTATTTGGGGACATGTGTGTTTTGGGGACATGTGTGGTGACATGTGTATTGTGGTGACATGTGTGTTTACACTGTGTGGTGATGTGTGTTTACACTAGACTGGTGATCAGTTAGTAAAAAGCTGTAAAAACAGCTCATACTCACTGATCACCAGCTGGCTGCAGCGATCTGCTCTCCTCTCCTCAGCGATGACTTCTGTGTGAGGAGAGGAGGAGCCGATTGCCTAGCAACCGGCTGTTTGTTTACATCACATAACGCCCGTGATTGGACACGGCTATCATATGATCAGGAGGGCCAATCACAGAGCCCTCCTGCCGATCCGAGATGCGCCGTGTCCGGGTGACGCGAGCACATCAGGATTGCGGCGCTGCGCGGGCACGCGAGCGCGTGATCCCCCTCCTTCTGTAGGACGTTCCTGAACGTCCTATCAGAAGTAGAGAGCTTTAGGGTTTAAATCTGTTACTCGCATGTTCCGTTTTTGGTACTTTGCCCATTGATTTTCTCAGTAAAAGAAAGCTTTATAAAAAAGATATAGATCGTTTTCATATTGCCTGTGGGCATGTGAAGCCCACAGGCATTCTCTTCCGGGATTCTGTGACGTCCATCTCCCATCATGCAATGGCCGTTGTAGCTCAGATCTCACGCATGCGCAGTAAGGAAATAGGAGCGCCGCCAACAGCTTCGGTTTCTAAATCGCGCGATAACTCGCGCCAGGCCGCCGCACAGACTCCTGGGAACAAACACAAAAGATCCATATCCGCAATCCCCAGATCCAGGAAATATAATAAATGTGAAGAAAAACAAAGGTACCGTGAAAAAAAAAATGTTCCGTTTTATAATTAGAACAGCTATAGAATCGCCAGGAGCTATTTTCTTTAAATCGGGTGGAGCTCCGCTTTAAGATGTTTTAAATTACATTGGATGCAGCAGAAAGAACAAGACTCCAGGGTGGAGGGAGCAGAACTGGGATGCTTGATTTTGCTCCATTTATCATCTACAAAATACACTTATTGATGTAGCACCCTTGTCCTAAATAGGGCTGCTAGTAAATTTAGTTGTGCTATGTGGTAACTAGCCTGGCTAATGTGTAGTCTTTGATAAACTGTTTTTTCTCCTAAGCTAGAGTTTACTTGACATCCCTCTCTTCTGTCACTAGGTGACACTGCTGCCTTTGGCATTAGAATTATAGATTACAGTGAATTTGGGTTATGAGTAGATAGGTTGTCTCAGCCATTCAGCAGGAGTTTTCATTGGCTGCTAAGATAGTCTATTTATTTGGAAGGAGTTAGGTGATCAGGGTTCTTTCCACCCGGGCTGCGACCTGGGTGGCAGCGTGCAGCAGTAGAGATGTAGGCCTGAAACTTGGGGTCTAACCACATGTAAAGAGGCTCAGCCTAAGGGGAGCCTGACCGTTGCCAGGTGGCAAGGGAGAGACAGTTACCAGAGGGACAACCACTCCTGTTGCCGGAGGCAAGTGTAACGGGGGGGAGTTCTGAAGGGTTCCAGAGCAGACACTTCACTAGCCAGGGACGGTGAAGTAATTGGGAAATCTTCAGGGGATAACTCATCCAAGACATACAGCAGGTAGCTGTGAGTAAAGCTTGAAGGAGTACAGCGGGTAACTGTAAGTAAAGCTTGAAGAGAAGTTCAGCGGGTAGCTGTGAGTAATGATTGAGGGATCCAACAGGTAGCTGTGAGTCAGCTGGTAACCTGGGTGAAGCTTGAAGAATACAGTGGGTGGCTGTGAGTGAAGCTTGAGAAGTCCAGCAGGTAGCTGGGAGCTAAGCTTGAGGATCTACAATGAGATACTGTGAGTGAAGTCATTGCCATAGGAGACAGCAGTTGCTACAAGATACAGATCGCTGTATTGAGCTTACAGGCCCCTTTTCTGTATTGCTCTCTGCCTAGTTCTAGTTATTGTCTGCAAAGTCTGCCAAGTTGCTATTGCATTTGACTAAGGGTGTCCTGTGCCCTACCCCTCTCTCCCCCTGTTCCTGTTAAGAAAAATAAAACCCTCTTTGTTTATTTTAAAAGTGACTGACACCCATCTTTCCATCTTGCACTACACCCACCATGACTAGTAACCTGCACCCTGGGGAGGAATGTAAGCCCTTCCAGCTTCACGGGGTCACCACCAGGCCCTTGGAGGTTGGGGAGGACCATTGATTTAAATTATTTCCAGTAAGGCCCCTTTCACACTGTCGGACCATTCAGGTCCGCCTGTCAGTTTTGACGGCGGACCTGAACAGGCACTCCATGCTAGTCAATGGAGCGACGGATGTCAGCGGTGACATGTCCGCTGACATCCGACCTGGTCCGATCCGCCAAAAGCAGATGGATTGGCCCTTCATTCGGATCATCACTATGGGATCGGGTGAGATCTGATGAAAACGTTTTCCATTGTCCGTTTTCATCTGCTGTCCATTTTCATCCGATCTCTCCATAGAAACCAACGGCGCTCGACAAGCCCCTCCCTGCTCAGTGAGCAGAGAGGGACCTTTCATCCGCTGGCTCAGCGGAGATCAACGGAGAGATCTCCCGCTGAGCTGGTGGACAGAGACGGACTCCGTGGAAGCGGATCCGCCTCACGAGAATGAGGTCTAAAGAGAGATGTTAATGCTACAGCATACAAAAACATTTTAGACAATTGTGCACTTCCAACTTTGTGACAACAGTTTTAGGAAGGTCTTTTTGTATTCCAACATAACTGTGTCCCTGTGTACAAATAAGAGACACCAGAAGACAATTCCCCCATATGTCCCTCATATGTCCCCCATATTTCCCCAAATGATTTCCCCTATCAGTGCTGCATATCAGTGTCACAAATCCATTCCCATCACTGCTGCATATCAGTGCCACCTCATCAGTGCCCTTAAAGAGGAACTGCAGTCTGCTCACATAATTTGTAATAAAAACATCTTTGCCATTCTGAACTTCCCTCCAACCACTTTGCATATTATTTTATATATACTCTGATTCTGTACTTGCCAAATATGCTACAGAAATCTCCCTCCACTGAGTCTGGCTGCATCCATTTTAAACTGTGAACAGCTGAAGCTGCTGCCTCTTCACTTCATGGATTTACATAAAGGCACCCCTCCAGCACTGCAGCCCTGCAGCTCTCATTGGCCCTCGTATGACTCATCCCCCCTCCCTTCCAGGCAAACTCTCACTAGAGTGAGAGAGAGAGCTGTGCATCATGTCATAAGCCTAGGTTTTTTACCAGACAAGAAACAGGAAGTGGTCTGTATAAGGTATTTACTGGCAAAAAAAAAAGGGTTTTACTATCCAAAGACAAAACAGCAAGGACAGAAGATTTAATAGATGGAAAGTTGAAAAAATGACTGAAGTTCTGCTTTAAGTGCCATCTCATCAGTGCCAATCAGTGCAGCCTCATATGCGCACATCAGTGAAGGAGAATTTTTTTTACATCAGTTTATAACAGAAACTAAGAAATGCTTGTTTTTCTATTATTCCCCGTGCACAAGGCCAGCTCCATAAAGACATGGGTTGATGAGTTTGGTGTGGGGAAACGTGAGTGATCAGCACAAAGCCCTGACCTCAACTCTACTGACCACCTTCAGGATATATAAGAACACCAATTGTGAGCCAGTTCTTCCCAGGGCCATCTTTAATATTGACTGGACCCTGGGCAAATTTTTTTTTTGCCCCTCCCCCCTATGCAGTTTCGATTTCAACCTGCTTTGTGACATATAATAAAAAGCAGCAAGACGCAAAATCAGTTTACTGAATCAGATCAGACAGCATTTGCGTGTGGTTGCCAGAGATTACAGTGTATCATTACCACTCACTGACCGGTTGCTAGAGGTTACAGCACATCATTTCTGTTTGTTGATTGGCTGTTAGAGATTACTGTACATCAATACTGCTCATTGATTGGTTGCTATAGGTTACTGCACACCATGGACAGGGCAGATGAGGGGGCCTATTAATAGACATTAAACTCCTAGGGATCCTAGGACTCTCTGGCTCAGTGCCAGTGCAGACTTTCAAGCATGCCCCTTCACCTCCCCAGTGGGCAGCATTGAATATAGGTGATGGTGGATATGACCTCAGGGGGGCATGATATACATATGAATACCTCCTCTATTTATATATGAATCCTGCCTGGTCTGTGTCTATTTACATATTTCACTATTTACATGTCAATGTCAGTATTTACATATAAGCACAGGGTCTGCAGGTGAGTCATCTGTACACCTCAATAGGGCAGAGCTGGGCAGCTTTAGTAACAGAACTTCACACTGAAATATCAGGACACAGCACTGGACTAAAACCTCAAGGAACAAGGGAATTTAAACTGGGATAGTTGCCAAGTATGAGGCAGCTGCTTTGGGCCCCACAACAATGACAGGGCCCAGGGCAGATGCCCCTTTTGCCCTGCCTTAAAAATGGCCCTGGTTCTTCCTATCCATCGTCAGTACCTGACCTTACAAAAGTTATTGTGGCTGAATGGACACTGATGGTTCATGGATCATATTTGTGTGCCCTTATGAATCAAATGTAGTTTCTGTTGGTAGGGACTCCAACATTTATAACTCCCTACTGAGCCAAAAAAACGAGATATGTGATTATATGCCCCTTTCTTAAAACGGTCGTCATGCAGGGGTTTTCTCTCTGTTTATTTGCAGTTTCATTATGTCTATTGCATCCTCTCCTGCTTTCAGTATATCCTTGGAGCATTACAAACCTGCCCGCTAATAGAATCACTAATACAGCCAAAACCAGAATGGGAAAATGCACAATCAGCAGAATCATTAACATATGCACTGTGCTTTCATAAATCAAGAGACAAATACTTGTACCGAATGACAAATGAGAAATTGATGAAATGTCATCTGGAACAAAAATTACTTTAAAAAAAAAAAAGTTTTTTTTCTCTCTCTTTAACTGCTTGCCGACCAGCTGCCACAGTTGTACTGCGGCAGAATGGCGTGGCTGGGCGAAAGGACGTTATGTAACGTCACTTTGCCCTGTGGCCACTAGGGAGGCGAGCACCGCCGGAGGCATGCGTGCGCGCCCCCTGCTCGCCCACGGAGCCGATGCAAGTGCCCGGTGGTCGCGATTACCGCTGGGGCACACGGAGAACCAGGATCTGTGTGTGTAAACACACAGTTTCCGGTTCTCTGAGGGGAGAAGTGACATGTCTGTTCATGCAGAGTATGAACAGCGATCTATCTCTTCCACTACATAGTCCACTCCTCCCTTCAGTTAGATCACACACTAGGCAACTTATTATCCCCTTGATGGCCCCCCCAGTGTTAACCCCTTCCCTGCCAGTGACATTTTTACAGTAATCAATGCATTTTTATAGCACTGATTGCTTTAAAAATGGCAATGGTTCCAAAAATGTGTCAAAATTGTCCGACGTGTCCGCCATAATGACGCAGTCCCGATAAAAATCACAGATCGCCGCCATTACTAGTAAAAAAAATAATAATAATAAAAATGCCATAAAACTATCCCCTATTTTGTAGATGCTATAACTTTTGCACAAACCAATTGATTATAGGCTTATTGGGATTTTTTTTTTTTTTACCAAAAATATGTAGAAGAATACATATTGGCCTAAACTGAGGGAAACATTTTTTTTTTATATATTTTTGGGGGATATTTATTATAGCAAAAAGTAAAAATATTATGTTTTTTTTTTCAAAATTGTCGCTATTTTTTGGTTTATAGCGCAAAAAATAAAAACTGCAGAGGTGATCAAATACCACCAAAAGAAAGCTCTATTTGTGGGAAAAAAAGGACGTCAATTTAGTTTGTTTGCAACGTCACACGACCGCGCAATTGTCAGTTAAAGCGGCGCAATACCGTATAGCAAAAAGTGCTCTGGTCAGGAAGGGGGTAAAATCTTCCGGGGCTGAAGTAGTTAAACGTGGGTTCTAAAAAAGTATAGGTTTCCCTAACTTTCATAAGACATGTCTTTTGAAAGACAGGGATAAGCAGGAATGCATTGACCAACTGTATCTATCACAACTATTTCTTTAAAACAAACCCTGCACTTGTTTGACATACTACAGGAAAATGTCAGACACATCATTTTATACACTATATTTCTAAAATGATGTGAACACCTCTGCACATTATTGAGTTCAGGTGCACAAAGTCAGCTCTATGAAGACATGGATTGAGCAGTTGGTGCGGAGGAACTCAACTGGCCTACACAGAGCTCTTATTTGATCCCTAATGAATACTTTGGGATGAATTGGACCACCGATAGTGAGCCAGGTCTCCTCTTCTAACATCAATATGTGATCTTAGAAATGTACTTTTTGGTTGAATTCCCATACACACACGTCTGAAAAGATTTCCAGGAATGGGTAAATGCTGTTATAAGCTTCAAAAAAAAAAATAGGAGGCGTATGTAGAGGAATAGGGACAATTGTAGACACCTCACTCAGGTTGAACTGGATGGACTGGTGTCTTTATTCAACCTTACTAACTATGTAACTATGTACTGTATAGCCAAAACTTATTTTTTAATTGAACAAATCAGAGAAGGGTTAAAACCTCTGTCAGGTTATTTTTTGACTGCCTGCTATATAGTTAGTCTGGTTGAAAAAAAAAGACAAAAGTCCATCTAGTTCAACCAATAAAAATGGCACTGTTTGCCAGTAGGAATTGTTTTTTTCACTTCCTGTTTACAGAAATGCAAAGGGAAGTTAGAGGAAATCTCCTAAAGTTAGTCCAATTCCCCTTTTAGGTAGTTATCCCCAGAACAGGTCTCCTCATTGGAAAATTAAAACAATGACACTAATGGGAGCACCATTTTATCACAATAGTAGGTCCAGAATAGCTAAGGAAAAGCTTGTATAACCCTGGGGATTCACAAAAACCTCCTTGCATTTAACCAAAATGGTTTCATTTTGCTGAGATCTCCTGCTTTACACTGATATTTCATGGAAATGTGTAGGCAGGTACCTACAAGGGGGATGTTCTTCAAGAGCAAGTGAGCTTAGGCTGCCTAGGTTATGGAGGAGTTAAGTATATAGCCACATGGTACAGGATAGAGAGAAGGTAATAATGTTGAGCATGCATGAGGTCCATTAAGTGCTCGGCGGGACCCCATTCTGTCACTGGGACTGAGGTGGCAGAGTTACGCTTGCCTGGAAGAGAGGGCATAGGCTCATTGGTGTCCCGAGTCCTAAATACAACCTACATTGAGGAAGGTGTGTATTGACATGGGACAGCACATTCACTGCACACAGTGTACGGCTCATCTCTACTGTGGGGTACCGCTTGACATGTGAAGGACCTAACCCACAGTCACTTCATCCACACGTTAACCATAATATCTAACCCCCTCCAAATCCCCTCACAAATGACATGAGAAGATTTTGGATTAAATGGCCTTGATGGCCTTTTATTAACAATTACTTTGAGATTAAATAAACAACATTTTAAATAACTCTTAACCAACTTTTTGTACTTTTGGGGTCTTTGAGGGGAACCCCACCCCACTGGTCACTGCAACAAACTTCTTTTTACTTTAGGTCGCAAGCCCCCGGACCCGGAGACGGTACTCAACTTTCGCAGTGACCCACCTTTTACCCCTTCCAGGTTAACCCCTTGTTAACCAGAAGGTACCTGATAACCCCATCCACAGATGGGTACCAACCATGTTATCCCCATACCACAGATGGGTACCAACCATGTTAACCCCATACCACAGATGGGTACCAAGCATGTTAACCCCATACCACAGATGGTTACCAACCATGTTAAACCCCATACCACAGATGGGTACCAACCATGTTAACCCCATACCACAGATGGGTACCAACCATGTTAACCCCATACCACAGATGGGTACCAAGCATGTTAACCCCATACCACAGATGGGTACCAACCATGCTAACCCCATACCACAGATGGGTACCAACCATGTTAACCCCCATACCACGGATGGGTACCAATCATGTTATATATGCATATAACATCCATATTCTCCTCCTTCAAAGATCCAACCACTGCCATGGGCTGTCCGTACAGCCCCTATGATAATCAACCATACTCGGGAGGGTGGGCGGGAATCTTTTCCTCCGCCGTTCACTACTGACGTCACTCCACTCCCCCTCCTGCCTACTAGTTTTCTAACCCAAGCGCCTCCCCTGCTCTGGCCACTCCCCTTTTCTTAAAGGAGACAAATTATTTTTCCCTACAAGCATGACTGTGCTGTCCACACCTGTCATGCCGTCCCTACGCTTATCCTTTTCTCTCCTTCTGCTCCGGGACTCTCTATAATGTTGACATTCACGTCAACGCACTACACCACCCCCCCCCCCCCCCCCGATCCCAGCCATTGATGAGCATGCAAACACGAGAAAGATACCCCCATGTGCAGGGCAAGTAGGCTCTGCCCACAAATCTACATTTTGTTCATCCCCAATGACAAACGCGGAGGGGTGATGGGATTGGTAGGAAGATCTTTTTTTTAAATTTCTTCAGTTACGTCCTGTTTTTTTTGCCTAGGCAAATGATGTAACACATCCCAGGACTCTTCAGGAGGGGAGGAGCGGAGGGGTTTTCTGAGCTAAGCACACTCTCCTGCATGCATGATTGAGCTGAGGGCAGATGGATTCCAGGTAGTAAATGCTACATGAATCATGTGTCCTTACTCAAGTTGGCCACACCAGAAATACTAGGGGATTGTTTATCAAAATGATTTCTCAACAAAATAAAGAATAGAGACATGGATGGATGGGGGAGTTTGCTTTGAATATTAAAAATGAACTAAAAAGTGTTTTTGGTTTGTGGTAGTCATATGGAGTGAAGATCCACTTTAAGTATAAAGTTTGCTTGCATTGTTGTGCTTATTTTGTTCATTGTTGCTGCCATTCTGATCTTGGCCTTGTACTGTCTTATGGGAACAGTTCCACCCACCCACATTTCTGCTTATTACAAAAAGTTCTAAAAGGAAGGCAAGCGAGGAGGTGGGACTTCAAGGAGCATCTGTGAAGACTACCCTGTTTCCCCGAAAATAAGACTTAGCGTGATTGTCGGTGATGACTGCAATATAAGCCCTACCCCCCAAATAAGCCCTACCCTGTTTCCCCGGAAATAAGCCCTACCCTGAAAATAAGACCTACAAGGACTTTAACTAGGGCTTATTTGGGGGGTAGGGCTTATATTGCAGCCATCGCCGACAATCCCGCTAGGTCTTATTTTTGGGGAAACAGGGTAGGTCTGTCTATCAAGAACTATTATGCACAATGTCAAGTCTCCTTTATCTTGGGTATGGGTGTAGATCAATGAGTCCTTATTTAATAAAACAATTGTAAATGTATATAACTTTATTGCTTTGGATAAAGCGCAGATTTGTTAAACCCCCTGCTGGTTAATTTTTTTCTGTCTGCTTTCTCCTTCCAATCCTGTCATGGAGACCCCATAGGAAAGAAGAGGATGTCTCTACGAAGGGATTCTCCACAGTTGTCAACCGAACAGCTCTCTCCATTAGAACATTTACCCTCACCTAATCTTCTGGCGAGAACTGTAACATTACATTTTGTCCATCAGTATAGGTGTACACAGCCTATTGAATTAGGGTGTGCACCAGAGAGGTGCAGTAGTTTTTATTTTTGCTTTATTTTTTACAATTTTATTTTATTTTAATTATTTTAGGGGCTTTGGTGAAATATCAGGGGTCTAAACAGAGGGAATCTGCACCAAAGGGGGTGATTATGGTGTGCCCAGGCACACCCGACACACCCTGTGCACACGCCTATCAGCTTCTTTCTATCTAACAATCGTCAACAAGACAGACACAGGAGGCAAATCTAGCTAGTCCGGACACAGATAGCATTAAAAAATACTTGACAAACTTTGACTATACATATACTTTAAAGTTGAACTCCAGCATTACCTTCAGTCCTGCACAGTTATAATAGCTTGATTTCAAAGCACACTGTGAGCTTTTAAATCCCATTCCCATTTTACACATTCAGTGGCCAAAAGTATTACATTCCTGGACTTGAACATCAGTATTAAAGAGGATGGCAGCCTATCAACCTCTCTGTTCAGAAAGGAAACAACAGACAATACCATTCTTAGGGCCAATAGTGTCCAGGCACTGATACCGAGCATTCCATATGGATAATACCGCTGTATAAAACAAAATAGTTTGAACCCCCAGGACTTTTAAAGAGAAACTTCAGCTCTAAGAGATTGCTTATTATTACTAGGGTATAGTAAGAAATGTTTAAAAAAAAAAGCCTATCATCAGAAAGCATGTGGATGTCCATGGTCTGAGCTACTGGTCAAACGAAAGAAAACAGAAGATTGATCAGGAGATACATTAAAATTAGTTACCACATATTCTTACCGCCATTTCTAAGTTTTGGTGACTTTTAAGCACGGATGAAATTGTGGGCAAATAGGTCAGGCCCAACCCTGAAATAGTATATAGACGTAATACATCTTTAAGAGATAGGTTGGTACATAGTTACACCTTTTATTAAATCAACAGAAGAGGAAGGCCCCTGGGGCACCTAGATGCAACAGTTGCCCCCGAATGCTCCTTTATCAAGCAATGTACAGGCTGTATACTTTCAGACAGGCAAGCGTTTGAACCCTGTTTCCACCAGGGGTGGATTGACCATTCAGGGATTCAGACGGTGACTGAGGGCCTGTGGACAGTAGGGGGCCATGAGAAGCCCCTAAGAGATGCTCGTCGGATCTAGGGGTATGCTGCTGGCAGTCACGTTGCAGCGGAGCCGTTCTGCCGCAGTGTGGGGGGGGTAAGACACAGCATCTCCCCCCTAGCACCTCTGGCTTTCAGTTTGGGATGCAGTGGGGGAGATGGGAGGTGGTGATCTGCAGCTCTATGGTGTTTGCGACATCTCCCTGGGGCTAGTATTTCTCCTCTAGAGTGTATACAGTAAAGAGGGGAGGGGCCTCTGACCCGGACAGCTACAAGTTTCACTCTTCAGTGTACAAGTGAGTTGCTCTGCTTGTACACTGTTGCCGACTGCTGCCCTGGTCAGAGGCCCCTCCCCTCTCCAATGTTCAGAATCAGGACGAGAACTACAAGCCCCAGGGAGATCCCGCGGTCCACAGGCACCATAGAGCTGCCGATCGCCACCTTCCACCTCCCCCTGTGCTGGGGGTTGGAGGTGCACAGACAGCCAGGTACAGGGGAACCTCTTGGGGGAGTTTAAGTCTGGGAACCCTGATGTATGGGGGGCTCTCTGGGGACCCTGATGTACGGAAGATGCTCTCTGGGGACCCTGATGTATGGGGGGGCTCTCTGGAGACTCTGATGTATGGAGGGGCTCTCTGGGGACCCTGATGTATGGGGTTGGCATCCCAGGAAGTATGTCATAGGGAGAATCCTTGACTTTCTGCAAATGGGGTTAGAGATGAAATTGGCCTTGAGTACTATCAAGGACCAGGTCTCGGCCTTGTCTGTATTGTTTCAACGTCCACTTGCTTCACATTCTTTGGTCCAAAGCTTTATACAGGGGGTAGCGAGGCTTAATCCACTGGTTAGGGCCCCCCTGAACTCCTGGGACTTAAATTTAGTTCTGTCGGTGTTAGGATTAAGTTTGCCTGCTGGTGGCACTATCCTGCTCTGGGCTGTTTGCTGCGGTTCCAGTGTCCACCAGCAGGTGTCACCCAGGAGCCAGCAGGCTGGTGTAATCAAGCTAATTAATGTTCAGCTGCCTGGGGGCTACTTAAGGCTTCTCCTCCCTTCCCCTGGTGCGTCATGATTCTGGTCCCTTCCTTGCTGGCTGTGCCTAGCTTGATCCAGTCTGTACCACGTTGCCTTGTTCCTGCATTGCTCCTATTCGAGTACCCTGTTTAGAGCCCCCTTCCTTGCAATCTTGCATTCCCTGTACCCTTGTCCTTTAGATAGTTTTTGTATATAGTTAGTAGTTAGGTTCCTTTATTATCTGTCTTTTGGGGTTTGTTTATGTTCACATTTACTGTGTGCTGTGTTTGCTGTGTTAATGGTTTGCTGTGTTTCACTAAAAATAAATATCACTTTAATATATATATATCCTTTGTTTGGTCTCAGTTTCCTTGTGTAGCTATGTGTCTGGTCTCCCTAGCCGCTGATCCTGACATAATCGTGACACCCACCAACGAACAGATCAGCTACACTTGGAAACTGGGAGCCAGTTGCTTTGGATTTTTGCTTTTCCTTTCACAATGCTGAGAGTGCAGGTTATTTGCCATGTGCAACTTGCAGTAGAGGATAAGGATTTGTGGCATTCACTTTGGCAGGATCTCACTGAGGAAGAGCTGCTTGAAGGGATTTTGACTGCACATGCCTTAACCTTTGAGGGTAGACTTTCACTTTGAGAAGTACAACCTTTCATTCAGGTCTGTTCTGAGCTACTATTTCAGGTCACCCCTCAGGGCCATGATATTTTCACTCCTCCATTCACTTTGTACCAGGCTGGATTTTTGGGATGGTTGCTAAAACATTGTGCAGCTTTGTTTCTCCAGCAGTATTCAGCCTATCCACAACAGGTGGTGTTGGAATGTATTGCGTCTGTGCAACGTTTAATTGAGCAATGTGAGCAAGCGAGAGACAAACTAACTTTAGTTCAACCTTTACTATAAGCTTGGTCAGAGAGAGATCATATACCCAGTGCAAGATGAGTCACATAAGTACCCTGCCACCAGTATGCACACTTCCCCTCTATGCAATCCATTGAAAGCTCCCCCTGCAGTGCCGTTACCCATAGCAACATCTCAGGCTTCTTCCTGCATTTCTAATACTCTTCCTTCTATTCTTCCTAGTACTGTTACTACCTTCCCATCAGCAGTACAGTCTGGTCAGCACAAGGCAACTACGTGCAGGACTCCAATATCTAAGCCAAAGACAAAGAAACAAAACTCGTCTCCTGCTCTTATACCTGTGCCACTATCCATGTTGCCTGCTGATCCTGTTCTCACCGATCCAGTGCCTGATGCGATCCAGTCCTCCTCCATGCAGGTGACTGCTGCTGATGCGATCCAGTCCTCCAACATGCAGGCGACTGCTGCTGATGCGATCCAGTCCTCCTCCATGCAGACTGCTGATGCGAGCCAATCCTCCTCCATGCAGATGACTGCTGCTGATGCAGTCCTCCTCCATGCAGACGATTGCTGCTGATGCGATCCAGTCCTCCTCCATGTAGACTGCCGATGCGATCCAGTCCTCCTCCATGCAGACGACTGTTGCTGATGCAATCCAGACCTCCTCTGTCTTGCTGCCTGCTGCTGATATCCATACCCCCTCCATGTTGCCGCCTGCCGATGTCCATGCCCCCTCCATGTTGCTGCCTGCCGATGGGGTCCATGCCTCCTCCATGTTGGTGCCTGCCAATGGGGCCCATGCCTCCTCCATGCTGATGTCGCCTGCTGATGGGGTCCATGCCTCCTTCATGCTGATGTCGCCTGCCAATGGGGTCCACGCCTCCTCCATGCCGATGTCACCTGCTGATGGGGTCCACGCCTCCTCCATGCCGATGTCACCTGCTGATGGGGTCCACGCCTCCTCCATGCCGATGTCACCTGCTGATGGGGTCCACGCCTCCTCCATGCCGATGTCACCTGCTGATGGGGTCCACGCCTCCTCCATGCTGATGTCGCCTGCCGATGGGGTCCATTCCTCTTCCATGCTGCCGCTTGCCGATGGTGTACATTCCTTCTCCATGCTGCCGTCTGTTGTCAAACTTGCCACGGCGGGTTCCCAGGCTGCTGCTGCCCCGCTGGACTATGCTGGTTCCCGGGCTGCCGCTGCCCAGCTTGACTATGCTGGTTCCCGGGCTGCTACCCAGTCTGATGTGCCCGCTGCCCAGCCTGTTGATCTGGTGCCTGTTGCCCCTCTGGACTATGCTGATTCCGGGGCTGCCGCCCCTCTGGACTATGCCAAATTCCTACTTGCTTTTAAGCTGAACTCTGACTGTGTTAAACTCCCACTTACTGGTGTCTCTGAGGCTTCTAAAAATCCAGTGTTATGTGGCCTAAAGGGGTTGTTTGGGTGGGTCAAGATCCCTAAATTTGCTCATCCTGAGTTTTTTGCAGCCTGGGGAGCCTGTTGTGCCAAGGCCAGGAGGTCCAGATCTCCACTTTGAACTTGAGAGCCACATCTGCTGTTACAGCCCCGGTAGTAGAGGTCCCATGGGAAAGGACAGTGTTCCATTTGAGCTTTGTCCTGACCCAGGAGTCATCTCTGCAATCTCTGGTGCATTTGGGGACCTGAGTGGGGTAACCTATGCGCTGGGCAGACCCGGGGGACAGGTACCGTGCAGAGCGGCCACTAGCAACAGAGGGAGAGAAGGTCAAGTCGTGAAGGAATGCCCTGTTTTCAGGGTACCTGCACGGACCAGGGACTCTGGCATTGGGCGGTCGGGTGTCCTTTGGTGTCATGGAATTGGGACACAGGCTGCTTTTGAGAATAAGCCTTTGGTGTTGCGCCTCCTTGGGGATCTGACCAGCATAAAACCCAGCCTGTATTGGGACCCCGGTGGAGGGGTTCTCACCAGGCCTTCAGACATGGACAGTGGGGTGCTCTGTCAGCTTGCAGACCCTGGTGGTGGGGCCCTATGGAGCATCCAGAGGCCGCTCCTTAAGGGGGGGAAACTGTTAGATTTAAGTTCGCCTGCTGGTGGCACTATCCTGCTCTGGGCTGTTTGCTGCAGTTCCAGTGTCCACCAGCAGGTGTTACCCAGGAGCCAGCAGGCTGGTGTAATCAAGCTAATTAATGTTCAGCTGCCTGGGGGCTACTTAAGGCTTCTCCTCCCGTCGCCTGGTGCGTCACGATTCTGGTCCCTTCCTTTCTGGCTGTGCCTAGCTTGATCCAGTTTGTACCACGTTGCCTTGTTCTTGCATTGCTTCTATTCGAGTACCCTGTTTAGAGCCCCCTTCCTTGCAACCTTGCATTCCCTGTACCCTAGATGGTTTTTGTATATAGTTATTAGTTAGGTTCCTTTGTTATCTGTCTTTTGGGGTTTGTTTATGTTCACATTTACTGTTTGCTGTGTTAATGGTTTGCTGTGTTTCACTATAAATAAATATCACTTCAATATAATATATATATATATATATATATATATATATATAGATATATATATATATATATATATATATATATATATATATATATATATATATATATATATATATATATAATCTTCTTTGTTTGGTCTTTCTTGTAAAGAGCCATATTTAGTTGTTCATAAGGATGGAGTAGTATTACGTACTCGTCCTAGTTTTCTTCCGAAGGTGGTTTCAAATTTTCACCTTAACCAGGATATTGTTCTTCCTTCATTCTTCCCAGATCCCTGTTCTAAGGAAGAAAAGTCGCTACATTCTCTGGATGTAGTGAGAGCGGTCAAAGGCTATTTGGAAGCGACCGCTAAATGGATTCGGCAGGTAATTGTTCAAGCTTATGGTTTAAAAGGGAATGTTCCACCTTTTCAAATCAAGGTGCACTCCACCAGTGCTGTTAGTGCTTCTTGGGCAGTGCATCACCAGGCCTCCATTGCTCAGATCTGTAAGGCCGCAACTTGGTCTTCAGTCCATACATTCACCAGATTCTATCAGGTGGATGTGAAAAGGCATGAGGATATCGATTTTGGGTGCAGTGTACTGCAGGCCGCAGTACAGGGTCCTCAGGTCTGATTGCTCTCAACTTTGTCTCCCCTCAGGTGGCATTGCTCTGGGACTTCCCATCAGTGAATACTGAGGCTCTGTGTCCTGTGATATATGATAAAGTAAATAGGATTTTTATAACAGCTTACCTGTAAAATCCTTTTCTTGGAGTACATCACAGGACACAGTGCTCCCGTCCCTCTTTTGTGGGGATATGTATTACACACGTATTGCTTTGCTACAAAACTGAGGTACTCCCAGTTAAGGGAGGGGTTATATAGGCGGCTAAACTTCCTGTCTAGGGTTTGCCAGTGTCCATCACCTAGTAGTGCCTATATACTGAGGCTCTGTGTCCTGTGATGTACTCAAGAAAAGTATTTTACAGGTAAGATGTTATAAAAATCCTATTTTTTCTTCAATACAGAAGGATGAGGTGGGGCTAAAATAAAATAAAAAGTTATACTATATAAAAAAAAGCAACAAAATTGGGTAATATATAGCTACCCAAACTCTCGCAATTAATAACCCCTCGCTGCTAAATAGCAGTTTTATATGCAAATAGCCTCCTTGTCAACTTTTTTTCTCTCCAAAATGATGCAATTTTATCTAATTCTAGTCTTTATCCTAAAATATAGCACAGAGCTGCAATTAGCTTGTAAATCCTGCATGCATTGTCTTTCATTTAATTTCACTTAATTCTGAACAGGATAAACAACATGCAAGTGTTTGCGATCTGGATATAAAAAAAAGACAATTTTACAGAATGAACCTCACAGTGTATATGGCTAGACCATGATATATTTCACATTTCTCCCACAATGGCTCCATTTCAGCTGCCATTATGTATTGCAGCTGTTGGTTTGAATTGCAAGCAGTATTACACTTTTTTTCAAGAGCTTTATATGATTAGAGGAATATCTGCAATTAAACACAGAAGGGGAATAAATAGCAATTCTAAATTTTAATTCACAGATTGTAGTAGAGGTAGATGTCAAATGGTTTTCAATAGTGGCAGTTGTGTATGGTGATGGGAGATCATTGGGATCCAAGGCAGAGCAGAGTCATAAAAATGTCCATATCTAGTTATGATGTTTTTCATTACCATACTGTTTTTTTTTTTTTTACTGGATGCAAAGTAAAACTTTGCCATCAGTCATACCTGATTACAATCTGTCAAAGCTCACGCTGAAGAAGCACAGTTTAATCCTGCTGCCAACATACTTAAAAAGTTGTTTATGGAATATAGGATATACAGAGATTTCAATTCAGCACTCACAAAAAACAAATGCAAATATAGTTGTACAAAAATGTTTTTATTTATTTATCTCTATAGACATACTGTATATAAGTTTAAAAAAAACTGTTATGCATAACTCTATTTTCTAAAAATGATGAATATATTGATGCAGTATCTATCTAATGATTACCCACATTCTATATCTATAGAATTACTACTTTCGTTTTTTGTTTTTTTTTTGGTGGGGGGTACCTTTTTTCTGACAGGCACCCGATCCCACTTTTGCAATTCTCGCCTGAGCAAGAGTTATGGTAGTTTGGCCCATCCCACACAGGGGGGAAAAGGAGTGATCTGATTGGCCAACAGGGCCAGGAGCAGGTGGGATTGGGTAGCAGGATTTTAGCTCTGCCCACCACCCAATGGAGGACACCTAGAATGCTTAGGGCTGCCACTACTATTTGGACAAAGGTAAAGGAAGGACGGATGAACGTCAGAATCTTCCCTTGTCTAATCACATAATGCCCTGTATTCTATGAAAAATATACAAGTTCTTTTGTGTAGAGCACCCCCCCATCGCACAAAGTTGACGGAAAATCCGATCGTTCTGAACGAGGTGACGTCAAACACGTACGTCAGGACTATAAACGGGGGAGTAGCTAATAGCTTTCGTCTCTTAGTTTATTCTAAGCATGCGTGACACTTTGTCCGTTGGCTTTTGTTGTCTGAAAATTTTAGATCCTGCTCTCAAACTTTGTGCGTCGGAGAATCAGACGGAAAAAGTCTGATGGGGCCCACACGCGGTCGGATTTACCAACAACATGATCCGATCGCACATTTTCCATCAGAAAATCTGACCGTGTGTATGGGGCATTAGTGTTGATGGCAGAAACTTTGTGCTTCCAGTAGCATATCAATGTAGCCCCTGGGAAACACACGGGGAATCCATTTATTTTTACATAGCAAAAGTCCATAAAGTCCAATTTTAAGTCATTTGTTCTTGAGCAGATTACTCATTGAGAATTAAAGTAAACTGTAATATTTTTCAAGTTCCCTAGAATACCCATATCACATATTTGTGTTTAAAAGCTGAATTTAAGGTATGCAATTTTTACATAGTTACATTGGTCCAGCTTCTAACAATGTAAATATGTATGTTTCATATCTGTGGGATACCCATGGAGGCTGGGAAGGAGCTATCTTCTGGGTCCCATGCCAAATGCTGTGGTGATCACTGTAGTAGTGGTGCCAACTTTACAGCTTCCATGGGGATCCCACAGGTATGGCACATACAGTATCTAATTGCACTGACCAATAGTAATGGCCGAACAGTTCGCCCGGCGGTCGTTTCACGGCGAATTTCGGCTGTTTGCAATTCGCCCGATCGGCGGACTATTGCTAATCACTCACACACAACCTACTTGGTCCACAAAAGTCCTTATAAGGACTGGTAAGGTATAGGGTGCTACAGTACATAGGGTAGAGTGAGGTACAGTCTGCTACTCTATAAGGACTGGTATAGGTCCACAATACATAGGGTTGAGGTGCACTACTGCTGACCGCTGCCCTATACTGCAGCAGTCCTTCATTGGTATAGGGACTGACGTACAGTCTGCTAATCACTCACACACAATCTACTTGGTCCACAAAAGTCCTTATAAGGACTGGTAAGGTATAGGGTACTACAGTACATAGGGTAGAGTGAGATACAGTCTGCCATTCTATAAGGACTGGTATCGGTCCACAATACATAGGGTTGAGGTGCACTACTGCTGACCGCTGCCACATACTGCAGCAGTCCTTCAGGGTCATTTAAAAAATGACAGGCAGAGGAAGAGGCAGGCCCTTCCGCAGGGGTGGTAGGGGTAGGGCAGGAGAAACAGGCTTGAGCCAAAGTGGGAAGTTGCAGAAGGTGCGTTCAATTACTTTATGTTAGGGTTAATTCTGTGTCTAGGGGGGTCCCTTCAACCTCTCAGACCTTAGATCCAATGTATTATATAAATTCAGAGTACTCTGGAATCAATTCTCAAAGGACAAATAAATTCACACACACACCATGGCGTCCTTCGAGAACTAATTGTATTGAGATTTTACAAAGCAAATGATATAGTGTATTTTACGTCATACAGAATAAGACATGCGCAGTAGACATCAAGACGATTACAGCTGGTCAAGACAAATCGCTATTGTTCTTTGTTCTAAGCTAGCTGAATTAATATAAGAAAAAGATACATAATTCCTTCTGTAGCTAAAGCAATGCTGAGAAACAGTGTGAAGGTTATAGATAAGTGTGTGAGAACACACGGGTTAGAAGAATCTCATGTTGAGACAGTTATCTGAGAAGTTAAAGGGGTGTTCAAACTGTACATATTGTGAAATGGAAGTTTGTGAATATTAAGATGGCTGACAGAAACAAGATGGATGCTTAGCATAACCTTTCAACCCCCTCTTTAAGTCATGAAATGACTTCTACAGATCCGCAGCCTCCTGAAATCTACGGTTCTTGCTACGTTTGTTATATTCTTTTACATAAAGCTGCAGATATTGTGTATATGCGTGAGAAGGTTGGTCTGGTGTAGTACACTTGCTAATACAAAGTAGAATAAGCTTGAAAATCAAGTAGCCTATCAATCCTAACAATAGTACTATGATAATCATAATCACTATGTCCTTTAACCATGAAAACATTCCACCTAAACCCAAACTAGAAAAGGGATTCCATCCATAATTACCTATGTCCCTTGCTTGTTTCATTAATTCATTTACCTGTGTTCGGTGTTGATTAATAACATCATAGTAGTCTGGGATTTCCAGGCTGGTATTGTGAAACCATGTACAACATTCATAATCTTGGGTCATTTCGCATAAACCTGTCAGAGCTGCACTCATGCTTTCAATAGCTAATTCGTGTAACTCTAGTTGTCTTCTAATTGCTTTGAGCTCGACATTGAGTAGTCCTATATCTTGGGAGTTTTTTTCCATAACATCATTTATTAAACTAGTGTAGTTATTTAATTTGTCCATCATGGTTATGCCCCATCCTGTCCAGGATGGAAACCATGTCCATGACTTATCTGAAGTAGAAAACATAGGTGGGGCTTCTCTCTTGTATTTATAAGTTAACCTATGTACTGGACTTGAAGTAACTTGTATGTGATGTTCCTGATTCTGGCCTAGGGCTGACATGACTGGTACCAACTGTGCTAAATAACACCATCCTTTCACTCCTGCGGGGATCCATGGGTAACAAATTTTAGCACAGCATACGTATGTATTGTTTCCCAATGAAAAACTTCTTAGAGAACTACGTTGGGGCTCAGTTCCAGCCTCAAATGCAGCACTAACAAGTTTACTCACAAGTATCCCAGAGGTTGTGTTCCTGTATGTAGTAAGTTCACTAATGGTGTTGTTAAGGGATTGATTTTTGTAACTACACATATGACCTATGATAATGTTACTGGTGTGGAAGGGAATACCCTTTGAAATGTTAAATACAGACTTGGAACACATACCTATTCCGTTGGATGTATTGCCTAACTGAACACACCACTCAGGTTCATGTGTCTTTCCTAAAGTGTAAAACATAATACTCTGATTGCGGTACCCTTCCGAGACATTCTTAATACTTAAGACTAGAGTATTTTCCAATAATGACTTGAGGTTCAGAGGGACAGCTAAGAGTGGGATTTTAGCAGTTTCTGGGTGCAACTTACTACAAATCCAGCATTTTTCATATCCTGACTTTCTAGCGTAAGCATATTTAAATTTTAACAGTAACATTTTTCCAGAAAAACTTGTTTCTTTGATCAATTCATTAGAGACATCTCTTTTACTGCGATTTCTGAGGTGAAAGTCAGTATGGTTGGTGTGTATTTCGCTTTTACCACATATGAGTTTCAAGGCACCTAAGTCTTCAGGATGAAAAATACAGTTAGTTATTATCCACACTGGGACAAAGATCAGAAGTAGAAACATCACCAGAAGGCAAAAGGCCTTCCCAGAAGTCTGTGGTGAAATGAGTGACATCACTGTCCTTTATGTCTGTGCTTGTCTTTTGAGGACTTAAAACACCTGCTTCACCTCTTTTCAGCCTTTCTTGAATTCCTGGGCTTAGATCAACCTTCTTTACTCTGCTGGCATGGATCCAAGTAGGACTTTCCTCTGTAAGGATGGCAGTCCTGGTGACGGCTACCACTTTGGTCACTGGTCCGAATGGAACCTCTTGCGGCTTTCGACCTTTCTGAAGCCTTTGGACCACAACTTGATCACCGACCTGGAACGGGTGGGTTGGTATCTGTGAAGAAGAAGGAGAGGTGCGAGCAACTCTTCTTTCAACAATATCAAGAGTTTCAATCAGTTTTTTTACATATTCCTCCTGTATTTGTTCCAAATCACCTTTCTCTACCATCAAGGGATGATTAGCCCACGGTGTGGGGAATGGCCTACCCATGAGTACCTCAAAGGGGGAATAACCCGTCACACTGTGAGGGGTCATTCTGATTTCAGCTAATACAGCTGGGAGAACTTTTTTCCACTTGCCAAAATTCCCACCCGTAGCTTTCCTTATCCTGTCTTTAATTGTTCTATTCATTCTTTCTACAATTCCTGAACTCTGTGGATGGTAGGGGAGGTGAAATTTCCAGTCTATTTTTAGTACTTTTACAAGATCTTGGCATATTTTAGCTGTGAAAGCTGGGCAATTGTCTGAATTTATTTGCAATGGACACCCCCATCTAGGAATAATTTCCTGTGTGAGGATCTTCACTACAATTTGTGCGTTTTCATTGTTGGTGACAAAAATTTCGGGCCAGCGTGACATTATGTCCACGATAACCAAAAGATATTGTTGTTTCTTTCCTTCTTTGGGCATATGTGTAAAGTCTATCTGTAAATGGGTAAACGGTGTTGTTGGGTACTCAAGATGTTCATGCTTTGATTTCTTTGGGTTTGTTGGATTGTTCCTAATGCAAGTGACACATCTCCTTACAAAAGCTTTGACTAGATTAGGTAATCCTGCAATGAAAAAATCTGCATCTAGAAGTTCACATGTGGCATGCCATCCCTTGTGACCCAGTCCATGGTATTGTGCAATGAACAGGGGGGCGCTAGCAACAGGAATACACGGCTTCCCCTCTTTGAAGATTAATCCTGTTTTAGGATCCTTTTGTATCATCCCATCACAGTTCCATTGCGCAATATCATCAGGGGTGGCAAAAGCCTGTAGTTCCGTGAGCCAATGTGTCTCTTTCAGGGAACATGGCTGAGGTGTCAGCATGGGCATTTGAATGTTTGCCTTTTGTGTAGATGCAGCTTCTTTAGCTATTCTGTCAGCTAGTGCATTACCTTTGGCTATATCAGTCATTTGGCCTGTATGTGCCTTACAGTGCATGATAGCTAGTTTTGAAGGCAACTGAATTGCATCTAGTAATGCTGTGACTAGGTCAGAGTGTGAGATGCTCTTTCCATCTGCTGCCACATATCCTCTGCGAAGCCATATCACACCATGGTCCCAGACCACACCATGAGCATACCTGGAATCAGTGTAAATGTTTACCTCTTTTCCTGCAAACAGCTGGCATGCACGGGTTAATGCTATCAATTCAGCAGCTTGTGCAGACTGATAGGGTATTGGATTGGCCTCGAGGACAGTATCCGGCAGTTGGACAACAGCATATCCTGCATGATAGACATTATCACTCGGTCTGCTGCAAGAGCCATCAACAAAAACTGTTTGTGCAGTAGGAATTGGTACTGAAAGCATATCTGCTCTAGGTGAAGTGTCCTGATGTATTGATTGTGTACAGTCATGAGGTGGTGGTAAGTCATCCTGTTCTCCTTTAAGACCTAATAAGGCATTCAAAATTGGAGCTGGGCCAGAGTTTATATTTGAACTTTTTATTTTCAGGTTTGGATTGGACAGGAGGATGACTTCATACCCACTCAATCTTTGTGCTGACATATGCTGAGTATGTAAAGTTTTGAGGAGTGTGGTAACGCTGTGTGAGGTGTATAAAGTAGTGTTATGGCCCAAAGTAAATGGTGCTGCCAACTCTGCGACCATAGAACAAGAAGCCAACGCTCTGAGGCAAGCAGGCATGCCTTGCACCTGTACTGGAACCACCTTTGAAAAAAAAGCTACAGGGCGCAGTCTCCCACCATGTTCCTGGGCCAGTACTCCTGCCATGGTTCTGCAATTTTCCCTAGCAAACAAGTGAAACATTTTGCTAAAATCAGGGAGGCCGAGGCTCGGGCTGGTAACCATTGCACTTTTCAACATGGTAAAAGCATTTAACATTTCATCAGACCATTTTACAATATCAGACATTTCAGAGAGGGTTGCTTGTCTCAATATATTGTCATAGAAAGAGCAGTCAGGTATCCATTGGCGGCAGTAACCAATCATTCCAAGAAAGGTTAGCAGGTCTTTCTTGGTAAGTGGGCGGGGCAGACCCACTATAGCAACAATTCTTTTGTGACTGACTTTCCTAACTCCCGGAGACAGCACAAACCCTAGGTACTCAACCTCCTGTTTACACCATTGTCATTTTTTCTTAGACACTTTGTGACCACACGTATGTAACCATTTCAATAAGGATAGGCTATCAGCTCGGCAGTCCTCCTCTGAAGAACTACAAATCAAAAGATCATCAACATATTGCAACAGTACAGAACCATGAGGGGCAGTCCAAGGCCTGAGGGTGGCTTGGAGTACTATAGAATAGACCACAGGTGAGTCTATATATCCCTGGGGCATTCTACACCAGGTAAACTGGCGATTGTGTTGGTCAATCGACACAGTAAAAGCAAAGAGTGGCCTTGTCTCCTTGTCTACAAGGACAGAGAAAAAAGCATTCTTTAAATCAATCACAGTAAAACATTTGGCTGTTGCTGGAATGGAGGACAGCAGAGATGGAACATCAGGTACAATGGGTGCTATTGGGACTATGAGGTCATTTATGGCCCTCAAGTCCTGTACAAATCTGAAGGAGCCATCCGGCTTCTTTACAGGGTTAACAGGTGTGTTGTATGGAGAAATAATTTCCTCCAGGATTCCATCCTGCAGAAACTTTTTCACCATTGGCACTATGCCATCCATCTTTTCTTTAGAGAGTGGATACTGTTTGTGATAGATAGGAAATGCACCTTCTTTGAGAGTGGCCTTGTATGGTGTGCATGAAATAAGTCCTACATCCAGATCTGATGTAGACCAGACCTGGGGGTCTATATCCTCAAAATCTTCTTCACTATTTTGTTGTGACAGCATCAATGAACCTGGTTTGCATGCTACTATAGTGATTTTATCTGAGGAAATGTCTAGACCTCCTTCTGAGTTGGTTCTAATTGTGATTCCTAGTGGCCCAAACAAGTCTCTTCCCAACAAATTTACAGGACACCTTGGTATTATCCTGAAAGAATGTGTGCATATGGTGTACCCTTCATCATCTTCTATTGGTAGGGGTGGAGTCCTATATTTTTGTCAGTATCCCATTAATTCCCAAAGAGGGTTCCGCTGGTTCCCATTTGCCTCTGAAATGATCTTCACAAACAGTACTCCTAGTGGCCCCGCTATCAACAAGATAGGGGAGGAGTCTCCCATTTATTGAAATAGCAACCATTGGACTGTCAGTGAAATCATCTGAGACAAAAGGAAAAGCTGGGACACTACCCTCCGGACCCCATCATTGTTGTTGATTTCCCCATTTGATTGGAAATGTTGGACCTTGTTGGATGGATGCCTGTGGTTGTTGTGTCTGGTTAGGGACAGAGCTGGAATCGGGAGCCTGAGAAGGGGTGGGGTGAGGACACTGACTCACCCAGTGATCCTCAGCACCGCAATTGAAACATCCATTGTTTCTAGAGCGACTCATCCCTCTTCCATTTCTGCCTCTAAATCTGCCTCTAAAATTTCCTCTGCCTCTAAAGTTCCCCTTCGTATTCCCTTGGAAATGTTGTGTGGAGACATCTTTCTGTGAAAGAGCTTTGCCAAAGTCAGTTCTAGAAAGTGTTGACCATTCAGTAATCATTTGTTTGACTGGGACCACTAAATGGGGTTTGAGATTACTCAGGAAAATCTGGATCAATAATGGATCCAAAGTTGTCACAATACCCAAACTGGCTTTCTGTCCATCCTGCCATATGAACCACCTAAGAGTTAACTAGGTATCGCTCCGTACATTTAGTGTTCCTATGAAAACAAAACAATTTACTTGCTTGACTGCCACCTAGCGGTGCAGACAATCAGACAACGGTGTGAATCAGACAATTAGACAATACCTCAACTTAGATTCCTTTACCAAAAAGAAATCAGTACTGTCCGTGATACTTTTTTTGTACTAATACAGCTACAATCACTTCAAGACTGTAACAGAATAAATTTGGAACAAGTTCAAGAGTATTTCAGATACAATAAACACACAATCTTGCTCATGGAGCTGCTGTTTTGTTTCAGACAAATTTAAACCACAGATGAATTTAACTTGCAATGTACATTAATCTGTTTACCTTTCACAAAATAGCTTTACCCAAATTGTAACATTATAACCTCCAGGAATACTACTCACCAAGTATGCCTTTTGGTTATGGAAACAAAATAGCAGTCCACATATACACACTCAGCGCAATTCATTCAGCGTGATACATTTAAAGCAAAGCAGTTATACAATCATACACAAAGTTTACACAATACATTGATCGTCAGTCACCAGTTCTGTGCCGAACAGAACGAAAACTCTAGAGTACTCTGTAAATTTTTCTAGGTCCCCAAAACCTATTCTTCTAAGATTACCAAAACCTTTTCTTTTAAGGTCACCAAAACCTTTACAAGTGTCCCCAAAACACTATATGACCTCCAAGGTCATGACCGGTCAACTTATGTATACTTATGAGAGGTTCTATAACCCAACAGCAATCTCTGTGGGATGGAAGCCAAGTCACACACCTGACACCTGGACTCCGGCAAGTCAATTTCACTCAATAAGAATAGAATTCACTTACCGAGCCGTTAGTAGCTTTCCAAGTCTATTAAGGGTTAACATCCATCCCGGACGAGCCCCCAGTTCTGTTAGGGTTAATTCTGTGTCTAGGGGGGTCCCTTCAACCTCTCAGACCTTAGATCCAATGTATTATATAAATTCAGAGTACTCTGGAATCAATTCTCAAAGGACAAATAAATTCACACACACACCATGGCGTCCTTCGAGAACTAATTGTATTGAGATTTTACAAAGCAAATGATATAGTGTATTTTACGTCATACAGAATAAGACATGCGCAGTAGACATCAAGACGATTACAGCTGGTCAAGACAAATCGCTATTGTTCTTTGTTCTAAGCTAGCTGAATTAATATAAGAAAAAGATACATAATTCCTTCTGTAGCTAAAGCAATGCTGAGAAACAGTGTGAAGGTTATAGATAAGTGTGTGAGAACACACGGGTTAGAAGAATCTCATGTTGAGACAGTTATCTGAGAAGTTAAAGGGGTGTTCAAACTGTACATATTGTGAAATGGAAGTTTGTGAATATTAAGATGGCTGACAGAAACAAGATGGATGCTTAGCATAACCTTTCACTTTAAAGGACGCACCAGACTTGGTTGAGTGGCTCGCTCAGCCTTACTCTTCTGCACCCTCCTCATCCTCTCGATCTGCACCCTCTTCTTCACTTTTCACATTTTGAGGTGCTCCCACCATCCCTGTGCTATGCTCATTATGAGGGGCTCCCACCATCCCTGTGCTATGCTGACATCCTCCTGGGGCTGTTTATTATGAGGGTCTCCCACCATCCCTGTGCTATGCTGACATCCTCCTGGGGCTGCTTATTATGAGGGGCTCCCACCAGCCCTGTGCTATGCTGACATCCTCCTGGGGCTGCTTATTATGAGGGGCTCTCACCATCCCTGTGCTATGCTCAGAAGGTGCGTTCAATTACTTTAAAGGACGCACCAGACTTGGTTGAGTGGCTCGCTCAGCCTTACTCTTCTGCACCCTCCTCATCCTCTCGATCTGCACCCTCTTCTTCACTTTTCACATTTTGAGGTGCTCCCACCATCCCTGTGCTATGCTCATTATGAGGGGCTCCCACCATCCCTGCGTTATGCTGACTTCCTCCTGGGGCTGCTTACTGTGCAGGTGTCAGTGCTGTATATCACGGTGCTGATGTCAGTGCTCTCTGTCACCGTGCTGCTGTCAGTGCTGTATATAACGCTGCTGGTGATCATCTCCTGCACCCTCTTCTTTGCCTACCCTGACCTTCCCTCTCCTCCATTGCCTTCATGCGCTCCACAGTCCTGAATTGTCAGAACAATTTCCCATATAAAAAAAGAATGCTTGTAGTTGTCGATCCCAGATTCACCTCATACATGTGTTATGTCATTGGCCATGTGGTGGGACTATGTTTGCACAGCTATTAATTATTTTGTGGCTGCAAATTTGACCTGTAGGCTTGCGAAGTTCGCCTCCCATTGAAGTCAATGGGGCCCCACCGCGAACGTTACGGTTCGCGAACTATCGGCCGTGTTCGCGGTCCGCATTCGCGGAACGTCCCGTCGGAAGTTCGTCCATCACTACTGACCAATGTAACTGTGTAAGAATTAACATTCCTGAACTTCAGCTTTAATTCTGTAAAAGATTGCGAAAACACATAGAATATTAGTAGGTTATCCAGTGGTCAGGGCAAAATCTAAGGCAGTCAATTAGTTCACTGATCTCTAGGTTGGTAACATAAATCAATACTAAAGCTAACCTTTCCTAACAAAAATATGGCAATTGTTATTGCTGACCTTTTTTTGAAAATTCTTTGGGCTTGTCTTTTATGCATGCCAAAGGGCTTCAAGCTTCGTGTCACTGGAAATATGTATGCAAATGGCAACCTAGACTAAAGTCTAAAGTTTTATTTACAATACTTCAATACTATCATTCTGTACTGTGATAACGAGTTTAGAAAAATCAGATTGGCAAGACAGCCAGGCAGCTGGTGTTTTGGGAATGAGCAGTCAACAATGGCAATTCCATATTTCAGGAAAAGTTTCTTTTAATATTATAATTATTGTTACACAAATTCATCCTGTTTTTTGGGTTTGCTTCCTCTGCATGCACAAGATTTGTTCTACTTTCCCTTTTGCAAAAACTAAGTTTGTTTTTATATACAAATGAATCAGCATTGTTCTGCTTAGTAGCTGCATAAGTGACGGTGAGCCCGAGGGCTTTATGGATGGCTGTAGAATGGAACAAATGCAGAATTGTAAATAGTATCTGTAACATTTTCATCTTGCAGAGTTTTCAGAATATCCAGAAATCTAGTTTCCTCAAAGTTGTTCCATACTTTTCCTTTTGCTGACTACCTTATGATCCATTAAAGAAAACTTCCCGTTTACCAAAAAAAAAAAAAAAAACTGTTTCAAACTGAGGAGCATTTGCAATGGTGAAAAGGCTATGATGTAAATCAACTAATTATAAAGCCAGAAGCTCATGGACACCTGACCATCACACCTACATACAGTATTTCACAAAAGTGAGTACACCCCTCACATTTTTGTAAATATTTTATTATATCTTTTCATGTCACGACACTGAAGAAATTACACTTTGCTACAATGTAAAGTAGTGAGTGTACAGCTTGTATAACAGTGTACATTTGCTGTCCCCTCAAAATAACTCCACAGACAGCCATTAATGTCTAAATCGCTGGTAACAAAAGTGAGTACACCCCTAAGTGAAAATGTCCAAATTGGGCCCAAAGTGTCAATATTTTGTGTCACCATTATTTTCCAGCACTGCCTTAACCCTCTTGGGCATGGAGTTCACCAGAGCTTCACAGGTTGCCACTGGAGTCCTCTTCCACTCCTCCATGATGACATCACAGAGCTGGTGGATGTTAGAGACCTTGCACTCCTCCACCTTCCCGTTTGAGGATGCCCCACAGATGCTCAATAGGGTTCAGGTCTAGAGAAATGCTTGGCCAGTCCATCGCCTTTACCCTCAGCTTCTTTAGCAAGGCAGTGGTCATCTTGGAGGTGTGTTTCGGGCCGTTATCCCATTGGAATACTGCCCCGCAAACCCAGTCTCCAAAGGGAGGGGCTCATGCTCTGCTTCAGTATTTTACAGTACATGTTGGCATTCATGGTTCCCTCAATAAACTGTAGCTTCCCAGTGCCGGCAGCACTCATGCAGCCCCAGACCATTACACTTCGTTCACCATTCTTGACTGTAGGCAAGATACACTTGTATTTGTACTCCTCCCCTAGTTGCCGCCACGCTTGACACCATCTCAACCAAATACGTTTATCTTGTTCTCATCAGACCACAGGACATGGTTCCAGAAATCCATGTGCTTTGTCTGCTTGCTTTTAGCAAACTGTTTGCGGACTTTCTTGTGCATCATCTTTAGAAAAGGGTTCCTTCTGGGACGACAGCCATTCAGAGCAATTTGATGCAGTGTGTGGTGTTTGGTCTGAGCACTGACAGGCTGACCTCCCACCCCTTCAACCTTTGCAGCAATGCTGACAGCACTCATACGTCTATTTCCCAAAGACAACCTCTGGATATGACGCTGAGCATGTGCACTCAACTTCTTTTGATCGACCATGGCGAAGCCTGTTCTGAGTTGAGCCAGACCTGTTAAACTGCTGTACGGTCTTGGCCACCTGCTGCAGCTCAGTTTCAGGGTCTTGGCAATATTCTTATAGCCTAGGCCATCTTTATGTAGAGCAAGAATTCTTTTTTTCAGAACCTCTGAAAGTTCTTTGCGATGAGGTGCCATGTTGAACTTCCAGTGACCAGTATGAGAGAATGAGAGCGATAACAGCAAATTTAACACACCTGCTACCCATTCACACGTGAGGACCTTGTAACACTAATGAGTCACATGACACTGGGGAGGGAAATGGCCTAATTTTCACTTAAGGGTGTATTCACTGTTGTTGCCAGCGGTTTGGAGATTAATGGCTGTGTGTTGAGTTAGTTTGAGGGGACAAAAAAATTACACTGTTATACAAGCTGTACACTCACTACTTTACATTGTAGTAAAGTGTAATTTCTTCAATTTTGTCACACGAAAATATATAAAAAAAATATATTCAAAAATATGATGGGTGTACTCACTTTTGTGAGATACTGTATGTGCTTGCTGTACATCACATTCAAAAACCACAGCCTTCAATCATCTGGGAAACCTTCCCAGAAAAATTTGGAGTGTGTGTGGGGGAATTTGTGCAGGCCACTCAAGTTCCTTCACACCAAATTCACCAAACCGTGTCTTTATGGAGCTGTCTGGGAAGACTTTCTAAAAGATTTTGGTGCGTCTCAAGGAATCTGTCCATTCAGCCAAAAGAGCATTTGTGAGGTCATGTATTGATGTTGGATGAAAAGACTTGTCACACAACCCAAAGCTGTTCAGTAGAGTTGAGATCTTCCACACCAAACCATATCCTTACGGAGCTAGCTTTATTCACAGGGGTGTACTTATAGTGCAACACCAAAGGACCTTCACTAAAGTGTTGTTGCAATGTTGGAAGCGCATAATGGTCTAATAGTTTAAAATGTCTTCATATGCTATAGTATTAACAATACTCTTCACTGGAATAACCTTAACTCAATTATATGGAAGAGGATCTACTTTTGCCCATATAGTTGTAGGTGTGATCAGATGTCCTCACACCATTGGCAATACAGTTTATGTAATAGACAATGGCAATTTTTTTCGTAACCGAAATTCGGCCAAATTTTGCATCTTTTGGACATTCGGATTAATCCGAATGTCCGAATAAAAAAATAACGAATTTCAACAAATACGAAATAAATTATAGCAAATATAACTAATGAATTTGACATGATTCGGTAGTTTGTTAAAGATCGAATGAAACAAAAGGTCAACTCAAAGTAAATCTTACAGTCCAATCAGCTGATTAATTTTGTGCTGGAGGTTGGATTACTGACAAAGTGCATTCCTGAGAACTGAGTGAGAAGGGTGTTGTATTGTATTTGAGCCAAGGAGAAGAGATTTTGTCGTGTGTGTTAACAGATTCAATAAACAAACGACTTTCTAAACTACAAATCATTATCACAAATATATATATATATATATACATGCGTAAATATTGAATTTCAAATAATACGAAAGAAATTATAGCGGATATAACGGATGAATTTGACATGATTCAAGATTCAGTATAACAAATATCGACACTTTACAGAAATAATGAATTATCCGAAAATGAATTAACATAACATGACGAATATAACAGAACGAAATTATGTATATTACAAATGACAACGAGCCGAAACTAAACAAAATTTTCCGTTGTGCAGTCTATTATGTAACACTATTGTGCATTGTTTTTTTGTTTGTTTTTTTATTCTTTTTATAAAGTTTTAAATTATAAAACATGACTATTTGGGGGATATCTTCAGGTACAATAAAAGTAAATAATTGCAATTGCATCACTAAATAGTAAAACATAACAAAGTTGCGTACACTCAGGTTCACTAGATTCTTAGTAGAATGTATTTGAGGTTAATAGCTTGCATAGATGGTTATAAAGAGGCATTTCCTTTCCCCCTCCTACCCATTCAATACAAATAAGGACACCATTGTTCCTTCCCTTTTAAATGTTGGAACTGTAGTCATTCATTATTAACTTAAGTACAACATGCTGTATTATAATCTTAGGTGTCCCTGTACTTTGGTAAATTTCTTGGGAGAAACCTCTAGAATCATATGTAGCCGTATACTGAATAATGGGAGTACTGAGTTTACAAGGGACTTACAATAATCTAAGGTTGTAACCACAGCTGACTTCCATTTTAATACAATTGCTTTCCTAGCGATAAAAAAAAAAGCCTTTTTTTTAAATTAATATTTAATACAAGATGCTTGCTTGATACAAAGTTTACAGTGCATGGTGGGTTTTTTAAGGGAAGAGAACAGCAGAAGCAGATTGCCTTCAGACTTTCTGCCTCTCATTGAAATTTCCTACATCTCCATTTGAACAGAATAGGGGAAAGTGTGCGGGGGGTCACATTTCTGGCTCTTTGAGTTTTGTGTATATATTTCAGCTTGAGCTACTGGGCTTTGTAAACAACGTGCTTATTACATTTTTTTTAATTAAAGCTGTATTTCTGAAAAACACTTAAAAAACACCAATGCACTGAATAAATATGGGAACACAAAATATTCATATTCATTATTTCATATTTATGTGATTAAAGCAAAATTAAATTGGTATTTCATTTTATTTCAGACTATAAGAAAATAATAAATATACAGTAAATCACTAGACATTTCCTTTTATGTATTTTTATAGAATACAGGTATACATAAAAAAAATGAGCATTACATTTTCCTTTTTGTCTGGATTCCTGGGGAGTTTTGCTGAACACAGCTTTTACTTTTTTCTTTATTATCTTTTTTTTCTGTCTTTTTAAGACATGCCTGAGGTTACGCACCTAACCACACTTGTATTTTAGAGCTATTACTGTGCAATTTACCTCTCTGGCTGATTGCTGAGTGCATGCAGTCCACTGGCTGGTTTTCTGTTTTCCTCCTCCTGATGTTCTTCTATTGTCAGGTTGAAAGTGACATAAAATCAAGGACAGAACATCTGCTGAATCATTCTATTCCCCAGGAGTCTCCTATTAGTAAATCATAATTTCATTAATAACGCATTCCTATGTGACTTAAATGATGGGGTCGAACACCTACGAACAGCAGCTTTGCAGAGGAGTAAAAGAAAAGGAAAACAGCCTTTATATCAAGACAAAGAAACGTGAAAGGTGTTGTAAGGACATAGAGTGTAATGTAATTCTTCACAAACAAGAAAAGATCTTTATGCTGCTTCTCTGTCCTATGACTCAGATTTCTCCCCCATCGGTTTTATAAACACTGATAGAAGTAGGCTGCAGAGTGCTACATGAAGGGCAATAATTCTAGAAAGGATCAGAACCTGTTTCATTACGTTATCCTAAAACAACCCAATATTAACACCCTTATAACAGCAATAGACAAATATGAGGCAGCAGAGCCTTAACACCCAGCCGCCATACATTTTATATATATATATATATATATATATATATATATATATATATATATACAGTTAGGGCCATAAATATTTGGACAGTGACACAATTTTCGCAAGTTGGGCTCTGCATGCCACCGCATTGGATTTGAAATGAAACCTCTACAACAGAATTCAAGTGCAGATTGTAACGTTTAATTTGAAGGGTTGAACAAAAATACCTGATAGAAAATGTAGGAATTGTACACATTTCTTTACAAACACTCCACATTTTATCAGCTCAAAAGTAATTGGACAAATAAACATAACCCAAACAAAATATTTATTTATTCAATATTTTGTTGCAAATCCCTTGGAGGCAATCACTGCCTTAAGTCTGGAACCCATGGACATCACCAAACGCTGGGTTTCCTCCTTCTTAATGCTTTGCCAGGCCTTTCCAGCCGCAGCCTTCAGGTCTTGCTTGTTTGTGGGTCTTTCCGTCTTAAGTCTGGATTTGAGCAAGTGAAATGCATGCTCAATTGGGTTAAGATCTGGTGATTGACTTGGCCATTGCAGAATGTTCCACTTTTTTGCACTCATGAACTCCTGGGTAGCTTTGGCTGTATGCTTGGGGTCATTGTCCATCTGTACTATGAAGCGCCGTCCGATCAACTTTGCACCATTTGGCTGAATCTGGGCTGAAAGTATATCCCGGTACACTTCAGAATTCATCCGGCTACTCTTGTCTGCTGTTATGTCATCAATAAACACAAGTGACCCAGTGCCATTAAAAGCCATGCATGCCCATGCCATCACGTTGCCTCCACCATGTTTTACAGAGGATGTGGTGTGCCTTGGATCATGTGCCGTTCCCTTTCTTCTCCAAACTTTTTTCTTCCCATCATTCTGGTACAGGTTGATCTTTGTCTCATCTGTCCATAGAATAATTTTCCAGAACTGAGCTGGCTTCTTGAGGTGTTTTTGGGCAAATTTAACTCTGGCCTGTCTATTTTTGGAATTGATGAATGGTTTGCATCTACATGTGAACCCTTTGTATTTACTTTCATGGAGTCTTCTCTTTACTGTTGACTTAGAGACAGATACACCTACTTCCCTGAGAGTGTTCTGGACTTCAGTTGATGTTGTGAAGGGGTTCTTCTTCACCAAAGAAAGTATGCGGCGATCATCCACCACTGTTGTCTTCCGTAGACGCCCAGCCCTTTTTGAGTTCCCAAGCTCACCAGTCAATTCCTTTTTTCTCAGAATGTACCCGACTGTTGATTTTGCTACTCCAAGCATGTCTGCTATCTCTCTGATGGATTTTTTCTTTTTTTTCAGCCTCAGGATGTTCTGCTTCACCTCAATTGAGAGTTCCTTTGACCGCATGTTGTCTGGTCACAGCAACAGCTTCCAAATGCAAAACCACACACCTGGAATCAACCCCAGACCTTTTAACTACTTCATTGATTACAGGTTAACGAGGGAGACGCCTTCAGAGTTAATTGCAGCCCTTAGAGTCCATTGTCCAATTACTTTTGGTCCCTTGAAAAAGAGGAGGCTATGCATTACAGAGCTATGATTCCTAAACCCTTTCTCCGATTTGGATGTGGAAACGCTCATATTGCAGCTGGGAGTGTGCACTTTCAGCCCATATTATATATATAATTGTATTTCTGAACATGTTTTTGTAAACAGCTAAAATAACAAAACTTGTGTCACTGTCCAAATATTTATGGCCCTAACTGTATATATATATATAAAATGTGTTGCTGTCTTCTTCTATGTAAAGCTCCATAAGGGCCCAAGAGTAGTGGCTGAGCTACCTACAATTAACAGTCAATCTGATAATGTCAGTAGCCATTCTTCTGCATGATCAGGAGTAGGGATGAGCCGAACACCCCCCGGTTCGGTTCACACCAGAACCTTCAAACGGACCTAAAATTCGTACGAACTTTAGAACCCTATTAAAGTCTATGGGACTCGAATGTTCAAAATCAAAAGTGCTAATTTTAAAGGCTAATATGCAAGATATGCCACAGACAACACCAGCAATAAGGGGCATCTTCAGGTGTATACTGTGCTGGAGGCACACAACACCCACTAACTCCTGCAGATGCCTTAATTAGAGAAAAACAGCAATAAATACACCCACTTTAACTTTAAGATGCCTGAGAAAAGAACACACTGTCCCTGCCTATCTAGCTCTTTCCCTGCACACTGGAACACACTACACAAGGCCGCCGCACTGGCAGCATTATATAGTGTGGGGCGTGTACTAAACCCCCTGAGCTATAATTGGCCACAGGCATCCTGCCTGTGGGCAATTATGGCTCTCCTCGCTGCCGGCGCTGTGATTGTCCAAGCATGCAGGGTCACAGTGCATGCTTGGCCAATCATGAGCCAGCAATGCCCTGTGATGGCGTAGTACATTGTGGGCCGTTCGTGCCACACGAATTTGGTGCGAACGGTCCACAAAGTTCTGAATTCGCCAAACAGACGAACGGCTGATGTTCGAGTCGAACACCGAGCTCATCCCTAATCAGGAGCCCTTGCTACTGGCCTCAGACATCACAGTCCATTTAAAGTGTCAGTTCCCTCCAGCATAAAAGGGTTGAACTATATATCCCCAGGCAAAACTCCTCAAAGCCCCTTTTACCTTACCTGAATTCTCCATCACACAACCCTCCACAGCTCCTCTTCCAGAAGTAATGAATGATAATCTACCACTAAAGTCCAGGCCCTCTGGCACCTGATCTTGTTGCTTCTTCCCTCACACCACTGGAGTCTTTAAAGCCCTGTGAGGGTCTCAGTGAACGGAAGCTGGTAAGATAGGGCCCAATGATGTCAGCAGTGTACAGGCAATCCCAGTGCCGCATGATCAGTAGCCCTTCCTACCGGCCTTGGGCATCGTGACCCATTTAAAGCACCATTTCCCACCAGCATAAAGAGATTAATGTTATCTCCAGATGAAAAAAAAAGCTCAGCTCCCTCAGCTCCTTATCTGAATTCGACATCATGTGTCCATAAGAGAGGAGACTAAGGACCGTGAACATCTAATGAGTGTGCATTCTGCAAGCAGCTTTTTTGAGTTATTAGTATGTCTACATTAAAGCCTCACTCCAGACAGTGAAAAAAAATTACACTCTACAAGTCTAGTGGTGGAATAAAGTGTGATACCTGTTTCCTCACTCTTCCTCCATCTCTGTGACTGGTCCCCAAGCCTCTTGTCTAGAATCGTAAATCACTATTCACAGGGCTGTCCTTATGCTATCAATAACACAATCTCTGCATCAAAGTCTCCAAGGCTTGTGGATATTCTCCTCTGGAGTCTTTCACAAGATAGTCCACAGCATCTCTCCTTCCCCACTCCACCAGTAATACCTTACAGTTCCTCCATCTACCATGTATAGGAACAGAAGGGGGGGGGGGGCTTGCATCATTTAACCACTTGCTTACTGGGCACTTAAACACCCTTCCTGCCCAGACCAATTTTCAGCTTTCGGTGCTCTCACACTTTGAATGACAATTACTCAGTCATGCAACACTGTACCCAAATTAATTTTTTGTCCTTTTTTTTCCCACAAATAGAGCTTTCTTTTGGTGGTATTTGATCACCTCTGGGGTTTTTATTTTTTGCGCTATAAATGAAAAAAGACCAAAAATTTTGAAAAAAAACGCATATTTCTTTGTTTCTGTGACAAAATTATGCAAATTTTTAATTTTTCTTCATAAATTTTAGCCACAATTTATACTGCTACATGTCTTTGGTAAAAATAGCCCAAATTAGTGGATATTATTTGGTCTTTGTGAAAGTTAGAGAGTCTACAAGCTGTGGTGCGAATCATACAAAATTGATCACATCTGATGTACTGGTGGCCGATCTCACTTCTTGTGACCCGAACAAGTCAGGAAAGTACAAATACCCCCAAATGACCCCTTTTTGGAAAGTAGACATTCCAAGGTATTTAGTAAGAGGCATGGTGAGCTTTTTGATGTTGTCATTTTTTCCCACAATTCTTTGCAAAATTAAGATTTTTTATTTTTTTAAGTTTTTTCCACACAATTGTCATTGTAATAGGTTATTTTTCTCACATGACAAATGACACCCCCAAAAAAATTCTGCTACTCCTCCTGAGTATTACGATACCACATGTGTGGGACTTTTTCCCAGCCTGGCCACATAGAGAGGCCCAACATGCAGGGAGCGCCATCAGGTGTTCTAGGAGCATAAATTACACATCTAACTTGTTGACTACCTATTACACTTTTGAAGGCCCTGGAGCACCAGAACAATGACACGTGACACTGATGACAGATGGCACTGATACGTGGCAATGACACTTATACGTGGCACTGACGACACGTGGCACTGATGACAGATGGCACTAATATGTGGCACTGATGACAGATGGCACTTATACGTGGCACTGATGACAGATGGCACTAATATGTGGCACTGATGACAGATGGCACTTATATGTGGCACTGATGACAGATGGCACTTATACATGGCACTGATGACAGATGGCACTAATATGTGGCACTGATGACAGATCGCACTTATACGTGGCACTGATGACAGATGGCACTTATACGTGGCACTGATGACACGTGGCACTAATACATGGCACTGATAACAGATGGCACTAATACATGGCACTAATACGTGGCACCGATGACAGATGGCACTAATACGTGGCACAGATGACGCGTGACACTGATGACAGATGGCACGTGACACTGACAGGTGGCACTGATGAAAAATGGCACTGATACATGGCACTGATGACAGATGACACTAATATGTGGCACTGATGACAGATGGCACTATGTGGCACTGATGACAGATGGCACTTATATGTGGCACTGATGACAGATGGCACTGGGGACAAATGGCACTGACAACAGTTGGCACTGGGGACAGATAGCACTAACAGGACACTGGGGACAGATAGCACTAACAGGTGGCACTGGGGTGGATGGCACTGGGGCGGATGGCACTGGGGGAGGATGGCACTGGGGCGGATGGCACTTTTTTTTTTTCACTTACGGCCGCTGCAGCCGTTCATCTCTCCCCTCTCACACGCTGTCTGTGTGAGAAGGGAGAGCGGCGCTGAGAGATGATCTCATATGTTTACATATGAGATCATCTCACATTGCACGCGCTGATTGCACTGTAAACGGCCGCTGTGATTGGCCGTTTACAGCGATCTGTGTTTGCCTGTCTCCAGGGGACACGGCAAACACAAAACTTCCCCGATGCGCGCCCACGGCGGCGCGCATTGCGGATGTAAACACCAGGACGTCCAGGGACGGCCTCCCGGACGAGAGCGCCCGCTCTATAGCCGTCATTCGGCTATAGGGTGGGCGGGAAGCGGTTAATCATTTTTTTTTTTTTAAATTAAAGCATTAAAACAAGTGTATTACACTCACTTGTTCAGAAAAAATAATAAGCAGTACAAATCAGGAAACACTGCTGCTGTGTGCGTTCCACTGATCAATAATGACGTCACCGGGTAGTCCCCCAACGCGTTTCACCAGCCAATCAGGCGTCTTCAGGGACATCTGAATGGCTGGCACCCCTGAAGGAACCTGATTGGCTGGCAAAACGTGCCAGTTGACCAGCTGAGGATGATGCAGGGGGTGTGCTAATGAGATCACCTGGTCAACTCCTTCCTGTGTCATGACCTAAAGTCTGACCAAGAAGTAAGGCAGATGTAATCGAGCATTGTGTTTAAACAACTATCAAGAGAGTGAGGTAAGCGTGTGTAGAATTAATGTAAAGCTGTTTTATTTTTGCAAAAGAAGTATATTAATGCTATATTGGTACATAAGGGAGCTGGAATTTAGAAAAAAAAATGGTGAACTAAATTGACAATGCTGTGGTAAATGTATTATCTTGTCTAACATCACTCCGGTTGGTGGTTCTATACCTACGGATGACTGAATCTGCCTTGGTTCCATTTGTGAAAAGTTTAGCAAATCTTGCTTGAAGTTTGAAGATCCCAAACTTTTTGGAAAATCACATTGAAGTCAATGGGAGGTGAATCTTAGTATTACATTTTGACCATTTGTAAAGCTAATAACCAAGCTGTTGTCACACAAAAGGCTTGTGAAGCCAGGCAGTACAATGGCTTATTTATTTTCCAAAGTAAAATATGAAAAAACAGTATCTTCCTACACAGATTTGGCAAAGGCACTGCAATAGAGGTTTTTCCCTATTTCTGGCAGCAAACCTGCCAAGTTTTCAGCCAAAAGTATGGGCTCACCAGCAACCAATTGTAGCATGGAACCCGAACCTCATCCCTATTTCTGTTCTAGTCCCATGATAGGAAGGGAAAGGGAACCTCCCCAACAGTGAAACAGAGAGGAATAAGAATTATACAGAACTTCCAACCCCTCCACACTCTAACCTAAAACAAAGAACGTTGTGGCTGGAGTTTACCATTAAAGTGTATAATAGTATACTAATGTCTACATCCAGCCAGAAAAAAATTAGATAATAGCAGTACTTTTTTTTAAAGTTCTAGTCCCCCAAATAGTTTTTTTCCTTTTTTAAACACTCCGTTGTACTTGTCTACACATTTACAGAAACAATTAGATAATGTCACATGTGTGGTCCTTGTAGTTTAAAATAGTGGAATACTATACCCGATCTTGGAAGCAGGCAGGTTCCATGTCAGCTGTAGGCATCTGAAGCCCTCTTCTATTCCTGGAATCTGTGTGTCAGTGCTGGGCCCAGCCCTTCCTTTTCTGAGCTCAGCTGTCGGCTAATTGGCAGCTCCTATCTCTCCACAGTGACTCGCCTGTTTATGATATCCTGCTCGTCAGTCCTGCCTACTTAAGCCGTCCAGCCCAGATGATCTCTGCCTTCGCCTTGGTCACATCTGTAGAGATGCTCTCCTGTGTTAATGTTAAAGACTTGCTTGGCTGACATTCCTTCTGGCTCCAGATCCTGCTTGCTGTTTTACTACGCTGTTCTCTGGCTTCCTATCATTTTGGCTTGTCTGACTATCCGTACCGGTTCCTGAACTCTGGCTATGTTTTGACTATGTTTACTCTGTTTACCTTTTTTGTATTATTATTATTTATTATTAATATTATTATTATTATTATTATTATTATTATTATGAATAAACAAGTTTAATTTAACTGTACTTCTTTCTCAGTTTGATTCTGACAGTGTGCAGCTGGCTCCCCAGCATGCATATCCCGATCTCGCGCTTGCATAGTAATGCCAGAATGGCACTCTCTTCCTTTTCTCTCTTTCGGGACTGGAAATAACTCAAGATTTTGTCACTAGGCAATTCGCATGTACTCCTGGGATACATGATGCCGATATTCCAGGAGTCCTTGCGAATCGCCTAGTGGGGAAATCCCACATATAGAGCTTTCTTTTGCTGGTATTTGATCACCTCTGTGGTTTTTATTTTTTCCCGCTATAAACAAAAGAGCGACAATTTTGAAAAAAAAAACCACAATATTTTGTACTATTTGCTACAATAAATATCCACATTTTTTTTAAAGCACATTTTTTCTCAGTTTAGGCCAATGTGAATTCTTCTACAAATTTTGGCTAAAAAAAATTGCAATAAGCATATATTGATTGGTTTGCGCAAAAGCTATAGTGTCTACAAAATAGAGGATAGATTTATAGCATTTTTATTCTTTTTTTTTTTTTTTTTTTTTTTTTACTAGTAATGGCAGCGATATGCGACATTATGGTGGAAACATCGGACACTTTTGACACATTTTTGGGACCATTGTCATTTATACAGGGATCAGTGCTAAAAAAAAATGCACCGATTACTGTAAAAATGTCACTGGCAGGGAAGGGGTTAACACTAGGGGGTGATCAAGGGGTTAACTATGTTCCCTGTTTGTGTTTCTAACTGTAGGGGGAGGGGACTGACTAGAGGAAATTACAGATCGTGGTTCCTAGCTATTAGGAACTCACGATCTGTCTCTCCTCACAGAACAGAACAGGGATTTGTGTGTTTACACACACACACATATCCCTGTTCTGCCTCTCGTGCCTGCGATCGCTCGTGGGCGGCGGTCATCGCGAGCGGGTGTGCAGCGGGTGCCTCCGGCTGCGCACGCGCGCCTGCTATCCCGCTTAAAGAAGCCGACGTAGAGCTACGACGGTTTGCTGGATCGTGCCGACCTGCCGCTGTATAATGACGGCGGCTGGTCGGCAAGCGGTTAAAAAGAACCTTTCAGCTTTGTAATCAAGGACACATCGTTAACTGTATTTCTTATATGCAAGCAGCAAAAGTATTTGCATTGGATCTGTTATCAGCCTCTTGCAGTCCCTGTTATCAGCCTCTTGCAGTTCCACCTCTTGGGGGTGGGTCCAAGATAACCTGGGCTCAGAGGAAGTTGAATGAGAGAGTGGAAAGTTGACGACCAGATACTATCAGCTCATCTACGTACAGTAGCAGCAAAACAAAGTACTGTGGAAGAGACAGCTGTATTATCTTAAATTAAATATTAATTTTTATCTTGTTTTACTTTAGGGTAGGCAAAGACTGTAAATCTCATCAGCTTTATACTGTATTAAATTGAGTTTTAACATGTCTCTCTTTATTATTTCAAATGCTTTTGATTTACAAATGACTTCTGTATTATTACTTGGATTTCATATACTCCCGGAATATTGGAGCTCTGTTCAAACAATCTATTAAAATGAATAAAAAACAGTTAAACAAAATATGACTGCGGGCCCAATGCAGAATCATTTTCAGTGGAAAATAAGCCAAAATATTCTGGGCACAGGACAGATATTATTTGCTAGTTCAATGTAATTTTTATAAGCAGAACCTGCAGCCTGACCAACAAAACCAATGAAGGATTTTTTTTTTGGATTCAATTTGCCTGATTATTATAAATGTGAATCAAGGTGAGACTTTACAATACAGAAAAGGTATTAAAAATATATATGAACAATTTCAGTGTTTGTTTTGGAGAATTAAAGCGGTATTAAACTCAAAAGCAAACATACTGCAGCTTACCAATCCTTGAATGTGATTAACCACTTCAGTCCCGGACCATTTGGATGGCCAAAGACCAGAGCGTTTTTTGCGATTTGGCACTGCGTCGCTTTAACTGACAATTGCGCAGTCGTGCGGCGTGGCTCCCAAACAAAACTGACGTCCTTTTTTCCCACAAATAGAGCTTTCTTTGGTATTTGATCACCTCTGCAGTTTTTATTTTTTGCGCTATAAACAAAAAAGGAGCGACAATTTTGAAAAGAACGCAATATTTTTTTACTTTTTGCTATAATAAATGTCACCAAAAAAAATATATGAAAACTATTTTTTTTCCTCAGTTTAGGCCGATATGTATTCTTCTACATATTTACAAAAAAAAAAAAAATCACAATAAGCGTATATTGATTGGTTTGCACAAAAGTTATAGTGTCTACAAAATAGGGGATAGTTTTATGGCATTTTTTTTTTAAATTGGTAATGGTGCCGATTTGTGTTTTTTATCAGAACTGTGACATTATGGCGGACATATCAGACACTTTTGACACTATTTTGGGACCATTGTCATTTATACAGTGATCAGTGCTATAAAAATACACTGATCGCTGTGTAAATGACACTGGCAGGGAAGGGGTTAACCAGTAGGCAGCGATGAAGCGGTTAAGTGTGTCCTAGGGAGTGATTCTAACTGTGGGGGGTGGGCTTCAAGTCACATGTCAGCGATCACTGCTCCCGATGACAGGCAGCAGTGATCTCTGTCATGACACAAGGCAGAACGGGGAAATGCCTTGTTTACTTAGGCACTTCCCCGTTCTGTGGCTCCGTGACACGATCACCATGAGACCGGCGGACATCGAGTCCACCAGTCCCGTGTGCTGTACAGGTACGCCCATTTGCCCACCGCTGCCATTGTGCCGACATATATCGGTGTGCAGCTGTCAGCAAGTGGTTAAAGTGGTTCTAAAGGCAGAGGTTTTTTTTTATCTTGCATTCTATGTGCAGCAACCCCCTCCGCCCCCCTAATAATTACCTGAGCCCCATCTCAATCCAGCAGTGTTGCACAGGAGTCTCAGCTGTCCCTAGAATCTCCCTCCTTATTGGCTGAGACAGCAGCGGGGCGCCATTGGCTCTTGCTGCTGTCAATCAAAGTCAGTGAGCCACTGAGGAGAGAGGGGGTGGGGCCATGCCGTAGCTCTGAATGGACACACAGAGCAGGGTTTTGGCTCGAGTGCCCCCAGAGCAAGCTGCTTTCTCTGGGGGCATAAGGGAGGATTCAGGAACACTGGCAAGAGACCCGAGAAGAGGAGGACCTCGGCTGCCCTGTGCAAAACCACTACACAGGGCAGGTAAGTATAACATTTTTGTTATTTTTAATACAAACAAATGAGACTTTTGTATCACTTTGTTGATTAAAAAAAGTGATTAAAAATATATTTTTATATGACTTTTTATCAACAATTACATATATCTTGGACTCTTTTATCCAATTTTAGTTTGGCGCTCCTTTCTGTATTTCTGTGCTTTGAGCTACTGTTGGGTATCCATCAAGCAAAGCCTAGCTGTATGGGAGCTGCCTCGCCAGAGCCATTGAGTTTGTTTACAGTTTCCTAGACATGTGCAGAAGGAAAATATTCATTTTGTTTCATTTCCATTCTTTATTTACATACATTTGTTTAGTTAAATTTGTTTAATTCACTTAATTTGTTTTCGGAATTTTAGTTTAGTTTTTTCCAAATCAAATCGATTTTCATTCTTTAAATTCCAGTCGAATTATATTTGAATTGAATTCCATGTTAAATCAAATTTATTCTATTCAAAATTCGAATTTTGGAAGATGGTTATATTCTCTCTATTCCATTCTATTCTATGTTTTATTTTCTATTCTGTTCTTTTCTTTTCTATTATGTTCTATTCTTTTCTGTTCTATTAAATTTCAAATGTATTCTATTTGAATTTTGGAAAAGGATTATATTCTTTCTATTATTTTCTATTGTTTGTTCTATTCTATTTTCTATTCTATTCTATTCTATTCTATTCTTTTCTATTTTATTCTAATTTATTCAATTTGAAATTTGAATTTCAGAATATGGTTATAGTCTTTCTATTGTATTATATTTTTTATTCTATTATATCCCTTTATTTTCTATTCTATCCATTTTTTTCTATTCCTGTTTTGCTATTCGTTTACTTTGTATTGTGTTCTGTTTTACATTTGTTATATTGTATGCTTTTATTTGCTATTATATTTGATTATATTCTTTGCTAGTCTATTCCTTTATTTAATATTCTATTTTATTCTCTTAGGAAATTAGAATTCAATTAGAAAATTATTCAAATTCAATTTGAAAACTATTTGAATTTGAATTTCACCCACAATTTTGATTTGTTATTTCGAAATCCCTTTAAATTAGTTACTAGTTTCAGAAATTCAGATGCATCCACATTTTTGAATAACAAAAATTTGCCAAAATTTTTACTTTTTATTTTTGTAGTATAAGAGTATTCATACCCCATTTTGTCATTTGTCACATTTTGTCATGTTACAACCAAAAACGTAAATGTATGTAAATTGTATGTAATAGACCAAAACATGCCTTAAGAAGTCACCTAATTAGTAAATCGAGTCAACCTGTGTATAATTTAATCTCAGTATAAATACAGCTCTTCTGTACAGCCCTCAGAGTTTTGTTATGCCGCGTACACACGATCAAACAATCCGGTGGAACAATCTGCCCGTGTGTAGGCTCCGGCGGACTTTTTTTACCCAAAAGTCTGGCAGACTAAGAAAGTAGTTTTGCACACCAATCTGTCCGCCGGACTCGCATTTCAGCGGACAGTACGGCCGTGTGTGTGCCAGTCCTCCGTACTTTTGAAATGAATGGACTTTTCCCGCCCGCCGTGCGCCCCCCCCACCCCAAAGCACCTTGTCCCCATGTTGATGAGGACAAGGGCCTCTTCCCGACAACCCTGGCCATTGGTTGTTGAGGTCTGCGGGCGGGGGGCTTATCGGAATCCGTGAGCCCCCTTTAATCATCAGGTGCACAACACACCCTTGAGAGTACCCATTCCCAAAAGTCAATTTGTTAGTTAGGCGCAATTGCACTACAATAGAAGATTTTGAAGGTTCTTTTCGATAGGTTTGTCGAAAAGGTCTATACCCCAAGTGTATTGAATAAAACTTTATCAATGGTCAGAAGTTTGAACCGAGATGATCTTTTCAAAACAAAGGAGGCTAATAAGAGATTTTGTGATTGCTTTTATGACTGGTTATACCTGCCAACACAGACAAGTAGAATGTATCAATATTGGCATCTTTTGCTTAAAGATAATGATTTATCTAAGGTTCTACCTAACAAACCCCAGTTTATTTATACTAAACCTCCTACTTTAAGGCTCAAACTGGCACCTAATGTTGTGGACCCTCCAAGGAAGTTGTGCACTTTCTTGGATCAGGTGGGTTTCTTCAGCTGTGGGAGATGTGTTATTTGTAGAACATTTAAACACAGGTTGAGGAAAACCACTGAATTCACAGCTCGTTCCACGGGTGAGTCTTTAAAAATCAACAAGTTCATCACGTGTGGCACTGCCCATGTCTCTTACCTTCTGTCCTGTCCATGTGGGCTGCAGTACAGTGGTAGGACCACTAGGGCACTGGGAGTAAGACTAAGAGAACGTGTGAATAGGATAAGAAAGGGGTATAAGCACCATAGTTTTGTCCAACCACTTTAGACTTTTCCACGGAAGGGACCCTAGTGGTCTTACCTTCTGTGGCATTGACAGAGTGGAGGGACATTGGAGAGGTGGGAATCTGAAGTGAGCCATTTCTCGTAATGAGACCCAGTGGATCCATCGTCCCAAAACGATGACTCCCCCTGGGCCTGAATATTGAACTAGATCTGAATTGTTTCCTGTCCAATTTTAATTATTTTAATATTGCAAACATTTTATAATATATATTATTTGTATTGTTTTCATTATTATTATTATTAGTATATATTTTTTTCTAATTTTATTTTTATTTTTATCTATTGTCATTTTATTTTATTTTATTTTTCGTGTATTTTTTATGCATTTATCATTAGTTCCAATAGTAAACCGGAATTGATATCTATGGTTTCCTTGGAAATTGTTTGATGTGATCAAACCAGAAACATGGCGTTTTTTGTCTCTCCTATGGACATTTTTTGATCCATAGGAGCGACACTTTTATCCAACCAACAATATGGCCATCGTGCTCATATATTGGATATATGGAGGGGCGTTCACTCCTCCTCCCTCTATTTAAGATGGCTCAGCCTACCGGAAACTAGGTCCTTGATGATGCCCTGTGGGAGGGCGAAACGTTGATGCTGTTTCCAGGAACACTGACGTCAGTTCCAGTCGTTTGGAACGCACGTTTGGAACGCATGCTACTAACGATGGTTTAATACGATCTGTTCCATGCTTGATGCTTGTTAATCCCTTTGTTTTGTTTCCGCATACCATCATAAAGACATCTATACCAAGCCTGAATTGACCCTCCAGACTGAAAAGCTAGGGGTCATGTGGATCTGGTGAGTGGGCACTCTCAAGGGGGTGTTGTGCACCTGAAGTTTTTATTCAATTTGGATTGGAGCACTTTCAGTGATTTGTTCTTGGATTTTATGTTGGTTCACCTTATATATAATTTTTTCTCACATATGTTTTTGCGAGCGCTGTATTTATATAGTTTTCCATAAGATAACACTACCCATCACTCCAAACACACCGTCCCCACTGTGAAACATGGTGGTGGCAGCATCATGTTATGAGGATGCTTTTCTTCAGCAGGGACAGGGAAACTGGTCAGAGTTGATGGGAAGATGGATGGAGCCAAATACAGGGCAATCTTAGAAGAAAACCTTTTAGAGTCTGCAAAAGACTTGAGACTGGGGTGGAAGTTCACCTTCCAGTAGCACGACAACCCTAAACATACAGCCAGAGCTACAATGGGATGTTTTAGATCAAAACATATTCACGTGTTAGAATGGCCCAGTCAAAGTCCAGACCTAAATCCAATTAAGAATCTGTAGCAAGATTTGAAAATTGTTGTTCACAGACGCTCTAATTTAATCTTACAGAGCTTTTGCAAAGAAGAATGGGCAAAAATGTCACTCTCTAGAAGGGATGAGCCGAACACATAGGTTTGGTTCGCAGCAGAAAATGCGAACTGGCAAAAAAACGTTAAAGTCAATGGGACTCGAACATGAAAAATCAAAAGTGCTAATTTTAAAGGCTTATATGCATGGTATTGTCATAAAAAGTGTTTGGGGACCAGGATCCTGCCCCAGGGGACATGTATGAATGCAATTTTTTTTTAAAAACTGCAGTTTTTTCGGGAGCAGTGATTTTAATAATGCTTAAAATGAAACCATAAAAGTGAAATATTCCTTTAAATTTCGTACCTGGGGGGTGTTTATAGTATGTCTGTAAAGTGGCGCATGTTTCTCGTGTTTAGAACAGTCCCTGCACAAAATAATATTTCTAAAGGAAAAAAATAATAATTTAAAAGTACACTAATGAATTGTCGGTCCTGCAATACACATAAAAGTCATAGAGAAGAAATGGTATGGGATTCCCCCACAGGGAACCCCGAACAAATATTTAAAAAAAAATGGCGTGGGGGTCCTCCTCAAAATCCATACCAGACCCTTATGCGAGCACGCAACCTGGCAGGCCGCAGGAAAAGAGGGGGACGAGAGAGCGGCTGAGTATACATAACCGAGTGACCCCGCCCCCCCAATGCTATGGGAAAGGCATAGGGATGTCCTCGTGTGTCAGAGGGGGACAGGGTCACGCGACGTCATCGTGTGGCCCTGCCCTCAGTTATAAAAGAGCTCTCACCTGAGATGCGGTCATTACAGCGGGTGCCTCCTATGGAGGCAGATCGGTGTTGGCGTGTGGATTTTTTTCATCCGTCGAAGAAGAAGATGAATGGACTTCGTGGGACACTTTTATTTTTTTAATAAAGGAATTGTCCAAAGCCATATCTTTTTTTTTTACCATTTTCACACATTTTTTGTGAAATGGTAGGGGTATATTTGTACCCTGTTACCATTTCACACGGTGGGTGGGATCTGGGGGTCCCCTTGTTAAAGGGGGCTTCCAGATTCTGTTAAGCCCTCCGCCCGCAGACTCCCACAACCACCGGGCAAGGGTTGTATGAATGAGGTCCTTCTTCCCATCAACATGGGGACAAGGTGATTTGGGGGTCTACCCAAAAGCACCCTCCCCATGTTGAGGGCATGTGGCCTAGTATGGTTCAGGAGGGAGGGCATCCCCCCTCTTTTCCTGCAGCCTGCCAGGATGCGTGCTCAGATAAGGGTCTGGTATGGATCTTTGGGGGGACCCCACACCATTTTTTGTTTTATTTTGGTACGGGGTTACCCTTAAAATCTGAAGGGTCTGGTATGGATTTTGAGGGGGACCCCCACTCCATTTTTTTTATTTTTGCTGTGGGGTTCCCCTTAATATCCATACCAGACCTGTAGGGCCTGTAATGGAATTTGTTGGGACCCTCAAGCATTTTTTTTAAAATTTTGGTTCGGGGTTCCCCTGTGGGGGAATCCCATGCTGCTTTTTTCAATGACTTTTATGTGTATTGCCGGGACTGACAATTCATTATAGCTGCGAGTACTTTTAAATTACTTTTTTTCCTTTAGAAATGTCATCTTTCTCTCGGGCTGTTCTAAACACGGGACACATGCGCCACTTTACAGCATACTATAGACACCCCTCAGGTACGAAATTTAAAGGAATATTTCACTTTTATTGTTTCACTTTAAGCATTATTAAAATCACTGCTCCCGAGAAAATGGCCATTTTTAAAACTTTTTTTTTGCATTAATACATGTCCCCTGGGGCAGGACCCAGGTCCCCAAACACTTTTTATGACAATACCATGCATATAAGCCTTTACAATTATCACTTTTGATTTCTCCCATAGACTTTTAAAGGGTGTTCCATGGCTTTTGAATTTTCTGAAAACACCCCAAATTGGCGAACAGGCGACCAGCCATGGTTTGAGTCGAACTCATGGTTGACCATGCCATGAGTCAGAATTCCCATCAAAAGTCCCTATAATGCTCTCTGACAGATCAAAAAAACTGGCCAATGCATATGAACACATCTCACAACTGTGAACTAACACCGGGACCAGATGGCTTGCACCCGAGGGTACTTAGGGAACTCAGTCAAGTAATTGCCAGACCATTGTTCCTAATTTTTACTGACAGTCTACTGACTGGAATGGTACCAGCAGATTGGAGAAAAGCCAATTTAGCCCCAATATTTAAAAAGGGCCCAAAATACATCCCTGGGAATTACAGACCAGTCAGCCTAACATCAATAGTATGTAAACTATTGGAGGGGATGATAAGGGACTATATACAAGATTTTAGTAATGAGAATGGTATCATTAGCAGTAATCAGCATGGATTCATGAAGAATCTTTCTTGCCAAACCAATCTACTAACCTTCTATGAGGAGGTGAGTTGCCAGCTAGATAAAGGAAGACCCGTAGACGTGGTGTATCTGGATGTTTACTGTACAAAATAAGGTCCATTGGCATGGACCATAGGATTAAAAAATGGCTACAAGGATGAGTTCCGATTATGGTGATAAATGAGGAGTACTCAGAATGGTCAGGGGTGGGTAGTGGGGTCCCCCAGGGTTCTGTGCTGGGACCAATCCTATTTAATTTGTTCATAAATGACCTGGAGGATGGGGTAAACAGTTCAATCTCTGTATTTGCGGACAATACTAAGCTAAGCAGGGCAATAACTTCTCCGCAGGATGTGGAAACCTCTCAAAAAGATCTGAACAAATTAATGGGGTGGGCAACTACATGGCAAATGAGGTTCAATGTAGTAAAATGTAGAATAATGCATTTGGGTGGCAAAAATAGGAATACAATCTATACACTGGGGGGAGAACCTCTGGGGGAATCTAGGCTGGAAAAGGACCTGGGGGTCCTAGTAGATGATAGGCTGAGCAATGACATGTGATGCCAAGCTGCTGCTAACAAAGCAAACATAATATTGGCACTAAAAAGGGAATCAACTCCAGCGATAAAATGATAATTCTCCCGCTCTACAAGACTCTGGTCCGGCCGCACCTGGAGTATGCTGTCCAGTTCTTGGCACCAGTCCTCAGGAAGGATGTACTGGGAATGGAGTGATGTACAAAGAAGGTCAACAAAGCTGATAAAGTGTCTGGAGGATATTAGTGAGGAAAGGTTGCGAGCACTGAACTTATTCTCTCTGGAGAAGAGACGCTTGATATGATTTCAATATAAAAAAGCCATACTGGTGACCCCAATAGGGATAAAACTTTTTTTGCAAAAGGGGGTTTAACAAGACAAGTGGCCACTCATTAAAATTAGAAGAGGTTAACCTTAAACTATGTAGAGGGTGCTTTACTGTATGAGTGGCAAGGATGTGGAATTCCCTTCCACAGGCGGTGGTCTCAGCGAGGGGCATTGATAGCACCTGAAGGACTGCAACATACAGGGATATACAGGGATATACAATGTAATACTGACATATAATCACACACATAGGTTGGACTTGATGGCCTTGTGTCTTTTTTCAACCTCACCTACCTAACAAACCTGTGCACGTGTTATTGTGCATTCAAATACACATGTAGCCCCTTTGTCCTAAACAGGGGCAACTGTGTCAATTTAGTTTTTGGCTGGGCTGTAGTTAGCTCAGACTGACTGTATAGTTTTTTACCTGGTTTTTCCCTAAGTTAAAGATGGCTTGTGATTTCTCACTGTCACCAGTAGATGTCACTGATATCTCGGGTCATAGTATGAGATTTCATAAACATAACTAAGTTATGAATATTTATAGTTCCTTCAGCCAATCCTAGGCGGTTTAGGCCACTGGTGCATGCTAGGGGAGTGTATAAACATTTTGGACAGGCCATGTGCTCTCTCTCTTCCACAGGCCTGGGGCCTTGAGCATTGCTGCTGGACAGAGCTCTGCTGTTAGGCCCAATATCAAACAAAACCAAAGAAACTTCCCAGCTCAACTTACCGACCAGTCTGCAACTAACCAAATTATCATGTCTAACAGTATGCGTTAAAAAACAGGGGTTTCGTTTACCACACAGATTTGTAAACACATGCATAAACTGCAAAGCCACTTCATGGCTCCCCAGTATTATCTGCAGTACTAATGCTAAATTTTGAGAGCCTCCATAGTAGAAGCACATGCATTATAATGGATAGTCAAAGGGCATGTGAGCCTGGAGGGAGCACACCCCTCCTTAAAGGCACATGGGTGCACTGGACACCTAGCATATAGCACAATGGCAGCAAAGAAGTTCAGTGCATCCCCTCACCTGTATTCCAACAGTACAAACATATGGCCACCACCCCCACCCATAACTGGACTTTGCAGCAAGCCCTTTACCTAGTCTTTGCAGGGTGTCACCCATCTATGTGCGCCTTGCTTCAAAGGCCAGTTATAGGTGGGGGCAGTAGCCATTTGTTTGCCCAATAGCCTGTTTTGGGGCCTAACATACGGATCACTAATTTCACATACACATACACATTCACAGTTCACTCATACATTTGATTTCCCACATAGTCACACTCATTTTTCATCACTCTTTTATTAGTAGGTACGTGACCCCATACTTATTACTTACTATATCTACCATACCGTAACGGCTTTGGTATGTTAATATAATATATATAACAAGATATTTAGATATGGTTATAATAATATAATAAAACAAACGCAACTTGCTTTGACATATGATGCAACTGAAACTAAAATAGACTTTAACATGTGGGTTGGGAGAAGTCCATCTAATTGCTATAAAAATGTTACCAAAATATATTATTATTTTTATTAATTTTATCAAATTATTTATCAAATTAAATTATATCACAGATGTCGTCCATCCCTTCCCCTTTGAAGCCCATAGTGTGATTCTCTGCAAGCTCTCTATTGGGTTGGGTCCTACTCGGAGGAGTGAGGGACGTCAATGAGGATCTTGGGACCATGTTGTATATTTTATCCACAATCTCTGGTTAAAGTGTCATGCTTCGAATCCTACTTGTTGAGCAGTAAATATAATCTCATTTATGTATAATAGATGCAAACATTTTGCTAGAGTGTCAGAATCCTAATATTTTTCTGATATATCTCAACAGAGTACAAATCCCCCTGAAGAAGACTGTGATACTTTTGGTCGAAACACTTCGGAGTACTCACAGGAATGTCAATTGTACAATTGTAAACAATGTATTGTATTGCTGATTTTTATTAATATTGATGACACATGTCTTAGACTGTCTGCAACCAGAGTTCATAATGTTAAGAAATTAATTTATGTATTTTGATCCACTGTATAAATAAATGAAATTACTTAATTTTACTATTATTTTATCTCCTTTGACTAAAACACCATGTCGCTAAAAAACCCCATGGGAGAACCTTTCCTGCTTTTTTTTTTCCAACATGTGCAGAAGTAGCCCTGAATCTGTCCTTCCTGGTCTGGAGGAAGCTGTGCCAAGAAGGAGACCCAGGGGAGGCTCATTGCTGGAGAGAGCCAGGCTCGCACACTGTGATCACCCGAGTTAATGAGACTCGGGTGATCACAGATCCGAGGAAGGGGCTGATCCTGGCCCCTTACCATGTGATCAGCTGTCAGCCAATGACAGCTGATCACGTGATGTAAACAGAAGATCGGTAATCGTTTTTTTTTCTTCTCACATTGATCACCGGCATCTGTTTGAAGGGACATCAGTCCCAAAGAGGAAGAGGTGAAGCTGTCTCATATGTGCCCACAATTACCACCTGCCAGTGCCACAAAACAGTGCCCACAAGGCCCACCAATCAGTGCCCACAGTACGTAAGTGCCAGCAATCAATGCCACCTATCAGTGCCCACAAGTGCCACCTATCAATGCCCACCAGTGGTGCCAATCAGTGCCTCATCAGTGCCACCTAGCAGTGCTGCCTATCAGTGCCACCTACCAGTGCCAATCAGTGCCCATCACTGTCACTCATCAGTGCTCTTTACTGCCACCCATCAGTGCCTATCAGTGCCACCTATTAGTGCCCTTCAGTGCTACCTATGTACGCCCTTCAGTGCCACCCATCAGTGCCACCTTTCAGTGCCCACCAATGCCACCTATGAGTGTCCACCAGTGCCACCTCATCAGTGCCCACCAGTGCCACCTATTAGTGCTCATCAGTACTGCCTTATCAGTGCCCATCAGTGTCGCCTTATCAGTGCCCATCAGTGTCGCCTTGTCGGTGCCCATCAATGCAGCCTATCAGTGCAGCCTATCAGTGTCCATTAGTGTAGCCTCGCCAGTGTACATCAATGAAGGAGAAACATTACCTGTTTGCAAAATGTATTAAAGCGGAGGGCCGGTTATAAAAAAAAAAAAAAAAAGTCAGCAGCTGCAAACACTGCAGCTGCTGACTTAATAAACACACTCACCTGTCCAGGGCGCCCGCGATGTCGGCCGCCCGAGGCCGACCCGTCCCTCGGCTCTCGGGTCCCGGCGCCGCCATCCCTTGTAAGGGAAACAGGCAGCGGAGCCTTATGGCTTCACTGCCCGTTTCCTACTGCGCATGCGCGAGTCCCGCAGCTACTGCGCATGCGCGAGTCCCGCAGCGCTTTCTGAATGGGACGCGCTGTGTTCTGGAACACACAGTTCCCAGAACACAGCGCGACTCATTACCCAGAAGACGCCGCGACGAAGACAGAAGACAGAAGATCTCCGCGGAGGAGGAAGAGGAAGATTAGGAGAAAGTGTCTAGCAACAGGCATTTCTGGTAAGTAAAAAAAAAAATTTTTTTTCATTTTTTTTATTTTTTTAGATTTTTTTGTAATTTTTAAAAAATTTTTGTTTTTCAGGGTGGCCCTCCCCTTTAACAAAATATAAAACTTTTTGTATTTTTTTTTTTAATTCTGACCTTTTTAATTTTTTCAACAAAAAATAAAAAAAAACAGGGGTGATCAAATACAATCAAAAGAAAGTTGATTTGTAGGAAATAAATGAGAAAATGTAATTTGGGTACAGTGTTATATGACCGCGCAATTGTCATTCAAAGAGTGACAGGTAGGAAAGGGTCCTTGCAGTATTCTCCTATGTGGTGAAATTACTAAAGTTCCACTTTCCAAAACTGCCTCAGATTGTGCAGAATCACAGGTAAGGAAACCAAGATGGTGGCTTGGACACCAAGGAATCAATGGCACAGGGTAAGGTGGGTTGAGTTATAGCGATTCTTATGTTCTAGAGCTGCGGAATAAACCTGTGAAGGAATATTCTGATCTTGGTGAACACTTTAAATGCTTTTTTCTTGGTTTTTCAGATAGTTGATCCTCTTTCACTTTTGAACAAAGGTTTATCCACACACAGCCAGATTGCTCTTTATAATCTCCATTCTCTTGAAGAGCTGTTTTGCTACATCCTCGTTACTAAAAAAAAAGCAAACAAACAAAAAAACAGAATATCAATTTAAACAGGCACACTTCTATTTGTGCATCCCATTCTCCAAAGGATTGTATACTATGCAACCTTTCCTGTGTATAAAAACTTTTACAGATGAAAGGCAGGAATGGCCACAATGACTTCGTCCTCAAGTAACAAAGACTGCACTCCTAAGAGTCTCATTGTTCAGATTGTCAATACCAGCAAATGACTGTTCAACTTTGTGCATTTCCCAGGTATGAAATATGTTACATGAAAGGCCATACTGTTGAAGTACTTCGGATATAAATAAAAGTGTCTATTTCAATGTGTAAGAGTTATAAACTAAGTTAATAACAGTCTTATTTTCATTAGGTATCATTTTTACAACCAGTAAGTGTCGCTGTGAATGTAGAGAGGAATCAATAATGACTTTAAAAAATAAAAATAAACTGTATGTGTGTGTGTTTGTATGTATATATATATATATATATATATATATATATATATATATATATATATATATATACATACACATATACATACATACATACATACATATATATATATATATATATATATATATATATATATATATATATATATATATATATATATATATATATATATATACAGTGGTGTGAAAAAGTGTTTGCCCCCTTCCTCATTTCCTGTTCCTTTGCATGTTTGTCACACTTAAGTGTTTCGGAACATCAAACCAATTTAAACAATAGTCAAGGACAACACAAGTAAACACAAAATGCAATTTGTAAATGAAGGTGTTTATTATTAAAGGTGAAAAAAAATCCAAACCATCATGGCCCTGTGTGAAAAAGTGATTGCCCCCCTTGTTAAAAGATACTATAACTGTGGTTGTCCACACCTGAGTTCAATTTCTCTAGCCACACCCAGGCCTGATTATTGCCACACCTGTTCACAATCAAGGCATCACTTAAATAGGAGCTGCTTGACACAGTAAGGTCCACCAGAAGATCCTTAAAAGCTACACATCATGCCGAGACCCAAAGAAATTCAGGAACAATTGAGAAAGAAAGTAATTGAGATCTATCAGTCTGGAAAGGGTTATAAAGCCATTTCCAAAGCTTTGGGAATCCAGCGAACCACAGTGAGAGCCATTATCCACAAATGGCGAAGACATGGAACAGTGGTGAACCTTCCCAGGAGTGGCCGGCCGCCCAAAATTACCCCAAGAGCGCAGCGACGACTCATCCAAGAGGTCACAAAAGACCCCACAGCAATGTCCAAGGAACTGCAGGCCTCACTTGCCTCAGTTAAGGTCAGCGTTCATGCCTCCACCATCAGGAAAAGACTGGGCAAAAATGGCCTGCATGGCAGAGTTCCAAGGAGAAAACCACTGCTGAGCAAAAAGAACATCAAAGCTTGTCTCAATTTCTCCACAACACATCTTGATGATCCCCAAGACTTTTGGGACAACATTCTGTGGACCGATGAGACAAAAGTGGAACTCTTTGGAAGGTGTGTGTCCAAGTATATCTGGCGTAGAAGGAACACTGCATTTCATAAAAAGAACATTATACCAACAGTAAAATATGGTGGTGGTAGTGTGATGGTCTGGGGCTGTTTTGCTGCTTCAGGACCTGGAAGACTTGCCGTGATAAAAGGAACTATGAATTCTGCTGTCTACCAAGAGATCCTGAAGGAGAATGTCCGACCATCTGTTCGTGTACTCAAGCTGAAATGAACTTGGGTTCTGCAGCAGGACAATGATCCTAAACACACCAGCAAGTCCACCACCGAATGGCTGAAAATGAAGACTTTGGAGTGGCCTAGCCAAAGTCCTGACCTGAATCCTATTGAGATGTTGTGGTATGACCTTAAAAATGCCGTTCATGCTCGAAAACCCTCTAATGTTACTGAATTAGGACAATTCTGCAAAGATGAGTGGGCCAAAATTCCTCCAGGATGCTGTAAAAGCCTCATTGCACGTTATCGCAAACGCTTGGTTGCAGTTGTTGCTGTTAAGGGTGGCCCAACCAGTTATTAGGTTTAGGGGGGCAATCACTTTTTCACACAGGGCCATGATGGTTTGGATTTTTTTTCACCTTTAATAATAAACACCTTCATTTACAAATTGCATTTTGTGTTTACTTGTGTTGTCCTTGACTATTGTTTAAATTGGTTTGATGTTTCGAAACACTTAAGTGTGACAAACATGCAAAGGAACAGGAAATGAGGAAGGGGGCAAACACTTTTTCACACCACTGTATATATATGTGTGTGTGTGTGTGTATATATATATATATATATATATATATATATATATATATATATATATATATACACACACACACAATGCCTTCGGAAAGTATTCCTACCCCTTGACATTTTCCACATTTTGTCATGTTACAACCAAAAACGTAAATGTATTTTATTGGGATTTTATGTGATAGACCAACACAAAGTGGCACATAATTGTAAAGTGAAAGAAAAATTATAAATGGCTTTCAAATTTCGTTTACAAATAAATATCTGAAAAGTGTGGGGGGCGTTTGTATTCAGCCCCCCTGAGTCAATACTTTGTAGAACCTCCTTTCTCTGCAATTACAGCTGCAAGTCTTTCGGGGTATTTTTCGACTGGCTTTGTACAGCTAGAGAGTGACATTTTTTTGCCCATTCTTCTTTGCAAAATAGTTCAAGCTCTGTCAGATTGGATGGAGAGCGTCTGTGAACAGCAATTTTCAAGACTTGCTACAGATTCTCAATTGGATTTAGGTCTGGACTTTGACTGGGCCATTCTAACACATGAATATGCTTTGATCCAAACCATTCCATTGTAGCTCTGGCTGTATGTTTAAGGGTTGTTGTCCTGCTGGAAGGTGAACCTCCACCCCAGTCTCAAGTCTTTTGCTGACTTGAACAGGTTTTCTTGTAAGATTGCCTTGTATTAGTCTCAATCCATCTTCCTATCAACTCTGACCAGCTTCCCTGTCCCTGCTGAAGAAAAGAATCCCCACAACATGATGCTGAGACCACCATTTTTCACGGTGATGGTGGGGGTGTCATGGTCTGGGGCTGCGTGAGTGCTGCTGGCACTGAGAAGGTGCCAGCAGGAAAAGGTGTGTGTGTGTGTATGTATATACATATGCATATTTATATATAATATATATAACAGTGTAAATACAGTATATATATATATATATATATATATATATATATACACACACACACACACAGTTGTGCACATCCTGGCAGAATTTATGATAACATTTTTCAGAGAATATGAATGATAACACAAAAACATTTCTTAGTGAGAAAAAGAGGGGGGGGGGGGGGGAGTGGAATTGGGACTTTCACCTATCCATCAGAATGCATGTGCTTCCACTGTGGGGACACTTATAAGTTAGTGTTAGGTACCACAGACATTGGGGTGCCTTGGCATGGCTCTGTGGCTCACGCATGTATTTGCAAATGTGTGCAGACTAAACCCCTATTTTTAACGCATACTGTAAACCCTTGTGCACACGGTTGGAGATTCCTACAACCAAATCCGTCGGAGTTATTCCGACGGATTAATTCCAGACGGGGTCCGGAAGTGATGTTGCGTACACACGGTCGGACCAAGTTGTCGGAATTTCCGGTTGCCAAGAACGCGGTGACGTAAGCCCGTATGGCGGGACTAGAAAAGGGAAGTTCAGCACCACGTCCGGCACCCTTTGGGCTCCTTCTGCTGATCTCGTGTGTATCGCGTGTTAGTAGAAGTTTGGTGAGAGACGATTCGCGCTTTTCAGATTTGTGATTCAGTTCGCTACTGCTCTTCAGTTTCTGCTTGTCTTTGCGTATCTGATAATCAGTGCGTGTAGTCAGTATTTGTTTCTCATTGTGGACTATATCTTGGTATAGTACGCTTTGATTTGCATTGCTTATTGTCTGCTTGCTTCTGCTATTCAGTTCGTTCTTTCAGGCATTGCTGTTTATCGGTGCTTTCTGTTGTCCGTTCTGACCAGCCGACCGTTTTCAAACCATGTTTCGTCTACGTACTCGTCGTAGAGTTTGTGCTGTGCAGGGGCTTCGTGTTGGGGTTCTTACTTTGACACATGAACAGGGAGGGGAGGCGTTTGTGGACCAAGAATTGGTTGCGCCAGCGTGACCAGTTCTCGCACATGCCTTTGCGCCGTGAGATCCGGGAGAATAATCCTGATGATTTCAGCAATTATCTCCGGATGACGGACCCCGTTTTTCACCGTCTGCTGGCTTTGCTGACCCCTTATATCAGCAGGCAGGATATCTGCATGCGGCAAGCCATCACTCCGGAGCAGAGGCTCATCACCACGTTGCACTACTTGGCGACAGGGAGAAGCCTTCAGGACCTCAAGTTCTCTACAGGCATCTCCCCCCAGGCTCTGGGGATCATTATTCCAGAGACCTGTTCTGCCATCATTCAGGTCCTGCAGAAGGACTATATGAAGGTAAGTTTTATCCTTTAACATCACATTCTATGTATTTAATGCTTGCTAATGTATTGCATTTCTTTCCTCATTCCCTAATTACCATCATTGCAATATGCTCTAATTCATATACTCTGCCCCTTTGTCCTCATGCATATTTGCCTCACTAACTTCCCCACCATGCTCTTCTTGGCCCATAAAACTATAGTCTAGTCACTTACCAATGTCTTTTGTCAGCTCCATAGTATTGCTTTCCCCTAAACACCCCCTAAAATGTCTACAAATGTGATGTGTGTGCTTCAATTCATGCAGAGTGACATTTTTTTTTGGTTGTGCCAAACTCATTAGGAACCCCCCTCCCCCCAACTGCTAGCTCAGCTGATAGCAATCCTCTATCTGCTGACTTTACCAAACCCAATACACACTATATCTACCTTTTTGATGGTCACATTTATGGATGAATTCACCAAAGCATGTAGTGCAAGGGCCTGCCTCAATACTTTCAAATGCTATTTTTTCCCCCCTATTATTATCTTGATATGTAATAGCAGAATGTCAAAATGTGCTTCCATTTTGTTTTCTTTTTGTTATTATGACACTTATTACCTGTCCGGTGGGCTGCCAATAGTGTAAGTAAGGAGGGGCTTCCCAAAGTATCACACATTATTTAGCCATTCAGCTCTCAATCAAGTGGAGAGGTTTACCTGTCCAAAACATCCCCCCCTCATTTTTTAGCAAGGGCCCATCAGATGGGGGGGATGGGGAGTGGGGGAGGGATGGGGGGGGTAATGACTCTGACAAGGGGACTTTATACTTTAGGCTTTAAATACTCAGTTCCCAAAATGTTATACTGATCTTGGCCAAAAATGTTGGTGTCTAATCTGCTTGCAATGTTGGTTTGCAAAATTACTAATTTTTGGTCTTGTTTCACTCCACAGTGTCCTTCAACGCCACAGGAATGGCAGACTGTGGCCTCCCACTTTGCCAGTCGTTGGGACTTTCCCAATTGTGGAGGTGCAATTGATGGGAAACACATCCGCATCGTCCCACCACCCAACTCGGGGTCGTACTATTTTAACTACAAGGGGTTTCATAGTATTGTGATGTTGGCGGTGGTGTCTGCGACCTATGACTTCTTGTATGTGGACGTGGGGCAAAATGGCCGGATGTTGGATGGTGGAGTGTTCACACAGACGGAGTTCTACTGGCATCTCCAGAGTGGCAGTCTGGGCTTGCCACCCCCAGAAGAGAATCAGGAAGGACTCGTCGCCTGTCCAGAGCCCGAAGAGTGGTGGAGAACACTTTTGGTATACTGGCCAGCCGGTTCCGCCTTTTTTTGACGCCTATCCACATGGCGGAATACAAACTAATTCACATTGTGCTGGCCTGCTCTGTTCTTCACAATTTCCTAAAAAGACATTCTGCAAACTATGCGGTCTCAGTTGTCCAAGAAGCAGACTTGCTTGAAAAGGAGAACCTCACGGGCCTTGAAGCTGCTCGTCCTGGCTTGCCCCCCCAAAGCGCCCGTGAGGTTAGAAACCAATACATGGAATACGTTGTGGGTAGGGGGGCCATTGATATGCCAGACAATGTCTGAGCGGCATTTTAGGAATACATTTTTCTTTGAAACTCCAATATTTGTTTTCATTTACTGCTTGGCTTGGTTTTAGGTGTCTCCTAGGTAAATTTATGTTTTTTTCTTGTTGTGCCTTTTTCCACAACAGTGCAAACCCAAGTTATGAGCGAGATGAGGGGACAGTCTCTTCTTCAGATAATCTTATTATGTTGTTGGTCTGCTACACACACACTTTGTTTTTGTTAACTAATGTATGTAGTGCATTACTGACCAAAATTGTGCTCATTTTCAGCACCATGGCAGGAAAATGGCATGATTGTGAAAACTAACACATCACTGTGGGTGTTATTTACTAAAGGCACATCCACTATGCACTACAAGTGCACTGCAAAAGTACACCTGAAACTGCACTTGGAATGCAAAGTGGAGTTGCCTTTAGTAAATATCACCCATTGTCACTGAAAACAACAATTTTACTCCAAATACATCTTTAGCACAATGAAAAAGGAAGCCACACATTGTTGATAATTTAACTTTTTAATCAAAGCACATTCACATGTGCATTTAGAAAAGGGTTTTACAACAAACCAACAAATTGGGTGTATCAAAAACATTATTTCAGGTAATTTTTTTTTAAATTGGTGTTTTTGTGTAAACAGGCATGTATCAAAGCGTAACATGCAGAACACAGGAACTTACAAAGTCCAACTTTGAAAAGTGAAGACAATATCAGACATGAGTATGTACAAACTGGGCTGATATTGCCTTTATCACATGGGGTGTCACCCCTGGAAAAGCCAAATTTGGAAGCTGCACACAATGTGTCAACATGTGCTATCTCTCATCATGGGGGATCAATGTACGTGTTTTGGGGCTGCAACCCCTTCATCTCAACCACTTTCCCCAAAACACGTACATTGATCCCCCATGATGGGAGATAGCGCATGTTGACACACTCTGTGCATCTTCCAAATTTGGATTTTTCTAAAATACAAACGTTGTGTTTTAAAAGCAAAAAAAATAAAACCCTAGCTAGTTTGGGATGTTTCACACTCTCCCCAAAACATCAATGATGTTCTTCATTTTATTTTTAACATCATTGATGTTTTGCTGTATATTTTCTAAATCCCGATTGCACCCCATTATCTCCCCAATCAGGATCTGGGCACTTTCACTGGTAAAATGGGATTCTTCTTCCATATCACCTACAAAACAAAGCAAAAATCACACCATGTATTATAAATATGGTGACATACATTGATGAGCTTACCGGAAGCTGTGTTCTCCGACACTCACCTGTTGTGGTGACAATTTGTCCAACTTCAACGATCTCTCCTTCCTCCTCCTCCTCCTGCTCCTCTGCTTCTGGTTTTGGAATTTTGCCTTCTTTGGGAGGGGTGGGGTCCCTGGTGTCCTCATACTTTCCGAGTCTTCTCTCCCCTATGAGAATGTAAAAAAGGAATAATTAGCACACAGAGGGCAGAAATATGAATATGAAACATTGCTTGGAAGTGTTGTACAATTGTGTTTTTTGGCCGAGTTCAACGGTGAGAACATTATTGTGGACACTTGGTTAAGCTGGAATACTTACCTGCAGAACGATGTTTCTTACGAACAAATGAAACCATGAACTTGAAAGTGGCCATTTTAAAATGCACAACATGAAATCAAAGCACATGGAGCAGTATGCAAGCAAGAATAATAATCATATGAACACACAATAACTACTTACTTTTTTGAAGAACACGCTTGATCCTTCTGTACTGATCGTGCTCCCTCAGTTTCAGGTCTGACCAGCGTTTTCTCAGTTGATCCTTGGATCGGCGTACCCCAAAATTCTTATGAAGACTCTTCACAACTTTAGTCATGATCTTGGCCTTTCTGATATTTGGGTTTGGGTAAGGTCCATACTTCCCATCATAGTCGGTCCTGTTCAATATGTCCACCATCTCCAACATCTCTCCAAAAGACATATTTGAGGCCTTAAATCTTCTCTTCCTGGATCGGGATGTTTCAGGCTCCGAGCTTTCCTCACCCTCCTCCTCGTTAGTGGAACTCTGATTGCGCACCTGCGTTGCCTCCGCCATGTGCTCTCCCCACTGCGCCAAAAGCGAAGGGGCGGGAAATAGTCTAGAAAGAACGTCAAGGGCGGGCAGATTTTCACGCATGCGCACTGTATATAAAACGAAACACGCGTGTGTCGTCCGTACGATCTGTGAACAGAGTAGGAGCTGACGCGGCGATCGTGCAAACGAAGGTAACATTTTGAACTTGGTACATCACTAGACTAGACTGCTTCTATCTAGGCCGATGTTGGGACAAGTTTAGGAGGGTTTATCATGGCATTATTAGTATTTTAGGGTTTGTCTTGTGTTGTGTCTTGCAGACAAGATGGATCCATTCCAAAACCCCAATTTTATGGGTCTATTCCTGGAAGTGTACAGGGAGCTGCCCTGCCTGTGGCAGATCAACAACCTGTTTTATCACGACAGAAGAAAGAGGAACGCAGCGCTGGAGAAACTTCTTTCTTTGGTGCGGATCATGGTCCCCATGGCAGACATGGCCTATGTGAAGAGGAAAATTGGTGTCATGAAGATTACATATCTCAGGGAGAGAAAGAAGCACCTGGAGTCCCTGAGATCAGGAGATCCAGATGCCATTTATTACCCCAGGATGGTTTACTTTGAGAGGCTGCATTTTCTAGTAGACCAGGGGGTACCCAGGCCACCACTCTCCAGTCTTCCTTCAAGGCCTCCTTCACCCCCAGCTGAGGCTTCCAACGTCCAACCTGGGCCTTCCAGGCAACAACATGTGGTGAGGCCCAGCTTGAGACAGGTATAGCATTGTTGAACATATTTCTTGTCGTACATTTAATGATGTTAACTAGATGTTCTTATTGATCAGTAAGTTGTGATTTAACAAAGTGGTTTACATATCAATAGACAGTAGTGACCAAAAATTATTGGGACGAGAATGAAAAATGCTGGGCTCAGATTGATAGTCTGGTCTATTTGGTAACATTCAATTTGCAACAGTCATGAGCTAAAAATGGTGTGATTGATGAGCAAAAAACTAAAACTATGTCCCATTTTCATACACAGGTAGACCTCAGCTGGGGGGAGGCTGTGGCAAGTGGCAGCCAGGAGGTCGACCAACGCCCTCCTTCTCCTCCTCCTGCCACAACTACAGGAGCCCAGCCACAGCCTCAAACGATGCCTGGTGGGAAGTGCCTAAGGAAGACGAGAAAGTGATGGCCTGGGTTCAATCTGGTCTGACAGAAGATGCAGCCTCTTGAAGAACCACATCCTAGGGACATAGATGGCATCTGCTTTTCCTGATCTCTAGGACTTCTGGACCAGACTTCTTTCCCTGAGATATGTACTCCTCAGGCCACCAATTTTTCTTGTTCTAATTAGTTCATGTCTGCCCTGGGGGCCAAAGGTTTCGCCAAATTGACAAGTTTATCCAGCACTGCCTTCCTCTTTTTAGTTGTTTGAGACCTAAATAAAGGTTTTTTTGGTTTGAAGAAATACTTGCTTATGTGTTTTACTTCAAAAAGGACAGTTTATTTGTGAGCCGGCAGGTACATTTCAAAAAAACAAAGTGAAATGAATAACAAGGGGGTAACAACACTAAACAACCTCCTGTAGATTAAAAAATAAAAACAAAATATAAAAAAGATAATAATGTTGTTGTGGTAAGTTTACACGCAAAACACACCCAAAAAATGGAAAGATGAGCAAACTGTCAAAAAAGGAGATGTTTATGAAAAAAAACAAACACAAAATTCACCCAGAAAACAATAAAAAAAAAAAATCGTGTAGATGTGACGAATTCAAAAATTGTATTGCTGAAACGAGTAAAAAAGAGTCAGGAAGTACGTTCGGGAGAAGTGTGTGTGACTATGAGCAGCAAAAGAAGTTCCTTCTTGCAGCATTGTAAAGAACAAGAGAATGCGCTTCATGGAAGAATTTTTAACATTGCAGCGTGACGAATGTGCTATATTGATTACGAGCAGTAGTTTTACCTTAGCGAGCGCTTCCGTGTCGGAATTTGATTGTGAGCATGCGTGGCACTTTGTCCGTCGGAGTAGGCTACACATGATCGGAGTATTTGGTCGGAAAATTTTACCGCCAAGTTGGAAAAGTTGGTCTGACGGATATTCCGACGGAAACAGTCCGATGCAGACCACACATAGTCGGAACATCCGACAAAACGCTCCGATAGGAAACATTCCGTCGGAATCTCCGACAGTGTGTACAAGGGCTTAGACAGGTTATTTGGGTATCAGTGGGCTGGTGGTAAGTAAAGCTTGGTTTTTTCCTCGGTTTATCCTTGGGTTTGTATATATTATGTGAGGCAATGAGTGGGTAGGCTCATCTGCCTCCATCCCTGGTACTGTATTAAAAATGGGAAGGGTTTGTGGGACTTTATATGAAGCACAACTGCGAAGTAAGTATGCTAAAACATGTTCAATGATTCCTCGTCCATATACAAAGACTTGTAGTAACTTATGTAACATTGGTAACAGTAGATCTCCTGGTACTCAGAACATTTTCTCAGCAAAAATATGGACTCTTCTCTTTAGTGTCCCAACACAGACAGGCGGTGCCACGTACAGTAAGTAGACAGAGAAAGCTCCTCCTAATGGCTCCTCTGGTTACGTAACTTTTCTTGACTCAGCCCACAGCTCACACGCTAGGTAGTGACCCTCAATTAGCCCCTTATAAATAAATATGGCACAGTCCAGACCCCTCTATTGTGTAGACTTTAAACAGTTTCCTTGAATTGTGAGAGTAACGGCAAATCCCGGACATACAAGCCCCCACATGTAGCACTAACCCCCGAAGGAGCAGCTGGTTTTATTCGGGCTTACTGTTACCTCTTCTGCTCGCCTCTCCGTCTTAGGGGAGTCCCATGGAAAGTAGCCCAAATGATGATAGATCAGACACGTGGTCCTTTTTGAAGATTTATTTAGGGGTAACACCAAAGAAAGACACAAGATACAGTCCTTCAATAGAGGGTTAGAGGATAAGGGGGAGTTCAGGCATCTAGTAATTGCGGGTTAGAGGTATTAGTCAGATCCAGAGGACAAACAGCTCCACAGACTGGATCCAGCAGTCACCAGATAGGCCCCTCTCACTTGACCTAGCAGCCGATGAGATGCCAAACAAAGTCTCTGCCACAGACTTGTTAATTGAACTTAGAGATTTTTGAGAGTTTTTAGGAAGAACTACAGTGGTGTGAAAAAGTGTTTGCCCCCTTCCTCATTTCCTGTTCCTTTGCATGTTTGTCACACTTAAGTGTTTCGGAACATCAAACCAATTTAAACAATAGTCAAGGACAACACAAGTAAACACAAAATGCAATTTGTAAATGAAGGTGTTTATTATTAAAGGTGAAAAAAAATCCAAACCATCATGGCCCTGTGTGAAATAGTGATTGCCCCCCTTGTTAAAACATACTATAACTGTGGTTGTCCACACCTGAGTTCAATTTCTCTAGCCACACCCAGGCCTGATTATTGCCACACCTGTTCACAATCAAGGCATCACTTAAATAGGAGCTGCTTGACACAGTAAGGTCCACCAGAAGATCCTTAAAAGCTACACATCATGCCGAGACCCAAAGAAATTCAGGAACAATTGAGAAAGAAAGTAATTGAGATCTATCAGTCTGGAAAGAGTTATAAAGCCATTTCCAAAGCTTTGGGAATCCAGCGAACCACAGTGAGAGCCATTATCCACAAATGGCGAAGACATGGAACAGTGGTGAACCTTCCCAGGAGTGGCCGGCCGCCCAAAATTACCCCAAGAGCGCAGCGACGACTCATCCAAGAGGTCACAAAAGACCCCACAACAACGTCCAAGGAACTGCAGGCCTCACTTGCCTCAGTTAAGGTCAGCGTTCATGCCTCCACCATCAGGAAAAGACTGGGCAAAAATGGCCTGCATGGCAGAGTTCCAAGGAGAAAACCACTGCTGAGCAAAAAGAACATCAAAGCTCGTCTCAATTTCTCCACAACACATCTTGATGATCCCCAAGACTTTTGGGACAACATTCTGTGGACCGATGAGACAAAAGTGGAACTCTTTTAAAGGTGTGTGTCCAAGTATATCTGGCGTAGAAGGAACACTGCATTTCATAAAAAGAACATTATACCAACAGTAAAATATGGTGGTGGTAGTGTGATGGTCTGGGGCTGTTTTGCTGCTTCAGGACCTGGAAGACTTGCCGTGATAAAAGGAACTATGAATTCTGCTGTCTACCAAGAGATCCTGAAGGAGAATGTCCGACCATCTGTTCGTGTACTCAAGCTGAAACGAACTTGGGTTCTGCAGCAGGACAATGATCCTAAACACACCAGCAAGTCCACCACCGAATGGCTGAAGAAAAACAAAATGAAGACTTTGGAGTGGCCTAGCCAAAGTCCTGACCTGAATCCTATTGAGATGTTGTGGTATGACCTTAAAAAGGCCGTTCATGCTCGAAAACCCTCTAATGTAACTGAATTAGGACAATTCTGCAAAGATGAGTGGGCCAAAATTCCTCCAGGACGCTGTAAAAGCCTCATTGCACGTTATCGCAAACGCTTGGTTGCAGTTGTTGCTGCTAAGGGTGGCCCAACCAGTTATTAGGTTTAGGGGGCAATCACTTTTTCACACAGGGCCATGATGGTTTGGATTTTTTTTCACCTTTAATAATAAACACCTTCATTTACAAATTGCATTTTGTGTTTACTTGTGTTGTCCTTGACTATTGTTTAAATTGGTTTGATGTTCCGAAACACTTAAGTGTGACAAACATGCAAAGGAACAGGAAATGAGGAAGGGGGCAAACACTTTTTCACACCACTGTACCATACAGTACCAGAGTTTCCAGGCTCCTTCAGAGACACCAGCCTTGCGCTCGGTCCTTCACTAGAAAAGTCCTCCCCTGGATCCTCCAGCTTTTCTTGGCTTCTCCCCACAGGTAAGACAGCACAGGACGATTCCTGGATCAGTAGGCCCCAAGACATTCCTGGCCTACACTCTCAGTTGCGAAGCCGCGGGCCAGCCGGCCCAGAGGCGTAAGACCATGCGACACAAACCCCAGGCCAGGAGGGCCCTGGGGTTGGGATCACGGACCCCGGAAAACGAACAAAAAAATGGCATTGGTACCTTAAATGCCCTCTCCCAGAATGCACAGCAAACCACAGGAAACCACACCCACTGAACCATTTCCGAGCAAGAGGTGGCATTCAATGAATCCAACCTGCTGCTGTTCTACACCCACCGACGCTGACAGCGACACCTACGGTCAGGTGGGAATCAGTGCAACCCAGCTGGACTGGTACAGAAACCAGAAGTTTTAGAAAAATTTGTCTGAGCCAAACTACAGCTTAAGACAATTACATTTGAAAAAAAACAATAGTGTCTGCCCATCAGGAGCAGGGCGCTACACACACATATCTCTACAAGTAGCAATAAACATATTGATATAGAATCCATTGTTCAGGTTAAATGTACAGATAAATTATCTTAAAATTGATAACAATGAGGATACAATTGTTGATGAAATGCATCCTGCAGTGCTGGAGAATCTCAAACACATGATTGGAAGGTGTACCATATAACGTCTCTACGCGTTTCATGGAGTTATCCACTCATCAGGAGCAATTCAAAGTAAAAATATCTATAAAGAAATAAATAAGTGCAAATGGATTAGATAGTTGGCAGGAGGGGAGAGAATGAAGAGGAGAGACAAAAGTTTCCCTAGTCACTCTTACCTACAGATAAGCTAAATCTTCAGAAGGAACAAATCCAGGGCGCCATCAGCTGTCAACACTACCTCCTGAAGATTTAGCTTATCAGTTCATGCAAGACATTCCAAGAATTTACAGGAACTGGAGACAAGAGGAATCTGAGAAGATAAAGAGCCTCATCCACAAATACCACAAAAAAGCTATCATTGATGTTTAAGGGGGCAATACACAGTATTAAGAACTGGGGTATGTAAACTTTTGAGCTGGGTTATTTGGGTAGTTTCTTTTTAGATTTAAAATGAGTAAACATAGTTGATTGATAATAAATGGCTTCAGCCAAACACTAACCATAAGTGAAAGAAAAGTTTTTGTGTTTTCATTCATATTCTCTGAAAAATGTCAGAGAACTCACAAATTTTGCCAGGGTATGTAAACTTATGAGCACAACTGTATATATACTCACCATGTTACCAAAATTATTTGGATGTCTGCCTTTACACGCACATGAACTTTAATGGCATCCCAGTCTTAGTCCGTAGGGTTCAATATTGAGTTGGCCTACCTTTTGCAGCTATAACAGATTTAACTCTTCTGGAAAGGCTGTCCAATTTAGGAGTGTGTGGGAATATTTGACCATTCTTCCAAAAGAACATTTGGTTTGCAGCTTGGTTTGCGGCTTGGTTTGCAGTCTCTGCTCTATTTCATCCTAAAAGTGTTTTATCAGGTTGAAGTCAGGATTCTGTGCAGGCCAGTCAAGTTCCACCACCCCAAACCTGCACATCCGTGTCTTTATGGACACGCTCCTAAACCTTGTGTACAGCCTTCCCAGAAGAGTTTAAGCTGTTTTAGCTGCAAACTCAATATTGAACCCTACGGACTAAGATGCCATTAAAGTTCATGTGTGTTTAAAGGCAGGCGCCCTGATACTTTTGACAATATATTGTACAGTATATTGTACAGTATATGTGTATATATATATATATATATATATATATATATATATATATATATATATATATATATATATATATATATAAATCTTTAAGTCTTTGTTTTACAAATATTCTTTTGCTACATGACAAAAGATTTTCAAACTAAATACCCTTTATAGACATGTGCAGAGTAAAATATTTCGTTTCGGAATTTCGTTTTCGTCCGAAAAATTAATTAATTTAGTTACTCCCGAAATTATTTTTTATTTATTTCGTTTTTCATTCAAAAATTGCATTCGTCCGAAAATCCACATGAATTACGGTCGAATCTGTCTTTGAAGGCTTATGGTGTCTGTCGAATGTATAAAGAAGATTCGACGGAGCTAGTATATAGCATACTTCGTGTGAACTTTAGAACCCTATTAAAGTCTATGGGACTCCAATGTTCAAAATCTAAAGTGCTAATTTTAAAGGCTTATATGCAAGTTACTGTCTTAAAAAGTGTTTGGGGACCCGGGTCCTGCCCCAGGGGACATGTATCAATGCAAGAAAAAGTTTTAAAAACGGCCGTTTTTTCGGGAACAGTGATTTTAATAATGATTAAAGCACCTTGTCCCCATGTTGATGTGGAGAAGGGCCTCATCCCCACAACCCTGGCCGGTGGTTGTGGGGGTCTGCGGGCGGGGGGCTTATCAGAATCTGGAAGCCCCCTTTAACAAGGGGACCCCCAGATCCCGCCCCCCCCCTGTTTGAAATGGTAAGGGGGTACAAAAGTACCCCTACCATTTCACAAAGAAAGTGTAAAAAATAGTTAAATAAGACAAACACACTTTTGAAAAATTCCTTTACCCCTGAAGGGCCTGGTAATTGAATTTGGGGGACCCCCACGCTTTTTTATTTATTTATTTATTTTATCAATGACTTTCAATGAGTGTTCTCTGTTACGGAGCCGACAATTCATAATAGATGCGAGTGATTTTAAAGGACTTTTTTTCCTGCATAAATGACACTTTGTGCAGGCACAGTTCTAAGCACCAGAAACATGCGCCCCTTCACAGGCATACTATAGACACCCCCCAGCTACGAAATTTAAAGGAATATTACACTTTTATTGTTTCACTTTAATCATTATTAAAATCACTGCTCCCGAAAAAACGGCCGTTTTTAAAACTTTTTTTTGCATTGATATATGTCCCCTGGGGCAGGACCCGGGTCCCCAAACACTTTTTAGGACAGTAACTTGCAGAATCTTTTCTTTCTGTCAAATCTTTTTCTCTATCGAATATTTTCTCTATATAATCTTGGACTAATAGAGGTAAGGTTAGGCACATTCGACCACAGGTTCTATAGACACAGATTATTGTCAGAGTCTCGTCGAATCTCCTATTCTCTCTGTTGTAACAAGGAAAACGAAAATAAAGCATTTATTTATGTCGGATCTTTCGTTTTCCGGATTCTGTGCTTTCGTTATCGTTTGTCAAAACGAAAACGAAAATACCTGAAATTCGGACTAAAATGCATTCGGACGAAAACGAATGCACATGTCTAATACCCAACAGTACATGACTTGTGGGGAAAATCTTGGCTTTTGCTTGTGTAGCGCTTACTCAAAGGAGCTGCTGAATTGTTTTCTGATTTCTCAGCACACCTGAAGATGGCACAGCTCACTCACCCAGCACCTACTGACACATCTTGAGGTACAGTATTGTGTAAAAGTCTTAGGCAGGTGTGAAAAAAATGCTGTAAATTAGGTATGTTTTCAGAAATAGAATGTGATAGAGTATAGAATGTTAATAATTGTATTTTTATTAACTGCTTCCCGACCAGCCGCCGCAGTTATATCCCGGCAGGTTGTCTCCCCTGCGCGAGCCATCATAGCTATACGTCGGCTAAGGGGGTCGGGATAGCAGGGGTGTGCATCCGCTGCACTAAAGGGGGGCCGGTGCTCGTGGCTAACGGTCGTGATGACCGCTGCCCATGAGTGATCGTGAGCAGGAGACAAGAGAACAGGGACGAGTGTGTGTAAACACATACTTCCCTGTTCTGTTCTGAGAGGAATGACAGATTGTGTGTTCCTATTAGCTAGGAACCATGATCCGTCACTTCCTCTAGTCAGTCCCCTTCCCCTTCAGTTAGAATCACCTCCCCGGGAACACAATTAAACCCTTGATCGCCCCCTATTGTTAACCCCTTCACTGCCAGTGAAATTTTTACAGTAATCAATGAATGTTGTATAGCACTGATCACTGTATTAATGCCAATGGTCCCAAAAATTTGTCAAAATTGTCCAATGTGTCCACCATAATGTTGCAGTCATGGTAAAAAAAACGCAGATCATCACCATTACTATTAAAACAAAAAATAATAATAAAAATGCTATAAATCTTTCCCCTATATTGTAATCAATATACGCTTATTGCGTTTTTTCCCCCCAAAAATATGTGGAAGAATACATATTGGCCTAAACTGAGAAAAAAAATTGTTTTTTTGATTAAAAAAAGTGGGATATTTATTATAGCAAAAAGTACAAAATATTGTGTTTTTTTTCAAAATTGTCGCTCTTTTTTTGTTTATAGCGCAAAAAATAAACGCAGAGGCGATCAAAAACCACCAAAAGAAATCTCTATTTGTGGGGAAAAAAGGGCGTCAATTTTGTTTGGGTGCAACGTTGCGCGACCACACAATTGTCAGTTAAAGCGACACAGTGCCGAATAGCAAAAAGTTCTCTGGTCAGGAAGGGAGTAAATTCTTCCGGGGCTGAAGTCATTAATTAACAAAATGGAAAGTAAATGAACAAAAGAGATTATTAAGCCGTTCTGGTCGAATGTCATCCAGATTATTCAACGTATTTCTGGCACCCTCCTCCCTGATGAACCTTGGACCATTCTCTTCCATGCTACTACAGACCCTGTGGGCCGATACAAACGCTCTATCATCCCACACCTGCTGAACACAGCTAAGGCACTGATACCTGCCCTGTGGGGCCAATCAAAGATTCCGTCACTGAAAAGTTGGATGCGTAAAATCGAGGCAGTTTACCTCATGGAGGACATCACTCATGCCAATAAGAATTCCTCGCAAAAAACCCTCTTGACTTGGTCTTGTTGGAAAGAATTTACCTCCACTACATTCTACGCAGATATCTTAGCGCAGCCCCACTGAGCATCGCAAACTAAGTCTCTACATGCCACCACGCGAGCCACCGTACCCCCACCCTCTTTCTCCCCTCCTCTTCTTCTCTTCCCCCCCCCCCTTTTTACACTCTCTTGCCTTTTTCTGTTATTTCTCAGTTTCTGTGATAGACAACATGATACCTGGTCCTTGAATCAGGGCTGTGTACTTTGCTCATTATCTCTTGAATGCTTTTCGTTTTTTTTTATTTATTTTTTTTATTTATTTATTTTTTTTTTGTTTTTCTTCACTGGCACTTCCGTTATTGCTTTACTGTGTTTGCCCTAAGATGCTCTGATGCTAATTACTAATCCTGTCCCCTGGTGTATGGGACTGGGTGCTGTATGTGGATTTAACAGTATATGTTTGTTGTTTATCTTTAATAAACATTTATTAAACAAGAAAAAAAATTAACAAAAGAGAAATCCAAATCAAATCAGTATATTTTGTTTGCCCATAGGTGTGCTCACAGAGTATGCCAGATGTGCCTAGGCACCCTACTTATCCCCGTTTAAACCCCTGATATTTCACCAAAGCCCCCTAACAGGGCTCCTAAAAAACTTGTAAAAAAATTTTAAAAAACAATTGTAAAAATATTACAAATAAAAACGACTGATACCGTCCACTGCTCTACTGACACCATCAGTACAGTTTATACACATGCATACACACACGTATGTGTTTGAGCTTTGAGGTGCACACCCTAAAGCAATAGGCTGTGCACACCTATGGGTTTGACCACCCCTTGCCTTCATAACAGAATGAATTCTTCTAGGTACACTTGCACACGGTTTTTGAAAGAACTCTGCAAGTAGGTTGTTTCAAACATCTTGGAGAACTAACCTCTGATCTCCAGTGGATTTAGGCTGCCTCAAATCCTTCTGTTTCTTCATGTAATCCCAGACAAACTCCATGATGTTGAGATCAGGGCTTTGTGGGGGCCAAACCATCACTTCTAGGACTCCTTGTTCTTCTTTACACTGAAAATGGTTATTGTGACTTGGAGTTGAAGTTGTGGTCCTGCTGTAGAATAAATTTGGGGCCGATCACACACCTCCCTGATGGTATGGCATGATGGATAAGTATCTGCCTGTTTTTTTCCAGCATTGAGGACACCATTGATCCTGACCAAATCTCCATCTCCATTTGCAGTAATCCAGCCCCAAACTTGCAAGAAACCTCCACCATGCTTCACTGTTGCCTGCAGACACTCATTATAGTGCAATATTATCCAGCCCTTTACCAACAAAATGCCTCCTATTACAGCCAAATGTTACACATTTTGACTCATCAGTGCAGAGCACCTGCTGCTATTTTTCTGCACCCCAGTTCCTATCTTTTCATAGTTGAGATTTGCGTAGCCCTGTTTTTATGTCCTATGCTACATGGTTACACTCTTACATACTGTGGGACCATGGAGAAAGTAGCCTCCCTCTTCACAGTAGTAAAAACAAAATAGGGGAATCTAGAGATTTAGAGGAGGCTGAGAGCAATAGAAGGAACCCTTTTAGACATAAGAATACATACTTAATAGAATTTTAGGTGTTTAAAAAAAAATGGTTTATTTAGTTTCACTTAAAATACAGAAAGAGCTAAGTCTCCATATTTCACCAGACAAAATGCTTTGCTAACAGTGACAGGGAATGCGAGGCGGAATAGATAACAAGAGAAAGTGCCATTTTATAACTCTCAAACCATTCCACTTTATGCTGTATGGGCAGTATGAAAATGCAGTTACAGGAACGGAAAATCTCTGTTTACTAAATGTTACACTTTGAAACGGTCTCCTCTCTGCCAAAATCCCTGTGAGTAATTAGATTCTATATTTCACTGCAAAATGATGGAAAGGAATAATGGGATGCTACGAGTCATTTGCAAAACTGAAGTCATAATCCTGAGAGCATTGCGGTAGCTGGATGCGTTCTGCTTGTTTGTTTGGCACACACCGGGTAGATTTTTTTTACAAGCTGACCGGCATTATCATCCTGCCAAATACTTTTCGGACGAGAACTATGCAGGAATTATACTCTGGGATTTTTAGAGGATTATCTACAAATTCATATTTGTGATCTGCACAGAGTTTCAGCACGCCTGTCCATTTTTGCTTGGGCACAATACCATGCCAAAACTGGCATTCGTTTTTAGAAGCTGGCTTTCTAAGTGCCCACACCTAACCCTTCCTTGCCTAAATGTGTAAAGTGGATCTAGCTTTATATACATTTTTTGGTGTTAAATACATAAATACTATGTACACTAATGTGTCGGTGTGACTCTTAAAAGTATTTTTTCTTTTCAATATTTTTATTGTGCTTTAACAAATGACAAAAATACTTAATGTGATTGTAGCCATATTAGTGCAATTGTGACAGAGAAAATTGAGTACTGTCCGTGATACTTTTTTTATTTGCACTAACATACAATTTTTCAGGACAAGCTTTCGGGGTATGTTCCCTTCTTCAAGGTCCAAGCAGTACTGATTTACTAATTTTTAAGCAGAATGTAAAAACAAAACACAAAAAAAAAAACACCTCTGAGGGAAAGGAGAGAAAAAAACACATACAAATCAATGGCAATAAAGATAACAGCAGAGTTAGTGAGATAAGACAGAGGGAGAGCTATGGAATGGAGGGGGGGGGGGGGGGGTGCTAGTCTCAGAGGGGGTTGTAAAACTTTAGTATAATGGGTAAGGAAACCTATATCTATATTCAGGCCATTATTTTTTGTGTCAAAAAGAATTATCATTCTTAGTTCAAAGGTTTTCCTTTCCTGTATAGTTCTGAAATTCCCTTTAAGAACTAAAACATTGAGGTCTTCTATAGTGTGGTCCGGTTGTGAGACAAATGACAAAGAAATACACATAATGTTCATATACATTTTTGGCCTGCAGAGCCCAAAATAAAAGGGTACAATTATCAACAAACAGACATCTAGACTTGCAGTATACGGTACGAAAGTTGACATGACATTCACACTAAGCCCTTGTACACATGGTTGGAGATTCCGACAACCAAATCCGTCGGATTTGGTCTGTCGGATTTTGTCCGACGGATCTTGTCCGAAACTGTTGCATACACACGGTCGGACAAAGTTGTCGGAAAATCCGATCTTTCAGAACGTGATGACATAATTTAGTTACGATGGGACTACGTTCAGGCTAGTAGCCAATAGCTTTGATGTAGGAATTTGATCTGAGCATGCGTGGCACTTCCGATCGGAATTCTCTACACATGATCGGAGTATGTCCGATCGGAGCATTTTGTCGGAAAATATTTTATTAGATATTCCGACGGAAACAGTCCGATGCAGACCACACACAGTCGGAATATCCGACAAAATATCCGACAAAACCTCACCAGGACCTAACCACTCCAGGATTCAACCCCTTCAACCCCTTCACTGAGGGGATCTTCCAGAAGGATTTGATAGCCCCCACCCACCGGGAGGACATCTGCCACACTACCACTTTGGGATCACACTGTGGATGTAAGGGCCACCCTCCCGACAGGCCTGGAACACCCATCTTGCCCCCTTCCCAAGTCACGTCAGTCCAAGGACCATAGGTCGAGTTAGACCAAGGAGGAGCCTTTCGCATAAGGGTAAGTCAGCCTTAATGCGTCAAGCAGACACTTTTGTTAATATTAAGAGTATCCTATCAAGACAAGTAGACAACAGTATAACCTTATTCATAAAGAAAGCAAATTTCACCCCCCCCCCCCCCCCCAACAAAAGTCTGCTAAGGAGGAAGAGAGGTGAAATCAAAGGAGAGGGGGCTTCAGAATGCCCCCAGGAAAGAAAGAAGAAGAAAGAAGTGCCGAAGGAGAAAAGGTTCTACCAGGAAGTCCCTACTACTGCGTTGTGAAACCAGGGCGGAGAGGAATTTTGATGTAGTCTGCCCGAGGTTGCTAGATAGCCTAAAAAGTTGTTTATTTGTCTAGTAGATTTGCCACCATTTGCTCCTGCACCATGATCCAAGAGATCTTCCAGTTAGCTGATACAAAGGAGATTGAAGTTTTTTTTCATGCCCCTGCCAGCATAACCTTGGCTCCCAGGGGTATGAAAAAGATTCAAGTTTGCGTGTATTTGGGAACTTGGTCTACCCTTCCCCCCAAGAGGGCTATCATGGGTTCCTGGGGGACTGCCACCCCCGTGACTCTCCATATTAGTTGGAATATTCTGTTCCAAAAATCCTACCAAGCAGTGTAGACTGAGCAGTGCTAAATACTCAGTGAATATGCTAATAATACACAATCTCAACTCAAATGTATCCAATAAAGTATACACATAACATAAATAACATTGATTGTTACCACTTTAAACTATAATGGCAACACCCTGTGAAGTGAATAGTTGCAATACATTCTATGAATAAGTAAATAAATAAATAAAGTGTCCAGTTTTAAAACACAAAGAGTCCAACGTTCATTAGATAGTGACCAATGAATCAATTATAATTATAATTCATAAAGACTTCCAGAAACACTCCTCCACCACACCGCCATGACTTCAATCCACTTATGTGCACACACTCACCGGCTGATTATGCCTCACACTGCCGTGTTTGGCTATAGACGCTTAAACCCTCTTTTCACAGGGATGAAGAGTGACAGATCTTCAGGTGTCAGTCAGAGGCAAATGCACAACTCTCAATTAATCCTCTTTACACACTAAACATGTAAATGAAAAAAACACAGCCTCCGATGTAAGTGTAAAACCTTCACACACTTTAATCTCATAAAATTTCACTGCATTGCACTCACATGTGGAATGTCAAAGGCACAACATAACCAAATTGCACATCACTCCAAGACCAAAGTAGCTGGATAATGGATAGCCACAGCAGACCCAGGGCTTACGACCTCGGTGATTACCGACGGAGGCTGGGACGAGGAGTTGTGAGCCTTACAGCTGCTATCTTGCTATCTCGTAAGCCCTGGGTCTTTTATTTTCCCAGATAGCAGGTTACTCTACTTTGCTTCTCATTTGGCTTCTCCCCTGTGTTTTAGAATCGCTGCACTACCTTACTGTCACCATGGTGTGTCACTGATACTTAGAGCTATAGTTATGGGACAAAAGCAATTTTTGTTCTATTGAGCATTTGTATCCTCTCTGGCTCCCACTAGTCCTTTTTTTCAGTGGTGCATGCTGGGGGAGGGTATAAAAGCTTAGGGAGTGGCCTGTTGAGCTCTCTCTTCCCCAGGCTTCAGCCTGGAGAGGGTTGTGTAGTCTTGTGCTGTATAGGCCTGAATCCTATGGGGACTACATAGTTACATAGTTAAAAAGACACAAGCCAGTCAAGCAGTAAATGTAGCAGGAAAAAAAATGCAATTCTATATACACAATCCTATATCCACGGTTGATCCCCCCCAGCATAGCATGACCTAATTTGTTTCCCCAGAGGAAAAAAATCCTTCCTGATTGCCCAAGAGGCAATCAGATTTTCCCTGAATCAGCTTTACCTATCAACGTTAGTATCCAGTTATATAGTGTACATTTAAGAAAGAATCCAGGCCTTTTAAAGCATTCTACTGAGCTATTCAGAACCAGCTCTTGAGGGAGTCTATTCCACATTTTCACAGCTCTTACTGTTAAGAAACCTTTCCGTATTTAGAGATTAAATCTCTTTTCCTCCAGATGTAAAGAGTGCCCCCTTGTCCTTTATAATGACCTTAAAGTGAATAACTCAACACCAAGTTCACTATGAGGACCACTTATGCAGGGCCGGCCCTACCATGGGTCCCGCTGGGTCCATTGCACCCAGGCGGAACCTTGAGAGGGGTGGCAAGTTGACACCCAAAATTTTTTTCCAGCAGTTTTGTGTGTCTTCCAGGTGGAGGCCACTCTGCTGCCCTGTAAAAAGGCTGCCCTGCTGCCCTCAACACGCATACTCATAGTTGCCGGGCACGAGGGTGCTCACACAAAGTCTAACACCGGTTGTTAAACACTCGAGCACACATGCAGAGCTCAGGTGTGTGTGCTGACAGGTGTATGGTACTCACAGGAGACAGAGAGCAATGAAAGATCCCTTTCCCACCAGCTTCGACAGCAGCCAATGTTCGGGCACAGCTTGCGAGGCTTGCATTTCTATTGGGTGAAGCTGGAGGAAGGGGGTGTGGCCAGCCTTCTTCTGCTCTGGTGCATACGTGAGGCTAGGCACTGTACACTGTGGGAGCACAGGGAGAGAGCAATAGAGAGGTCATTTAAGTGAATTCTGTGTGACAGACGCAAAGGGTGTCACTAATTGTTCTAGTAGTGGCTGGCGATCTGCTGGATGGCCAAATGTTGCATAACCTGTCATGCTCAAGAATTACTATACAGCCCTAGCTTGCCCTTATACTACCCTCGCCTGCCCCTATACTACCCTAGCCTGCCCCTATACTGTCCTAGCCTGCCTATATACTACCCTAGCCACCCCCTATACTGCCCTAGCCTGTATATATACCACACACAAGCCTGTCCATATCCTACCCTAGCCTGTCCATATCCTGCCCTAGCCTGTCCATATACTACCCTAGCCCATCCATATACCCTAGCCTGTCTATATACTACCATAGCCTGCCCCCATACTACCCTAGCCTGTCTATATACTACCATAGCCTGCCCCTGTACTACCTCAGCCAGCCCCTATACAAAAAATGCCTCTAGTATACCTCTTTGTGGCACTTTTACACGGCAACCAATACAACAGTAAAACATGTTATAAAAATATACATTTTTATTAGTCACTATTTAAAATAAACCTCCACGAGGCTTGTATCATTCCATAAAAACATCAAAAAGATCAGAAAACAAAGTTTGTATAATCAGTAATGATACCCAATATCATTAACGACTGTACATTCCAAATGGTTCAGTAACTTTATATATGGAAAGGGAAATGTTGAGGAAAATTTTATAAAGATGTATTGGATGTATTTTCATATGTATTGTCATAAGTCTCCCAGTGTTCGTTCTGCCCTAGCCCGCTCTAAAGAGCTGACTGGGGCAGACTGAGGCTGGTTGACATCCGTTAGGTAGTGGAAAACTTCCTGGGATTGGAAAGAGGTGTTTGCAGAGTGGGGGTAGGGTCCCTGTGCATTGCACAGACGATCGTCTGAGGGGATATGCTTGCTCTGCAAGGATTGGTTATGGGCGGATGTACACTCGTTGTCTCTGCTGTGTCTGATCACCACATGTGGGGATTTGCAGCATGCATGTGCCGATAACCTTCCATCCACAGGGAAGTGTAGAATAATCCTTAATATGCATTGTTCCAGAGAACAATGCATACCTGGATTATTATCAGCAGAATTGTAGTCATCGTTCATTGGTTTTGTATGGTTTGCGTCATTGAAAGCATTTAGTCGGTTTGCTAGTCTATTTGAATATATACAGTACATGTCTGTGATTGGTTCTTTTGAAGGAAAACAAATATCTGATTGGCTGTCTTTGAAGACACCACCTTCTTCTGTATTGTATTGCATTGCATTGTATTGCATTGTATTGCATTGTATTGTATTGTTTAACTAACCCCGTTGGAAGGGTCTCTGTGTTGTCAAATCCTTATATGGTCATTCAATTTCCTGTGAGGTCACAATCTGTGTAGGAGGCCATTGGTGGTTTTAGCCAATCCTTCCTCTTTGTAATTTCTTTTGTTGTCTGTGAATGAAAGAAGGAAGCTGGCTCAGAATGGGGAGCCGATGCTGAGATGAGGACATGAGAATGTGGTAATGTCTGTTTACTGGGGAATGGGGAACCAGGAGAGACCTACGATCAAAAGGCACATTATATCATTAGATTGAAGGGCGCTTATTAGCGCAAGAGTGTGGTGAAATATCCACAACAGGAAATCCAACACCCTTTCATTTCAAATATCTTCATCAGGGCTATCAATCACCAACATACATTTAAATTATCTGCCAGTCTCCATGTAGAGCTCAAAAGCCCTCCAGCCAGTGCCATTCATGGAATTACCCAATAGGACCACATATTTCCTTAGTTCATATGTATACGTGTATGTATAGTCCCCTCAAGGGCAGAGTTGATCAGTGAGGCAAGAGGAAATTTTCCTTCAGAAAGTGGAGCATTTATCATAGACGCTTTCAGATCAAAAAACAGAGAAAAAAGGTGTTCCGCTCCCAGTTAAGGGGAGCTCTCTGATCTTTTCTGATCTTTTTTGATGTTTTTACGGACTGATACAAGCCTCATGGAGGTTTATTTATAATAGTGACTATTAAAAATGTATATTTTTATAACAAAATATTTTATGTTATATAGGTATATAGGTTATATGTTATATACAGTAGGTAAACGTCCCACAATGATGTATACTAGAAATACAAATTAAAGGAATGATGGCAACCCTGATCCAACACTGATGAAATGAATGCTTTGAGCATGCCCTTATAATGCCCCAGCCTGACCCTATGCAGCCCTATCCCAGTGGCATATCATCCATGGGTGCAACGTGTTCATTGCACATGGGCCCTGAGGGGTGGGGGGTGGGGGCACTGTGCTGACACACACTGCATGGATGCCCTAGGGTACCAAAATAGGGGAGCGGTAACATATTGGCATGTCATATAATTTTGCATATACAGTGCCTTGAAAAAATATTCACATCCCATTGAAAATTTCCACATTTTGTCATGTTACAACCAAAATTGTAAATGTATTTTATTGGGAGTTTATGTGATAGACCAACACAAAGTGGCACATAATTGTGAAGTGGAAGGAAAATGAAAATAGAATCTACCTGTGTGTAATTTAATCTCAGTATAAATACAGCTTTTCTGTGAACCCCTCAGAGGTTTGTTAGAGAACTTACTGAACAATCAGCATCACGAAGGCCAAGGAACACACCAGACTGGTCAGGGATAAAGTTATAGAGAAGTTTAAAGCAGGGTTATGTTATACAAAAATATCCCAAGCTTTGGACATCTCACAGAGCACTGTTCAATTGATCATCCGAAAATGGAAAGAGTATGGCACAACTGCAAACCTACCAAGACATTGTTGAAAGAAACCCATAGGAAATCCTGTTTGCAGCTTGCGAGAAGCCATGTGGGGGACACAGCAAACATGTGGAAGAAGGTGCTCCGCTCAAATGAGACCAAAATTGAGCTTTTTGGCCTAAAAACAAAAACGCTATGTGTGGCCCCTAAACTAAAACTGCATATCACCGTGAACACACAATCCCCACTGTGAAACATGGTGGTGGCAGCATCATGTTGTGGGGATGCTTTTCTTCAGCAGGGACCGGG